>NC_056747.1:1151074261-1151709261 GCF_019279795.1 Protopterus annectens | reverse complement strand
CTCAGACCGATGTCAGGCAAAGTTAATAATTGCATTTCTTGTGGGAAGCAAATACCGCATAAGGATTTTCACTCTTACTGTATACCTTGCTTAGGGCCAGACCACGACGTCTCGGCCTGCCGTTTTTGTGCTAGGTTTAACAAGTGCACTATTAAGTGCCGGGCGGAGTTCGCCCTTCATTATTTTGGCAAAAAAATTAATTATATCATGTCATCGGATACACCGACGCCAGTTTTAGGCAAAAAATGCAAGGATAAAGACAGACATCCGAGGCCTGCACTGAGTACTGAGTTCACGCTAAGGCCGACTACCGGTTCTTCGGTTCTCAGCGAGGCACCTACGCAGCCCCTGACTACCAATGAAATTATTTTACCGGCGACTTCAGTACCCGAGGTCGCAGGTTCCTCGGTCTCCATTCCCACTGCAGATACCGACACCACTCTTGGTGGAGAAACGGAAAGTTTAGCGAGGCCTGCCATTTCTGAAGGCGTTTTCAGGCCTATCACCTTCTCTATTAAATCATTCACTAAATTTAAAGCTCCTATGAAAATTAAAAAGCAGGGTCCTCAGACCCCCTCTCAAGGCCCCATGCCTAAAAAACAGATGCTTAAAATGGCTGAGGATTTGATTACA
Source organism: Protopterus annectens (assembly GCF_019279795.1). Taxonomy (NCBI): domain Eukaryota; kingdom Metazoa; phylum Chordata; order Ceratodontiformes; family Protopteridae; genus Protopterus; species Protopterus annectens. The sequence goes on along the minus strand of NC_056747.1, from coordinate 1,151,708,628 downwards.
CTCATCAGGGGTTCTCAGCCCCCCCTCAGACAAAAGACCCAGGTTGGAGGAAGACCACCCTTCCTCAGACCAGGCTTACCTCAGACCTTTCTGAGGACCAGGATTATGCCTATTCCCCATTTGAAGACTCTGATGCTGAGGAGTCTATTCCCTCGGTCTCCCCCCCGAGGACTACTCTTTTGGGGAAACCCTACATACATTGAGAGAGCACTTCCACTGGGAAGGCCAAGATTACTCAGATTCCAAGAAAAGGCTCAGAGAATTTCTGCTGCTTCCCCAGCATAGGCCCCTGGCTATTCCTCCTATCTTAGATATTTTGGATGATGTGTACGCAGAAGCCAGTCTTAATCCAGACTCTTTACCTCCTGCCCCTGTTAAACCAGACAGATAATACCGGGTTCCTGATTCTCACCAGTTCCTTTATAAAAGCCCTTCTGCTGACCCACAAACTATTTCCCAGGGTCCCAAGGGGATTAAGGCCTCTACTGCTAAAAACCCTTTACCTTCAGAGAGAGATTCCAGAGCATTAGAAAGGTGGGGGAAAAAGGTGTATACATCAGCCACTTTAACCATGAGGGCATTAAACTGTCAATTTCACATGTTAAAGTACCAGCAGTTCTTGCTATCTCAGCTGAAAAGCAAAATGACACAAACAGAACAACCAGATTTGAAAGAGTTGCAGGATTTGTTACATGGAGCAGAACAAGTGGGGAAACATACCTTACAGTGTGGTTTTGATGCTTTAGAGGCCTCATGTAGAGCTGCTGTCACGGGGTCTGTCATACGTAGACATGCTTGGCTCAAAGAGCAAACCCTACCAGATCATGTCAAAGCAAAGTTATTAGATGCACCACTACAAAAAGATGTATTGTTCGGTGTTAAAGCTGAGGAGGTACTAAAGAAAATGGAGGAAAAAGCAAAATCTATACAAACAGTTAAAGATTTCTTGCAGGTGCAGCCTCCACAGTTCAGCAGAAACTGACCTTCAAAAAATTGGTCCTTTCCAGCCACGGACAAACCCCAAAGGGGTAGATACAGACGCCCAAGGAGTAGAGGACAACCTCAAGGAACTTACAGAACTAGGCAGTGGCAAGCACCAGCCCCAAGAGGTGGAGAAGATAGGCCACAGTCATTTAGAAAACAGACGCAATGACTTTTCCCTATGCCTGCCAAGCAAAGCTATAATGGCAGCACCTTTGGGCGGAAAACTGGCCTTATTTTCAAAAAACTGGCACATTGTTACAAAGGACAAATGGATTCTGGATATTATAGACAGAAGCTACAGGTTCCACTTTCACACCCTTCCAAAAATGAGAGGCATGCCAAACCTGCCACAAAATCAATGGGCAGAGGCACAAAAACAAATTTCCGCTCTCATGGATATGAAAGCAATTCAAGAGGTACCTGCAAAAGAACAAGGTCAAGGTTTTTATTCAAGACGATTTCTGGTACCAAGGAAGGACAAAGATTGGAGACCCATCTTAGACCTATCTATTCTAAACACATATCTAGAGGTACCAAAATTCAAGATGCTCACATTACAGCAGCTTCTTCCCATGCTGGGCAAGGAGTCTTGGCTGGTAACATTGGACCTCAAGGAGGCATACCTGCATGTCCCTATCAGACAAGATTGCAGAAGATACCTCAGATTTCTTGCAGGTTCAACCCATTATCAATTCTCTGCATTGCCCTTTGGCTTATCTACTGCATCCAGAGTGTTCACGAAATGCCTGGCATCAGTAATTGCTTTCTGCAGACAACGAGAAATACAAATCTACCCATATCTGGATGACTGCCTGATCCAAGCGGACAGCAAGGACATTCTATTGCAGCATCTGGCGTTTGTAATAAAACTGTTAAACTGCCTGGGGTACACAGTGAACAAAAAGAAATCAAAACTAATACCCTCTCAACAGATAATTTTCCTGGGTGCCAGCTTAAATACAAAGGCCCAGATGGCTTACCTCACGCCAGACAAACAAGGGCAACTGTCTCAATACTTCAACAAAATGGCCACTTTAACCAGGCTAACTGCAAGGAAAATCCTGCAGGCTCTGGGGTTCATGGCATCTTGCATCCTACTAATACCCTTTGCAAAGCTGCATATGAGGAAACTACAATGGTACCTCAAAAACTTATGGTCTCAACACAGCCACAGCTTGGAAACAATTTTACCACTCATTTCATGCCTTCAAAAGGAATTTTTGTGGTGGGCTCAAGCATGCCAAAGAAACACGGGTCTCCCTTTCTGTATACCACAAGCAAGTCAAATCATCACAACAGACGCCTCAGACTACGCCTGGGGAGCACACATGGCAGATCAGTGCATCCAGGGAAAATGGTCCCAAAAACAGATGCACCTACACATCAACCAAAAGGAGATGCTAGCTGTGCAAAATGCTCTTATGACCTTCAAGGACCTACTGCATCCGGGCCAGCTATTAATAAGGACAGACAACACCACAGTCATGTGGTACATAAACAAACAGGGAGGGACGCATTCATACCCCCTGTGCAGGCAAGCTATGACCCTGTGGAACACAGCATTGGAATTACAACTTCAACTACAGGCACAATTCCTGCCAGGGAAGGAAAACACACTGGCAGACAACTTAAGCAGAAATATGACAGACCCACACGAATGGAAGTTGCATCCTCAAGTCTTCTCAAAGATAACTCAAGCATGGGGACAGCTAGACATAGACCTATTTGCTACCCACAGAAATTACCAGTTGGAAAAATTCTGCTCAAGGGCCTATCATCCACAGGCCTGGAAAGTGGACGCACTCTCTTTCAATTGGACAGCATTGACAGTCTATGCCTTCCCGCCTCTACCTCTATTGACCAAAGTCCTATTAAAAACCAGAGCAGAGAGGCCACAAATGATTCTCATTGCTCCAGATTGGCCATGACAGCCCTGGTATCCTCTCCTAAAGAGCCTGTCACACTCACCACCATGGATTCTACCTCAAGTTCCTCTTCTGTTGTCCCAGCACAACTACAAGACCCTTCACAGCCAGCTCAGAACTCTAAATCTAGCTGCATGAAAAATACCTTAATTTGCCAACAGACTCTCCTCTCCAAGGAGGTACAGGATGTCATCTTGGAGGCCAGGAGACCCTCTACTAGAAAAACCTACTCCGCCAAATGGAAACGATTTTGTTCCTGGAATCAAGCAAAGGGCCAGAATCCTTGGGTAATAAATATACCTCAGATTTTACAGTACCTAGCTGAGATGTTAAACAGTGGCCTTTCCTTCTCTTCCATCAAGATCCACGCTTCAGCCATTTCAGCACAATACAATACGGATCCTTCTTTATTCTCACATCCTCTATTAAGGCAGTTCCTCAGAGGGGCAAAAAACATAAACCCCCCATGGAAACCATCAGCTCCAGCTTGGGACCTCAACTTCGTATTGGAGAAGCTGACACTGCCTCCTTTTGAACCGGCTTCTTCAGCAGAACTACAATACTTGTCGTGGAAAACAGCCTTGCTTCTGGCTATTACCTCAGCACGCAGGGTTTCGGAGCTACAGGCCCTCATGGCTGTGCAACCATTCATCATTTTCCATCAGGACAGGGTTTCCTTATGAACCAACCCTACCTTCATGCCAAAGGTAGTATCCAGTGTGGCTTTGAATCAGACTATTCATTTACCTACCTTTTATCCAAATCCACAGAAGAAAGGGGAGAGGCTACTACACTCCTTGGACATTCACAGGCAACTTCGTTATTACTTGGACAGAACAAAGTCATTCAGGAAATCTGAGCAACTCTTTGTGTCCTATGCTACAGGTTCTCAAGGAAAGGCTATTTCCAAACAGACTATTTCAAAATGGATAGCCCACTGCATACGCTTTTGTTATTCATTTCATGGAAAATCAGTGCCTGGATGCATCAGATCCCACTCCACCAGGGCTACAGCTACCTCAACAGCTTTCCTCAGGGGGTCCCTACCAAGGACATTTTGAAAGCAGCTACTTGGAGTTCAGTGCACACTTTCACCAAGCACTACCACCTGCCACTATACTCAAAATCTAGAGCAGGCTTTGCCACAGCAGTCCTGCAGGGCATTCTAGCCCCTCCAAATTCCGCTTAGTACCAGCCACCCTTACTTAGCTTTGGGATTCTACCCAAGTGTGATGACTGCAGCTGTATGCACGATGAACATAGTACAGTTTTGTACCTACCATAAATGTAGATGTTCGAGTGCGCATACAGCTGCAGTCCAGGTTACCCTCCTTCCTTCCCCTCTTAGAACAGGGCTTATGACAAACACCCTTAACATACAACCTACTTGGGGTATTCCTTTATGGTGTATTTGCTTGCAACTACTGTTTTGATTTATCTACTTATGTATGTTTGCATAACATCATATATTGCCTTCCTTTCTGGGGGCACCTGACATCTGGGGCAAGAAAAACTGAAGAAAATGGCGTCGGCTGCCTCTTTTATACCCCTGCCGCACTGACGTCAGGGAAGAAGCGACGACAACCGACGCCGGACCTAGACTTTGGAATTCGGCCGACTGAGGACCCGCCTGACGGCAGGATAGCCCAAGTGTGATGACTGCAGCTGTATGCGCACTCGAACATCTACATTTATGGTAGGTACAAAACTGTACTTTTGGGAGGCTGCACTCTGCCGGGATAGATACTTGCTCTTTTGGGGGGGGAGTTTGCACTGAACCTGTCTGCCAGGATATTGGCGATGTCTGTGGGTTCATTGTATTTTTTGTCGTTTAGAATCAACTCAGAACAAGTCTGGGAGTTGCATCCCAGGTTCCTAACATAACTGAAAAAAGCCTTATGATTGTCTTTAGTGTCCTGTGCAATTTTTCTCTCGAAGCTGGCCTTGGAGGATTTTATGAGGGATCGTAATTTTTTGCTAGTACTGATCAGAGATGCCTTCCCTTTTAGGAATTTTGCTCTGTCATGTAGTAGCTTCCTCCTTCTGTTGTACAGTTTATTTATGGCTGGGGTCCACCAGACTGGACGCCTGCCTTTGGATGATTGGGTCTTGATTTTGTTTGGGATAGCATGATCCATGCATTCCTGGAGATGTCCGTAGAATGCATTTATATAGGATTCTCCAGTTTGGGCCGTAGTTTCCACTGGCTCTGGGGCCTTGAAGGATTCCACTTCAGTTTTGAGAAGTGTGAAGTTCGCTTTTGAGAAGTTTTTCACTGTGGTTTTCTGGGCTGGGGCTGGGTTCGGGATGTGGATATCCAGTGAAATTAATTTATGGTCTGATCTTACCAATGAGGGATATACTTCTTGTATGGAGCATAGAGTCCCCTTGTTGGTAATGACCAGGTCTAGTATGTTTTCCCCTCTTGTGGAAGTGGTGACTAGTTGTTCCATAGCATTTGAGTTTATAAATTCCAGGAACCTTTGGGCTAAGGTGCTGGGGCTTGAGTAATGCTCCCAGTCTATGTTTGGGTAGTTGAAGTCACCCAATATAATGGTGTTCGGAGAGATCTTCATGTTCTCCAATGTTTTCAGGAAAGTCGAGTGGGATTCCTGACTTTGAGAGGGTGGTCTGTAGGATGCTATAAACTGAAAAGCAGTCTTGCCCACTGTCAGTTGCACATGGATGGTCTCCGATAGTTCGTGCAATGCCACTAACCTGGAGGTGTGGATATCCTTGATAAATATGGAAACTCCCCCTCCTTTTGTGGTTCGGTCCGGGTTTTGGGGCCGAAAAGCATGATATGAGGTATAACCTGGTAGTGCCTGGGGTGCTCTCTGGAGCCTTGAACCAGGTTTCTGTCACTGCACAGATATCGATGTTCTCCATACTGAGGAGAGCTTCGAGTGCATGCATCTTGAGGTTAAGACTTCTGGCGTTTAGCAGCATTACCCTTAGTTTCTTGTTCCTTGTGCTATCTATGGAGGTGGGTTTGACCTTTGAGCCTTGCCTAAAAAAGGCACTATGGGGGTGGCAAGAGCCTTTGCCAATATCCGAAAGCCCAGGGGTGACAGATGCAAGCCATCCCTAGCGAAGCAACGTGGCTTGTCGAGCATGTCATCCCAGGCTGACAGACACTGGATCCCCTTTGAATGACACCAAAATTTTAGCCAATTGTTAAAATCTATCATTTTGTCTTTATACTGTGGCATCATTCTAGGTGAGGGTAAGATGCTGCTCAAGGTCAGGGTCATACCGGCCTGGGCTACATGATCAGAGAGCTCCTCTATGTCTCTTTTCATGTAGTCGAGGGAGGTACGACTCAGGTCATTCACGCCAGCATGTACAATGACGGAGTCATATTTGTATTTGCTTTGGAGTGACCTGAGTGCTTGCGTTATGTGGCGGATCCTAGCCTAGTGTGTGTGTGTGTGTGTGTGTGTGTGTGTGTGTGTGTGTGTGTATATATATATATATATATATATATATCACAGTCAGGCCTTCCAGTGGCTGTTGCCTGGAACCATCTTAGATGAAGATTTCTTCTGTAGTTTCTGAAGCTGAGGAGAAGGCTTGGCAAGGCCTGCAGCTGCAACATATATACAAACAGCCTGTTTTTTTCTGAGAGGTTGTATGAGACTTTTCTTGTGAAATAAAGATGTTTTATGGATTGCAAACTTTGGCCCAAGAAATTTTAAATAGCTGATGGAAAATTATTCAGGAAAGCAAAGAGATCTACTGTTTTTTCTCCTTATTTTTAAATAAACATGCATTTTTCTATGTTGGTCTCAAAAATGTCTTTCTTAGGCTTTACAGTACATACAGAGTATATACATAGATATTTGTGTGTGATTTCATATAAGATTAATTCTAATTTTTCAAAGTTTAATACTATGGTAGCATGCACTACTGGAAGTAGAGGGATAAATCCCTGATTTTCATGCAGGTGAACTGCAGCTCGGATACTTAACTGAGCAGGATGGCAGGATATTCATGTCCTTCCTCTTGGGGAGGGTTAGTGATCTTTGGACAGATGTTCTCCGTGTTTCACTGCTGCAGTCATCACACTTGGGTTATCCTGCCAGGGGTAGTCCTCAGTCGGCCCGAATACCAGAGGCTTAGTATTTCTGCATCAGTTGTTGTCGCTCCAGGACTGACATCAGGTTGTCAGGGGTTTAAAGACAGGTAGCCATTGCCATTACATCAGTCTTTCTTGCTGAGAAGCCCGAAGCAGAAGCAGTTTGCACGAGTGCCAGTCGGCCACTACCTGAGTTTTTGTTTCCAAAATTGAAGTTGAAGTCTTGTAAAGCTAAGTACCCCGTTGGGGATCCTTTTTTCTTGCTCTAACCGTTGTCAGAAAAAGTTAACAATTGTCTCACCTGTGGAAAGCAAATACCACACTGAGATTTCCATTCTTACTGCATCACCTGTTTAGGCCCAGACCACGACGTCCCTCGCTGCCGGTTTTGTGCTTTGTTCAACACCCGACCTATTCTTCATCGGGCCCTTATTTTAGCTAAATACTTTTGCTCTCAACCTCCATATTCCAAAATGGCTTTGATAAGCCATCCGACTACCGATCTTCTGAAAAAACGTAAGGATAAAGACAGAGACAGACCACACAGGTCCAAAACTGCCAACGATGCTTCCATTAAGCTAGTCGCCAGTTCGTCGGTACTCAGTGAGGCACTTTCCCAGCCCCTGATGCCTGCATCGATGAATTTGCAGGCTGCTACTGAGATCTTTTCAGAGTCCTGTATGCCGCGAGACTATTCTTTGACTACGGAACCTGTGGATGTCTCTACCTTGGATGGGTCCAGAGCCGCTGTGGAGGCACCAGCTTCTGAGGAAGTTCTTCGCACTATCGATATTCGACACAAACTGACGACTTCTTTTGTGTCTTCAATTCTTTCTAAAACTATCAAGTTTCTAAGGCCCAGAGTATGAGCTACGCCTAAAAGACTGATGACCCAGACTCACGCGCCTGCTTCCTTGCCACAATCACAGATGCTTAAAATGGCGGAAGACCTTATCATGCTGATTAGGGGAAGCCAGCCTTCCCCTGCTAAAAGAGAGAGGCTTGTCCCCAGCACCTTTATCTGACCAAGAGTCCGACTACTCTGAGGTTTCTGATTATGAAGACATGCCCTTATCTGCTTATGAGGATACAGATGCAGAGGAATCTATTCTTTCTGCCTCTCCTCCAGAGGATTTTTCTTTTGGTGAAACCCTACATATTTTGAGAGAGCACTTCCATTAAGAATGCCAGGATTATCCTCATTCCAAAAAGAGACTCAGTTAAATTTTAGATTTACCAGAGCACAGACCCTTAACTATACCTCCTGTTCTGGATGTTGTGGATGATGTCTTTATGGAATCCAGTCTAACTCCTGATACAGTACCTCCTGCTCACAGGAAACCTGACGGGTATTACAGAGTCCCTGACTCACACAAATTTCTTTTCAAGAATACTACTGCTGACCCAGAGGTCATCTCCCATGGGCCTAAAGGAATAAAAGCAACCACAGCTAAGAATCCCATCCCCTTGGACAGGGATTCTCGAGCCTTAGACAGATGGGGTAAAAAAGTATATACCTCTGCAACTCTTGCTATTAGAGCATTAAATTGTCAGTTCCACATGCTGAAATGCCAGCAACATACCATGGAACTCATTAAACAAAAATTATCTACCTTCCCTGACTGTGCAGAAAATAAAGATTTACAGGAACTTATGTATTCTGCAAGCCAAATCAGTAAGCATACCCTGCAATGTGAGTTTGAATCCCTAGAAGCATCCTGCAGGGCAGCAGTCACAGGTTCTGTACTTCACAGGTTCATAGGTTCATAGGTAGAAAGCATGCCTGGCTTAAGGAACAGACCTTGCCAGATCATGTCAAATCAAAATTATTGGACACACCACTGAACAAAGACAATCTGTTTGGCACCAAAGCAGAAGAGGTTTTATAGAAGATGGAAGAAAAAGCTAAGTCTATGCAGACAGTTAAAGATTTTTTACAAGTTCAGCCTTCCAGATTCAGTAGGCATTGTCCCTCAAAACATTGGTCCTTTCCAGCCCCTTCAAGGCCACCTCAGAGTAGACCAAGGGGAAACAGACCCTACTAGATAGCAGTCTCAGGGTATGCAGAGATCTAAGCAATGGAGTACCTCCACTTCTAAACCAGGGAGTGCTAAGCCACCCCTTTATGGAAAGAGTTCACAATGACTTCACAACTCCTGTTCTCACCTCTGCCCATCTGCTACTGCCCCTAGGAGAAAAAAATTTGCCTCCCATGCAGAAAACTGGGCCTCCATCACCAACGATCAATGGGTCTTCAACATAGTGTCTCAGGGTTACAAACTTTATTTCCACACCTTGCCAACCCCAAAGGGATTCCCAGATCTTCCTCCAAACCAGTGGGCAGAGACACAAAACCAAGTTCATTCCCTTCTCTCCATGAAGACAATTCAGCCTGTTCCTGCAGATAAGTTAGGCCAAGGTTTCTATTCCAGACTTTTTCTGGTACCCAGAAAAGAGGGCACCTGGCGCCCAATCTTAGATCTGTCTATTCTAAACACCTTTCTGATGGTATCAAAATTCAGAATGCTCACACTACAGCAGCTTCTCCCTATGCTGTCCAAAGATGCCTGGTTAGCCACTCTAGACCTTAAAGAGGCCTATCTGGATATCCCAATCAGAGATTCCTGCAGAAAATATCTACATTTCAGGGCAGGATCTATGCATTATCAGTTCTCTGCATTTCCCTTTGGCTTATCCACTGCTCCCAGAGTTTTCACAAAATGCCTGGCTCCAGCCATTGCATTTTGCAGACAAAGAAATATTCAAATGTACCCCTACCTAGATGATTGCCTGATTCAGGCAGACAATCAGGAAAAGCTATTACAGCACCTGACCTTTGTAAAGGACCTACTGACCTCCCTGGGGTACACTATCAACGAAAGGAAATCCATAATAGTCCCCAGTCAAAAAATTGTATTCCTGGGGACAAGACTGGCCACAGCATCCCAGATGGCATTTCTAACTCCTGAAAAACAAGTCTATCTGACAGGCTACTTCTCTCAACTGGCCACCAGAACCCAGTTATCCGCAAGGAAAATCCTGCAAGCTCTAGGGTTCATGGCCTCCTGCATTCTACTAATTCCGTATGCCAGACTGCATATGAGGAAATTTCAGTGGTAGATGTTAGATGTTAGATGTTAGAAAGGCTTTGGTGTCAACACTCTCAGGACCTGGAAACTATTATACCTATGATACCTTGTCTAAGGAAAGATTTTCTATGGTGGGCAGCAGCATGCAACCACAACAAGGGACTTCCCTTTTCACAACCCCATGCCGCCCAGAGCCTAACCACAGACCCATCAGGCTATATCTGGCGTGCTCACATGGATGGCAGGTGCATTCAGGGCCAGTGGAGCCCAAACCAAATTCATCTGCACATCAACCAACAAGTGATGCTAGCTGTTCAGCATGCTCTGACAGCTTTCAGATCCCTGCTCTCTTCGGGGTCTCTACTAATCAAAACCGACAACACCACAGTAATGTGGTACATCAACAAGCAGGGGGGAACCCACTCTTACCCACTCTGCAGTCTAGCCATGACCATTTGGAACATGGCCTCAGCCATGCATATTTACCTACATGCTCAATTCTTGCCAGGAAACCAAAATTCTCTGGCAGACAACTTAAGCAGAAATCTCCTAGACCCACACAAGTTGCAATTAAACCGCAACACCTTCAGCCTTGTGACCCAAAAATGGGGTACCCCGAAGGTGGACTTATTTGCCTCACCCTACAGCCACTAGTTCAGCAAATTCTGCACCAGGGAACCTCACAGCAAGGCCTGGAAAGTGGATGACCTGTCCTTCCAGTGGGCAAACCTCTCAATCTATGGATTTCCTCCTGTACCGCTTCTTACCAGAGTATTACTCAAAATAAGGGAGGAAAGACCAAGGGCAATCCTGATTGCCCCAGACTGGCCACACCAACACTGGTATCCACTACTGCGCAGTCTGTCCCTGTTGCCTCCATGGCACCTCCCCCAGATTCCAACTCTCCTGACTCAGCAGGAGGGAGAGTTCTTGCATCCACAGTTGCAGACCCTGAACCTAGCAGCCTGGCTTATGCCTTGATTTCTCCTCCGGTGGCCAGCCTAAGCAAACAGGTCCTGGATGTCATACGTGAAGCCAGATGACCTAGTACTAGAAAATCCTATGCTGACAAGTGGAAAAGGTATTGTTTCTGGATCCAGACTAAAGGAGTTGACCCAGCACAGCCCTCCTTACCTCTCATCCTGGATTATCTAGCAGAACTACTCCACAGGGGCCTATCCTTCCCTTCCATTAAAATCCATGCCTCTGCCATCTCTGCACATTACAGCACTGTTCCACCTCTCTTCTCACACCCTCTCATCAAACAGGTCCTGAGAGGGGCTAACAGCTTAAGGCCACCAAGATGACCTTAACTTTGTGTTGGAAAAGCTCATGCTCCCCCTTTGAGCTTGCAGCTTCAACAGAGTTAGAATTCCTTTCTTGGAAAACAGCCTTGCTTCTGGCCATCACTTCAGCTAGAAGAGTCTCTGAGCTACAAGCACTTATGGCTGTGGAACCCTTCATCATTTTTCATGCTGACATGGTATCCCTCAGGACTAACCCAACTTTCATACCTAAAGTGGTGTCCAGTGTGGCTCTCAACCAATCTATTCATTTGCCCACCTTTTTCTCTAAACCTCAAAATAAGGGGGAAAGGATCCTGCACTCTTTAGATGTGCACAGACAGCTCAGATTCTACCTGGATAGGACTAAGCCCTTTAGGAAATCTAGCAAGTTACTAGTCAGCTTTGCACCAGGGGCAGAGGGCAAAGCCATATCTAAACAAACCATCTCCAAATGGATAGCACACTGCATCCATTTCCTTTACAAACACAATGGAAAATCACCCCCGCAGTGGGTCAGAACACATTCTACTAGGGCAACTTCAACCTCTGCATCCTTTCTCAGAGGGGTCCCTACCAGGGACATCCTGGAAGCTGCAACATGGAGTTTTTTTCATACATTCACCAAGCATTACCACCTGCCTTTTCAAAATCCAGGGCAGGCTTTGTAACCGCAGTCCTGCAGGGCATACTAGCCAGCCTCAACTCTACTTGACTGCCTCCACCCATTCCTCAGCTTTGGGAATCAACCCAAGTGTGATGACTGCAACAGTGAAACACGAAGAACATAGTGCAGTTGTGTACACTTACCATAAATGTAGATGTTCGAGTGTATTCACTGTTGCAGTTCTGGTTTCCCACCCTCCAGCCCCCTTGTCTCTCTCTCTCTCTCTCTCTTCCTCACCCTTCCAGGGCTATTGGTATTTACTTTCTACTGGTGGTGTTACTCCACCATAACTTAGCTCCCTATTGGGAGCTCCTGACATTTGAGGTAAGAAAAACTGATGTAATGGTGTCGGCTGCCTGTTTTTATACCACTGACGACCTAACGTCAGTCCTGGAGCGACAGCAACTGACGCAGAAATACTAAGCTTCTGGTATTCGGACCGACTGAGGACTGCCCCTGGCAGGATAACCCAAGTGTATGACTGCAACAGTGAATACACTCGAACATCTACATTTATGGTAAATATACACAACTGTACTTTACAGACAGTGCTGTATATATAACTTAGCAGTAGCCAATAGGTGGAGGTGAGTCATGTGGGGGGACAGCTTTAGGGACATGTGGGCAGGGCCATTCAAACTGGTGATGGTAGCCATTACCATTAAATGTTTGTGGGAAGGTCAGGTATGCATTCAAAGTATGGGCATAGGTGGCTTTTTAGTTGACAAAGAATGCCCATGCCACCTTGAGGTGGAGTGGGTTTATAGTATATAAATAACAGTGTCATAGCCATGATGCTGGTGAGTGTGTACAAAGCTATATGATGTTTCTGGGGAACATGGCTGCCTGAATGCCAGTCCCGTCTAGGCAGACTTACACCCCTATTGCCGATACTTGATACTGGGTAAACAAATGGGTCCACATCCCATGAGAAGAAGGGCTTGATGGTTGCAGACAGGGACAAAATGAATGTAGAGAAAAAAATAAGAGACGTTTAACACAAAATACACATTTGACCCTGTGGCTCCCATTTAATGACTGCTACTCACCCTCACCTGTCACACAATTATATTGTATCTCTGATGTCCAGTGATCACTGTGACTGAAGTAGGGGGTGAGTTCTCATAGACAATATATTCTGCTATCATTACATGTGTTACTGAGCAATTTGTCTTCAGAGATTTAAGCACTGAAAAGTCATTGCAGCAACATATTTATGGACATGCACATAGTATCTACACATCTGTTTTATGAACATACACTGCTGCTCTTAGGCAGCAGTAGCATATGACATGCTGTTATAGGTTTGTCTGTGTTGTATGTATGTCTTCATTTACAGACGTGCAACAGTTTAAAACACAAATGCAGTTAGAAACCAGTTAAGGCAGCAGCTTACTGTATAGGAACTCTAAATAAATGACATTATGTTTCTATCTGTAAACCTTTCTACTTCTTTTACTTACACATTTTGGATATTTATAATGTGCAGTAGTGTCAGGGACTTGTAAAAGTAACCAATGACGATTACAGTTAACTGCATTAACACTGATAATGTAGCCTGCAACTCGTGTGTGTATGTGTGTGTATGTATGTGTGTTTGTGTCTGTCTGTTTGTTCATAGGTGTATATTAGGCTAACAACCACTAGGACCCTTATAAGCCTAGTCGTGCAACCCAAATGTGACCCACAAATTTAATTTATATAAGGGGTGATTTACAGACTACTTCTGTCCATCACTGACTTAGTCACCAGACCTGTGGTGAATCTCCGATTAAAGTTGCTCTTAAATAGGGACAGAGGAAACTCTGCTTCACATGGATGGGGAGCCTGTTCCAGAGAGTGGGAATTCTCTGAAAATCATATCTGTCTCTCCAACATGTCCTATTTATTTCAGAAGCAAAATTTAGGTCTTTTAATCTGTTAGTTCTGATGCTGTTTGTTTTGCGAATGTACAAAAGGTTCATTAAAATAGAATCCAGGGATGCTTTGTCCCACGTGAAGATCACCTCTCAGAAGTGTATATAATACTGAATGAAGAGACCAGGCCTTGAAGTGATCTGCGTAGGACATTGTGTTTACTCCCTGTATCCTTTTTATAAGAAACATTTGTGGACATTTCATTTGCTGCATGTGTCTAGTCAGGTATATACTGAAGGAGGCATTGTACGCTATGATAGGCCTGATGAGGGCCGAGTACAGTAGTATGATGACCTCTCTGGACGTAGATGCCTCTCCTTTACTTATAAGTTGTCAGCATAGAAGGATTTTCTTACTACCTTGGACACATGTTGGTTGAATGTTTGGTTACTGCCTACATGAGTTCCAAGATCCTTGACTAGTGAATTAACTTTTAGGGGTGTTTTACTGATGACGTGGTTCCCTGGTGTGGCCGACACAGTTTTGTGAGGCATTTTTATTTGTTGACAGAGTTTTTGATGATTGCTATAGTAGGTGAAAGCTTCTGTTCATATGTGCTTTGCTGCATGAGTTTGCACTATAGTTGGTTGTGGCAGACCCCCCCCACCCCGCAGTGTAGGAGCATTTTTTTTTTTTTTGCTTCTTCTAGTTGATGGATGGAGACCACCACAGCATGAATTAATTCCAACACAGAGGTTTCATTATAAATGATTGAAGACTTTTTAATCATTAATGGTACTATTTTTTGTAAACCAGAGTTGATTATTTTCCTTGACAGAATCGTTGTCTATTGGTTTGCATGTCCATTTCGCCTGTCCCTCCTTTCCTTCCTTTTAAGATGTAGTACCTGATAGGCATGCTATGCAAGCTTATAAGATAGTTGTAAGACTGAAGATTTGATCATGCAATCATTATAGTTTGTTAAAAATCTGTGTGTGGTGCTGCATTCAACAATATATTCTTTGGCATTGTCATTACTCATTTTGTTTTCCTGGGCTGATACTGAAAGTAATCCATTAGAATTAGTCTTCTACCCCCAATAACAAATGTAAAAATAAATATTCACACAAGCACACGCACACACGTGTGTGTGTGTGTATATATATATATATATATATATGTGTGTGTGTGTGTGTGTATGTGTGTGTGTGTGTCCAAGTAGCTCATCAAACACTCAAAATACCATGGGAAGTCCCCCCTGGTCCTCCTCACCCTCCTTTTAATAATATTTGCCAACTCTGAGATCTCACATAACAGTGGGGTGAGGGCAAATTCCCTTACCCTGCTGCACCACAACCTCATACAAAAAAAAACTCCATTGAAAGCATTTGCTCATATAAGCATTCAGTGCTCTTCACAGCCTGGAAAAGCATTAACTCATACGAACATTTGCCGTTTCAAACTGCAGCTACACACACACACAAACACAAACACACTGAAATTGAGCTGTCACAATGTCAACATTCAAAAATCAACACAAAATATCTTAAAATATTGACAAGATCACTGATATAGCAGGGAATGCAATATCCCCTTTCCATGCTTTTGCACAGTCTTGTAGTTGCCATATCTAAGTAGCAGGAGGTGTGAGAGGTGGTTGCCTCCTGCAAAACAGTGGTTATACATTTGCATGGTGTCATGGAGCATAATCAGTTTTTGTCAGTGTTGTGTGCTGTAAAGGTTTTGTGGTCAGTGATTTGAATGTGTATCATTGTGAAAAATAATTTTTCATTGCAGCCGTATACGTGTGTGTATAAAATATAAACAAAATACACACACATGCACGCACACAATATTTCTCTGTGTTTATGTGGAATTCCATTGATCAATGCCATTTACAGTGGAGACCTGTGGAGGAAAGCTGCACTAACAATTATGTACAGATCCAAACTGAAATGTTTGGGTAAAGAAACCTTCAAAGTATGTGTGCACGTGTGAGTTCGCATGTATGTGCGTATGTGTGTGTGTGTGTGTTATTTGTTTACCTGGTTTGGTTTAACCCTTTCCATAGGTATAAACAAAGCATCATTATAAACACAACGGAGAACATTCTGAAAGTATTCTTAATCGATCCTTTCCTTAAATAACTAACTTTCAGTTTTAACCGCTTCACTATATTTCAACCCGTGTAACCCTGGACTGTAAAACGGAGCTATGCAAACTGCTTACTAGGCAATATTCCTTCTATTAAAACAGAGGAATGCTCTGCCACCCTTAGCCTGCTAAGTTCAACTTCAAGCAACTTGGTAGGAGGCCAGAATCTTAGCTTTCTTGGAAAAGTAAGACTATTATTTCCACTGACTGTTAATTTAATACTAATTCCTGATAAGCACATATGTGCACATGGAGACATAGCAGTCTTCCAGGAACCACCTGACTAACCAGCTTGATGTGTTCACGTTTTACCTTGCACAGTGTGGCTGATACTTTTTTGCCTTTGTCTCTGTGTCCAGGAGGTTGGCTTGCCTGCTCCATTCCCCTACCCTGCCTCGATTCCCACCCTTCCCCCATTACTCCCAGATTTATTTCAAAGAAACCACTCCCACTCAAATGACTTATCCAGTCAGCCAGTTAATCCATTAACTACCATATAACACACCCTACAACTAAATCAAGCCCAAACTCAGCTCCTCCCATCCATACTACACTCATAACTTACCCTACTACCTTTACTTCATAGCTTATCTTACCCACCTACATTCGTAACTTACTCCCCTAATTCCCTCCAGGATCCATACTTCTTACCTAAGGTACTGTATCCATTCAAACTCAGAAGAATTTCCCTATTCCCATGACAGCCTTCATCAAAGGTAATGCTTCCACTTTACGTAATAATACTGTTACTACTCTCAATTGCTGCCCATTTAACAAACTATCACTCCCACCTAACCACCCCTCACATCAGCCACAAAACTTCATCCACCAACCCTCCCCACACCCTAATCAGCAATCATAAACATCCCTCCTCTTGACCTGTTTAACCATAAAATACCTTACCTAAAATAAACCCCAGAATATAATCCTTATAGATATCATAAATTCATATCAAACTTATACACATGTTGGCAACCTTAGCTAAAAAAACTTATAATAAATAGTGATGTACATCCAAACCCAGGTCCAGACTCAAAACACACAACCCAACCCAAAGCTCCGGAACCTGCTACTACAAAATGTAAACCTTAGAAGTGTAGTTAGTAAGATTCAAGAACTTCATACCAGCCTCTCCCAGTATGCCCCAGATATTGCCATCTTAACAGAGACTTGGCTGAAACTACACATTTCAGGTAACGAAATTACACCACCAGGCTGCAACATACTTAGAGCGGATGGAAAAGGGGAAAAAATGAGGTGGAGTAGCCACAGTGTTTAAGAATAATCTCACACTGTTATCACTGAGTTTCAGTTTTCCAAATCTAAATAATACCAAAATACTAATAAGTAAACTACAAGTAAACAAGAAAAAGAACATTGCCATAATAGCCATCTGTATCCCTCCAGGTAATAAAATCTCCACCGTACAATATATCCTACAATTCAATTCAAAAACCATCACTCAGGAGACTGTCATTATGGGTGACTTTAATATAGACCGCACCCCTAGCTTCCATGATGCAATACACAGACGACTCTACAGTTATATGTTCCGCAACATCCATACAACAGCTTCAAGACCTAACTGAACTATGGGTAGCAAACTCCCAGCTCATACTAAACCCTAACAAAACCAAACTAATGATCTTCCATCCTACCAGATCCCCAAATCCCACAACAGCCTTCTATATTACTGCTAATAATAATACAAAAAATCTTACTTGAATCACAAACAAAATTACTTGGAGTTATAACTGACAGTAACCTAAGATTTGACTTACACATATTACAAACAATTAAAAAAGTACATACAAAATGGGTACTGTATATAGAAACAAGAAATAAATAACAGATACTTCAAGAGTACCCATCTCCTGTCAGCACTTCTGTACGGCTCAGCCATTCATCTCAGTCTTAAAAAGACAGACATAAAAAAACTTGACACTTGTTTTAACAAAATAGCTAAGTTTGCCTCAGACTGTACACATCTGACACACCACTGCTACACCTTAAAAAAACATTCCTGGCTAGAGCTTCCACAACTCTTAGTCTACTTTCATCTAACCATGGCTAATAAACTACTATATCAGGGTTAAAAAACTCCAGCTTTTCTAAATAGTCTTCAGCCATATATTAATAATTGCATGCTCCGCTTAACAAATAAATCAATAATTCAAGTTACCACATCTATAAAGTCTGCCAGCAATTCCCTATAATCATACCATTTAGCAAAAACCTGGAATACACTACCCTGTTGTATTAGAACCACCACCAATCAATTTAAAAAACACTCAAAAAGTATTTATCCAATATTTGGTTCTGCTCCTGCACCAAGATTTATCAACTTCATCCATCTCTTTCCTACTCATTAAACTGCCCTTTCACTAATCACCCCTCCCCACACCCCATGTTCTCCTCCTGGTTATAACATTAACAACTACAACGTACTAACATTAACTGTCCCAAATAAATACTCTTCCTCCTCTCTCACTTTCTCCTTCACTCTCCTCCCAGTTTCTACTGGCAGGATAACCTGCCCCTGTTGATTTTGTACCTCTTAGGTAATCTGTAACAACACAAGTTTTAAATATGCTGTGCTGTCTTTAATTGTTATATTGACATTATTGTATAAGTCTTGCAAATTCTGTTTCATGTTAAAAAAATTCTTGATTTGTAGAATTTATGTGTTAATATGTGGAGCTTTCCTCCCCGGGGCATTGCTAAAAATAGGTTTTTAATCCAGTCAGACTTTTCCCTGTAAACAAATGTAAAGTAAAATAAAAAATAAAAGTAGTAATGTACATAGATAAGAAAACATTTTAAAATAATAGCAGTATAATACAGTAAGATAACTTTTGTGCAGCCTTGAATCTGAAAGTGTATACAATTTACATGCAACCTTCCTGTATTGTAAGATCATTGTATAGCTGCCTATCTGTCTATTTGGAGGGAAGGAGAGAGAAACATGCATTCAGAGCCTGAAAATGTGCAGCAGAAAGATATCTTGTGATCGTATTTCAACTTATTGTTACATTTAGTCCCTGACTCATTTTAACAGTATAACCTAATAGGGATGTCCAGTGCCCCACAGTACTTTCTAGAAATTAAATCCCCTTTTCTGAGTTTTCATCTGTTTTGCTTCATTCAGCAAGTCAAGGCCTATTTTTGTATTCCTTTGTCTTTTCTCTGAAGTTACCATAGTTTCTGGCTCTGTCTCGTGTACTCCTTTAGTTTTATGGTACGCCACATCCTGTCATATCATATGGCATCGTATGCTATTAACCATTTATCTTTCCTCTTCGAAAATGTACTGGTTTCTGCTTGCAGTATACTGTCGTAGTCTAAACCATTTTTCCTCTTCATCACTCACTTTTGCACCCCTTCGCCAACCTACACCTCATACACCAATTATGGGCACATTAATTCTTTATACTGAAGTGTGGTGACATCTGGATTTACACAGTCAACTCCTTAAGAATTTTGCTTGTCTTGGTTACAGCCTTTCTAAGTGATTGATATAGGCATTTTATTGAAACATTTCATCTGTCCTATTCTCAGGGAATAAATATGTGGTTATTGGATCCTGTTTTCTGAGTCACATTTATCGATTACTGTTGCATATCTCAGAGCAGTGACACATAACAGGAAACTGTATCATGACACACTATCACCTCTCAGACTTCTCCAAGGTCATAATGCTGCAGGTTCATATACCCATGTGATGTACTGCATCCCACTATGCATTGTTTTTAGTGCACAGCAAAAGAAAGGTGCTGTAGCAGTCAGTATATAAGCTACTCATCATTTATTTATGTAAGACTTCTTGATTAGTTGAGGTAAAAATATTGTGAAAGAAACAACAGTTATGGATATTGTTTTCTTTTACGATGTCAGTCAGTGTTGAGAACTAATTTATTGTGTTTGTTTAGTCTTACATGTTTATGCTTCTCATGATCCAGTCAACTATGATTTGGAAATATTATTTCTGATATCTAATCAGCTTGTGCTATTTCGACTGTAGTAAGCTATTTCACCTGTTGTCTGCATCATCACAGATTGATAGTGCTGTAATAATGATGGTTTCTTGTTTGTTTGCAGGTTTTTACTACCTACTCAAATGAAGAGTATGACCGGAGGAATGAGGAGGTGGACCCCATGGCTGCATCAGCGGAGTACGAGTTGGAGAAAAGAGTGGAGAGGCTTGATCTGTTCCCTGTGGAGCTGGAGAAAGGTATTTAACCAGAGCTGAAAGGCTTCCTAACACTGTGTGTTTGTGTGTGTGTGTGTGTGTGTGTGTGTGTGTGTGTGTGTGTGTGTGTGTGTGTGTGTGTGTGGCAGCTACTACAGTGTGTATGATGGTGTGTGTCTATTCCTGTATATGTACACATGCATGTGTGTGTCAGCTACTGTTTACAGTATATATGCTGGGGTGTGTCTGTTCCTATCTACATACATAAATATATATATATATATGTATGTATGTATATATATATCTATATATATATATATATATATATATATATATATATATATATATATATATATATATATATATATATACATGTGCATGTGCGTGTGTCAGCTGCTGTTCACAATGTGTATGATGGGGTGTGTCTGTTCCTGTATATGTACATGTGCATGTGTGTGTCAGCTACTGTTTACAGTGTGTATGCTGGTGTGTGTCTGTTTCTGTATATGTACATGTGCATATGTGTGTCAGCTACTGTTTATAGTGTGCATGCTGGGGTGTGTCTTTTCCTGTATATGTACATGTGCATGTGTGTGTCAGGTACTGTTTAGAGTGTTTATACTGAGGTGTGTCTGTTCCTGTATATGTACATGTACATGTGCATGTGTGTGTGTCAGCTACTATTTACAGTGTGTATGCTGGGTTGTGTCCGTTTCTGTATATGTACATTTGCATGTGTGTGTCAGCTGCTGTTTACAGTGTGTATGCTGGGGTGTGTCTGTTCCTGTATATGTACACGTGCATGTGTGTGTCAGGTACAATTTACAGTGTGTATGCTGCGGTGTGTCTGTTCCTGTATATGTACACGTGCATGTGTGTGTCAGCTGCTGTTTACAGTGTGTATGCTGGGGTGTGTCTGTTCCTGTATATGTACACGTGCATATGTGTGTGTCAGCTGCTGTTTACAGTGTGTATGCTGGGGTGTGTCTGTTCCTGTATATGTACACGTGCATGTGTGTGTCAGCTGCTGTTTACAGTGTGTATGCTGGGGTGTGTCTGTTTCTGTATACGTACATGTGCATGTGTGTGTCAGCTGCTGTTTACAGTGTGTATGCTGGGGTGTGTCTGTTCCTGTATATGTACGCATGCATGTGTGTGTCAGCTGCTGTTTACAGTGTGTATGCTGGGGTGTGTCTGTTCCTGTATATGTACACATGCATGTGTTTGTCAGGTACTGTTTAGAGTGTGTATACTGGGATGTGTCTGTTCTTGTATATGTACACATGCACGTGTGTGTCAGCTGCTGTTTACAGTGTGTATGCTGGGGTGTGTCTGTTCCTGTATATGTACACGTGCATGTGTGTGTCAGCTGCTGTTTACAGTGTGTATGCTGGGGTGTGTCTGTTCCTGTATATGTACATTTGCATGTGTGTGTCAGCTACTGTTTACAGCATGTATGCAGGGGTGTGTCTGTTCCTGTATATGTACATGTGCATGTGTATGCTGGGGTGTGTCTGTTCCTGTATATGTACACGTGCATGTGTGTGTGTGTCAGCTGCTGTTTACAGTGTGTATGCTGGGGTGTGTCTGTTCCTGTATATGTACATGTGCATGTGTGTGTCAGCTGCTGTTTACAGTGTGTATCTGTTCCTGTATATGTACACGTGCATGTGTGTGTCAGCTGCTGTTTACAGTGTGTATGCTGGGGTGTGTCTGTTCCTGTATATGTACACGTGCATGTGTGTGTCAGCTGCTGTTTACAGTGTGTATGCTGGGGTGTGTCTGTTCCTGTATATGTACACGTGCATGTGTTTACTTGTGTATGCAGGTGTAGCAATGTGTGTGGAAGTATGTGAAGGAAATGGAAAATAAAGTATCTGGATCTACTGTTGGGAGCCTCACTTCAAGTCTCACAATGTTGATGATTAAAGTAGTTGTCCAACTCTGTCTGCTCTGCTTTCTGGAAAAAAAGGTTAATAATCCACCTGAAGAATGAATATAAATCCAAGTGTTTGTGGTATTTCGGATAACAACTCTCTTCTCCTGACATAACTCTTCCCCAAACTAAGTATTTTCTACCAAGGAAACATAATTACTACTAATATTCTTAACTCCTATATCTATTTGCACGACACTATACCACATACTTTTAACTGTATGTAACTGCATATATTTTAAGAGTTTATATGTAAAATGTTAAAGGATCCCCTCCCCTCTGTTTTTGTGCTCTTCCCATCACTTACTACTTTGTCAGTTGCATTAGACTGCTATCTGATTTAAATGTTATGATCTTATGCTTGTACAGTTTATGTTGTCTGATGAGCATATGTATATGTGTGAAATTACTTTGGTACTTCTGCTATACATAAAATATTTACATTGTTATTTATTGGGTCTGTTGATTCATATTTTCTGTTCTTGTTCCTTTTTAAGTATCAGAAATCTGTACTACTGCTGCTGCCAGATTTATTTTTTTATTTATTTTTTATTTTACATTTGTTGACCGGGCTAGTCCAACTGGATATATGTCCATTTTCAGTAGAGGCCCAGGGAGAAAAGCTCCATAAGTTGTACAAGTTCACAAAAGGCATAAAAATGTTACACGAGAAACATAGCAATTTAAACAGATGATTTAAAAAGATAAAATAAGATACGAGAATTTTTTTTTTTTTTTTTGAGTGAGCATTAGTCTGGATTAGTGCAGGAGCAAAGCCAGTGTTTATTGAGATGAATTTGTAGTTGATTTTTAAAAAGTTGGAAAGAGGTTAAAGAAGTGATATCAGAGGGTAGTTTATTCCATGTTTTTCCAACAGAGTTGGAGAATAAACAGTCACCTGCATGATTGTGAGGTTTGCTAATATTAATCAGGAGTTTGTTAGCAGAGCGAAGTTGTTTCAGGTTTTTGTATGGAGAAATAAGGCTAGAGAGTATAGGTGTATTGGTTGGCTGATATAGAATCTTATAAGCTATTAAGATTTGTTGAAGAACAAGTTGGTTAGGAAGTTCAAGCCAGCCTAATTCTTTTAGGTTCTGGCAGTGATGAGTTCGAAAAGGAGATCCTACAGCAAATCGAGCTATGTTATGATAGGATGTTTCTAGTTTCTTCATGTTGTTTTTGGAAAGATTAGTGTAAATGGGACAAGCATAGAGAAGAGTAGAAATTAGGTGAGACCTAGCAATGATGGATCTTGCTGTAGGTGTTAGGAAAGGTTTGATTCTGTAAAGGGATCCTATTTTTTTATTTACTAATTTTATGGTGTTGTTGATGTGAGAATCAAAGTTGAGGTTATTATCAATAGTTATTCCTAATAGTTTTGTGGTTAAGTCAGGAGAAATGAGTGTTCTGTCAGAGGATGTAAGAGTAAAGTGCGGTGGAGTCAATTTGCGAGTAGGTGAAAAAAGTAACAATTTGGTTTTCTTGGGGTTAAGGAGTAGACAGTGGTCAGAGAACCATTGTTCTACAGTGTTAAAAGCTTTTTGAGTAAGTGACTGGAGTTCTGTTAGAGAGTTAGCAGTACAGATTATAGTAGAATTGTCTGCGTATTGAATACAGGTAGCATGAGGAATAGCAGATTGAAGGTCATTAGTAAAAATTGAAAATAGTAAAGGGCCTAGGATAGAGCCTTGGGGTATGCCTATGGAGATAGGTAGAAGATTTGAAAGTGAGTTTTTCCAAAGTACTGCCTGCTGACGATTTTCTAGGTAAGATTCAAACCAGGATGAGGCTAGATGGTCAAGAGCAAGATATTTGAGAATATGTAGTAAAAGTTTGTGATTCACCATATCAAACGCTTTAGATAGATCGATGAAGACTGAGGATGATAAGTAGTTGTTGTTACGGTTAGTGTTAATGGAGTCAGTGAAGGAGAGTAAAGCTGTAGTGGTACTGTGTGAGGGTCTGAAACCATGCTGACAGTTAGAGAGTAGGTTGTTGTTAAGAAGGTGATTTAGTATTTGTTTGTGAATACATTTTTCCATGATTTTTGCGAGTGGTGAGAGGAGAGCTATTGGTCGAAAATTGGAAAACTCATTAGAGCTACCACTATTATGTAGTGGGATGATATGAGATATCTTCCAGATAGAGGGGAAGATTCCTTCCTTTATAGATCTGTTAATTAGGATGGAAATAGGGTAGCTAAAGGCTTTGGCACCTACCTGCAGGAATTCTGCAGGTAGTTTGTCTGCAGAGGGAGTGGTAGGTTTTAATTTTTGGAGCAGTGATGTGATGAAGGAGGTAGAGACAGGTTGTAAGTGGAGGGTAGGAGGTGGATTTGATATAGGTGGAAGTAGTTTAGACGTATCAGGAGATAAATGACTAGCAAGTGTTTTGATAGTATTTGTGAAGAACAAGTTGAAGTCATTTGCTGTTTGTGTAGGGTTATCTGGGTTAGAGTCCTGGGGATTAGGTGAAATGGAGTGACCTGGAGATAGAAGATTGTTAATACTGGCCCAGAATTTTTTAGGTTCTTTATTAGTGGTATGCTGAGGTAATAGTTCTTTTTGTCTGTTAGGATAGCTCTTTTAGTGTTGTTTCTAAGCTCTCTAAAGTTTTGGCGGTCAGTTAGATTTTTAGTGGTTCGCCATTTAGACCAAGATTTATTTCTAAGAATGATTTTATGCCTAGTATTATTAGTTAGCCAGGGTGCTATTTTTGTTTTAGTTCTGATGGTTCGTGTTGGGGCATGTTGGTCTAGAATTGATAAGAACGTAGAGTTAAAGTATTCTACTGCTTCATTAAGTGGGAGATATTTTAGTGAGGACCAATTCGTTTGTTTCAGATCAGCTTGAAAATGTTCAGGGTTAAAATGTTTTTTTGTTCGTAGTGTTCTAAAGGTGGTAGGTAAAGTTAGGTTGGTTTTGTGTCTAATGACATAGGTTAAAGAATGGTCGCTTAGATCATCAGGAAGGGTACCAGACTGGTAGGTTTGTTGAGGCGTATTAATCAGAATCCAGTCTAGGATGGATTCATGGTTGTTGTATTTATCAGTTCTGGTTGGACAGTTAATGAGTTGAGTAAAAGCATATAGGTTTATGTGGGATGAGGGATTTATGCTATTACAAGAATTCCAATCAATGTTAAAGTCACCTAGAACTAGTGTTTCTTGGGGGAGGTTGTTAGACAGGTAGCTGAGGATACATTCTAATGTGTCAGTGTTATTTCCTGGGGGGAGATATACACAAATTATGTTAATAGCTTTATTAGGGTTACTTTTTAATTTTGAGGTGATTACTTCTGCATTCTGCCCTAGAGGAAGGTTCAGATTTGTTATACTAATTTGAAGTTGTGCTTTGTAGAGAATTGCTACACCTCCTCCCTTTTTGGTCTTACAGTCTACTCTAAGGATATTATACCCAGGAGGGGTAATTTCATTATCCTTAATGGTAGGTTTTAGCCATGTTTCTGATAGGCATAGGATATCAAAATGGTGAATATCTAAAAGGGCATGAAGTTGAGAGATTTTATTGCAAATGCTTCGTATATTAAGATGAGCTATAGTAAGAGAGTTGGCACAAGTGTGTGATGATATAGGAGAGGTTTTGTCTTGTTTTATGTGACTATTGATGTTTGTGGTAATTGGGCCAGGGTTAGGGTGAATGTCTCCATCCAGCAGTGATTGGAAATATAAGAAATATTCAAGCTGGCATTGTTTATATAAGATGTCGATATATTTTCTAGTTTTTTGTTTGCTTAGCTTAAAGTAAGCAAGTTTGTGGTGTTTGGTAAATAGGTAGTTAGGTTTGGTAGTGAGATTTAAGGTGGCAGGAGTACAAGGTGAGGAAGGTGAAGAGGTATGTTTAGAGGGAAACACAAGAGTAGAGGGGAGAGGGTATTCATATAAGGTTAGGAGATAAGTAGTTACAAGAGGTATTAAGAGTGTTAAACAGATAGTTATCTGAAGGTATAATGGGAAAGATAATGTACCCATTATGTATGTTAAAGGAAGTAACAGAGATGAAGAAAAATAGAAAGAAGAGGAAAGTGAAGTAGTATAATGACTTTAAGAGGTAGTGAGGAGGATAGGTTTGAGTAAGATGGGCGTGGTTAGAAGTGACAGGGGTGAGGTATGCTAATGAGGAGATTATGCCTGATTGGTTGGGGGTGTGTCAAGTGGAGGAGTAAATGTAGGACCCCTGGGGGCGGGTGGGAATTGGGGGCAGGGTAGGGGAGCAGAAGGGCGAACGGAGTGGGTAGAGACAAGAGAGCAGAGTGTGGATGAAGACAATCAGCAAAGTGAGAAAATCCAGAAGGGAAGTCTGGGAGTATGAGAGTTTAGCCACATGTATGGACTCTGCTAGCAAGATGGTGAGGATGTTATAGGAAAGGAGATTATTAGGAATGGCTAGTTCAAGAAGGAAGGAGCAGATGGCCTAGATCTTAACTGAAAAGGGTCCCTGGACCAGTCCACCTAACTCATTAACTAAGTTAAATAAATAAATTCAGCACTTTGGTCAGCTTTGTCACTTAGAGAGCTAAAGGGCTGACTTAGACTGAGATGACCCAGGTTCATCTAGTAGCTTGGGTGTTGGAAGGCTGAGGTAGGGGAGAATGGGATTGAGAGGTTGACACAGACTTGCCCATCCTGGGAGAAGCGAGCAGTGGCCTTGGACAGGTGATTGCCACCATGCAAATGGAGTTTTGTACAGTATCAAAGTGTTCATGGTAGGGAGCATGAACTTATCAGTCTCAGGTTAGTGACATTATCCTAGTTTGTGGGTGGAAGCATGCAAGCAGGTATAGGATGTAGTTCACCCTATAGTGATGTAAGCACTCATGTTAGCCATTAGAGGTGGGGGGGGGTTAAGGGCCTAATGGAAACATTGTCACCACTTTGGTTGCCTGGTTGATGGCCCCTCTGGTCAGCTTTAGCCCTTCTATTAAGTGTCTTCAGTCAGTGGAATGAATGAGTTCATGACATATTGGCGAAGCTTAATACTCAACAAGCATGGGGGGCACAAAGGAATATAAAAACATCCAGTCTTGATGTGATCATCACCACACTTTTGGAGTAATAACATGGGTGTCACGGTTGCTGTGACATCCTGACCCCATGTGCAGAAATGGGAAAATGGGGTTGTGGATGGACAGGTGGAATGTTTTTCTCATACCCACAAGATTCCATGATACTGACGTTAGATTGTATAAATTTGTGGTTCTGCAGAAAAGAGTGCAGGGGGCTTATCTCCTTGCAAACACATTTACTCTGGAATTGTTTTTGAATGCTCCCCAACTATATTTTGTTGCTCATTTAATTTGAATCCTGTATTTCCTGTTTATTCATGGTGGCAGATGGTTTCATGTAAAGTCTGCCAAATGAAGCACGCAAGCCTTGTTAAAACAAGTTCTTAAAATTGTCTTTGTCCCATACAGAAATGCATATAGTGGTGAGATGGACTGCATCTTAGATAATTTGTAGATAACGTTTTTCCTCTTTGCTGTTCTTTTCAGGGTTTCAGTTCAGTACAGACTGAAACCGCCAAGTGAAAGGAAACCACAGTGAAAACTGGTGGCCAGTCTTGTCCTTGACCATGTAGGCAGGGAGACAACATAGTTAACATTAACATTAAAAACCTCCCACAGCTGAACACCTTTTGTCAGCACTTCAACAGAGTAAGAGGAGCCCTGGACAGCTTATGGTATTGTATTGTCCATCAGGCCTTAGAGGATGCAGTGCCTTATTCCTACACCTCCCTTTGTACCAGCTACTGTTTTAGACGGAAGCCTTTTCAAATGCCTGAACTAAATGACAGAGAACAAATGCATCAGTGCTGAGCATGTGAGAGACTGCTATTGTAGAAATTCTGTTAGGCTGCTCTCAAAAAGAGATTTTAAATGTTTGCTTACTCTGTCTGTTCTCATGCTTTCACAGATAACGATGGCCTTGGGATTAGCATTATTGGGATGGGAGCTGGAGCAGACATGGGCCTGGAAAAGTTAGGAATATTCGTGAAGACTGTGACTGAAGGTGGTGCAGCACATCGCGATGGCAGGTAAGTTCTCGTGCTCCGTAAGTGTTTGATGGTCGAGTTATCCTGTTATTGGCATGCTGTCATTAACGAGTACCAGAAGTGCTGGCATGAAATTTTCAACCATTTGTTTTTTAATTGAGCTTCAGTTTCTCACTTTATTTGTTCTTTATTACATTATATTGTAGTTCTGCTATTTCCTGAATGTTGTACTCTTTGGCTGACATATGTACCTGTTTTCAGACCTTTTCAGAGCCAGCGCATTTTGATTTCTAACTGAAATGAAAGCAAGCCTCCATTGGAGGCAGAGAATATTATGAGTTAGGCCAGAATGAAGATGGGAAGGCTGAAGGAAAAGGGCTTTGATCAGAATATGGCCATAGTCAGAAAAGAGTCCTGTTCAAATGGAGCTCAGGAAGTTTGCACTGTAACTTCCAATGGGTGGAGCCTAAGCCTTTTGACAGAATAAAATTATGTTCTCACATTTCAAACAAATATCCATATCTCTGGAACCATAGGGGTTATGAAAGAAGTATAAATGGCAGACTGTTCTGCACAAACTAGTTTTATAGTAGCAGTATTCTTTAAGTTCTAGGTCTTCAATTGAATTGTATAAGTCGCAGTAAACACAGTAACTGTTACATTTGTAATATTTTGTAAACAACTTACAGTATCTCAGCAACTACTCAAGTTACTTACATACAGTTAGCAACATTTTATTCATCTAGCTGAGAGCTTTCAAATGAGACTAAGTAGTTTTGTCTGTGTTACTTGGTTATTGAGATATTTGGAAGAAATATGAAAAATATATCTGTATACATTAATATAATAAAAACAACAGTTAATATCTATTTGGCTGCACAGAGGTCAGATATTAAAGCAGCTGAATTTGGTATTGTGTAGTCTTTAACATGAAATCTTTTAAAACTTTGTACATAGCATGGTTTTCAAATTATTGATGCAAATATGAACAAACAATATTTGACGCCTAGAGGCGTCAGTAGGAGTTAACTGTAGATGGTTAATTACAGTTAATTACAGTTCTGTACCTTTGACTTCAGCATGTGCTGATTTATTTAGTAAGGGTTACACACTTGTTCCTAGTCAACTGGTGGACTTAGTCCAGTTAATATGCGATTTTAAAATTGTACATCCGAAATTTGAATTTACATGCTATATTCAATAGTGAGCAAAATGTCATGCCAGAGATATATATATATATATATATATATATATATATATATATATATATATATATATATATATATATATATATACACAAACATTAGAATGCCAAGTGTCTTTAACCCAGAAGTACATCATGTATTAAAAATGTTTGAAAAAATTTGTGAAATTGATTTCAGACATTATCTAGCACAAATTAATAGATTGGAAAATATGTCTAAGAAAGATAAAGAACTATTAGAGTATATTAAGTCATTCAGTGATCTAAGATTTATGCGCTCGGATAAAGGTGGGGGCATTGTGATAATGCAGCGTGATGAATATGTGCAAAGAATGTTTGAGATGTTGTATAGTGGTACATACACTGAGATTTCGATTAATGAAGTACATGTAGGTTATAAAAGAGTGGATTGGGAATTATTAGATATATTTACGCAAGACCAGATAACAGCACAGGAATATAACTATATGACCACCGAATGGCCAAGGGTTCCGGGGATTTTTGGGGTCCCTAAGATACACAAGGACCTGACGAATCCCCCTTTAAGGCCAATAGTAGATTCTGGGTGGTCTAAGACCAGCTGTATAGCTAAATTCCTGGACAAATAACTGAAATCAGAAGTTAGCAACATTCCCAATTTGTGTTGTGATTCCTGGCAATTCTTGACTATGTGCAATAATTTGGCACGATTTACTGAGGACATTTTTATAACTATAGATGTTAAGGATTTGTTCAGCTGTATACCTCACGAACAGGGTATGGAATGGCTTCTTTATATTTGCTTGAGGTCATGGGACTTAACCAATATAAAATTAATGTTTATTGTCAACTTATGGATCTAATTTTGAGATATAATTACATACATTTTGAGGGACATTATTTCAAACAAATGGAAGGTGTGGCCATGGGGTCTGCATGTGGCCCCCTTTTTGCAAATGTTATCATGGCATGGTGGAAGAGTAACTTTCTGTATCCGAGTCCTTATTATTCCTACATTAGTATGTATGTAAGGTTTTTAGATGATTTGTTTGTGGCTTGGAAGGGACCATCATCTGAAATAACTAAATTTATAGAGTATATTAATCAAACAACAGATTTTTTGAAGTTCACTCATGCAGTGAGTAGTGACAAAGTAGCCTGTCTTGATGTACTGATCTCAAAAAATGAAAATAGACACAAGTTAAAATTAAGCATTTTCAAAAGAACAACCCATTCTAACACCTATTTGCACTAAGTAATCATCCTACGCATGTCAAGCGAGGAGTGGTGAAGGGACAAATGGTCAGAGCAGCATGTATGGTCTCTGACCATATGTATTTTCTAGCAGAGTGTACCTATATTTCCAGTATGTTTTATAATGGAGGATATCCCCAGAGAATGGTTAACCAGATACGTAATGAAGTAATTGACAAGCGCAGTCAGGGTTTTTATGCCCCATTACTTGATGAGCACCACTTTGGGGTTAGAACAGAGGTTGTGGTCAGTGATACTGGTATTGATCAGAATACTAGTAGTACATTTAATAACAGGCAAGGACTTATTTTACAAGAAGAAAGTAAGAGAGAAGTGTTCTGTCCCTTCATTACTACCTATCAAAGTAGTAGCAGAGTTGTCAGGGACATTTTTTACAAAAAATTGGAATATCATTAGAATGGATGAAGACCTGGTAAAGAAATTAGGACTAGCCCTAATACTGTGTATACAAGGGGCCTAAACATCAAGAATAAATTGGAGAGACAAGGACAGAATAACAATATTGGAAAAATAGTCCCTTGTGACATATGCAACCAATATTACCATGTATTTCATGGGTCTAGTGTCAATATAGGCAATAAAAGTATCCCTATAATGAGTAGATATAGTTGTTACTCACAGGGGGTAGTACATGTTGCTTTTTGTTTACAATGTCCAGCTTTTTATGTTGGAAAGACTCAAAGTAAGCTATCTCAAAGAATCTACGAACATTTTTATGATATCTCCCACCAAAGGGACACTAACGCCCTATATAGACATTTGAATAAATTTCCTAGACATAGTTTCAACTTTTTAGTGGTGTATCAGGTACCTAGGGACCCTTGAGGTGGACCATGGAAATTCATTTTGTAAAATAAGGAGACATGGTGACAAATATATTTAAATGCAGGTTCACCTCCAGGGTTAAATGAAATGATTTCCATCAATAGTTTTTTAAAATTGAAAGTTTATGACAGGTAATAGATGTGTACACATATATATTTTGTCAGTAAAAGTAATTGGCTTTAATATATTTGTATTTATATATGTACAATGTAATATTCAGGAGTGTGAGATTGTTTTTATTACAGTTTTAAGTGTGTGTATTTTTAAATTCTGTAAAGTCCCACTATTGGCTGCTGAACTATTATGATGTAAATAATTTGCTATAAAAGGGTAATTGTTTTAATTGGATTTGTCTGATGAAGTTTGGTGACTGCACCAAACGAAAGCGCTTACCATTAAACTTTTTTCGGTATGTGGACATCTTGCCCGTTTTTCTACTGCCAGCCTTTTTGTGGTTTTGTTGTTTTTTCTATATTTGGTGGTGATTGGTTAACTGTAGATGGAACTGCAGGTGTCACTCGGATGTAATGTGTTAAAGCAATACAATTCCAGAAGAAGGATTAATCTGAAAACAGGTCACATATTGGAAACTGAAATGGACTGAAATCACTGCCTTGTTTAAAGTATGACCGAACTGGAACTAACGCCATGTTTGTTAGATGAATATATTTTAAAGGGTCTTCGAAAATGTGCCAGTCAAACGTTGGGCCATGCTGGAAATGGGCATGTCAAAAATACAGACCGTTTTAAAAGTACGGCTACCATATGAACAGGTCCAGAATTAAAACACAATTACATTATTAGTAAAAATGAGAAGGCTAATCCAGTGCTGAGTAGCACAGCGGATGAAGATTTTTGAACTGTAAAGATGCAGATGTAGGTTTCAGTCCTATCAGACTAACAGAAGAAGTTTCAGTCTGATGATGTGAAGTGAAATATAAGTTAATTAATGTGAAGCAGATTGAACCTGTGGAGTCTAGACAGTGTACTGTAGTAGATGGTGTCATATTCATTTTTATACAGAAAATATCACTGAGGGAAAATCAAAACAGAAATGCATGTAGAATTTTCTGTGTTAAAGTTGTTCTGTTTGTGGTATGGTTTTCTTAAAGTGATTAAAAGTTGAATTTGGTAGCTGGAACTGAATGTTACCTAAGTAAGGGAGTGTTTTTGGGGAGTACAGTAAACCATCCCAAAGCAAGCCACACCAGCATGTATTTTCAATGCAGTATTCTTGGCAAGTCTAGATTGGTGGTGTGTACAACCCTGTCAGCTGTTTGCCCTACCCAGCCTGGGGGACTGTGAACTAAGCATATGCAGGTGTAGGTACAGCAGAACGCTGCAGAAAAGTGGGCATAATGTGACCTCACAGCAGAACGCTGCAGAAAAGTGGGCATAATGTGACCTCACAGCAGAACGCTGCAGAAAAGTGGACATAATGTGACCTCACAGCAGAACGCTGCAGAAAAGTGGACATAATGTAACCTCACAGCAGAACGCTGCAGAAAAGTGGACATAATGTAACCTCACAGCAGAACGCTGCAGAAAAGTGGACATAATGTAACCTCACAGCAGAACGCTGCAGAAAAGTGGGCATAATGTAACCTCACAGCAGAACGCTGCAGAAAAGTGGACATAATGTAACCTCACAGCAGAACGCTGCAGAAAAGTGGACATAATGTAACCTCACAGCAGAACGCTGCAGAAAAGTGGGCATAATGTGACCTCACAGCAGAACGCTGCAGAAAAGTGGGCATAATGTAACCTCACAGCAGAACGCTGCAGAAAAGTGGACATAATGTAACCTCACAGCAGAACGCTGCAGAAAAGTGGACATAATGTAACCTCACAGCAGAACGCTGCAGAAAAGTGGGCATAATGTGACCTCACTTATGTCATCTCAGGGAATGCACAGTTTTACTGACTTTTCTTGGTAGAATGGCATCAGTATGTTTAGAAACACCAGAAGAAATGTGATCTGAGCAGCTGGAAACAGAGCAGCTCTTTTAGCGGGTACATTGCACAACTTTTGTTTTTAAGTGGGACTCTGCCTTCACTGTCAGTCGATCATCAGCCCCCTCCTCAGTTAATCATTCCATTAATTCCCTATCACCAAAGTGAATGTTGACCTGAAGAGGCCGTCGTTCAGACATCCGTCAACAGTGGCTCAAAGTTTTCTGCTTAATTTACCAATTCATAACTGCATGCACACAGTAAAGTGTAGGGATGGAAGTGCTGTGGGGTGATGGCTGAGACTGTCCACTCACTTTTGCAAGGATAAATTCCTCCAAGAATACCTGATCCTCCCCCAAACCATAAGCAGTGAGCTTCACAATCTCCCCCACAAAGTTAGCACTACTCAGTGTGCCTCCACATATGCTCAAACCGCAGCCTTTTCTCCAGAGAAGTGAATGGTCTGCACTCTTTACTCCTCTCTAATTCACTTTTCCAATACCAAAACTGCTAATTGAACCCTAGGTGTCTGGGTTACAGATGAGTATCTGTTCCAAACACCACAGAGGGAGGTGTAAAGCTTTTTTTTTTTTTTTAGTTACTTCAAGCTGTTGATTATTGCCTATATGAAGGCTTCTAGCCAGATGGTAATCCCTGTAACCCCTTATCTGTTTGTTCCCTCAGAAAGGCTGGAGTTTGGACTCCCATAGTTTGACTTCATTCATGCAATGAGCAGACGTTGTTTCTTTTCTTTTTCATGACTGACATATCTGCTGACCACTGACCTCTCCTCTGTCCAGTTGCCCCATTCCTTTTCCATTCCATGGCTGGTCAGTTCATGGTGAGTATGATAACTTGCTCGCATTGAGGCCATTGCCTTGTTAGTGTTGTTAATTTGGGTCCTTTACCCTCCTAATGGATGCTTGACTAGCACGCTACTAAGCCAGGATCTGCATGCTGGTTTAGTGGAGTACCTGTGCTTTCAGACTTGTAGAAAACCCACACAGGTGCTTGCAACTCAACAGACTTGATTGTACATTGGTAAGCTGGCATTGATGGTTTTGTCCCATCATCCTCAGCTGACTGTTCCTGCAGCAGCGTCAGTGGTCATTCTTGGGTCATTGATATTGTAATCGAGGCTTTATCTCTGTGTGCCATGAAGTCAGCAGGGTGGAGTTTCTTGTTTTAATGATGAAATGTTTCTCCAAGAGAGTCCCACTTGATAGCACTGACCTGAGTATACATGCTTTGGTTTCACTGTTTGCAGGGGTACCGTAGTCATGCTTAACACTATCTTCCCAGTCTCCAGAAGAGATGCATATGGTAGTGGCACTCACTGACTCGAACTCACCACCTCTAGGAAGTTGATCTTTCAAGACCTCAGTCAATGGCTGAGCTGGGGTCACCTCCATGTTCAGTGACTACCTTGTCTCTTTACCAACAGTGTGGATTATATTATGGAACACTGATAATTAGTTGTGCATGTGTTATTACGAGGCTGTTGAGTGGTGTGTTTTGGTATCACATAGTGTGTAAGTGTCAGTGGACAGCAGTTAGACCCTGGTCACTTAAGTTCATTATTCAGTGTCTTAACCACTGCATTCTGTGAATTCATTTATTATGCATGATTGTATATAGTAATTAAGTATGCATAATTGTTTATGTGTTAGTGTAGCCTCTTTAGTTCTAACATTTTATAACGGCCATCAGAGTAAACGGTTATGTCAGTACTTAAAAGACAGTAATTTTCTGCTGGCAGTGGTCAAAAGCCATTGTTTTGGGACTGATAGTCTAGGTGCATTTTGAGGAAAAACTACCTCACAAGGCAAAATCTGACATTAGAGTGCTGACTGAAGCTAAAACTGGAAACAAAAATATTGTCAGTATATATAATAATTGGATGCCCTGACTGAAATCACTGTTGCAGTATTCTTAACCAGTGGGCTATCACTATTGACATCTGTCCAGGTACATAGACACTTTTCAGTCCACTTCGGCTGCCCCAGATGTACAGCCTCCTGCTGCTAGAAGGCAACACATATTTTATAGGGTTCGTGATGATCTTAAGTTCTTGTTTAAAAAACCCGTAGTAGACCCCTTTGCATTGTCTCTGTCTTCTGATAAGCTCCTTCCAAATTCCATTGCCTTCCCTTCTGAAAAAAGATAGCGGGGCTATGGACAGGTGAAAAAAATGTTTATATTTCCTCTACTTTGGCCTTCAGGGTTATTAATTACCAAACTCAGATGACCAACCATTTGATATTCATCTTCAACTCCTTACACAAGATGATGATGGATCCACAGGGGACTGACCCGATTCAGCAAATGCTGCCCTTGTTTAGTCAGGCTACCCAAATAGCCAGATACAGCATTAAGTGTAGTTATGATGCTATAAAGGCCTTGTCCAGGGGGGCTGCCACTGCCTGTGTCATTCACAGGTACACATGATTGGGTAACCAACCCTTGCTTGAAGACTTTAAAGCAAAAATTGTGGATTCTCCTTTAGGCAAGAGGGTCTTGTTTGGCCCACAAGCAGCTAAACTTTTCAAAACCCTTCAGGATCAGGGAAAAAACATGAATGAGTGTCAACAACTTCTGTTAACTTTGGTACCTAGATACCAGAGGAATTATCCCAACAAAACCACCTTGTTTGTCAGAAGGGATCCTACGTCTAGTCAGAAGTACAGGAAGGCTCCCAGAAGGAGATTTCCAGAAAAAAAAAACACTCAAGAATGCTTTCTCTAAGAGGCCTCCCTTGGGGGAAAATCTCTGTGACTACCTACAGACTCTTTGCCTCTTGCCAATCAGCCATGCTCAGCCCCCCCAAAAGGCTCACCCAATTATTTACCACACTGGAAAAGTTTACCACAGACCAGTGGGCTCTTTCTATCATATAAAGGGCTATGCCATGTCTTGGATGGAGATTCCACTGCTAAACAGCATACCTCTCACTTCCCACAACCAGACCCATCTGCTTCCACCTGTTATACAAGAATTACAAGCATAAGGCACAGTAGAACTAGTGGCCAAGGAATTTGTGGGGAAGATATTTTACTCCAGACTCTTCCTAGTGCCAAGAAAAGAAGGGCAGTGGGACCCATACAGGATGTTCTTTGTGTTTCACTGTTGCAGTCATTACATTTGGGGTAATCTGCTGGCAGGTTGCCCTCAGTCAGCCTGAATTCCAAAGTCTTGGGTCCTGCGTTGGTTGCTGTCTTCTCTTCCATGATGTCAGGTTGTCAGGGGTATAAAACATGCAGCCAATGCCATTTTCTTTAGTTTTCTTGCCCCCGATGTCAGGTGCCCCCAAAAATGGTAGCAAAATTATAAAAAAATATATATATATACATGCATCAATGTACATTTTACCTTCATCTACAAGCAAATACACCACATAGGTTGTAGAAGATAGAGAAGGAAAGATAAACTTCAGAATGACAGGGGGATGGTGGGAGGGTAACCTGGACTGCAACAGTAAATACACTCGAACATCTACATTTATGGTAAGTGTACACAACTGTACTATGTACTTCGTGTTTCTCTGTTGCAGTCATTACATTTGGGTAGAATCCCAAAGCTATGGTTGGGAGGCAGGAACTAAACAGCATTAGGTGCGGCTATAAGGCAAGAGGCAAATGGTAATG
Organism: Protopterus annectens; assembly: GCF_019279795.1. Lineage (NCBI taxonomy): Eukaryota > Metazoa > Chordata > Ceratodontiformes > Protopteridae > Protopterus > Protopterus annectens. The sequence continues at coordinate 1,151,671,575 of NC_056747.1, read as the reverse complement.
CTTTGTAAAGGTGTGAACAGAACTCCAAGTAGCAGGCTCTAGAATGTCTTTAGTTGGTACTCCTCTGAGAAAGGCTGCTGAAGTAGCTGCATCTCTGGTGGGATGAGACCTAATGCCTTTGGGCACAGGTTTACTATGGTGTAAGTAGCAGAAATGGATGTAGTGGCTTATCCACTTTGAAATTGTCTGCTTTGAAATAGGCTTTCCTTCTGATCCTGCAGCATATGACACTAGTAATTGCTCAGTTTTTCTTAGAGATTTTGTCCTGCTCAAGTAGAATCTTAGCTGTGTGTGTACGTCCAAGGAATGCAGAATTCTCTCCCCCTTGTTCTGTGGATTTGGATAAAAAGTTGGCAGATGTATTGTTTGGTTAAGAGCCACACTGGAAACCACCTTAGGCATAAAAGTAGGATTTGTCCTCAGAGACACCCTGTCTGGGTAAAATATGATAAAAGGTTCTACAGCCATGGGGGCCTGTAGCTCTGAAACTCTGTTTTCCATTATAAGAACTTTAGATCCCCGGTAGCAGCTGGTTCAAATGGAGGCAGGGTGAGCTTTTCTAACACATAATTGAGGTCCCATGCAGGTAATGGTGATCTTCTAGGAGGCCGTAAATTTTTGGCTCCTCTAAGATACTGCTTTAGTAAAGGATGAGAAAAGATTGGTGGCTCTGTATTGTAATGAGCCGAAATGGCTGAGGCATGGATTTTGATTTTTGAAAAAGATAGGCCTTTGTCAAGCATCTCAGTTAAGTATTGTAATGTCTAAGAAATATTTGGTTCTGCTGTATCAGTTCCTTGTGCTTGATTCCAAGCACAGAATCTCTTCCATTTGTCAGCATAAGATTTTCTAGTACTAGGCCTTCTGGCTTCCAAAATGACATCCATCACAGCTTTACTGAGAGGTGTTGTTTATATGACTACATGAATAGCCATGCTGCCAGGTTCAGAGTCTGTAGTTGATTGTGCAGGATCTGACGACTGTTTTGCTGGGACAGTAGTTGTGGTCTTTGAGGCAAGGCCAAGCTGGGTACTGAGCCAAGTTCCTTAGGATTGGGTACCAGTATTGGCGGGGCCAGTCCGGGGCAATTAATATCATCTTTGGTTTCTCTTGTCTGACTTTTAGGAGGACCTTGAGTAAAACAGGCAGAGGGGGAAAGGTGTAAACTGATAGGTTTTTCCAACTGAAGGATAGGGTATCCACTTTCCATGCCTGTCTGTGATAAATCCTTGTGCAGAATCTTTTCAATTGATAATTTTGAGGAGAGGCAAATAGATCTATGTATGGGCTCCCCCATTTCTCTGTTATCATGCTGAGGACTTGTGGATTTAGTTTCCACTCGTGAGGATCCACAAGGTTTCTGCTTAAATCGTCTGCCAGAGTGTTTTGTTTTCCTGACGGGAATTGAGCTTGAAGATGTATATGGTAGGTCAAAGCTGTGTTCCACAGTGCCATGGCTAATCTGCAAAGGGGGTATGAGTGCATGCCCCCTTGCTTGTTTATATACCACATGACTGTGGTGTTGTCCGTCTTTATCAGTAGTTGTCCTGGATGAAGTAAGTCCTTGAAGGCTGTTAGGGTATTTTGAACAGCTAGCATCTCTTTCTGGTTGATATGTAGATGCAGTTGTTGTAGTTTCCATAAGCCCTGAATGCATCTTCCTGCCATGTGGGCCCCCCAGGCATAATCTGATGCGTCTGTTGTTAAGGTCTGGCTGGCAGGGGGTAGAGTGAAGGGCAGTCCCATGTTTTGATGACAGTGCATTTTTGTTACGTTACTGGCTGCCTGCCTTCTCCCGATTTTTGGTGTTCTACGAAGTTTTGTTTTTTTCGTTTACTTGTATCCCTTTGCCCACCATAGAAACTCCTGTTGCAGGCAGGGAATCAGAGGAATCATTGTTTCCAGACTGTGTGAATGTTGACTCCATAAGCTTTTTAGGTACCACTGAAGTTTCCTCATATGTCGTCTTGCATATGGAATTAGTAGGATGCAGGATGCCATGAAGCCCAGAGCCTGCAGAATTTGCCTTGCAGAAGACTGGGTTTTTGTTGCCATCAGTTTGAAGTAAGCCGTCAGTTGCTTTTGCTTGTCTGGCGTGAGGTAAGCCATCTGGGCATTTGTATCCAAGCTTGCACCCAGGAATGTTATCTTTTGAGAGGGTACCAGTTGTGATTTTTTTTTCATTTATTGTGTACCCTAGGCATGTTAGGAGCCTTTTCACAAATGCCAGGTGTCGAAGAAGAGTGTCCTTGTTCTCTGCTTGAATGAGACAGTCATCCAAGTAAGGGTATATTTGTATAATTCTTTGTCTGCAAAATGCAATTACTGGTGCCAGGCACTTTGTAAAGACCTTGGGCACAGTAGATAAGCCAAAGGGCAGTGCAGAGAATTGGTAATGCATTAAGCCAGTCTTTAATCTGAGGTATCTTCTGCACGATTGTCTTATTGGGACATGCAGGTATGGCTCTTTTAGGTCTAAAGTCACCAGCCAAGCATTCTTGCCCAGCATGGGCAGAAGCTGCTGCAAAGTCACTATTTTGAATTTTGGAATGCCCAGGTATGTGTTCAAAATCATAAATCTAGTATTGGCCACCAGGTCTTGTCCTTTCTGGGTACCAAGAACAGTCTTGAGTAAAAACCTTTTTCCTGTTCTGGTACTGTCTGAATGGCCCCTATATCCATGAGGGACGTAACTTGTTTCTGTGCCTCTGCCCATTGATTTTGTGGCAGATCTGGCCAACCATTTGCCATTGGCAGAGTGTGGAAATGGAATCTTTATCCCTGTGATACGATGTTTAGTACCCAACTTGTCTTGGATTATTAACATTTCCAGTTCACCCTCAACCTCCTGTCACAGTTGGGATTCACAGTCAACTACAAGAAATCCTCCCTGTAACCAACTCTGGACCTAATTTTACTGGGCTGCAAGCTGAATACAAAAATATGCCGACCTACCTGCTTCAAGAAAAAGTGCAGCGTCTTACAGACTACTTTCACAGCCTAGCCTCCGTCAGCCAGGGAGATCCTAAGGGCTCTGGGTTTTATGGCAGATACTATCCTAATGCTTCCTCATATGAGGAAAATCCTTTGATACTGGATCTCAACATTCTCACCTTTAGACACAGTGAATCCTCTATTACCTTGTCTCAGAAGTGAACTCTTATTGTGGAAGAACCAGGTGGCAATCAATCCAGGACTTCCCTGCACTCTTGTAGCCCCAGTTCAGGAAATGTACACAGATACCTTAGATAAAGCATGGGCAGCATGGACAGGAACCCAGTAAGTACAGGGCAGGTGGCAGCCAAAACTGCTAAAAGAACACATCAGCTTGAAGGAGATGAGGACCTTCATCCAAGCTCTTTAGGTCTTCAGGTCACCTCATGGCTGGAAACCAGGTCCCCTATGAGTGTTTGCAGACAACTGAACCATAATGTGTTACATAAACAAGCAAGGGGGAGCCAGATTATACTAACTGTGCAGACTGGCACTGAAAGCCTGGATCCTTGCTACCCTTGCTACCCATTAAAGTATGTCACTAATAACCACTTAAATCATATCACAAGACAATGTGTTGGCAGATGCATTAAGCAGGACCTTGGAGAACCCCCACGAATGGTCCCTGAACAAACATTTTTTCCTGGGCATTCTTCAACTTTTGAGCATGCTTCAGACAGAGCTGGTTGCCTCAGAAAACAACAAACAACTCTCCTACTTCTGCACTAGGGGCCCTTGTCCCTCAGCATGAAAGACAGATGCTCTGTTTTCAGTGGACAGGGAAATTCCTGTATGCTTTTCCTCCACTACCTTCTCATTCCAAGAGTTGTACTAAAGGCCCAAAAAGAGAAAAAACAAAACTTTTGCTGATAATCCCCCTTTTGGCCAAGACAGCATTGGATGTTCATCGTGTTTCACTGTTGCAGTCATTACACTTAGGTTATCCTGCTGGCAGGCGACCCACAGTCGGCCCGAGTGTCAACGTCTTGGTCTGGTGTCGGTTGCTGTCGTCTCTTCCCTGACATCAGTGCGCCAGGGGTGTAAAAGTTGCAACCGATGCCAGTTTCTTCAGTCTTTCTTGCCGCGTGGTGCCCGAAGCAAAAGTAGTTCGCAAGTGCCAGTCGGCCGACTCCTGAGATTTTCAAAATTGAATTTCAGAACCAAAGTCTTCAATAAAGGTAAGTACCCCATTGGGGAAACTTTTTCTTGCTCCAGACCAATGTCAGTAAAAGTTAATAATTGTATTTCTTGTGGGAAGCAAATACCTCATAAGGACTTTCACTCTTACTGCATTCCTTGCCTAGGCCCTGATCATGACATTACTAGTTGTCGGTTTTGTGCTAGAGTCAATAAACGCACTATTAAACATCGGTTTGAATTTGCTTTACATTATTTTGGACGAAGATTTAATTATAAAATGCCGTTGGATCAACCGACGACCGTAATGTATAAAAAACGCAAAGACAAAGAGAGAGACAGGCATCCGAGGTCCAAAACCGACAATGAAGCCTCTTCTAGGCCAGTCGCCGGTTCTCAGTGAGGCGCTTTCACAGCCCCTGACATCCGCTACCTCAGAGCCACAGGCCATAACCGACAGCCACGTGGAGGCCTCTAGGCCTGTGGAAACTCACGGTATTGGGCCTACGGAAACTATTCCCTCAGATGTGTCCGGAGCCGCTGAGCAGGCACCGGCTTCTGAGGGTGTCTTCAGACCTTCACAGCTTACAATTAAGGCTACTACAGCAGCAAAGGCAAAGTCAAAGACAAAGAAACAAGTGCAGCATTCTCCAGAACAGTCATCCATGCCAAAGAAACAGATGCTTAAAATGGCCGAAGACCTTATTACTTTAATCAGGGGCTCCCATCCCCCTCCTGACAAAAGGCCTAGGCAAGACACTGATTATGACTCCTCTGATCAGGTTTCCATTTCCTCTGATTCTTCCTCTGAACAGGGCTATTCCCTCCCTCCTTATGAGGACTCTGATGCTGAAGAGTCCATTCCTTCAGCCTCTCCGCCTGAGGATTATTCTTTTGGGGAAACCCTACACACCATGAGGGAGCATTTCCACTGGGAGAGCCAGGATTACTCAGAATCCAAGAAAAGTCTCAGAGATTTCCTTTTATTGCCTCAGCACAGGCCCCTGGCTATCCCCACTGTGCTTGATATTGTAGATGATGTTTTTTCTGAATCCAGTCTGTCTCCAGATTCTTTACCCCCTGCACCAGTAAAACCAGACAGGTACTACAGAGTCCCTGACTCTCATAAATTTCTGTATAAAAACCCCGCTGCAGACCCAGAAACAATTTCTCAGGGTCCTAAAGGGGTTAAAGCTTCCACTGCCAAAAATCCTGTCCTCTCAGATGGGGATTCCAGAGCTCTGGACAGATGGGGGTAAAAGGTTTACACTTCTGCTACTTTAGCTGTAAGAGCTTTAGACTGTCAGTTTCACATGCTAAAATATCAACAGTATCTCATGTCATTATTAAAGCAGAAAATGGTTACAAATACTGAAAGTCCTGACAGTAAAGAAATGCAGGAATTATTGCATGCAGTTGAACAAGTGGGGAAGCATACTCTGCAATGTTGTTTTGATTCATTAGAGGCTTCTTGAAGAGCCGCAATTACAGGTTCAGTTATTCGAAGACATGCTTGGTTGAAAGAACAAAGTTTACCTGACCATGTTAAGGTAAAATTATTGGATGCTCCACTACAGTATGATACTTTGTTTGGCGTTAAGCAGAAGAGGTGTTAAAGAAAATGGAGGATAAAGCAAAGTCAATGCAAACGGTGAAAGATTTCTTACAGGTTCAACCACCTAGATTTAGCAGAAACTGGCCTTCAAAAAATTGGTCTTTTCCAATGTCAGACAGGCCACGAAGAGGCAGATACAGACGCCCAAGAGGCGGATCTCAGCCCCAAGGCGCCTACAGACCTAAACAATGGGGTGCTTCAACTCCCAAAGGAGGAGAAGACAAATCACAACCTTATAGGAAACAGTCACAATGACTTCCCTCTGCAAATGCCAAGCTCTTACCAGTTGGCAGCACCCCTAGGGGGAAAGCTAGCACTTTTCTCAAACAATTGGCACATGATCACCCAAGACCAATGGGTGCTGAATATAGTTTCTCAGGGGTACAGGTTCCACTTCCACACACTTCCAAAACTAAAAGGTATGCCAAACCTGCCACAAAACCAATGGGCATAGGCACAAAAACAGATTGCTGCTCTTATGGATATGGGAGCTATTCAAAAAGTTCCACAAGAAAAACAGGGACAAGGATTTTGCTCAAGACTTTTCTTAGTACCCAGAAAAGACAAAGCCTGGAGACCAATACTGGACCTGTCAGTCTTAAATACCTTCCTGGATGTTCCAAAATTCAAAATGTTAACACTACAACAACTTCTGCCCATGCTGAGCAAGGAGGCTTGGCTAGTAACTTTGGATCTCAAGGAGGCATACCTCCACGTCCCAATCAGACAATCGTGCAGAAGATACCTCAGATTTATAGCAGGCTCAATGCATTACCAATTCTCTGCACTGCCCTTTGGCTTATCTACTGCGCCCAGGGTCTTCACAAAATGCCTGGCACCAGTAATTGCATTTTGCAGACCAAAAGGAATTCAAATATATCCCTACTTGGACGACTGCCTTATTCAAGCAGAGAGCAAGGACATTCTTCTAAAGCACCTGGCATTTGTAAAAAGGTTACTAATTTGTCTAGGGTACACAGTAAATGAAAAGAAATTAAAACTAGTGTCCTCTCAAGAGATAATATTCCTGGGTGCAAGCTTAAATACAACTGCCCAGATGGCTTATCTCATGCCAGACAAACAAAAGCAACTGACTCATTACTTTCAAATAATGGCAAAAAAGACCCAGCTCCCTGCAAGAAAAATTCTGCAGGCCCTGGGTTTCATGGCATCCTGCATTCTACTAATTCCATATGCAAAGCTGCATATGAGGAAACTACAATGTTATCTAAAAAGTGTTTGGACTCAACATTGTCACAGCTTAGAGACAATCATAACCTTAATCCCCTGCCTACAACAAGAGTTTCGATGGTGGTCCCAGGCCTGTCACCACAACAAGGGACAGCCCTTCACCTTACCTACAGCCAGGCAGACAATAACAACGGATGCATCGGATTATGCCTGGGGAGCACATATGGCAGGAAAATGTATTCAGGGCAAGCCAGGGAACAAATGCATCTTCACATCAATCAAAGAGAGATGCTAGCTGTACAAAATGCCCTGACAGCCTTCAAGGACCTAATACATCCAGGACAACTATTAATAAAGACGGACAATACCACAGTTATGTGGTACATAAACAAGCAAGGGTGCACACATTCCTACCCCCTATGCAAATAAGCCATGACTTTGTGGAACACAGCACTGACCTACCAGGTACATCTGCAAGCACAATTCCTGCCAGGAACAAAAAATACACTGGCAGACGAACTAAGCAGAAATCTCATGGATCCTCACGAATGGAAGCTAAATCCACAAGTGTTCAACATGATAACAAGGGAATGGGGGCGCCCAGACATAGATCTTTTTGCCTCCCCTCACAATTGCCAAATACAGACATTCTGCACAAGGATTTATCACTCTCAAGCATGGAAAGTGGATGCTCTATCATTCAGCTGGAAAAACCTGACAGTCTATGCCTTCCCTCCGATGCCTCTTCTCACCAAGGTACTTCTAAAAGTCAGACAAGAGAGACCAAAAATGATCCTGATTGCACCAGACTGGCCACACCAGCACTGGTATCCAATCCTAAAAACTTTGTCCCAAGGCCCACCTTGGCCTCTTCCTCAAATCCCTCATCTTCTGACACAGCAAAATAATCAGATTCTGCACAGTCAACTCAGAACCTTACACCTGTCAGCATGGCGAATAATTTAGCCTCTCAGATTGCACCTCTCTCTAAAGCTGTTATGGATGTAATTTTGGAAGCCAGGAGGCCCAGCACTAGGAAATCTTATGCAGAAAAATGGAAGAGATTATGTGCTTGGAACCAGATACAAGGGCTCGACCCACTGGTCCCTAATATACCTCAGATTTTACAATACTTGACTGAGATGTTGGACAAAGGCCTATCTTTTTCATCTATTAAAATCCATGCCTCTGCTATTTCAGCTCATTACAATGCGGATCCTCCTATTTTTTCACATCCTCTACTACAACAGTACCTCAGAGGGGCAAAGAATATAAGACCCCCTAGAAGAGCACCAGTACTTACTTGGGACCTCAATTTTGTTTTAGAAAAACTAACACTGCCTCCATTTGAACCAGCCAGCACAGCTGATCTTAAATTCCTGTCACGGAAAACTGCTCTGCTTCTAGCAATAACTTCAGCAAGAAGAGTCTCAGAGTTACAGGCATTGATGGCTGTAGAACCTTTCCTCATTTTTCATCAAGACAGGGTTTCTCTTAGAACAAACCCAGCATTTATGCCAAAAGTGGTCTCCAATGTGGCCTTAAACCAAACCATTCATTTGCCTACTTTCTACCCAAATCCCCAGAATAAAGGGGAAAGACTTCTACACGCTTTGGATATACACAGACAGCTACGATTTTACTTGGACAAAACAAAAGCTTTCAGAAAAACTGAGCAACTGTTTGTAGCATATGCTGCAGGATCACAAGGAAAGCCTATTACAAAGCAGACAATCTCCAAATAGATAGGACACTGCATCCGCTTCTGTTATGCACAACATGGCAAATCTGTGCCTAAGGGCATTAGGCCTCATTCTACCAGAGCAGCAGCCACTTCAGCAGCTTTCCTCAGAGGGGTACCAACCAAAGACATATTAGAAGCTGCAGCTTGGAGCTCAGTGCACACTTTTACCAAGCACTACCACCTACCTCTCTACTCCAAATCCAGAGCAGGCTTTGCCACTGCAGTTCTGCAGGGCTTGTTAGCCTCACCAAATCCAATCTAGACCCAGCCACCTAACCTCAGCTTTGGGATTCTAACCAAGTGTAATGACTGCAAGAGTGAAACACGATGAACATAGTACAGTTCTGTACCTACCATAAATGTAGATGTTCGAGTGTATTCACTGTTGCAGTCCAGGTTACTCACCCACCACCCCCCTCTTTGCTGGGACTATTCTGTACTTCTCATCTCTATACAACCTATGTGGTGTATTTGCTTGTAGATGAAAGAAATGTTTATAGTAATATATGCATGGTTGTTTGCCATATTTATATCTTTTCAGCCTTCCTATCTGGGGGCACCTGACATATGGGGCAAGAAAAACTGAAGAAAATGGTGTCGGTTGCAACTTTTATACCCCTGGCGCACTGACGTCAGGGAAGAGGCAACAGCAACCGATGCCGGACCAAGACTTTGGAACTCGGGCCGACTGCGGGTCGCCTGCCAGCAGGATAACCCAAGTGTAATGACTGCAACAGTGAATGCACTTGAACATCTACATTTATGGTAGGTACACAACTGTACTTTCTCTTTTCTCTTTCATCTAACTAGCAGGATGTGCTACAAGCTACCACCTCAAGCAGATCTCATCACACAGCAGAAAGGGTCCCTACTACACCCCAACCTGTCATCCCTGAACTTTACCCTGTGGATGATAGGGTTCTAATTCCTTACAGGCACTATTTCTCTGCGGATGTAATTCAAGTTTTCAAAGGAGCAAGGAGATCCACCCCATGAAAATCCTACATAGCCAAATGGAAGAGACTTTCATTTTGGTGCCATAAGAATGGAGAAGGAATCCAGCCAATCAGAAGTACCTTTCATATTTAAATATCTGTGTGAGCTCATGCACATATATTAGGCCTGTTCTTCCATCAGAGCCCACCTATCAGCCATCTCTGCCTGTGTACCTGTCAATCCACCACTTATGTCTAGACCTGAAATTAAGCTATTTCTTAATTCTGCATTGCAGACCAGCAAGGAAGCCCATAATCCTACTTGGGACCTCAACTTTGTGTTGGAAAAGCTTACCTTACCATACCTCCTTTTGAAGCAACAGCATCAGCAGATCTCAAATTCTTCACCTGGAAAATTATTCTTCTTCTGGCTCTTACTTTAGCAAAAGAGAGTTTCAGAGCTTCAGGCATTCAGTCATTTCTCCTTTTCTTATCTTTCATAAGGACGCGGTGACCCTGAGGACTAAACCTTCATTCACATCCAAAGTAGACCATAAACCTTCCTAATTTCTTTCCCAACACGGATAATTGGGGAGAAAGGTTCTTGCACTCTCTGTAGATGTTCACAGACAGCTAAGATTCTATCTGGACAAACCAAATCCATTTAAAAGTCTGAACAACTCTTTGTACCATCATGGATTCAAAACTGGGTCAACGAGTATCTAAATAAGCCATTACAAACTGGATCTCTAAGGCTATCTCTTTTTGTTATTCTCTGTTTGGCAAATCCTTGCCCTCATGCCCTCCAGCTCACCCTCCCAGAGTAATAGCATTCTCTGGGGCCTTTTCCAAAGGGAGTTGATACCAAAGCAATACTGGAAGTTGCCACTTTGTCTTCGGTGCACACCTTTGCTAAACATTACAGGATTGATGCCTTTTCAAGGTCTAGAGCTCCCTTCACTTGGTCAGTCCACCTGGCCTCTTGGATAATTCTGTTGCTTACTAGCCAACCACCCGTACATTTCCTTCAGCCTTGGGAATCATCCACTGGTTTAAAATACTGCAATAGGAGCTGCAGTTAGGACATGGTACAGTTGTGTTAGAACTTACCATAATAGTAGGTGTTCTGCTGATCAGTGTTGCAGTATTCCTTTCCACCCTCCTTCATGTCTGTGCTTATTTCTATTAAGTCACTCCTGTCTTCCTCTTTTCCTGTCCCATGGACAATACCCTAGAACAAGGGGCTTCTTTACCACTTCATGGCTTGCCCCTTCTTGCTGACCACTTCTTTCTCAGGGATCTTCAGGCCACTGTCTTGGAAATATTCTGAAGAATTACGCTGTTACGTCAACTTGTATACCTCTACACTTGCGAGCTGAGGGCACATGATGGATATACAATCCTGGGAAGGTAAAGCTTTGGTACACCGGCTGGACATCAGCAGTGATAATTCACTGGTTAAGAATACTGCAACAGTGATCAGTAGGTCATCTACTGTTATTGTAAGTTTTTTTACACAACTGTACTTTATCCACTCAGAATGTTTTAGCCCTTGACCGAGGAGTGTGAAGTGATGTTCTTTGGATTATAAACTGCACTTTTGCACATCCACAGTGTGCTACACCCTTGTTCCTCTGAGCAGCCACCAAATGTTTATTCTGTCATGCCATGCAAGACATGAGAACAGCTTTAATGTTTACCACAGGGTTGGTCAACTATATAACTCTTGACAACCCTTTCAGCAGATTATGGCTTTGTTCCACATAGTTTAACTACCTTTTAATTTTTATTCATGCTGCTAGTTTTTTTCCATGGGAGAAAAAAAAAAACAGCTGCACATTTGGGTAAGGAGGACATGTCACTCTGCAAACAGTTCTGCTTGCTGTCTTACTGGTACCAAATTTATGCATGGGGCAAGGAGGGTTGGAGTTAACATGTAATTTATTTTCATTGTCTTGTCATATGACTTTGTGTTATGCAAAAAAAAAAAAAAAAAAAAAAAGAAAGAAAGAAACCGTCATTAAAGGTTTCAGGCCTTCTGCTTTGTACTTGCAACAGGAAGATGCTGTAGCAGGCAGTGATATATATGGATAAGTGCATACACACTGCATGTAATATCAGGTTGATATATTACACAGAGGCATATATGGCCATAGGACTACATTTACATGCACATTTGAGTTGGTTTCTGAGTTTTAATCAGGCTTATCTGATTATTTTTTTTTCTTTTCTTTTTAGTGTAGACTGAAGTAAATGTGTATATAAAGAGAACTGAACCTAAATATTATGTAGCAGCCCCACCTCTGTAGTTTGCTTTCTCAGTTCCTTTTTTCCCCGTGCACTGTTAATTTTCTCTTAAAAGTCTGGCTGACAGATGGCATGGTTGCTACTTGGTTCTGACTACACGCTCGCCACCAGTACAAGTACAAACCTCCATTACCTCTTTTTAGTGCAGGATTAAAGACATGACCCTGCTTTAGCAGTTTTTGTAGAGTTTGCAGCATTGACCTTCCCCAGCTATAGGGATAATTAATGCTTCTGTCCATGTGTCACTCACACGCCGCTGTTAGTTACAAGTTATCTTATTCCCGTGCAGGTAGAAGGAATGCTTGCTTCTGTATTGGCACTCAATTTGAAACATATCTACACTTTCATACCTCTCAATTTCTTAGAGCAAAAAGTGTGGACAAAACCTAAATAACTGAGAGGCAAAGACCCAAAAATACGGACAGATTTTTAATATTACTCTTATGAGTTTCTAGAATATCAGGATTTCTGTTAACATGCATTTTCTGAAGGATGTAAAATCTGAAACAAACGTATGTCATTATTTAGGGACTTCAGTCCTTAGTGATTTGCGTGGAAAAAACACATTTTATGAGGAACAGACCAAAAATATGAGCTCAACATCTGGACATTCTGTGAAAATCTGGACAGTTGAGAGGTATGGAAGACTTCTTTAGGGATAACTGAATTTTATTCTACAGTGGCAGATATAGGCCATTTTATGAGGAACTGACTGAGGGTGGGACTTGCGTTTTTCTGACAGTGGATACTTGGTTGCTTTGCTGTATTGGACTCTGCATCAGGCTATTTTTACATTGTCTATTACCTGCACATTCCCTTTTATCTGGTCAACACCTGTTTTCCATTGCCTCTTTTTGTCCAGGGTAGGCCTTCCTAAATTGCTGAATCGTGCAGTTTAGAAAAACAGAACTTAGTTGCGTTTGTCATCTGTGTATGTAAGATCAGAAGGTAAATGCTGCCTTTTGGAGGATGACAAGAAAATTGCCATTTTCTGCATATGGAACCTTCACCTACTGATAAGGCCTTTTCATTTGAAAAGTCTGTTGTCTAGTTAAACAGGTCAGATTTCTTTAAATGGTAATGTCTGTGATTAGGTGCTGTGTTATAGCTCCTTTTTTTTTTGAGAAATGGCATTGTTACACACTCATTGTGTAATACCAGTGCCTTGAGTTTGGGAATAGATTGCATTAATTGGCTTGCCAGCTGAGGTGTATAGAACTGAGTAGTGTACAAAACCCTATGCAAGTACGGTATGGTGCAAGGCTCAAAAAAAAGTCAAGTCCCAAACGAAAGCATCCAGCACTCCATATTGCCACTAGTGAAAAATTATTTAATAAGACAAAGTTCCATTAACCAAAAAACACAAAATAAACTTCAAACACCACTAAGGGTGAAAACAGCATACCGGTTTCAGCTTATAGCCTTCATCAGTGCTAACTTAAATATGCCTATTAAATGACTGCATTTATACAAAAGCAAATCCACTCTTATTGGTTCTTTATAGCAATTCATTTAAACCAGGTGTAAATAAGGCTCCTAATTTCACTATCCACATACGTTCCTTAAAATTTAAAAGTAGATGTAAACCCTCATGTGGTCTTGTATTCTTATAAATTCTATCTGTAATGGTAAATGTGTATCTAGCCATAGCGTGTTTAATACTGTGTTTGTATAAAGCATTACTACTTCTCTTACACTTAGTATCGCTAAGATGTTCTGATATTCTTAGTCTGAGTGGGCATGAGGTATGTCCTACATAAAAAGCTGGACAGGTACACTTAGCTAAATATATAACCCAATCACTGTTACAATTACCAAAAATCAATATATCAAATACTTTGAAACAATTTGATGAGGTAAAAATGTTCTGTTTCGAAACCAGCTTACAAAAGCTACAATTCCCACAAGGATGGCTGCCTATTAACGGACTATCGTCCAATCTCCTCTGTATATCCAACCGGGTCTATATTAAAACATTGAAGTTTCAAAACTTCGAACGTTCTAATATCGATGCTGTAGCATTGTCGCCTCACAGTAAGACGTTGTCCTGTTCGATTCTCAGCTAAAGCGTCTTCTGTGTGGAGACATGCGTATGGGCGCATTCGTTGAAGGTTGTGCGTCAGGGCTGGCAACTCGGTATGTAAAAATCTACTGCCAATCATTAGCGGACCGGAGTTCCGCTGTGGCGACCCCTAACCGGGAAAAGCCGAAAGATACAACAACATTCAGCGAAAGCTGAAAACATCAAACATACAGAACAGCAAATTTTTTCTTAGGGAAAAAATTTGCTGTTCCAAAACACATACACACAACATAAGCACACCAAACAAACAGCAATCCACACACATACACCTAAAATCTTACACCTAACCCTACACTAAACTATACACACACCACTAACTATCCACTTGCCTTAACCCAAACCCTAACCCTGAGGTCCATCACTATCTCACACTCACCTTACCCTCACCCTAACCCTAACTCACCTACCCCGCCCTAACCCTCACATCCACACAATCGCACACTTACCTGACCCGCGCCCTAACCCTAACCTGCCCTAACCCTCACGTCCACACAATTGCACACTTACCTGACCTACGCTCTAACCCTAACTCACCTAACCCGCCCTAACCCTCACATCCACACAATCGCACACTTACCTGGCCCGCGCCCTAACCCTAACCCGCACTCAATCGCACACTTACCTGAACCTGACCTGTAACTTTCCACCACAGCTCTGAAAATACCGAAGCAACAGAAACAGACAACCAAATTCTTTCCCTAGGAAAAAATTTGGTATTCTGTTGCTTCTATATTTTCAGCTTTCGCTGAATAGGGTTCGATATTCGAACATTCGAAGTTTTGAAACTTCGATGTTCTAATATAGACCCTATCCAACTTACCCCATTTATGCCGTTTCTCGTAGTGATTGAACCACCCACTCAAACACTTACCTTTCCTGTAAGAAAATCTGCACCTCCCTGGTAACAACCCCGATATCCTATCATCCGTTTGTAAGAACTCCCAACGTCGATATATAATACTTTCCAAAAAACTTGTATTGTAACCAAAGTCCATAATAAATTTAATAGGTGTATTTTGTGTATGGGTTTTGTCCCGGTATTGTAAAGCCTCTTGTCTATCAATACATTGCACAGAGGTTGCCGCTTTCTGTATAACTTGATTAGAATAACCCCGCATTTGAAACCTATCTGTCATATCTTTAGCAAGTGTATCATAATTAGCCACCCTAGAACAAATTCTCTTAAGTCTTAAGAATTGTGATTTGGGAATATTATTTATTACATGTTGTGGATGGCAGCTGGTGGCATGGAGCAAATTGTTAAACTGTTAAACAGGTGCTTGGCTGCCTTAGAGTTTTGGCTTACACAGATTTCTTTGTATGATAGTGGGTTTAACGCCTTCCTATTGTGTCTTACTGAGCATGTGTTGAATAAAAATTTGTCTATTTTGATAATTCGTGTTATTTACAGTTAAAAGGGACAGCAGTGGGAGCGTCCTTTGCTCCCATTTATGCTGACCTTTTAATGGGATATATAGAACATCATTTGATATATGATGCTAGTCACAACATTTATTTAGAAGCCATTAACATCTGGCGTCGCTATTTGGATGATTGTTGGCTGGTATGGCGTTCGGACAAAATGTATTTACAAGAATTCATGGAGTATTTAAATGAAAATATGTGAGGGATTAGGTTTACGGTCAGTTACCATCCTCAGACCATTACTTTTTTGGATGTGCAGGTTAATGTGCTGAATGATCGAACATTAAGTAGCACTGTATATAGAAAATACCCACAGATTAACAATTTACTCCAAGCTTTTGTGGTATTCTTGGATTTGAAGGACCCTTACCTTGCACATTCCTGCTCATTCTGTCTTTAGGAAATTTTTATGTTTCTGTATTTTTCCTGTCATTGCAAGTTTTGTGCTTTGCCTTTTGGTCTTTCTACAGCTCAGAGGGTCTTTACCAAATGTCTGGCCCCTCTGATACCCTTGTGTAGGCTTCAGAAAATTAAAATATTCCCCTTACTTGGACAACCTTTTGATTCAAACCCCTTCTCAGCAGCTCCTGCTTCAGGATCTTCACTTCACTATGTTTCTTCTACATAGTTTGGGATTTACCCTCAATTTCAAAAAGTCTGTTTTGACTCCCTCTCAGAACCAAGTTTTCCTGGGTTGCAGGGTTCATACCATTCAAGTGATAGTTTTCCTACTGCCTCCCAAGGTCCTCTCTTTGACTGCTTATCTCCAGTTTCTTCTACATCCTCCAATCCTTCCTTCTGAATTGCTCAGAACTCTGGGGTACATGGCTTCCACTATTTCTGTGGTTCCCTTTGCCAAACTCCACACGAGGAGCACTTCCATCTTCTTGAGTATTTAGTTCGTTTCTTGGCATGCCAAAAGCTGGAGCTGTGCTGATGGATTCAACAGATTTCCCTGAATCCAGGTGTCTTTCATTTCAGGTTCCTTTCTCTACTCAGGAGCTGTACATGGATACTTCCAAGCCAGGTTGGAGAACCTCTTCCAACAACTTCAAAGTTCAGGGTCTTTGGTCCCATCAACAATTGGCAGACCTTATCAACATCAAGGAGATGAGGGCTCTACTTCTAGCTCTCCAAGCCTTTCACTCCCTTTGGGTTTCGGGTCCTCTAATGGTTCTTACAGACAATACTACATCAGCAAATAAGGGAGCACAAAATCTACCTTCTTTGTAGGCTGGCTGTTCAGAATTGAGACTTTGCAGTCCACCATTACTTGGTTCTTCAGTGGTTTGCATTCCTTCAGAGCACATTCTTGTGGCAGACTTTCTGAGCAAGTCCAGGACAAATCCATATGAATGTATTCTTCACATGTCAGTGTTTCTGGACATTGTACATCAGTGGGATACTGCTAAAATAGATTTTTTTGTCCCCCAAACTTTCCTTCTGTTCAAGAGTGCCAAGATCACTGGCTTAGAGAGTGCATGCTATTTCTTTTTCTTGAAGGGCAATGTTTCTGTATGCCTACCTCACTTTGCTTCTTCTAGCAAAGGTTCTGTACAAGATCATGTGGGACAGGCCTAAAATCTTGCTGGTGACTCCCTTTTGGCCCAGACATCTCTGATTCTCCCTTCTGTTTCATCTGGCAAGGGGTAGTCATCACATGTTACTTCACAGTGTGGATCTTTTCACACATGACAAGGGATCTCTCATTCACCTTCACTTGCCCACCTTCAAACGACACTTTCAGTAATATGGTTTTGATTCCTTTTCGATACCAGTTTTATGAGGATGTGCTTCAGGTTTTGCAGGAGGCTAAAAAAACACTACTAGAAATTTCTATGTAACTAAATGGAAGAGATTTTCTGTTTGGTGTCTCAAGCATGACCTGGGACTTTTTTCTATAGGTATTCCTACTGTCCATTCTTATTTGTGTTAGTTGCTCAATTCTTCCTTGGCATATTCATCTGTTAAGGCTCATTTATCAGCCATTTCCACTTGTCTGCCTCTGAATCTACCTCTGGCTTCTAATTTTGAAATCAAACAACTTCTGAAAGTCATCCTTCATATTTGGCCTCCAAGAAAGCCTATTCCTCTTTCTTGGGACCTTAATTTTGTTTTGAGAAATTGACTCTGTCACCTTTTGAACGTGCTGTTTCTTCTTCCCTACAGCATTGTACTTGGAAGACTGTATTGTTGGTGGTTTTCACTTCTACCAAGAGGGTCTCTGAACTTCAAGCACTAATGGGATTTCCACCCTTTTTGTTTTTTTTCAAAGACAGGGCATCTCTCCATACCAGTCCTTTATGTACAAGGTGGTTAATCATTTGTCCTTGAATCAGTCCATCTTCCATCTTTTTCCCTTCTCCACAGAATCCTAGTGAAAGGGTTCTTCACACCTTTACATAGCCCAGGTGTTACCTAGACAAGACAAAAGCATATCAGGAAATCTGAGCAGCTTTTTGTTTCCTTTCATACCAGGAAATTATTTTTTTTCGTGTGTGTCTCTAAGCAAACCATCTCCTCCTGGATTTCTTAGGCCATTTCTTTTTGGTATTCTTTTCATGGTAAGCAGCTTTCTTCTTCTGTTTGTGCTCATTGTACCAGGGCAGTGGCCTCATCTGGTGCTTTTTTTCAAGGGTCTGGATACTAGATCCATTTTGGAAGCTGCTAATTGGTCTCCTGTTCACATTTTCACCAAACATTACAAGTTGAATGTTATTTTTAGGGCAAGGGTGGGTTTTACCAGGGCCATCCTTCTTAGTTTTTGGAGGGCTGTTATGGGACTTCCTCCTCCCATACTTTTCTGTAGCTTTTGTACTCTCCCAGGTGTGAAGAATACTGCCCCAGTGATAAGAAAGGACATAGTATAGTTACGTAAGAGCTTACTATAGCAGTAGATACCCTGCTTTTCACTGTTGCAGAATTCTGTCCCTCTCTCCTGCCCCCTGTTACTTTTTGTTGCTTTCTTCTGACTAAGGGGTCTTTCTTACATTCTTTTATTCTTCTTCTTCCCTTTATGGATGTACATGATATCCTTCCATATCACTGTTGCGGTATTCTTCACTAAAGCAATCCACTGCCAAGGGTAGCCTGACGTCCAGCCAGTATAACAAAGCTTTAGGTTGTTATAGGGGCATCGTTTGTCACTTGTATGTGCCCCGCTTATAGCATAGGGTATAAAGGTGATGTATGAATATGCATACCTCAGATCTTCTTTGTTGCCAGTCCGAGCACCGTCTTTTATTGTTTGTCTGAAAGCTCTTTCGCCTGCTGGTTGCCAAGCCTTTTTCAGAGAAGTGCCCCTTTGGGGTTTTTCTTATCTTATCTTTTTGTTGTTGCTGAATTACATGTCATCCAGAAAGGGGAAATGCCAGTGTGGGAGACAGATTCCCTGTAAGACCATCATGAACACTGTTTATTTTGCTTAGGTGCTTCTCACGACCATATGTCTTTTCCTGTTTGTTAGGCGTTTGTTCCTAAAACTCTGTGTAGTCATCTCTCCTCTTTATTTATTTACCTAGAGAACCATCCTCTTAAATTGTTGTCTCAGGGTAAATTGTGGAATCATCCTGGCTCGAGGGTCAGCAGTCTGTGAATAAGAAGGCCAAGAAAGCTTGATTGGATTCTTCTGCTGTACCGTCATCCCCATTTCTCTTCAGGCTGGTGAAGGCCCAAAGGAATCATCCAGTTCTTCATTCAGATTCCTGTGCCACGAACGCTTCAGAGGCTGGTATGGACCTGGCTTCTTACACATCCTTGAAGGCTCTGAAGATGTCCATTTTGGATGTTCAAGGGGGAATCGCAGATGATTATATGCAAAGGGCCTAGCAGTGTTCCACAAATTCTTGTTACAGAGGAGAATCCCACTATGGTAATTGAGTGTTGGCAGGGGTTTGAACCTCCTAAGCTGTTTAGGTCTGACATCCCTTTGAAAAATAAACAGAAGACTAAGAATATTTCAACTGCTGCTAAGGATTCTCAGCGTGAATGACAAGATTTCACACAGGGGTTGTTTAATGCTGTTATGGCTTTAATGTCCCCTTAGGGAGTCTGTGCCTACCCCCCTTGGTCATCTACTCCCCTTAAGAGGCCTAGAGAGCAGGATTCTTCTGATGAGGAAGTAGATTCTGAGGAGGAATGCTTGGCCTATACCTCCCAGTTTCCCTCTCCTTTGGATTATGGTTTTGATGCTATTAGTCCATATTCTCCCTTTGAGGAGATTTCCTTTGGGTATACTGTTTCCCATATTATGGATTTGTTTAAGTGGGACTGTACCCAAGTTTCTGATGTTCAGAAGAAGTATTATGAACTCCTTCAAATGGGATCTCCCAAGTCCTCTAATATTCCTACTGTTCTTTCTGCCTTATTAGATACTTTTTCTGCAGTTTCTCAGGTTCCTGATTCCCAGCCCTCAGCTTCTAAGAAGCCTGGTAGGTTTTATAAGGTGCCTGATGATTGTAAATTTCTTTATAGGTGTCCCTCTGCTGACCCCTCTGTTATTTCTGTTTCTTCTGATAAGCCTTCCAAGCTTTTATCCTCTACTAAACTGCTTTGTTCTGATAAGGAAAGCAAGGCCATGAAAGGATTGGGCAAAAAGGTGTATACCGCTGCTACTCTGGTCTTTCGGGCTGTGAATTACCAGACCCACCTGACAAGGTATGTTTCAGTCCTTCCTTCTCAAGCTTTTTAGGTTATTTCAGGCCTTCTAGACTCTGAAGGGAAACCTTCTTCTCTTTCTTTGTTGGGGTCTTCTTCTCAACTGGCCTACCATTCCAATAAGTGCAGTTATGATGCCTCCTCTAGGGCTGCTGCCTTTGGGTCTGTCTTGAGGTGGTATTCCTGGCTTCACCTTCAGCCTTTGCCTGATGATATTAAGGTTAAATTGATGGAGCCTCCTCTTGACAATAAAAATCTCTTTGGTTCTGCAGCTGCTGAGCTTTTTAAGTCTCTTCAAGAGAAGGGTAAGGCTATGCAGGAATGGAAATACATTTTTTCTTCCCCTGTTCCTAAATTTGAGAGGATTTATCCTTCCAAACCTGCCTTTGTCCATAGATAGTCTTATCCTCCTTCCAAGGGTAAAAATAGTTCTAGGAGGGCTCCTGACGAGTCTACTTGGACTCCTACTACTCAGAAGCCTCCTTTTCCAAACAACACAGTTCTGTCTGACTCTCTTTCCCCCTCCATTCTAAGTCAGGTTCCTTTATCTCTTCGTCTTTCCCTGTCCCTTCATAATTGGTTAAGGATCACTCAGGATTCTTGGGTTCTGTTTATCATTCATCAGGGATATTGTATGATGTGGAAATACCTTCATCCTTTTCTGGGCATTCCTCAACCTCCTCAGAAGCAGCTGCCTTTTTTTCCAGATGTGCTGCAGAGTCTGTTGTCACAGGGCACTGTCCAAGCAGTATCTGCTCTTAAAAGGGTGATGGGTTCTATTCAGTGATGTTTTTGGTCCCCAGGAATTAAGGCACCTGAAGACTTATCCTGGATCTTTCATGGCTCAACACCTTTCTGAAAGTCCCTTCCTTTCAAATGCTGTCTCTTGAGACTATGTTTCCTCTTCTTCTTCATCAGGCTTTTCTAGTCTCTCTGGATCTCAAGAATGCCTATCTTCACATTCCTATTCATCCCCTTTTCAGGAAGTTTTTGCATTTTCAGTTCTCTGCTTTGCCCTTTGGCTTTCTACTACCCCAAGGGTCTTCACCAAACTCCTCGCTCCTGTGATTGCCTTTTGCAGGAATAGGGGATTCAGAATTTTCCCCACCTAGAAGACCTGCTCAACCAGGCTTCTTCTCCAGGGACCCTGCTCCAGCACCTTCATTATACTATTTGCCTCCTGCAAAGTCTGGGAATTACTGTGAATTTCCAAAAATCCTTCCTCACTCCTTCCCAGGATCATATTTTTCTAGGCTGCAGGCCCCAGACCATCTCTGCACCGGCATCCCTGCCACCTCCCAAGGCTCTGACTCTAATTGCTTATTTTCAGTCCCTTTGCCCTCTGGTTTCTGTCTCAGCCAGGGAGTATCTCAGGGTCCTGGGTTACATTGCCTCCACTGTACCTATGCTTCTTCTAGCCACACTCCATATGAGAAAGCTTCAGTGGTGCCTGAAGTCTGTTTGGCTTCAACATTCTCATCCTCTGGATTTTCTAGTTCATCTTCTTCCATGCCTCATAGTAGAGCTTCAGTTTACCAGCTGTCTCTCAATCCAGGTCTTCCATTTCGGCAACCACTTCCATCTCAGAAACTGTTACATGTGGAGCTGTGCTTCCTTCAGCCCTCTAAAGGTTCAGCCTTTGGTCGGTTTGTCAGAGGGCAAACTATATCAATCTCAAGGAGATGAGAGCACTTCTCCTTGCTCTTTAGGCTTTCCATTTTTTGTTTCTCCCAGGTCCTCTCAAGATCTTTACAGACAATACCACTGTGATGTGGTACATCAACAAGTGAGGGGAATCTTAGTCTTACCCCCTGTGCAGGTTAGTTCTTCAAGTTTGGGATCTAGCTGTCCAGTATCAGGTAACTCTTCAGCCAGTTTATTTTCAGCAGGTCTGTAACACAGACTCATGAGTGGATGCTTCACACAGATGTGTTTCTGAACATTGTCCATCTGTGGGGTGCTCCTCAAATATATATTTTTGCCTCCCCTAAGAACAGACAACTTACTAATTTTTGCACCAGAGTTCCCAGTCCTCTGGTATGGAATGTGGGTGCCCTCCATTTTTATTGGAAAGGGATGTTTCTTTATGCCTTCCCTCCCCTTCCTCTCATACCGAGGGTTCTGTTCAGAATAGAACAGGACTCTCCCAAAATCTTGTTGGTGACTCCCTTTTGGTCCAGACACCATTGGTTCTCTCTTCTTGTGCACCTTACCAAGAGCAATCATCATAAGTTACCTCACAGGGTGGGCATACTCACACAGTACAAGGAGTCTCTTATCCATCCTCACTTGTCCGCTCTTCAACTAACACTGTGGATGATACGGTTTGGATCCCTTTTTAGGCATCTTTTTTCTGAGGATGTGCTTTGGGCTCTGCATGAGGCCAGGAAACCCATTACCGGGAAATCGTATTTGTCCAAATGGAAAATATTTTCTGATTGGTGCCTTGCTTGTAACTTGGATCCACTTTCTGTGGAAGAGCCTTTGGTTCTCTCTTATTTGTGTGAATTGCTCAGCGCTGGGTTGGGATACTCTTCAGTTAAAGCCCACCTTTCAGCTATTTCTGCTTGTCTGCTTTTGGCTCCCCATTTGGCTTCTAGATTTGAGGTCAGACAATTCTTTAAAGGCTTCCTTCCTGTTAGGCCTCATGGGAAGCCTATCCCTCCTTCCTGGGACTTTAATATTGTTCTTGAGAAATTAACTCAGGTTCCTTTTGAGCCTGCAGCTTCAGCTTCCTTACAGCATTGTACTTGGAAGGCTCTTCTTTTTTTGCCTCTTATTTCAGCTAGAAGGGTGTCTGAGCCCCTGACCCTTATGGCTGTCCCTCCATTTTTAGGTTTTCCATAGGAACAGGGTGTCTCTTCATACTAATCCTTCTTTTATGCCCAAGGTGGTTAATGAGTTGTCTCTTAATCAGCCTATTCATTTGCCCACATTTTTCCCTTCTCTGCAGTCTGCTAGTGAGAAGGTTCGTCATACTTTTCATGGATTTGCATAGACAACTCAGGTATTATTTTGATAAGACTAAGGCCATTTGCAAGTCTGAGCAACTTTTTATTTATTTTTATCTTAGATCTCTTGGTTTGGCTATGTCTAAACAAACATTTCCTCTTGAATTTCTAAGGCCATTTCTTCTTGTTATTCATTTCACAGGAAAAGCCTTCCTACCTCTGTAATGGCTCATTGTACCAGAGCTATGGCTTCTTCTGGTGATTTTTTTTGAAAGGCTTGGATACCAATTCTATCCTTGAGGCTGATACTTGGTCCTTTGTTTCATACCTTTACTAAGCATTTCAAATTGGATGTTGTTTCCAGAATAAGAGCTGGCTTTGCCAGAGCTATCCTGCATGGTTTTCTGGAGGTTCTTCTGGGTCTTCTTCTTCCCCATTTTCGTCCTGATCTTTTGCACTCTCTCTTTAGTGAGGAGTACTGCAACAGTGATATAGAAGGGCATTAACTGCTATGGTAGGATTTTACAGAATTGTACTATGTCCTTCTCTTCACCGTTGCAGTATTCGCTCTGTCCCTCTCACTTTTTCTTTCTGAATGCACATGTTTCTCATTCTTTTCTTGGACTGTTGTTCCTCTTGGGTTCTTCAGTTCTGAGGTATGTCCGTATGTCACCTTTATGCCGTATGCCGTGAGCGGGCAGCATATGTGCAATGTATGACATCCCTATAACAACCTTAGGCTTTGTTATACTGGCCAGACATTGGGCTACTCTTGGCAGGAGATCTCTTTAGTGAAGCATACTGCAACAGTGAAGAGAAGGACATCTACTGTTATGGTAAGATTTTATACAGCTGTACTTTGACTCTCCTCTGGGGTTGCTCTAGTTCTTCTGGGGCACTGCAGTTCTGAGGATTACATACTTGTATGTTACATATGTACATTATGCCTTATGTAGGACTTAGTTTGACATACAGCACCTGGAAGGTGTAAGGGGTTTGGTATGCTGGCTAGTTGTTTGGCTCTCTCTGGCAGGATATCCCAAGAGTGAAGAGTACTGCATCAGTGAGAGGTAGGACATCTACTGTTATGATAAGATCTTACACAGCTGTACTTTCAGAAGTTAGATAGCTCCAAGTGCGCACTTAAAATTCTTTTGGTGTCCTGGCAAGGTGTTAAATATGAAGAATTGAGAGCCGTCAAGGACCAAGACCTCAGTATTGAAAGGGAAGAAAAGAAATGCTGTTCTTATCCCAGTGACATGACTGTGTCAGCAAAAAAAAGGTTCCATAGTTAAAATTCTATATGCAGCTTGTTTAGGATATTGTTCAAAGAAAGAGTGAAGACTTTGTAGATGCAGAGAGCTGGGGAGATTCTGCGGAATTGCCCAGAGCCAGTGCAAAGTCAGGGGCAGCAGCCATCAAATGGACAGTCAAGTATCCCAGATTAGGCTATTTGGCCAGACCAATGGGGGGAAACAGCATCTGACCTTTTTCCATTGTTTAGAAGGGAGATACAAGTAAGAGAAAGAGCAGCTTTGACAGCTGGCTTCTGATTAACAGCCAGATTGTAAGTTGCCCAGGGGCTGGATGAATTGATTATTGACTTTTACAACTGTTTCGATGGATTTAAAAATGTTTTGTTGTTCTTATTTGACAATTAAGGGGTTGGTCCTTATGTTATTTAAATGCTTCACTTGGTTATAGGTAAGAATAAAAGTAGCCCATCCTAAGAAGGTGATGAGACCAAAACAGGATGGCTCATTCTTGTTAGGAAGTGTGTAGCTGTACAGCTGTCACTGCCTTAGTACAGCCATCAGAAGCTGTGAAGTGTTTTTTATTACTTTTGGAGCACAAATTGGTAGTTTTTCTAATTTAAGCTTTTTGGCCGCCAAGTGCTGTAATATGTTGCTTATGTTTGCAGGATCTGATATTTAATGAAGTGATCTGTGCAACTTTTGCTGCAGTCTCCATGTGCTGTATCATGGCAGCAACTAGTGGAAACTGTGTGTGTGTGTTTTGTGGGGGGTGGTGCTTTTAATTTATCTTTTTTGTAATGTTTGTTATTGCAGCACAACCAAAACCCCATGACATCTGTCTGATTCAATTACCTGCCCCAGCAAATCAAAACACAAGGATGTCCACCATCATTCAAATTCTCCCCAAATTTTTGGCCTGCTTTGGAGGGTACAAGGGATGGAGATGTGAGAGGGTATCCTGATTTTACAATAAGAGCTAAATGCTACTGAAGTGCTCATAAAAGCACATTGAGCTATGTACAGTGGTAAATGTTAACAGCACCTTGCATGTGTTGTGAGTATATTTGCCAAATGTGCCTGCTGGCACTGACACTCTGTCACACAACTAAACTCTGTGTTCCTGCCATACTTTTCGTCAGCATGGCATTCAGTATGATGCAGAAATGTGCAGGTGCTCTTAAGGCATGGCATTCAGTATGATGCAGAAATGTGCAGGTGCTCTTAAGGCATGGCATTCAGTATGATGCAGAAATGTGCAGGTGCTCTTAAGGCATGGCATTCAGTATGATGCAGAAATGTGCAGGTGCTCTTAAGGCATGGCATTCAGTATGATGCAGAAATGTGCAGGTGCTCTTAAGGATATTATGCCCAGAGAAAGATCTGAGTCTGCTTTCGTATGAAACGGTTGGAAACCCCTGACTGGGACCATGGATTTATAGCAAGAGTTATGCGGCAAAGGCGTACTGCATCACCACACTTTACAGGATGGAATGGAAAGTAAAGGAAGGGAGTACTTTTAAAAGGTCTCTAAAAGTAAACGTATTCAGTAAAACCTTTTGTTTTTCTAAGAATGTTTGTCTTTCTGTATTCTGTTTGATTCAAACACGTGAATTCATTGCTTTATCTTTGAAGTGCTTGTATTTTTGCTTTATTCGTTATTTCCTTCATTCTTTGATTATCTCTTTAATCCAGTTCAGGGGAGGGAGAGCTGGAGCCTTTCTCAGTCTCACTGGGTGAAAGGCAGAACTGATCCTGAGCTGGGAACCAGCATATCACGGGGCACAGACACACATTCACTGTCATACAGTAAGTGCATGCACAGGCAATTTGGAGGGATGATGTTTCACCTGCGGCTCACCATTTAGGATGCTGGATGGAAATAGAGTACCTGGCAAACACCAACATGGATGCATGGAGGATTGAGACTGTGAATGGAAAGTACAGTAGAGAGTCGATTATCCAAACTAATTGGGACCTAGGGTAGTTTGGATAATCAAAATGTTCGGATAATCAAACATATATTTGAACTGAATAAAAAAACTTCTAAAAATGTTTTTGATTAACATTAAACACAAAAAATAAAACAAATATATTGCAAGTACAAAGTGGTATAGTGTATTATTGTAGTACAAACGCAAAAAACACTCAAGCTAATACGTATAATGTTTAGATATTCAGACTTTTTGATTTTTCCTACATGAAAACTCTGGAAGGCTGCACTCAGATAATTGATGTTAGGGATAATCAATGTTCGGATAATCAACTCTGTACTGTACTCCATCCAGGAACTGAACTGTAGAACCTAGAGCTGTGAGACAATAGTGATAACATCTGCACTGTTGTGCTTCCCTTCTACCTCTTTATTCTATAAATTGAATTCCCAGAGGGGCTCCTGTGAGTAACAAAGAAGCCTGAATGTCGGGGTCCCACTCAGATTTCTTAAATAAACTTACCATAAAACAAAGATCTGCAAATATAGTCATCCAGCATTTCACTTGTGCATCTTGTTTCTTGCTTGACCATGCTTCGCAAGGAGAATTACTATGTCCTCCTGTTGGTCATAGTACAGCCAATAAGCTTAACTTGTAACATCACTTTTGTCCTAAAGATTATTTAGCGCTTGACTTGACATTTATGATTGATGTGCTCTTGCTAACAATAGATCTTGTCCATTTATTAGTTTGCTTTATTTACACCCTTGTCCCAAATAAATATAATTGTGTAGAGCTAACTGAAAAACAACACATGAGGAAAGAAGGAAGGAGAAACTTAAGGCCAGATTCTAATTGTTTGATTCTATAATTTACACTTTTGTCTTGCATTTCATTAACATCTTTTTTCAGCACACAAAACTTAAATTATAAATCATAAGAATTCAAAAGAACTGTTGCGTTCTTCTAAGCCCTTGTGTCATCGTTTGGCTGCTAAGTTACTGTCTTTTAATCATAGTTTGTCATGGCTGTTTCCTTCATGTTAGTTGTCCTGTTCTTACCCCTGCCTCCCGCACCGGTGGGCTACTAGTTCTTTTACTCCAGCACTGACTTAACAAATACCAAGGTATCTTCGTTACCGAGCCCGTAAGTTCAGACACCTGCTTTTTTACGTGCATCTCCTCTGTCCTTTACTACCCTTTGACTCTGCTGCTGTACAGTTTGCTTATTTTTTCCTTCAATAAAAAGGTAAAATAATTAAATAATTTAATGTTTTTAATAATGCACTGGTCCATTAGGGACCTATTTCAAACATTACATGGGTAAACAGCACAGCAATAACACCACAGAGAAAATTACAAGATGTTATAGTATGTGTAATACCTTTCTTTGAAATAAGAAACAACTGAATTTATCTGTCGTTTGTGACATGCAGATTTTAATTATTTTATTTGTTTTCCATTTGTTTACCAGGTTAGTCCGACTGGACACAAGGTGACTGTTTTCAGCAGAGGCCCGGGGAGAAAAGCTCCAGATACATAGTAAAAAAATTATGTAAATATAGCTGTTTTGTACAGAGCATAGAATATATAAAAGGAGTAAAATCAGAGTTTTACAAATGATGCAGCATACAGTGTTTAGAATATTGAGAAATAATTAAACAAGATATTATACAACAACTATACAGTTTGTTGAACATAAATTCACAAAGAAGTTTGCATAGACAAACAGAGTCAAAAACTAGAAATCTTAACTATAAAGGTGGCCTAAACACCTGGTTCACAGTACTCTGCATTAAGTGAAACTACAGAGTATACCTGTGATCTAGGGATGATGAAAGTCAGGAAAAGGGGAAATTAGTCTGGTTCTGTGCAGGAACATATTCAAGTTTTGAATAGGAGATCCTTCAGTAGGGATTTGAAAGTATGTTTACTATTTAGACATCTAATGTCAGGGGGTAGAGAGTTCCAGGCCTTAGCAACTGCATAGGAATAAAGAGATTGGCCTGAGCTATGTAAGCAATTGGTAGCAGTCAGTAGGGCAGTATTGGAAGATCTTACTTGACACGCAGTATTATGAAAGGTGAGTAGACCAGAGAGGGCAGGTATTTTATTTGGTTGGTATAGCAGTTGATGGGTCAGGAGAAGTTGATTCTATTTTAGTAGGTTTGGGAGTTCTAACCATCCTAGTTGTCTTAGGGAGAGGCAATGGTGAGAACAAAACTTAGCATTGGTTGCAAATTTTGAGATTTTATTGTAGCAGGTAGATAGTTTCAGAAGGTCATATTTGTTTAGGTTAGTTAGAACTGAGAAGGCATGTAGTAAGGTGGAGAGTAGATGGGTACGAGAGATAGTGATTCAGGATTCCTGAGTGAGGAAGCTCTTGCAGCGGTAGAGTGAACCTAGTTTTTTATGGCAATTGTTAGTGTTATATGTTTATCGAATTTTAGGTTTTGGATAATAGTTACACCTAGTAGCTTGGTTTGAGATACTGGTGTGATAAGGGTATTGTTAGAGGATGTTATTGAGAATGACGAGGTAGGGATGAAAGTTTTTGATGGATGGAAGATCATGAGTTGGGTCTTAGATGGGTTTAGTATGAGTTGGGAGGAATTTAGCCATTTTTCTATAGTTATGAAGGCTTCCTGGGTTCTATCTTGGAGTAATTGAGAGCATTAAAGGAGAACCACACCCACAGACAAAAGTAAATGTTTATTTCATCATATCTTGATGTTTCCTACATGTTAACACAACTTTTAGATACCACTTTTGGACTCTAGAATTTTTTGTATTTTTAAATCTAATTCCAGAGTCTGCCCACATGTTATCCGGGATCTTGATTTTTCAGTCTACCTCTAGGAATTCCACATTGCAGTGTTAGGCTTTAAAATATTACATCATAGACCCTAAGCTGCTGGCAATGCATTGACTTTACAAGTGTTTTCACATAACCCTGCTTTCTTTTAGTCAGTCAGGTATAATTATGTTTTCTTGCTTTTCAGTGACAACTTAAAAGACAAAAAGGGATAATCACACAGGTCAGCATTCTCAGTTCCTGTTACTTTACTTCTTTTTCTTTCTAATGTGGCAAATTTTTATTCTTTTGTTATGTCTGAGTTGTAGTCTTTAAACTCATCTGTCCTTTCCCTAAACACTTCCCCTTCGTATCTGTCAAAGTGGCAAATTTGAGCTGTTTGTTGTTATTGATAGCTCACAGCAGGAGGCAAAGTTCATATGCTGAACAACTGGTTAACTATACAGATAATTAGAACATTTATTAATTCTAAAATTGATTTAATGTCCAGTTTAATAAGGAATACATTCCCACCATTTATTGATTTTGTAAATATTATTAACTTAAGAAATGATTTAGGGGAAACATATTTATCTAAATTAATGAGAAATGTAAGATTACATGTTAAAAGTAATTATTGGGATTATTTTACTTTAGTTAATCATACTGGTTTATTAGAGAACAATAGCAATGTCTTTCGGCTTTTCCCGGTTAGGGGTCGCCACAGCAGAGCTCCGGTCCGCTAATGATTGATAGTGGATTTTTATGGTGCCGAGTTGCCAGCCCGACGCCCAACCTTCAAGGAAGGCACACCCATTCATGCGTGCACCTACCTGCATGTCTTTAAACGTCAACTCAACCGCTGGGAGGACATGCAGACTTCACACAGAAGGCACTCTAGCCGAGAATCACACGGGAGAACTTCTTGCTGTGAGGCGACAATGCTAACCGCTGCACCACCGCGGTGTATTAGAGAACAATAAAAGATTAATATTATTATCAGAGAAAACTACATCTTCCTTGTATCGAAAGTTATTTTCATGGAAATTTATACACAGAACCTTTATTACTCCTTATAAAGTATACAACAAAAAAGATATTGGATGTTATAGATACAAATCTATGTTAAAAGCTGACTGGTAACATGATCTTTAATTTCAGTATTATACAATCTTTCTGGGAATAAATAAATATTTTTTTACAAGATCTGTGGACAGGCACATTTAATTTAATTAAATCACAAATTCTGTTTAATGCCCCAGTTTATGGAAATGTTCCTTGAATGCAGTACCCTCTTATATGAAGCCTGTTGACTATTGCTAGAAAAGTTATGACAATAAATTGTAAAAAGATATTACTCCCTCAGTTAAAGAATTTACAAATATTGTAATGCTGTGTGTTAAACAGAGTTAATCATTACTAAAACAAGGACAGGTATTTTGCTATAATAAGTGGTTAAAGTTATGTGTTTTATTAGAAAAGTATTGATTTAAGATATTTATAATGGTATATATTTATTTACTATTTTTTAGTCATTTTCTTTGAATGGAAATTGAGAATTTGTTAGATTAATTGACGCAAACACTATTTTAAATAGTTGATTTACTTTGCTGTTTCTTTTGCATGGTAATATGCTGATGTTCTTCGTGTTTCACTGTTGCAGTCATTACATTTGGGTAATCTTGCTGGCAGGTTGCCCTCAGTCGGCCTGAATTCCAAACTCTTGGGTCCTGCATTGGTTGTCGTCGCCCCTTCCCTGACGTCAGGCCGTCGGGGTATAAAAGTAGCAGCCGGCGCCATTTTCTTTAGTCTTTCTTGCCGCGCGGTGCCCGAAGCAGAAGCAGTTCGCAAGTGCCGGTCGTCAGACTCCTGAGATTTTTAAGTTCGAATTTCAGATCCAAAGTCTCCTGTAAAGCTAAGTACCCCGTTGGGGAAACTTTTTTCTTGCTCCAGAACCGATGTCAGAAAAAGTTAATAATTGTATTTCTTGTGGGAAGCAAATACCTCCTAAGGACTTTCATTCTTACTGTATTCCTTGCCTAGGCCCTGATCATAATTTTCTGGGTTGTCAGTTTTGTGCTAGATTTAACCAACGCACTGTTAAGTGTTGGTATGATTATGCTTTAAACTACTTTGGACGCAGATTTAATTATCCAGAAATGTCGTCGGAAAGCTATCCGACTACCGGAGTTCACAAAAAACGCAAAGAAAAAGAAAAACAGCCGAGACCCAAAACCGACGACGAAGCTTCTCCTAAGCCAGTCGCCGGTTCGCTGGTTCTCAGTGAGGCACTTTCGCAGCCCCTGACGACCGCTACTTTAGAGTCGCAGGCCGCTACCGACTCCCACGTGGAGTCGGCCATGCCTCTGGAAACTCAAAGTATTGGAGACTCGGACGCTAATCCTTCAGATGGGTCCGGAGCCGCTGAGCAGGCACCGGCTTCTGAGGGTGTATTCATACCAAAACACCTATACATTAAACCGACTTCAAAGGCAAAGACTAAAGCACCTTCAAACGCAAAGAAGCAACTTCAAGAGCCATGTGGACAGGCCTCCATGCCCAAAAAACAGATGCTCAAAATGGCCAAAGACTTGATTACCTTGATCAAGGTTTCCCATCCCCCTCCTGATAAGAGGCCTAGGCAAGAGACTGACTGTGAATCTTCAGATCAGATTTCCATTTCTTCTGATTCCTCTTCTGATCAGAAATATTCTCCCCCCCCCCCATGAGGATTCTGATGCTGAGAAATCCATACCTTCAGTTTCTCCTCCTGAGGATTATTCTTTTGGGGAAACCTTACATACCATGAGGGAGCATTTCTACTGGGAGAGCCAAGATTTTTCAGAGTCTAAAAAGAGGCTCAGGGATTTCCTGTTACTACCTCAGCACAAGCCACTAGCCATCCCTCCTGTGTTAGACATTGTAGATTATGTGTTTTCGGAGTCAAGCCTTACCCCTGACTCCTTACCTCCAGCTCCTGTTAAGCCTGATAGATATTGCAGGGTTCCTGACTCACATAAATTCCTTTTCAAAAACCCTGCTACAGACCCAGAAACTATTTCTCAGAGTCCCAAGGGTGTTAAGGCTTCCACTGCAAAAAACCCTACCCCTTCTGATAGGGATTCTAGGACACTGGATAGATGGGGAAAAAAGGTTTACACATCTGCTACCTTGGCTATAAGGGCCTTAAACTGTCAGTTTCATATGCTCAGATATCAGCAGCATGTCATGGCATTGCTTAAACAGAAAATGTTGTTAAATTCTGAATGTGCAGAAAACAAGGAAATGCAGGATATATTGCATGCAGCTGAACAAGTTGGAAAGCATACTTTGCAATGTGGTTTTGATTCTTTAGAGGCCTCCTGCAGGGCCGCAGTTACTGGTTCTGTAATTAGAAGGCATGCTTGGTTAAAGGAACAAAATCTGCCTGATCATGTTAAAGTTAAATTATTAGATGCACCTTTACAGCATGATTCTTTGTTTGGTGTTAAGGCAGAAGAGGTGTTAAAGAAAATGGAGGACAAGGCTAAGTCTATGCAAACGGTCAAAGATTTCTTACAAGTACAGCCACCTAGGTTTAGTAGACACTGGCCAACAAAGAATTGGTCCTTTCCAGTGTCCGACAGACCTCAAAGGGGTAGACCCAGATGCCCTAGAGGCAGATCCCAGGCTCAAGGTTCATACAGGTCAAAGCAATGGGGTGCTTCTACCTCCAAAAGTGGAGAAGACAAATCACAACCTTACAGGAAACAGTCCCAATGACTTCCCCCTGCCTGCACCAAGCACTTATTTCCTGGCAGCACCCTTAGGGGGAAATTTAGCACTTTTTTCTCAAAATTGGCACATTATAACCCAGTACAAATGGGTTCTAAATATCATGTCACAAGGCTACAAGTTCCATTTCCATACCCTTCCAAAGACAAACGGCTGGCCAGATCTGCCAAAAAATCAATGGGCAGAGGCACAAAAACAAGTCTCATCCCTCATGGACATGAGGGCCATTCAACAAGTGCCAGAGCAAGAGCGGGGACAAGGATTTTACTCAAGACTGTTCTTGGTACCCAGAAAGGACAAGGCCTGGAGGCCAATACTGGACCTGTCGATTCTGAATACATTCCTGGATATACCAAAATTGAAACTGTTGACTTTGCAGCAGCTACTGCCCATGCTGGGCAAGAACGCTTGGCTTGTAACTTTAGACCTAAAAGAGGCATACCTGCATGTCCCAATTGGACAGTTATGCAGAAGATACCTCAGATTCAAGGCTGGCTCAATGCATTACCAATTCTCTGCACTGCCCTTTGGCTTATATACTGCGCCCAGGGTCTTCACAAAGTGCCTGGCACCAGTAATTGCATTCTGCAGACAAAGTGGAATACAAACATATCTTTATTTGGACGACTGTCTAATTCAAGCAGAGAACAAGAACATTCTTCTACAGCATCTGGCATTTGTGAAAAAACTTCTAACATGCCTAGGGTACACAGTCAACGAAATGAAATCAAAGCTAGTACCCTCTCAAGAGATAATATTCCTGGGTGCAAGCTTAAATACAACTGCCCAGATGGCTTATCTCACGCCAGACAAACAAAGACAACTGACTACCTACTTCAAACTGTTAGCAACAAAGGCCCAGTTATCTGCAAGAAAATTTTGCAGGCTTTGGGTTTCATGGCATCCTGCATCCTACTAATTCCATATGCAAGAATGCATATAAGGAAACTTCAATGGTACCTAAAAAGTGTTTGGACTCAACATTGCCACAGCCTGGAAACTATAATTACTCTCATTCCCTGCCTGCAACAGGAGTTTCGATGGTGGGCAAAGGCTTGTCACCAAAACAAGGGGCAGACGTTCACATTGCCCCCAGCCAGGCAGACACTAACAACGGATGCATCAGATTATGCTTGGGGGGGGGGGGGGGGGCACATGGCTGGAAGATGCATTCAGGGAACATGGACCTCAAACCAAATGCATCTACATATCAATCAAAAAGAGATGCTAGCTGTTCAAAATGCCCTGACAGCCTTCAAGGACCTACTTCAACCAGGACAGCTACTGATAAAGACAGACAACACCACGGTCATGTGGTATATAAACAAGCAGGGGGGCACACATTCTTACCCCCTTTGCAGACTAGCCATGACTTTGTGGGACACAGCACTGACTTACCAAGTACATCTGCAGGCAGAATTCCTGCCAGGAAGGAAAAATACTCTGGCAGACGAACTAAGCAGAAACCTCATGGATCCCCACGAGTGGCAGCTGGATCCACAAGTCTTCAGCATGATAACAAGGAAATGGGGATGCCCGGACATTTATCTATTTGCCTCCCCTCACAACTACCAACTACAGACATTCTGCACAAGAATTTATCACATACAAGCATGGAAAGTGAACGCCCTATCCTTCAGCTGGAAAAACCTATCAGTGTATGTCTTTCTCCCTCTGCCTCTCCTCCCCAAGGTACTCCTAATGGTCAGACAGGAGAAGCCAAAGATGATACTGGTTGCACCAGACTGGCCCCACCAGCACTGGTACCCAGTATTAAGGAACTTGTCTCAATGCCCAGCTTGGACCCTACCTCAAGTACCGCATCTACTGTCCCAGCAAAACAATCAGATCCTGCACAGCCAGCTCAGGACTTTAAACCTGGCAGTATGGTGGATAATATAGTCATACAAAGCACACCTCTCAGCAAAGCTGTGATGGATGTCATTTTGGAAGCCAGAAGGACTAGTACTAGAAAATCTTATACTGGAAAAGGGAAGAGATTCTGTGCTTGGAACCAGGCACAAGGAACAGATACAGCTGTGCCAAATATTCCTCAGATTTTACAATACTTAACTGAGATGCTGGACAAAGGCCTATCTTTCTCATCTATTAAAATTCATGCCTCTGCCATTTCGGCTCATTACAATGCAGAGCCACCAATCTTTTCTCATCCCTTATTAAAACAGTACCTCAGAGGACCCAAAAATTTAAGGCCTCCAAGGAGATCACCAATGCCTGCATGGGACCTCAACTATGTCTTGGAAAAACTCGCCCTACCTCCTTCTGAACCAGCTGCTACTGCTGATTTAAAGTTTTTATCTTGGAAAACAGCTCTGCTCCTAGCAATAACTTCTGCAAGACGAGTTTCAGATCTACAGGCACTCATGGCTGTGGAACCTTTTATCATTTTTTATCCGGACAGGGTCTCCCTGAGGACAAACCCAACATTTATGCCTAAAGTGGTGTCCAGTGTGGCTCTTAACCAAACCATTAATCTGCCAACTTTTTATCCAAATCCACAGAACAAGGGGGAAAGAATTCTGCATTCTTTGGACATGCACAGACAGCTTAGATTCTGCTTGGACAGAACCAATGTTTTCAGAAAAACAGAGCAATTGCTAGTGGCATATGCTGCAGCATCACAAGGAAAGGCTATCTCAAAGCAGACTATTTCAAAATGGATAGGCCACTGCATTCGTTTTTGCTACTTATACCATGGCAAGCCAGTGCCTAAGGGCATTAGGCCACATTCCACCAGAGCTGCAGCCACTTCAGCAGCCTTTTTCAGAGGAGTACCAACCAAGGACATTTTAGAGGCAGCTACTTGGAGTTCAGTGCACACCTTTACAAAGCACTATCATCTGCCACTCTACTCTAAATCTAGGACAAGCTTTGCCACTGCAGTTCTGCAGGGTCTCATAGCCGTTCCTAATGCTGTTTAGCTCCAGCCTCCCGACCATAGCTTTGGGAATCTACCCAAATGTAATGACTGCAACAGTGAAACATGAAGAACATAGTACAGTTGTGTACACTTACCATAAATGTAGATGTTTGAGTGTATTCACTGTTGCAGTCCAGGTTACCCACCTGCCATCCCCCCTTTTTTCTTCTGATGGAACCTATCTTTCCTTCTCTGATTTATGCAACCTGTGTGGTGTATTTGCTGGTGGATGAAGGTAAAGTTTATTTTGCTGCATGTTATTTTATATATAGATATAAATTTTGACTACCATTTTTTGGGGGCACCGACATCTGGGGCAAGAAAAACTAAAGAAAATGGCACTGGCTGCTACTTTTATACCCCTGACGACCTGACGTCAGGGA
This sequence comes from Protopterus annectens, assembly GCF_019279795.1. NCBI lineage: Eukaryota > Metazoa > Chordata > Ceratodontiformes > Protopteridae > Protopterus > Protopterus annectens. Next base: position 1,151,635,459 of record NC_056747.1, on the reverse strand, counting down.
ATGGGCGACGACAGCCGATGCAGGACCCAAGACTTTGGAATTCAGGCCGACTGAGGGCAACCTGCCAGCAGGATTACCCAAATGTAATGACTGCAACAGTGAATACTCTCGAACATCTACATTTATGGTAAGTGCACACAAGTGTACTTTTCATTGTTTAAAAGTTTAACAAAATTTTCTAAAAAAAATAAAGTTAATATTTAGAACAGTTAACTGAGAATACACAGTGATGTACAGCAGCAGTTTAGTAATTATCCCAAATCCTTGGGCGCAAAAGATTAGTCTCTGTAGATAGTAGCTTGTAGTATTAACAAACTAATAAAAGTCTCTAGCACACAAAGTCTCTGATGCACAAACACAACTACTGGCATACAAACACAAAATGTCAGATACACCAAATGTCATCTGGACTTCCACTGGCAATGCCAACACTCCAAGTAAAGACACCCATCTTGGAACTGAATTCCCTGGCCTTGGTAAGTCTGTCTTTCCCGTACAGAAAAACCCACCAGACTCCTCTGGACTCTTAGTCAAAAATGTCTTCTCTCATGTTGTGCTTTTACTGTCTGTTTAAAGATGCCGCTATCCAGCTGTCTATAATTACCTAGGTCTGTGGGTAAGTCCCTTAAAAGGGGCACTTTCTAATCTCTACTTCCATGTATTTCCACTATTCAAACCAATAAGACACAGGCACACATACATTAAAAGAAAACAAAAGCCATATTAACATTTTCATTTATGTGCATTATACATCACATATATGTGTTCTTTCTTTGTAACAAGAGTCATTCACTCCAATTTTACAGGAATTGCTCAATTTCTGCCTTCCCTTAAACCTCACGCCTCCTTCTTAACAATATTCTGCCTGTATTCCCATGAATTCCATTTATTTCTATGAAAGTTGCTCCTTCCATTTTCACAAGATTGCATCTCCAATTCTTTGCAGTATTCAGTTATAGTTGGTTTAGACTTTGATTTCAGTTTTCTAGTAACTGCTTTTATGGCAGCCAATAACAAGGTGGAAGGTTGACATAATGGTTGTGATATTTGCCTTGCAAACATAAGGTGCAGCGTTTGGTTCTCACATGTGGTAATTGGCTAGGCTTAAAATGGCCTGTGATGCCTGTGCACTGGTCCAGTAATCAAGGGCCCTCAATCCTCACCACTAACATCAGTGAGGGGCGTGAACATTGGGAAGGATAACAAGTACACACACAGTAAAGTACAATTTCCCTTAAGAGCACACAGAGCTCACAGTCAGTTTGGAGCTGGTTTCTCCCTTTCTCTCCAGATGCCCAGTAAGACTCCCCACTGGCACAGCTGTAGAGTACAGATCTCAGCTGAGTGGTCAAGCCAAAACCTCCAGCACCCTCTCTGTCCAACCAATGCTTTATGTCCCTGCCCAAGTAACTGACACACACACACACACACACTTTGAGATATGAATTATATAAAAACGCACAGACACTCCTGGGGAAGGCTGGCACAGGTTCTCCAGCTATGCCCCCTTTCTGCCCAGACTATAAGGTAGTACTGACTGCCACCAACCACTACTATCAGCTAGTATAAGGTCGCCGCCAAAGGGTGATCAATTTCACAGTGTAATGTTATTATCCAATTAGTAAGTGTGATGAACAGCAAGACTATTGGAGTGGCTTAGTACAGTATCACCAAATACATGCAAGTACTCTTAAGAGCTTAAATTATCTCTGCACAAAACAGACACAGTTAAAAGGTTTAAAAATATTTAAAAAATAATAAAAACACAAGACATTGCTTATTACTTCAACACAATGACATTACAGAGTTCAGAAATCACAGGAAAATGCTTTAAAACAGTATTGTAGGATAGTCTGACATAAATATAGAAAACAGCTAGACTAGTCTGGCTATACTTCTATCTATCTCTCTCTTAGAGAAATCACTGCTCTAGATATCTTACTTACAGAGCAAAGCAAGTGCTGGTGAGTGGAATGTTTTCAGATCCAAGACAAGATACAAAATGCTATCCGTTCTGTCGTTAAATTGATAATACACAGTACTGCTGAGTCATTTCAGATTACATAGTTCTTGACACTTCTCTGATTTAGTTTCCCAGGCTCACAGAACTTAGAATTTTAACATTTCTTTTTGTAATCTGCACCTGCAGAAAGCCACAGCAATAAAATACATTTTACATGTAAAACCTAGTAATTATCTCTTGTCTTAAAACAATAGAAAGAATTTCCAGCCCAGACATCCTGTCTCCGAGCTTAAGATCAGATAGTCATACAATGCTTTACTTATCAGCTTTCTTTCAGCAGGGTGCACTGTTGCTACATTTTTGAAGCTCAGAACATGCACAGTTTTCTAACATTTGTTACCAAAGCCTGTGGATCATATTAATATTTACAGTGACATAGAAATAGTTACAAAATTCTATCTAGCTAGGCTGGCAGCCTTCACATGGCCCTCAAGGGCAGTTAGCCTGACTATGTCACAGCAATTCAGATCCTGTGACCAGCTCAAAAAATAATTTTCTTAGTTGCAATTATTTCCTTCTCCACTATTTCCCATAGAGTCCTCTGTAGGGAGTTTTCTGCCTATTCGTTACACTCCCCAAAACATGTCCCTCGTTACCTCTCTCTCTTTTCATCATACCTCCAGCAATTGCTATGTAAAAATATTCTAAAGTGTGATCAGTTTATAAAAATACCTATGCAGACACTTGCCTCCAAAACTCGTAATCCTTCTAGACTGGTTGCATACATGGAAAGCATGCACATATCCTTCCACTGTTCCTTTGTTAATTGCTCTTCCAGTCTCTTATCAATTTTTCTAATCTCCTCTGAATGATTTTTATAATTAATTATCTTACAATATTTTGTATGCCCTCCTAATTATCCCTTCTTAACAGCAGCATCTGTTCTAGAGTTACTAAAACCTAAACCAGGGATGGTGTTTCACTTAGTACCCCGTTATTCCTATCTGGTGGCCAATACTCCGATACCAGTCCCTGATAGGGAAGGCAGTCTGTAACCTGGAGTTCAAACTTCTCCTTGGACACATCCCCATTCTTTTACCTTTCCCTATCTAGATATTTATTCCCAATACCTTGGTTGCTTTCTCAAGTAAATTCCAGCTCCTTCTTGTCTGTTTTCTATACTCCTACTTGCAGTTATCCCTTTTGGCAGAATCTCCTTTCTTCATTCCCGTATCGATGTAGTTCATAGGATACTTTTTGCTACTTTATACTGTATGACTGTCATTATTCTCCTTAAGGATTTTCTTCCAAAACCCTACTCTCTCCTAATTTATTGAACTTCCTCCCTGTTTCATCATCATCCTTTTCGTCTTTGATTTATAACCTTCTGCTTGTGTTTTCTATATGAGCCTTGACTGTGTAGCTCTAAAATATCCATTCAAATCAGGTAATTCTAGACTACGTTGTTTTAAGGGGAGGGTCAACTTGTATCATTTAACTCTTGCCCGCTCAGATAATCCCTCCAGCTCTTTATTAATTATCATCTATATTTTTCTCCTCTGGTTAAAAAAATATGCCTGACCTGTATATAAAACTAAAGGGACTAAAACAATTTCACTGCTTGTATCATACAGTATACATCCATAATCAAGAGCTTCCAGTTTTTGTATTGTCTTTTGTTTAGTCTCTTCCCACATGTCCTTAGCTTCCATAACGGAATCTTTTTTAAGCTATACACATAAATAATTTATCTTATTGTATCCATAAATATGGGTATTACTAAACCAGTTCATGTGAGGGTACATAGTTTACCACTATAGCATTAATTTTATGAAACCATCTCAAAATGTTTTTCACAATACTGCATTGTCCTTTTTTAAAAGTTTCAAATGCAAAAATAATATCATCTGCAAATAAAACTAACTTTCTTTGATTGTCATACCTGGTATATCCTTGAATATGTGTGTCCCTTTTTTCTCAGCCAATAGCTCTAAATATAAAGCAAATAACAAAGGGAAAGCATACACCTCTGCCTAGTTCTTCAGTTTAAACACAGCTTATTGGAAAGGGACCCTCCCAACTTAATCCTTACATTTGACCCTTTATGTAGTCGATAACTTAACCATATTATTCTGTCAAGGAATTCAAATGCTTCCATTATCCTGCTCATAAAGTCCCAGCTGACTTACTGACTTCTTTCTCTGCATCAAGACCCACCAACAATAACACATTTTCTTACATTTTGCTTCCTTCTGGATCATCATGTTTCTTTTAATACTGTCAAATGTTTTTCTACCCACCACAAAACCTCACTGATCCATTTCTGTCAATTTTGGCAACACCTTTGCCATTCTTTCAGAAGCATAAGCATAAATGATTTATATTCATGGTTTAAAATTGAAATGGTTCTATAGGAAGCTGTGTCTGAAGGTTCCTTACCCTTTTAGGGTAATGCAGTCACCAAAGCTTTCTTCTAAGAAACCGGTGCTTCCCCTCCTTTTAAAATACTGCTAAACAAAACTTTCCAGATCTTTAACTTTTCCTTCCATCCTAACTTCCAAACGTCCAGTGGAATATCATCTGTACATGGAGACTTCCCTTGTGATTGATTATACATTACATTTTTAGCTTATCTCTTCCTGTCTTGACTATTAGTTGTTGAGCCTTATCTTACCCAAACCTTTGCATAATTAAGTCTTCCATAAATACTTCCATATGTGCCATTACCACATTTCTCTGCTTTATGAAAATGTTAATAAAACTTCCGTAAAATCTCTAATACCTCTGCAGAACCTCTGGATATTTTTCTTGTTGTAGGCTCTCTAAATTAAGTGGCAACCATTTCTACTTTCGTTTGCCTAAGTCACAGTGCTAAACATTTTTTTCTGTTCTAGAGCTGTTATCAAAAAATAGTTGCTTAACTACAACCCTTTGAAGTTCATACATATTGTCTAAATACACTTTTCCCTTTACTACTCCGCAGTTGCTTTTCTTTTTGTTCTGAGAGATTCACCTTATTCTCCAATAGTTTTATCTTTGTCAGTCCAAAAATAATTAGTACTTCTCTCCCCTATCTCTTTCTCTTTTATTTCCTTTGTATTGTTAAACCCAATTTTCATGATGTTCTTCGTGTTTCACTGTTGCAGTCATTACAGTTGTGTTATCCTGCTGGCAGGCTACCCTCAGTCGGCCTGAATTCCAAAGTCTAGGTCCGGCATTGGTTGCTGTCGCCTCTTCCCTGACCTCAGTGCGCCAGGGGTATAAAAGATGCAGCCGACGCCATTTTCTTCAGTTTTTCTTGCCCCAGATGTCAGGTGGATCTTGCCATGCGGTGCCCGAAGCAAAAGCAGTTCGCAAGTGCCGGTCGGCCGACTCCTGAGATTATCGTGTTCAAATTTCAGATCCGAAGTCTTCACTAAAAGCTAAGTACCCCGTTGGGGAAACTTTTTTCTTGCTCCAGACTGATGTCAGAAAAAGTTAATTGTATTTCTTGTGGGAAGCAAATACCTCATAAGGACTTTCATTCTTACTGTATTCCTTGCCTAGGCCCAGACCACAACATTGCTAGTTGTCGGTTTTGTGCTAGATTTAACCAACGCACTATTAAGCGTCAGAACGATTTTGCATTTCACTATTTTGGCAGAAGATTTAACTATATAATGTCGTCGGATAGCCATCCGACTACCGGAATTCACAAGAAACGCAAAGAAAAGGATAGGCATCCGAGGTCCAAAACCAACGGCGAGGCCTCTTCTAAGCCAGTCGCCAGCTCGCTGGTTTTCAGTGAGGTGCCTTCGCAGCCCCTGACGACCGCTACTTTAGACTCGCAGGCCGCTACCGACACCCACGTGGAGTCGACCAGGCCACTGGAAGCTGAAGGTATTGGACCTTCGGAAACTATTCCCTCAGATGGGTCCGGAGCCGCTGAGCAGGCATCGGCTTCTGAGGGTGTTTTCAGACCTACTCAATTATATGTTAAAACGATTACAGCTTCAAAGGCAAAGACTAAAGCACCTTTAAAGACAAAGAAACAAGTACAACAGCCTCATGGACAGGCTTCCATGCCTAAAAAACAGATGCTCAAAATGGCCGAAGACCTAATTACTTTGATCAGGGGTTCCCATCCTCCTCCTGATAAGAGGCCTAGGCAAGAGACAGAGTATGAATCTTCAGATCAGGTTTCCATTTCATCTGATTCCACCTCTGATCAGGAATACTCTCTTCCTCCGTGTGATGATTCTGATGCTGAAGAATCTATCCCTTCAGCCTCTCCTCCTGAGGATTATTCTTTTGTGGAAACTTTACATACCATGAGGGAGCATTTCCACTGGGAGAGCCAAGATTATTCAGAATCTAAGAAAAGGCTCAGAGACTTCCTTTTACACCACAACACAGGCCCCTAGCTATTCCACCTGTGTTAGACATTGTAGATGATGTATTTTCAGAGTCCAGTCTGACCCCTGACTCCTTACCTCCAGCTCCTGTTAAGCCGGTCAGGTACTACAGGGTTCCTGACTCTCATAAATTCCTTTTCAAAAACCCTGCTGCTGACCCAGAAACTATCTCTCAGGGTCCAGGCTTCCACTGCAAAAAACCCTACTCCCTCTGACAGGGATTCTAGGGCACTGGACAGATGGGGAAAAAAGATTTACACTTCAGCTACCCTGGCTATAAGGGCTTTAAATTGTCAGTTTCATATGCTCAAATATCAGCAATATATTATGTCGCTGCTTAAACAGAAAATGTTGATAAATTCTGAATGTGCAGAAAACAAAGAAATGCAGGAATTATTGCATGCAGCTGAACAAGTTGGAAAGCATACTTTGCAATGTGGTTTTGATTCTCTGGAGGCCTCCTGCAGGGCCGCAGTTACGGGTTCTGTCATTAGGAGGCATGCTTGGTTAAAGGAACAAAATCTACCTGATCATGTTAAAGCAAAATTATTAGATGCTCCATTACAGCATGATGCTTTGTTTGGTGTTAAAGCAGAAGAGGTGTTAAAGAAAATGGAGGACAAAGCTAAATCTATGCAAAAAGTCAAGGATTTCTTACAGGTACAGCCACCAAGATTTAGCAGACACTGGCCTACAAAGAATTGGTCCTTTCCAGTGTCAGACAGGCCACAAAGGGGCAGATACAGATGCCCTAGAGGCAGATCCCAGCCCCAAGGTTCGTACAGGTCTAAACAATGGGGTGCTTCTACCTGCAAAACTGGAGAAGACAAATCACAACCATACAGGAAACAGTCCCAATGACTTCCCCCTGCCTGCCCCAAGCACTTATCTTCAGGCAGCACCTTTAGGGGGAAAACTAGCATTTTTTTCTCAGAATTGGCACATAATAACCCAGGACAAATGGGTCTTAAATATAGTGTCACAAGGCTACAAGTTTCACTTCCATACCCTGCCAAGGGCAAACGGTTGGCCAGACCTGCCAAAACATCAGTGGGCAGAGGCACAAAAACAAGTCTCATACCTCATGGACATGAGGGCCATTCAACAAGTACCAGAGCAAGAGGAGGGACAAGGATTCTATTCAAGACTGTTCTTGGTACCCAGAAAGGACAAAGCCTGGAGACCAGTACTGGACCTATCTATTCTAAACACATATCTGGATATTCCAAAATTCAAAATGTTGACTCTACAGCAGCTTCTGCCCATGTTGGGCAGGAAGGCCTGGCTTGTGACTTTAGATCTAAAAGAGGCATACCTGCATGTCCCAATCAGACAAACATGCAGAAGATTCCTCAGATTCAAAGCTGGCTCAGTGCACTACCAGTTCTCTGCACTGCCCTTTGGCTTATCTACTGCGCCCAGGGTCTTCACAAAGTGCCTGGCACCAGTAATTGCATACTGCAGACAAGGAGGAATACAAATATATCCTTACTTGGACGACTGCCTCATTCAAGCAGAGAACAAGGACATTCTACTACGTCATCTGGTGTTTGTAAAGAGATTACTACCATGCCTAGGGTACACAGTCAACGAACAGAAATCAAAACTAGTACCCTCTCAAGAGATAATATTCCTGGGTGCAAGCTTAAATACAACTGCCCAGATAGCTTATCTCACGCCCGACAAGCAAAGACAACTGACTACCTATTTCAAACTTTTGGCAACAAAGGCCCAGTTATCTGCAAGAAAAATTCTGCAGGCTTTGGGCTTCATGGCATCCTGCATTCTACTAATTCCATATGCAAGACTGCATATGAGGAAACTTCAATGGTACCTAAAAAGTGTTTGGACTCAACATTGCCACAGCCTGGAAACAATAGTTACTCTCATTCCCTGCCTGCAACAGGAGTTTCGATGGTGGGCGAAGGCCTGTTACCAGAACTAGGGAGAGCCATTCACTCTTCCCCCAGCCACACAGACTTTAACAACAGATGCATCGGATTATGCCTGGGGAGCCCACATGGCAGGAAGATGTATTCAAGGCACATGGTCCGCAAACCAAATGCATCTACATATCAATCAAAAAGAGATGCTAGCTGTTCAAAATGCCCTGACAGCCTTCAAGGACCTACTTCATCCGGGACAACTGCTGATAAAGACAGACAATACCACGGTCATGTGGTATATAAACAAGCAGGGAGGCACTCATTCTTACCCCCTTTGCAGACTAGCCATGACTTTGTGGGACACAGCATTGACTTACCAAGTACATCTGCAGGCACAATTCCTGCCAGGAAAGATAAATACTCTGGCAGACGAACTAAGCAGAAACCTCATGGATCCCCACGAGTGGAAATTGGATCCACAAGTCTTCAGCATGGTAACAAGGAAATGGGGATGCCCGGATATAGATCTATTTGCCTCACCTCCTGCACAGCCAACTTAAGACCTTAAATCTGGCAGCATGGTGGATAATGTAGTCATACAAAACACACTTCTCACTAAAGCGGTGATGGATGTCATTTTGGAGGCCAGGAGGCCTAGTACTAGAAAATCCTATGCTGGAAAATGGAAGAGATTCTGTGCTTGGAACCAGACACAAGGAATTGACACAGCTGTACCACATATTCCTCAGATTTTGCAATACTTGACTGAGATGCTGGAGAAAGGCCTATCCTTTTCATCTATAACAATTCATGCCTCTGCCATTTCGGCTCATTACAATACAGAGCCACCAATCATTTCTCATCCTTTATTAAGGCAGTACCTCGGAGGGGCCAAAAATTGAAGGCCTCCAAGGAGATCACCAATACCTGCATGGGACCTCAATTATGTCTTGGAAAAACTCACCCTGCCTCCTTTTGAGCCAGCTGCTACAGCTGATATAAAGTTTTTATCTTGGAAAACAGCTCTGCTCCTAACAATAACTTCTGCAAGACGAGTCTCAGAGCTACAGGCCCTCATGGCTGTGGAACCTTTTATCATTTTTTATCCAGACAAGATTTCTCTGAGGACAAACCCGACATTTATGCCTAAGGTAGGTTCCAGTGTGGCCCTTAACCAAACTATTCATCTGCCTACCTTTTATCCAAACCCACAGAATAAAGGGGAGAGAATTCTGCATTCTTTGGACATACACAGACAGCTACGCTTCTATTCGAACAGAACCAAAGCTGTTAGAAAGACAGAGCAATTACTAGTGGCATATGCTGCAGGATCACAAGGAAAGGCTATCTCAAAGCAGACTGTTTCAAAGTGGATAGGCCACTGCATTCGTTTCTGCTATTCACAACATGGCAAATCTGTACCTAAGAGCATTAGGCCACATTCAACCAGGGCAGCAGCCACTTCAGCAGCCTTCCTCAGGGGAGTACCAACCAAAGACATTTTAGAGGCTGCTACTTGGAGTTCAGTGCACACCTTCACAAAGCAGCATCACTTACCACTCTACTCTAAATCCAGGGCAGGCTTTGCCACTGCAGTTCTGCAGGGCCTAATAGCCGCTCCTAATGCTATTTAGCTCCAGCCTCCCAACCTTAGCTTTGGGATTCAACCCAATTGTAATGACTGCAACAGTGAAACACAAAGAACATAGTACAGTTGTGTACACTTACCATAAATGTAGATGTTCGAGTGTATTCACTGTTGCAGTCCAGGTTACCCACCCTCCATCCCCCATTTCTTTGCTGGAACTTATCTGTACTTCTCTATTCTATACAACCTATGTGGTGTATTTGCTTGTAGATGAAGGCAAAATATATACTTTGGTGCATGCATGTTTTATTGACATATTTTTAGCCTACCCGTTTGGGGGCACCTGACATCTGGGGCAAGAAAAACTGAAGAAAATGGCGTCGGCTGCATCTTTTATACCCCTGGCGCACTGAGGTCAGGGAAGAGGCGACAGCAACCAATGCTGGACCTAGACTTTGGAATTCAGGCTGACTGAGGGTAGCCTGCCAGCAGGATAATCCAATTGTAATGACTGCAACAGTGAATACACTCGAACATCTATATTTATGGTAAGTGTACACAGCTGTACTGTATCCTACTTGCAAGCTATCCATTCTAAAGAAATTTTTAAACTCCCCTAACAACTCTCTATCATGTCCACTACCCATTCCTTAAATTAATATTTTTAATATGTATGTAGGAAAGTGCCAGTGACTTTTTTTTCCCTTCATTATCTTGCATCTTTGTCTTAGTTTTTTCTGGTGCATGAGCTGAAGTAGTTATTGGTTGTCTGACAAAGCTTTTGGTTAAATAATATGCTGCTGTGAAAAATAATTTCTATCCAGTCTAGCCAAGTTATTGTACCTTGGGGAATTATGTGTAAATTCTGTCTGCGTTCCTACTACTGAATTCATATCTTCCATAGCAAATATTATAAGTCTGCCGTCTTTTGTTATATTTTCCTTTGTAGTTCCCCCTGATACATCCTCACTATTACAAATTGTGTTCCAGTCCCCATCCTTAAGTACTATTCCAAGCTAAAAGCTGATTATTTCTCCCCAAATTTTCTTAAGCTCTATAACAGGTTTTAGTGGAAAATAAATACATGCCACTATAATCCCTTCTCTTGCCAATAGCCCCTTACTGCCACAGCTCTACCATTGTTGTCTATTTTGCTGTTGTATCACTTTTGGTGCCCATCTAGCAGTCAGTATTAATACTCCCCTTTTTCTTTGTCCCTGATATTCTGCTGATCGTCCATCCTGAAATCCCTTCTTTGTCAAATTCACATGCTTAATTCTGCCACAGTTTGTCTCCTTCATCTTTGGGATTTGCACCGTATACTTCTTAATATAATTCAGTACACCCAAAAGAATGGGCATTTTCAAAAATGAGGTTTCAGCTCCAAATAGGAGCAGTTGCCTCAAACTGACGGCTGCATCTGCAGGCATTATCTAATCTAAAATTAAGGTTATCCATGATAAAGCGCATGTTACAGCCTGTGTTCCTACTTACACTGATTGGTGTCTGTTCTTTCCAAATGTGACAGCTTGCATTCTTTCAGTAAACATTAACTTTGATCCCTAAAGAAAAAATGTGTTGACTGTCTTTAAATAAAGTAAATTGTATACTGCTCTGTAAAATGCATTAAAGTGTTAAGGCTGCTGGGGAGGCTACTACTTCTTATTTAATTCTCAGAGATTCAAACTTAGCCTATTTTTTCACCAAAATGCTTGTCACTCTTACCTTTAAATGTTATATTCTCGCAGCAAAGATTGCACAGAAATCTCAAGATGAATTGCTTTCACCTGTAGACAGCTTGTCTCAAAGAAAAGGCAGTCAGCAAAGAGAGTCAGAAGCAGCTAACAACTTTGCAGATGCATGAAAGAATCTCTGTAAATTTAACTTTGACCAACTGCCTACACTTGCACACTTCTTGCCCACCCTGACAGTGTTTGCTAATGGAAAAAATAAGCAAATAATTTTGAAGATGCAAGAAGCCTAGCGTCTGCCATGACTTTCATCATTTTATCTTATTTTAATGCCTATTTTCTTAAAAAATGTCTGTAGCTTAAACCAAAAATATTAATGTAGTCATCAACCCCTTTAAACACGAGGGGAATTATTTTCTTAATTCTTCATATAATATGATCAATATACTTTTGCACCCAACCAGACCAAGTTTGCAACATTATGTTAACTTTAACTTCCTTCTGTCCAGCTTTTCTTACATTGTTAAAGTATAAAGCCTGTATGTTTTACAACTAAGTAAAAGTACTTACCTGATTTAATATGTTTAACATAAATAGCTGTCACTGATAAGACTCCTTTCTTCATCATTTAAAATAGCCCTGCCTGTATACTATACAAAACTGTTTTTTATACAGATATTAACAAGGACAAAAACTGTTTTACTTACAGTTACTTCATTCCCTTCAATGTCCTTTTAACATTAATGGCATAATGTGGGATATACTCATTGTAGTCCACCTACAGGTTTAACAAAGTCAGTGTGAGTCCAGTCTTTCTCAGCCACTTTTATTTGCTAAGCTATATTTCACATGTCTGTTCCTGTGTCATTCACTCATCATTTCCTGATTGTTGGGATAAAATTGTCTCCCTTCTTCCTGGTTTACAAGGAATAATCATTTTCCACAAACACTCTGTTGTCTTACATTTTTAATACTTTTTCTTTTGGTCAAATATTTGCCAGTAGCAACTCTTTCTGTTGGTATGATTGCATTTTTATTAATATAGGTCTTGGCTGCTTTCTCATGGACAGGTTTGGAGCATACACATGATGTGCCCTTTCAGTTAACAAATCCTGCTGTGGAACAACAGTCAGTTGTTTATTTGTACTTTCTTAAAATTAATGTATTTTCTTCCTTCCAGATTTCTGGTACAGCAAAAAATCTCTCTCCTTTTTTTTTTAAACAGCTTTTCTTGACAACCCTCATGCTCAGCCACCCTTATCTTCATATCAACTTCTGATGTTATATAAGATGTATTTCCATATCACTGTTGCAATATTCATAACAGTAGGGATCCCCTGCCAAGGGCTGCCTGACATCAGTATACCAAAGCCTTTAAGTTGTTTTAAGGTACACCGTACGTCAACATGTATTCTCCTCAAGTAACGTAGGGCATAAAGGTGACATCCAGACGTACCATCCTCAGAACTTCTTTTGCTGCCAATCTGAATGCCATCTCTGATCATCAGTCTGATTTACTGAGTCGTTGCTGGTGTACCTAGTTGTTCAGATAAGTGCCCCATTGGGGTTTTTTGCTTATCCTGTTTTTACTTTTGTATTGTTGTGGGGTTTCATGTCATTCACAAAGTGTAAATGCCAGTGTGGGAGACGGATTCCCCATAAAGACCGTCACAAGCAGTGCTTGTTTTGTTTAGGTGCTTCTCATGATCATATGCCCTACAGTATTTTTCAGGCTTTTGTGCTAAAGACCTTGTGAAGTTGCCTTTCATCCCTTGCTATTTATCTAGAAAAGCAGCATCTAAAACTTGTAGTGAAAGACACTATGGAGGGTACTTCCTGGCCTGAGGGTGAGCCATCTTCGAAGAAGAAGGCCAAAAACGTTGGGTCGGCCAAAAACGTTGGGTCGGATTCTTTGGCTGCACCTCCTACATTGGACTTCTTACTCGATGCTAATGAAAGCCCAGAGGTTCACGTGGCTCCTGGGTAGGATTCCTCTGCTGCAACCATTTCGAAGGCCAACATGGTTCTGGCTGCTCAGATGTTCTCAGAGGCCTTGCAGACATCCATTTTAGATGTTCGGGGGAAACATGGCTGATTATCACTGAATAGCCTAGGAGGGTTCCTCAGATACTGGTGAGGGAGGAAGTCCAGATTACAGTTATTGAGTGTAGGCTGACATCGGAGCCTTCTATGTTTTATAAGGCGGATGTCCCTTTAAAAAAGAAGCAAAAGGCAAAACATGTTTCTTCTGCTCCCAAGGACCCTCAAAGTGAATGGCAGAATTTTACACAGGGCTTATTTAATGCTGTTATGGCCTTGAAACCTCCTCAGAGGGTCTGTGTTCTAGCTCCTCTTTGGTCATCTTCCCCTTTCAAGAGATCTTGGGATCAGGATTCCATTGAAGAATCCTTTGCCCATTCTACTCAAATTCCTTCTCCTCAGGAGTATGGTTCTGAAGAAAAGGAGTCTGCTAGTCCTGAATCTCCTTTTGAGGAGATTTCTTTTGGAGATACCATTGTCAGGATGATGGAGTTCTTTAAATGGGATTGTTCCCAAGTGTCTGAAGTGGAGAGAAGGTATTATGAGCTCCTTCAAATGGAGTCTCCCAGACCATCTGCTGTTCTTTCTGTTTTGGCTGCTTTACTGGATGCTTTTTCTTCTGCTTCTCAGCCTCCTGCTCCTAAAAAAAAATCAGACCAGATTTATAAAGTGCCTGATGACTGCGATTCTTTTTAACTGTCCATCTGCTGACCCTTTGGTGGTCTCTTTGGCATCCGACAAGCCTTCTAAATTACTGCACTCGACTAAGGTTCTTCCTTTTGATAAGGATAGCAGGGCCATGGAAAGGCTGAGTAACAAGGTTCATACTTTAGCTACCCTAGCCTTTCAGGCTGTTAATTGTCAGACTCATATGACCAGATATGTTTTAGCTCTCCTTCCTCAAGCTTGTCAGGTTATTTCTGACCTTTCTAATTCTGAGGGTAAGACTTCTGCCTTGAATTTGTTAGGGGCTTCTCCCCAGGTAGCTCACCATTCCATTAAATGTAGTTATGATGCAGCAGATTCTTCCTCTAGGGCTACTGCTTCTGGATCTGTTTTGAAGAAATATTCCTGGGTATGGCTTCAGCCTCTACCTGATGATATTAAAGCTAAGTTAATGGATGCTCCTCTGGACAACAAATGTTTGTTTGGTGCTGCTGCAGCTGATTTGTTCAAGTCCCTGCATGAGAAAGGCAAGGAATTACAGGATCTGCAACATATTTTTCTTTCACCAATGCCGAAGTTCCAGAGGAACTACCATACTAACCCAGGTTTTGTTCGAAGGCATTCTTGCCCTCTTCCTAAAGGAAAGTAAAGTGGTAGGAGGGTTCCCCCAGCTAAGTCTACTCAGACCCCTTCTGCTCAGAAGCCTTCCTTTCCTGATAAACCAGGTGCCACGCAACTACCTGATTCTTCCAAGCCGTATTCCTCTTTCTCTTCTTCTTTCTCTGTCTCTTCCTGTTTGGGTAAACATATCCCAACATTCTTGAGTTCTTTCCGTCATTCACCAAGGGTATTTCTTGTTTTGGAAATCTCTTTCCCCCTTCATGGGCATTCCTCAGCCACATCAAGAACAGTTAAGCTTTTTTCCAGAGGTGCTTCAGGATCTTTTGACTGTCGGCAGTATTCAAGAATTTCCAGAAAATTTTTGGTCCCCAGGAAAGAGGGCACTTGGAGACCCATTCTGGATCTTTCTGACCTGAATACTTTTCTGAAGATTCCTTCCTTTTGAATGTTATGCCTTCAGACTTCGTTCCCTTTGCTGCTTCCTAAGGTTTTTGTGGTTTCTGTGGATCTGAAGGATTCTTACCTCCATATCCCTGTTTATCCCCTTTTCATGAAGTTTTTACATTTCTGTTTTGCTTCCTGGCATTTTTTGTTCTCTGCTTTGCCCTGTGACCTCTGTACCACCCCAGGGGTATTAACCAAATGCCTAGCTCCTGTGATTGCTTTTTACAGGATTCAGGGGATCCAAGTATTTCCTTACTTGGACGATCTCCTGTTTCAAGCATCCTTTCTAGAGATCCTTTTACAAAATCCTCATTGCGCCATTTCCCTTCTGCAAAGCTTGGGGTTCAAAGTAAACTTCAAAGTCTTTTCTGATTCATTCTCACGACCATGTTTTTCTGTGGTGCAGAATTCAGACAGTACCTATGCTGGCATCTCTGCCTCCTCCAAAGGTCTTGACACTTGTTTTCTTCTTTCAAAATCTTCTTCTGACCCTGCCACAGCCAGAAGGTTTTTTTGAGAGCTCTGGGATTCATGTCATGCACCATTCCTTTACTCCATCTGACCAAACTACATATGAACAAGTTTCAGTGGTTTCTGAATCAGTGTGGCTTTGACATGCACACCCCCACAGACTTTGTAGCTCATTTTCTTCCTTGTTTAAAGCAGGACCATCACTGGTGGATTCAGCAGTTATCTTGAAACTCAGGGCTTCCCTTCCACCCCACTCTTCCTTCTCAGGACCTGTTCACAGACACATCAGACATGGAATAGAGAGCAGCCTTTGGTTCCCTAAAGGTGCATGGAATGTTGTCGCCTCTTCAACAGAAAGAGCACACCAATGTCAAAGAGATGAGAGCTCTTCTGCTGGCACTTCAGACTTTATCCTCTTCTTCCCAGGGCTTCTCAAGGTATTTACAGACAATACCACAGTGATGTGGTATGTAAACAAACTGGGGGAGGGGGGGGGCAACATCTTATATTCTTTGCTAGATGGCACTCCTGGTGTGGGATATGGCTGTCCAGTATCAAGTGACTCTTCAGGCAGTTTACATTCTCACAGGTCAAAATATTGTGGCAGACACACTGAGCAGGTCCTTAACTCAATCCCACGAATGGATGCGTCACACGAATGTGTTTCTGAACATTGTCCACCAGTGAGGTACTCCTCAAATAAATCTATTTGCCTCCCCTCTGAACAGACAGGCTTCCTCTTTTTTTGTGCCAGAGTCCCAGGTCCTGTGGTTTGGAAGGTGGACGCCTTATCCTTTTCTTGGAAGGGGATGTTTCTTTATGCATTTCCTCCCCTTCCCCTCATTACAAAAGTCCTGTTTAAAATTCAACAGGATACTCCCAAAATCATGTTGGTGTCTCCCTTTTGGCTGAGAAAACATTGGTTCCTTCTTCTTCTACATTTAGCCAAGGGCAGTCATCACAAGTTACCCCACAGTGTGTACCTATTCACACAAGACAAGGGATCTTTCATTCATCCCCACCTGTCCACTCTACAGCTGACACTGTGGGTGATGGGATTTTGATTCTGCGTAGACACCTTTTTTTTCTGAGAATGTGTTTAGGGTCCTGCAGGAGGCCAGGAAATCCTACTTATCCAAATGGAAGAGGTTTTCTATTTGGTCCCTCTTGTAACCTGGACCCCCTTTCTGTTGATGTTCCTTTGGTTCTTTCTTATTTGTGTGTGTTGCTCAATACTAGATGTTCATCGTGCATTACAGCTGCAGTAATCACATATGGGTTTTCAGCCGGCAGGCGGTCCCTCGGTCGGCCGAATTCCAAAGTCTTGGTCCGGCGTCGGTTGTTGTCGCGTACTCTTCTGACGTCAGGAAGGCCAGAGTATAAAAGACACAGCCGACGCAATCTTCTTCAGTCTTTTTTGTCGCGCGGTGCCCGAAGCAGAAGCAGAAGCAGTTCGCAAGTGCCGGTCGGCCAGCTCCTGAATTACGAAAAATTTTGGAACCGAAGTCTTCATTAAAGCTAAGTACCCCGTTGGGGAATCTTTTCTTGCCTCAGACCGATGTCAGAAAAAGTTAATAATTGTATTTCTTGTGGGAAGCAAATACCGCATAAGGATTTCCATTCCCTTTGCATACCTTGTTTGGGCCCAGACCACGACGTCTCGGGCTGTCGCTTTTGTGCTACCTTCAATAAACGCACTATCAAGCGTCGGGCGGAGTTCGCCCAACACTTTTTTGGTAAAGCGTTTAATTATAAAATGTCGTCAGATACTCCGACTACCGCTATGTCTAGAAAACACAAAGAAAAGGACCGCCAGTCGAGAACCGCGGTCTCCACCGACACCACGCCGAAGCAAGCTCCACGTGGTCCGGTTCTCAGTGAGACGCCTTTGCAGTCCCTGACTACCGACGACACTCCCTCGGCGGGGTCTTCTGTACCCGGGACCGCTGGTTCTTCGGCCCTTTCCCAGACTACAACCGAAGCCCCTGCTTATGTCGAGCCTACCAATGTGGATAGATCTACATCCACCCATGGTGTATTTAGGCCTTCATCATCTTTCTCTATCAAGGCCTTCACTAAATCCAAAACAGCCAAGCAGCTTACTAGGCCTGCTACACAAGGCCCAAGACCTGGGCCCACGCCTAAGAAGCACATGCTTAAAATGGCTGAGGACCTTATCACTCTTATCAGAGGCTCCCAGGCCCCTCCGGACAAGAGACCAAGAGTAGAGGAGGATTCTCCTACTTCTGACCAAGAATCCATTATATCAGAACATTCTGATGCTGAAGAACACTCTTATTCTCCTTTCGAGGATTCGGATGCAGAGCAGTCTATTCCTTCTGTATCCCCCCCTGAGGATTTTTCCTTTGGGGAAACCTTACACTCTTTGAGAGAGCACTTCCACTGGGAAGGCCAAGACTTTTCAGACTCCAAGAAAAGGCTTAGGGAATTTCTCTGGTTACCTCAGCATAGACCTTTGGCTATTCCTCCTGTTTTGGAGGTATTGGATGATGTCTACTCGGAGGCCTGCCTTAATCCTGATTCTCTGCCTCCTGCACCAGTTAAGCCGGATAGGTATTACAGAGTTCCTAATTCTCATCAGTTCCTCTACAAAGGTCACAATGCAGACCCTGAAACTATTTCTCAAGGACCTAAAGGAATTAAGGCCTCTGCGGAAAGGGAATCTAGATCTCTAGAAAGGTGGGGTAAGAAGGTTTACACCTCGGCCACCCTAGCCATGAGGGCCTTAAACTGCCAGTTTCATATGATTAAATATCAACAATTCCTGTTATCACAATTAAAGACCAAAATGTCACAGCCTGAACAACCAGATTTAAAAGAGTTGCAGGATATGATGCATAGTGCTGAACAAGTGGGTAAGCACACCTTACAATGTGGTTATGATGCCCTAGAGGCCTCCAGCAGATCGGCCGCTACCGGATCAGTCATTCGCAGACATGCATGGCTAAGGGAACAAAATCTGCCAGACCAGGTGAAAGCAAAAATTCTGGATGCACCTTTACATAAGGATGTTCATTTTGGTGCTAATGCTGAGGATATATTACGTAAAATGGAAGAAAAAGCAAAGTCTATGCAAACTGTCAAAGCTTTCTTACAGGTTCAGCCACCACGGTTCAGCAGGAATTGGCCTTCAAAAAACTGGTCCTTTCCAACCACTGACAAGCCCCAAAGAGGCAGATACAGACGCGGAAGGGGCAGAGGACAACCCCAAGGGTCCTATAGAGGCAGACAATGGCAATCACCAGCACCAAGAGGTGGTGACGACAGTGCACAGCAGTACAGGAAACAGACTCGATGACTCCCTCATTTCCATGCCAAGCAAAATTCAACTGGCAGCACCTTTGGGAGGAAAACTGGCACTATTTGCAAACAATTGGCATATTGTCACAACAGACAAATGGATTCTGGACATAATAAACAGAGGCTACAAATTCCATTTTCACACTCTTCCAAAAATGAGAGGCATGCCAAACCTACCACAAAATCAAAGGGTAGAGGCACAACTACAAATTGCAAAGCTCCTAAACATGAGGGCTATACAAAAGGTACCTACGCACCAACAAGCACAAGGTTTTTATTCAAGGCTTTTTCTGGTGCCAAGAAAAGGAAGCGACTGGAGACCCATACTGGACTTATCTATTCTAAACACATTTCTTCTCGTGCAAAATTCAAGATGCTCACATTACAGCAACTCCTTCCCATGCTGGGCAAGGGGTTTTGGCTGGTAACATTGGACCTCAAGGAGGCATACCTGCATGTCCCAATCAGACAAAGTTGCAGAAGATACCTCAGATTTCTTGCAGGTTCAAACCACTATCAATTCTCTGCATTGCCCTTTGGCTTATCTACTGCCCAGAGTATTCACCAAGTGCCTGGCATCAGTGATTGCATACTGCAGACTTCAAGGGATACAAATTTACCCTTATCTGGACGACTGCCTGATCCAAGCGGACAGCAAACACTTACTTCTGAAACACCTGGCATATGTGACACGCTTACTGCTTTCTCTGGGATACACCATCAACAAGGAGAAATCAAAGCTAACACCCTCTCAGAAAATAACCTTCCTGGGTGCCAACTTGGACACAAACACCCAGATGGCTTACCTTACACCAGAAAAACAAGGGCAACTATCTCATTACTTCAAAATGCTTGCAAAAGTACCAGGCTTACTGCAAGGAAAATCCTGCAGGCTCTGGGATTCATGGCATCTTGCATTCTTCTAATCCCATGCGCAAAGCTGCACATGAGGAAACTTCAATGGTACCTAAAAATCTATGGTCTCAACACAGTCACAGCTTGGAAGCGGAGATTCCAATAATTCCCTGTCTTCAAAAGGAATTCATATGGTGGGCCCAAGCATGCCAAGTAAACACAGGCCTCCCATTCTGCAAGCCTCAAGCTACACAAGTCATAACCACAGACGCTTCAGATTACGCCTGGGGGGGCGCACATGAAGGACAGGTGCATTCAGGGCAGATGGCCCCAAAAAGAAAAGCACCTTCACATCAATCAAAAAGAAATGCTGGCAGTAATAAATGCAATCTCAGCGTTCAGAGAATTCCTGCATCCAGGACAACTGCTCATAAGAACAGACAACACCACAGTAATGTGGTACATAAACAAACAAGGAGGGACTCATTCATACCCCTTGTGCAGACTAACCATGACTCTTTGGAACCTAGCTCAGGAAAGACAAATGGAACTTCAGGCACAGTACCTGCCAGGAATGGAAAATACACTGGCAGACACTCTGAGCAGGCATATGACAGACCCTCACGAATGGCAGCTACATCCACACGTATTTACAGAGATTGTTCAAGCGTGGGGAAGGCCAGATATAGATCTTTTTGCCTCCCACAGAAATCATCAATTAAAAAGGTTTTGCTCGAGGACCTTCCACCCAAAGGCCTGGAAAGTGGACGCTCTTTCCTTCACATGGACAACTCGGTCAGTTTATGCATTCCCACCACTACCTCTACTGCCCAAGGTTCTTTTGAAAGTAAGAACAGACAAGCCGAGGATGATACTGATTGCTCCAGACTGGCCGAGACAACACTGATATCCACTCCTGAGGAGCCTAACACACACTCCTCCGTGGCCCCTGCCTCTAACACCTCTACTGCTGACGCAGAACAATTTCAAAACCCTTCACAGTCAGCTGAAAACTCTCAGCCTAGCTGCATGGAAAATTCCTTAACATCACATCAGACACTACTCTCCAAAGAAGTGCAGGATGTCATTTTGGAGGCCAGAAGACCATCTACTAGAAAAGCTTACTCCGCAAAATGGAAGCGGTTTTGCTGTTGGAATGAAAAACGAGGACAGGACCCTAGAAAATTGAACCTACCTCAGATTTTACAGTACCTAGCTGAACTTTTGAGCAATGGACTTTCATTTTCCTCAATCAAGATACATGCCTCAGCAATCTCTGCAGAATTCAACATGGATCCTCCTTTATTCTCACACCCGCTCCTACGACAGTTCCTCAGAGGGGCCAAGAACATAAGACCTCCAAGGAAACAGCCAGTACCAGCTTGGGACCTTAACTATGTACTGGAAAAATTGACATTACCTCCCTTTGAACCAGCTGCTTCAACAGAATTACAATATTTGTCCTGGAAAACAGCTTTTCTCCTGGCCATCACTTCAGCTCGTAGAGTATCTGAGTTACAGGCCCTCATGGCGGTGCAGCCATTCCTCATATTCCATCAGGACAGGGTTTCCCTTCGTACCAACCCTTCCTTTATGCCTAAAGTGGTATCTAGGGTAGCCTTAAACCAGGCCATACACCTTCCTACCTTCTACCCTAACCCTCAAAACAAAGGGGAAAGGCTGCTTCACTCTTTAGACATCCATAGGCAGCTACGTTATTACTTGGACAGAACCAAATCCTTCAGAAAATCAGATCAACTCCTAGTTTCATATGCAGTGGGGGGTCAAGGGAAACCTGTTACTAAACAGATCATTTCCAAGTGGATTGGTCACTGCATTCGCTTTTGTTATTCCTATCATGGAAAGCTTGTCCCTACTGGTATCAGACCCCACTCCACTAGGGCCACAGCCACCTCTACAGCCTTCCTCAGAGGAGTGCCTACTAAAGATATCTTGGAGGCAGCCACTTGGAGTTCTGTACATACCTTCACAAAACACTACCATCTGCCTTTATACTCCAGAACAAGAGCAGGCTTTGCTACTGCAGTTTTGCAGGGCATTCTAGCTCAACCCAGTTCCGTATAGTACCTACCACCCTATGCATAGCTTTGGGATTCTACCCATATGTGATTACTGCAGCTGTAATGCACGATGAACATAGTACAGTTTTGTACCTACCATAAATGTAGATGTTCGAGGGCTATTACAGCTGCAGTACAGGTTTCCCACCCGCCTTCCCCACTTGGTAAGACCTTGGGGTCTGAATAACTATTCATACCTGCTGACTGGGTTATCCTGCTATGTTTTATTTTCTTACTTTTGTGTATTAGACTTATTTATGTATTGCCTTCCTTTTGGGGGCACCTGACATCTGGGGCAAGAAAGACTGAAGAAGATGGCGTCGGCTGTGTCTTTTATACTCTGGCCTTCCTGACGTCAGAAGAGTACGCGACAACAACCGACACCGGACCAAGACTTTGGAATTCGGCCGACCGAGGGACCGCCTGCCGGCTGAAAACCCATATGTGATTACTGCAGCTGTAATAGCCCTCGAACATCTACATTTATGGTAGGTACAAAACTGTACTTTTGACTTATTCTTCTGTTAAGGCTCACTTAGCTATCCCTGCTTGTCTGCCTTTTTCTCCTCCTTTGGCTTCTAGATTCGAGCCAAAACAATTTCTTAAAAGTGTCCTTCATATTAGGCCTCCCAGGAAGCCTGTTCCTCCTCCCTGGGATCTCACTTTTGTTTCGGAAAAATTGACTCAGGCTCCTTAAAACATTGCTCTTGGAAGACTGTATTTTTGTTAGCCCTTACTTCTGCCAGGTGGGTGTCTGAGCTTCAAGCCCTTATGGCTTGTCCTCCTTTTTTGGTGTTTCATAAGGACAGGGTGTCCTTGTGTACTAATCTTTCTTGTATGCCCAAGGTGATTAATGAGTTGTCTCTTAATCAGTCTATTCATTTGTCCACTTTTTCCCCTCTCCACAGTCTGCCAGTGAGAGGATGTTGCACACATTGGATGTGCATAGACAACTTAGATTTTATTTGGATATGACTAAGACTGTTAGGAAGTCTGATCAACTGTTTGTTTCTTTTCATCCTAGGTCTCTAGGATTAGCTGTATCCAAGCAAACTATTTATTCTTGGATCTCAAAAGCTATTTCCTTTTGTTATTCTTTTTATGGTAAGAGCCTTCATTTTCCTGTTAAGCTCATTCTACTAGGCTTGTGGTATCTTCTGGTGATTTTTTCAAGGGTTTGGATATTAACTCTGTTCTTAAGGCAGCTACCTGGACGTCTGTGCATACATTTACCAAGCACTATAAGTTGAATGCAATCTCCAGAGCTAGAGCTGGTTTTGCTAAGGCCTTTCTTTATGGCTTCCTAGAGGGCTCGGCTGATCCTTCCTCCTCCCATGTTTCTTCATGAGCTTTGACACTCTCCTTACTGTTATGAGTACTGCAACAGTGATGTGGAAGGACATAGTACAGTTGTGTAAAATTTTACTATAATGATAGATGGCCTACTCTTCACTGTTGCAGTATTCACTCCCTCCCTCCTCCCCGTGGACCATTTCTCTTCTGGATATACTGATTACCTCCCTTTTCCTTGGACTGGCAGTCCTACTGGGGCTCTCAGTTCTGAGGATGGTATGGCTGGATGTCACTTTTATGCCCTACAGTATGCGAGGAGCATACGTGTGAAGTATGGCGTACTTTAAAGCAACCTTAAGGCTTTGGTATACTGGCCGGACGTCGGGCCATCCTTGGCAGGGGATCCCTAAGGTTATGAATACTGCAAAAGTGAAGAGAAGGGCATATCATTAAGGTAAGATTTTACACAACTGTACTTTCATCTGAATAGTTAATGCTTCTATTTTTCCAGGATTTTATTTCAATTGCCATGTTTCATTTATTTAAACACCCCTCATTGCATTTGATTTATTTTTCGTCCACATTACTGGAAGCCATGTCTTGTACAAGAGCTGAAACTTGAATTGCTTTTTGCTGAGCAGCTTCTCAACCAGAGTTCTTCTTCTTTTCTGGTTGATTTTCTCTCAGGTTCCACAGTTGTTCTTTGCTGGCATCCAGGCAGTGTAATTGGTATCTACAATAACTATTAGTCAGTAACAGAATTTTACCCAAACTGGCAGATTCACTGGTTCTTTTTTTTTTTTTTTTTACAACTTCTGTTTTCACACTTGGAGGAGTCAAATTAATCTATTGACCAGTGTGCAGCAATCTTGGAAATCCTCCATCTGACAAATTCCAGTGCCAGAAAACCCAAACTGGCAGATTCACTGGATCTTTTTTTTTTTTTTACAACTTCTGTTTTCACACTTGGAGGAGTCAAATTAATCTATTGACCAGTGTGCAGCAGTCTTGGAAATCCTCCATCTGACAAATTCCAGTGCCAGAAATCATCTGTTGTATTTCGGCTCAGTAATAGCCATACAGGTACTGAATCCGCGGTGGTGGTGCTGCGGTAGCATTGTCGCCTCACAGTAAGACGCTGTCCGGTTCGATTCTCAGTTAGAGTGTCTTCTGCGCGGAGACATGCGTGAATGGGCGTACCTTCGTTGGAGATTGTGCATCAGGGCTGGTAACTCGGCACGTAAAAATCAACTACCAATCATTAGCGGACCGGAGTTCTGCTGTGGCGACCCGTAACCGGTAAAAGCAGAAAGACACAAACAAAATAGCCATACAGGTATTCTTAACAATCAGTGTTTCAAGATTCAGCATGAGGTCATTTACAAGGGAGGTAAACAGAATTGTGCTCTTCTTGTTAAAACAGATAGAAAAAGTCCATGTAGTCCAGTGTACCTAAAGAGTTTCTCAGAAATGGCCCCAGAATGTCCAACAGTCGTAGATATTTCCATGTGGCAACTTCACAGTGTGAGTAGGAATCATTCCACAGTTAAAGAAGCTTTCTTATACAGGCATCTTGGATTCTACATGTGCGACAACCTTCAACCAGCTTTCTTTCATGTGATAACAGTTTCATGCTGGAGACTCCTCCCCAAAAATTCTTCTAGGGCTAGAGGTAAGCACACGCACACACTAGACCTGCAGAACTTCTAAAATACATTTGGTTTTGCCCTCACTTGGCTTCCTGTTTCTTGCCTGTAAAGCATGAATCCGTTGTCAGCAACATTCTCTATAGTATAAAATATGGGTTCAGTTAGGGCTTTCTACCCTCCCCACTGCTTCACTTAGTCTTCAGAACTGGTAGTGCAGCCACATGCCGGCTGTGTGTGTGTGTGTGTGTGTGTGTGTGTGTGTGTGTGTGTGTGTGTGTGTGTGTCAAGGTCTAAGGGTTACTGCTGATAACTTATGGTATCAAGCGGCTACCTGAGGATTGCTGAGTACCCTTTCCTCCAGGCCTACAATCTTTGTGGAAATTATCCTGAGATTTTAGGGCTCTTTCTGGCCTGTTGTAATAGTCTTGTTGTATACTTTGCCTGAATCACATCTGTCATTGCATCTCTGCATACTAGAAAGGTGAATTGGGGCAGTTGAAATATGATGCTGACAGAAATTAGGGTTTTCTCCTCCTTACTCATGCTGTTTAGGCGTGCCTTTATTTCTGGCCCACATAGACATTGTCTTTTGAATGGGAAATGAATGACTGTCTTCTTGATGTCCTCTGTGAAATCTGTTAAATAAATCTGCACATGCTGGTGAATAGTTGTGCTGGATCCTGTGACCTTGAATGAATATTCAACTGTATAATAAATTTATGTACATCATATAAAGTTAGCCATAGCCGCGACTGCAGCAAAATGAGATATTAACTTGTCCTTAGTTGGACCTTCTGATAACGGTGCTGTTTTCTACTGCATTTTGACTGAGATGACGCTTGGGAATTCCACCATGTGAAATAAGCAATTAAGCACCCTTTAGTTAAAAAAGTGGAGGACATATACATACTTGTTTCCAAGAATGATTGACCTCTTTGTTTTGTAACCTATTGTGTAGACTTCTGGGCACTGTGGTGTTGGAGCCATCTTAAGACCCTGATGCTGTGACTAACATATCTGTTGGTGCTGTCTTAAGACCTGATGCTGTGACTAACATACATGTATCGAGAGTGTTTGACTAGAAACTCTTATGTTTTGAGAGGCTGAAGGATACCATCTGCTTTTCTTGGTACTGGGCGTGCTGTAGTCAGGTTTTACCTTGTTGTGTTCTTGGCTGCATTGAGAAGTTTTATCACTGGTAGACTGCTTAGGAGAAGTGATGGGTAGACCTGAAATCCTTCTGCACTCTCTTCTGTGGGGAGAATGCTAGGTGTGTGGACCCCCCCTGGGGCGGCGGCGGGGGGGGGGGGGTCAGTGGAGTCAGTGGAGTCTCCATCTTTCTTATTATCAAGATGTGTAATGGGCAAATCATTTTGCTTCCTGTTGCACATATCTTTCCAGAGGATGACGTTTCAAGGATGAGGAAAAACAATGTGAGCCAAAGATCTTAGGAACTACGAAAGTATTAAGTTTTTGCTGTCTGGATGTTAGCAAAGAGGACATTTTGAGAATCTGAAAGAAGATCAACAAGAAAAGCTGAAGAGAAAACACTGGCTGTGAAGAATCCTAAAGCTGTTCAGCAAAAAGCAGTTCAGTGTTCAGCTTTGATACAAGAGATGTCTTCCAGTAATTTAGAGGAAAAAATAAATCAAATGTTTTCAGATGTGATTAAAGTAAAATAATCATTAAAGGAATGTGTCAACTTAAATAAAAGGCTGAAAATAGAAGAAATGTTAGCTATTCAGATGACCTGATTAAATTGCAAATAGAAGTTAAAATGAAGAAAAGGCTGGCTGCATATGAGGCTTCTCAAAAAAAGTTTTTTGAAAAAATGGTAGAGTTAGAAGACAGAGCAAGCAGAAGTAACTTGAGATATTCAGTTGTAACTTGAGATATTCAGTTGTACCAGAAAAACTGGAAGAATTTTATGACAGCACGAATAAGCAACTGGACTGGTACTCCACTACAAGATTTATTAATAAAAAAGGCACATTGACTGTATTTTCTAAATAAGGCCATATGAATGCAGCCAAGACCTATATAAGTAAAGATATAGTCATACCAGCAGAAAGAGTTGATCCTAGTAAACAGTGGCAGAAGGGAAAACTGTTAAAAATTTGAGACAGCAGAGTGTTTGTGGAAAATGATTATTCATTGTACACCAGACAGAGGTGAAGCATATTTGTCCCAGGGATCAGGGAATGTCAAGAGGCAGGTGTGAGATACAAGCTGCTGTATCCAGCTGTCTTCAGAATATCTTTCCTGCTTCTCATTCTTCTGATAATAAAGCGGATAGAGCCAGTAGTACATTTTCCAGTGTTCCAAAGGAAAATGCTTGAGAGACAAAAAAAAAAAACACAGGAGTTGACTAAAAGAATCAGGAGTACCTTGGACTTGAACCAGAGTCTGGTGTTGGGAGATGGAGATGATCAGGAAGAAGACCAGCAGCACTGAAATTAATGAATAAGTGGGCCACTATAAAGCATCAGTCACATTTGTGAAATGAGGCTTTCCAAGAAAAAGTGGCTGAGAAAGATTAATGTTTATAAGGACACTAAAGAGAAAAAAAGGTTACCATAAATTAACAATTTTTGCTTTCATTAATATTTGCATACAATATTCCATAATATAAATTGCATGCTATATTGTAAAGCAGTTTTGCATAGTGTGCAGTCAGGGGTATTTTAAATGTGATGGTGGGGGGACTTTGTTGACTGTTATATGTGATAAAGATATTAAAGTAAACAAGTGTATTTTTAGTTGTAAGTAATATATGCTTTACAGTATAACAAAATGAAAAAGGCTGGACAAGCAGTTTAAGTTAATATATCTTGGGCTATTGGGGTTGGTATAAAAGTGTACTGATTATATTATATATGGAATTAATATAATCATTCCAGTTTTTTTACAACAGTGAGTGTCTAGGTTAATGTCCCTGCCTTAAGCAATAAAGAAGTGCTTTTTTGTAACCAGATAGGCTTAAAAATTAAGGCAAAATGATGAAAGTCATGCAAATGCTAAAATCTCTTGTATCTCCAAAGATGTTAGCTTCTTTCTTTCTATTAGCAAATCTTCTCAGTGGGAGACAATAAATCTGCAGGTAAAGGCAGTTGGCTAGTGGCTGGAAGATATCTGTATATTCTGTTCTGAGTGTAGTTTGCAAATTCACACATCTTCTTGCATCTGGAGTGCTGTTAGCTTTTTTTCTTTTTTGTTCTCATTGCTGAGTACTTTTGCATTGAGACGAGCTGTCTGCAGATGCAAACAATTGATCTTGAAAGTTCTGAGCATTCTTTGCTGAGGATAATGCAAAATTTAAAGGTACAATGGCAAGCAGTTCAGTGAAACATAAAGTATGAGCATATGGGAGCGATTAAGAAATAGTAGCTTCCCCAGCAGCCCTATACATTAATGCAATTAACTGAACAGTGCACAATTTAGTTTTATTTAAAGATAGCCAATGCACATTTTCCTAGGACTAAAATGTAATGTTCTCTGAAAGCATGCAAGCTGTTTTTCACACCTGGGAGGGGAATAGTGATAAGCATTAGTTTTAGATTAGGCAATGCATGAGAGCGCAGCTGTCAATTTCAGACAGTTGTTTCTATGTGGTAGGATAAACTTCATTTGTTTAAAATGTACATAGTTTTGTGTGTTTGTTCTAAGTTAATAGAGGATGGAGTTATTCTGAAAATGTATTTAGTTTTTTTTTGAGGGTCTTCATCAAAACGGAATGTCTTGAAAAACATGACTTATGGTCAAATGGAGATGAGAGGAAACAACTGTATAAAAGTGTGTGCATATAAGACAAAAGTTGGAAATACACATAAAACTGTCATGTATAATAGAGGAGGGGAACAATATCTTTTTATCATTATGTCTACTGTATCTACATTATCTTGGAGGGCAAATGATGTTATAGGTATAGACAAAAAGGAAAGAGCATTAAATTATATTAAGAGATGCAGAGTGCAAATAGCAATGTTGCAAGAGACACATTTGGAAATAAATGAGCTTGTGAATTTGAAAAATAAAATACTTCAGGGTGGATATTCTGGAGAATATCAGGGACAAAGGAAAAGGGGAACAATAATACTGATTAGTAGAGGGCTCCAGTAGTGATAGAAGTGGAAAACAAATGCCAAAATGTTATATTTTTGGTAGTAAGGGGCTATTTGCAAGGGAGGAAGATTTCACTGACATGCTTATATTCCACCAATAAGAGCTTTCAGTGGGGAATATTACTTATAGGTGGGGGTGGGAATTTAAGTTGCAATAGTGAGGATTTATCAGGGGGACCTAGAAGGGAAATATGGTGAAAGAGGGTAGATGTCTGAAAAAAATGTATGAAAATAATTGGTATGGAAGACTAATTCAGTAGTAGGAAGTTGCATAGACTTTACACATTATTCCGCAATGTACAATAGCTGGGCTAGAATGGTTAGAAGTTATATTTCACAGGAACATTTGCATTTAACTGAAAGCTTCAGTATCCAGGAAGTATTTCAGATCATGCACCAATAACATCCTAAGATAAAATGTGGGTTAATGAAGTATAAATGAGACAATGGCACACTTAAATGTTAAAAAGAGAGTAATTTTAAATTGTAAGTTGTGGAAATTATTCAAGAGTTATTAGGGGAGATAGAAATTTCTTCAGACATGATTGCTAGTAAGTGGGATACAATGAAAATGGAGTTTTCTTAGGTGACAGAAAGTAGACAGGGTTGTTTCCAAATTTATGGAGAATGTGCCAAGTAAAATAACCAGAGATCTTATAGAGGTATTAGAGATATTTAAGTATTTTTTTGAAAATGTATAAAGCCAAGGAATGTGAAAACCAAGAAAGAGCACAAATGGAAATATTTATGGAAGGTTAGCAGTAGATGAGACTCAATTACTAGTCAAGATATGAGGAGATGAGATAAAAACAGTGAGGTGTAATCAATCTGCAGGGAAATCTCTAGGAACAGATGGTATTCCTGGAGAAGTTTGAAAGTTAAGTGAGATGAAACTAATAAATATATAAGATTTTATTTAGTTGTATTTTAAAAGAGATGAGAGAAGCAACATCTTGTAAGAAAGATATGGTGGCTGTATTACTCAAATAGGGTAAAGACCCATCACGCCCAGCTTGTTATAGACCCATTTCAATTTTAAGCCATATTTGTAAAGTGTTTATGTCTGTACTAGCTAGAGCAATGGCAAAGGTATTGCTAAAATTGATATGATATAGATCAGTGTGGTTTTGTGTGGGGGAAGCAAACATTTGACAACATTAATAGAACAATGATGATCCAGAGGGAAGCAGAATGTTGGAAAATATCACTGCTGTTGGTGGGTCTTGATGCAGAGAAAGCATTCAGCAGAGAAGCTGGGATTTTATGAGTATGGCAATGGAAGCATTTGTATTCCCTGATAGAAAAATAACACTAATTTGTAGCATTATGGGAAGGATCAACGGCAAGAATTGAAGTGGGAGGGCTCCTCTTTGCTAAGTTGTATTTAAACAGAAGAACAAGGTAGGGGTAGTGGTGTCCTTTCCTCTTTGTTATTTGCTTTATATTTAGTGTTATTTGCTTTATATTTATTCAGAAAGAAAATGAGGGATTCAGAACTTCAAAGATTTAATTGATGTGGTAGCCAAGAAAAGTTGGCTTTGTTTGCAGATAATATAATTTTGCACTTGGTAAATCCAGAAAAGGATATCACATTGTTGTGGAACATTTTGAGACCATTTCAAATCTTTGGGATATACAATTAATGCAGATAAAACAAAGGCTGTTTGTACCCACAAACAAATTGATTCAGCATTACCCATATTTATGGGGACATGATAAGATAAAGTACCTAGGAGTATGGATTAAAAAGGCTTTTGTTATGGCAGCTAAGGGTATGTGGGAAGAGACTAAATAAAAGATAATATAAAAACTGAGAAAATGGAAGTTGCTTTTTAGTGATTTGGATAGTAAGATACTAGCAGTGGAAATGCTTTTCATCCGTTTAGTTTTATATACAGGTCAGGCATATTTTTATCAGCCAGAGATGTTGGGGATAGTAATTAATAAAAAGTTGAAGAAATTTATCTAGCGGAGGAAGAGGACAAGAGCTAAGTGGAACAGTTTAATTCTCTCAATAGAACAAGGTGATTTAGGATTACCTGATTTAAAGGGATATTTTAGAGCTACACAATTGAGGCTCAAGAACATAATACAAGCAGAAGGCTATATTTCAAGGTTCTTAAGCCTAGCCATAACAATTCCCTGGCTATTTCTTCCCACAATATTTACTTCCCTGGACCCCTGTCTAGCAAAGAAGATGGTGTAAAGAAATGACAAGTGAAGCAGGGGTGGAGTTCCAGAAATAAGGAAAGAGTGGGCTTTTATGATGCAGACATTTAAGGAGAATAATTACAACCATTCAGAATACTATATATATGAAGCTACAGAAAGTATTCTTTGAACAAATCCAACACAGGAATGGAGAAAGGAGGTTTTGGCAATTGTGATGACTGCATGTAGAGGTAAAGAAAATAGGCAAGAAGGGTCTGGAATTTATTGGAGAAAACTTAAAATTGAACTGCGGTATTGGGAGTAAGTAGCTAGAGACAGAAAGGTAATTGACTGGAAGGAGGAGCAGTAGTAGTTTTGCTTGCAGGTTTGAGACTGCCTTCCCTACCAGGGGTTGATATCAGAATGTAGATAAAGAGACAGGGATAAGGGAGTCCTGAATTAAAGACCTGCTTTGGTAGAGTTTCTAGTCTAATCTGTAGTAGAAACTACTATTAAAAAAAAATCGTTAGTAGGACATGTAGGTATTGTATAACTGTAAGAATCCGTCAAAGGAAGTTTAAAGAGACTGGGAAGAGTGACTGAAAAAAATTATAAGGGAACAGTGGGAAGACATACATATGGCTCCGAAGTATGCATCAGAGTCCAGAAGGTTTAGGATTTTTGCTCTGAAGTATTTGGTTAAGTATTTTTATACCGCA
Source organism: Protopterus annectens (assembly GCF_019279795.1). Taxonomy (NCBI): domain Eukaryota; kingdom Metazoa; phylum Chordata; order Ceratodontiformes; family Protopteridae; genus Protopterus; species Protopterus annectens. The sequence continues at coordinate 1,151,603,505 of NC_056747.1, read as the reverse complement.
AGCAGACTTCAAGTGCTGGAGTTGTGATGGGGAAGAAAGAAGTAACTGAGAATGTGTTTTTTTGTAGTGTAATGAGTTGGCAGATTTAAAAATTTCCTGTAGAGTACTTAGTCAAGAGCATTGGTATAGCTAATGTCTGTAACTAATTGATTCTTTGGAGCTGGGACACAGAATCTGAATTGCCTAGATGTAGTTCATAGATTACTAGGCTAATGGCTCAAGAGTCCTTACAAGCCTAGCCAGTTTTACCAAGATTTTACCCAATTTCCTATCCCTGCGGAAAAAATAACAAGACTCAGCAAGTGGGGTTTTGACGGTTTTTACAGACTGCCTCTGTCCATAAGGGACATGTGCTCTTCCCCCATTGTGAATTTGTGATTTCCCATCCATTGGTCCAGAGTGCACTTGAAGATGGTCAGGAAAGGCTGTGCCATATGTGAATAGGAGGGCCTTATTAAATTTAATTCTGTTGGATGTCAAGAAAGCAATTACTAGAAAATGGTAATCAATGTCTAACCCAACTGTATTTGAAGCATTGAATTTTGTAAAAGAGATGAAAACAACTGGAAGCATAGCACTCAGTTCTCCAAATTTTCACAGAATGTCTAGATTTTTTACTCATATTTTTGGTCTGTTCCTTATAAAATCTGTTTTTCTGGCTAATTATTAAGGATCGAAGTCAATAAATAATAATACACATTTGAGTTTCAGACTTCATATCCTTCTGAAAATGCATGCCAACACAAAATATTTTATTCTAGCAACATTCTAAGTTTATAAGAACAGTATTTAAAATGTGTCCCTATTTTTGAGCCTGTGTCCCTCCGTTGTCTTTGGTTTTGTCCAGATTTTGTTGGGATAAGAGGTTGAGACATATGACTGGAAGATGGATCTGTAGAAAATGAAGGAGCAAATTACGTAGAAATAAATTGAATTTGTGGAAACAGTACATGCAGAATAAGGCTCAGGAGGAATAAGGTTTAAGGGAAGGCAAAAACTGAGCAATTTATGTAATGCTGGATGGATGACAAGTACAAAGAAAGAAAAGATATGTTATGTATAATGTATGCAAATAGAAAAATATTAAATATGTTTTTTTCTTTTCTGTTAATGTATGTCTGCCTATGTCCTAAGTAATAATTTAATACAGGTGTTAAAAAATGTGTGGGGAGGGCACCAGAAAGCCTTTTTTTGTCTTATGAGATGCTGCTAACATGTAATCAAAACCTGTAGTGACAGAGGTTTGGGGCTTTCCTTGGACTCAAAAAATGGAACTCCAAGGCCAGGCAGGACTGCAGAGCCAATTCTTTTATTGTAAATCCAGTAAATAGGAAAACAGCATGCAAGATGACACGGTTTCACCAGTACAGTAATAAGGTTAAACACTTTCACCCGGAACCACCAGGCTTCATCAGAACAATTATAAAAAATGTCTGTAAGCTTTAAAGCTTTCCTTGGACTATTACTGTTGTTGTTGTTGTGTCTTTCGGCTTTTCCCGGTTAGGGGTTGCCACAGCGGAACTCCGGTCCGCTAATGATTGGCAGTAGATTTTTACGTGCCGAGTTGCCGGCCCTGATGCACAACCTTCAACGAAGGTACGCCCATTCACACATGTCTCCACACAGAAGACGCTCTAGCTGAGAATCGAACAGGACAACGTCTTACTGTGAGGCGACAACACTACCGCAGCACCACCACTAGGTTGATATTCTGTTCTGTTAAAGCACCATCTGTCAGTCATTTCTGCTTGCTTGCTTACCTCTGGATGTACCACTTTCATCTTGATTTGAGGGCAAACAGTTTTTGAAGGGCATCCAACATACCAGACCACCAAGAAGAGCTATCCCTCCTTATTGGGATGTGGACTATGTCTTGGTAAAGCTTCTGTTATCTCCTTTTTAGCCTGCTGCTTCTTCTTCTCTGACATTTTATACTTAACGGTGTTGCTGGTAACTTTGCTTCCTACTAAATGAGTATCAGCTTTACATGCCTTGATGGCTACTCCTGCTTTTCTCATTTTCCGTAGGGATACGGTTATTCTCCAAACTACTCCTTTTATGCCTAAGGTTGTTAATGAGCTCTCCTTGAATTAGACCATTAAGTTGCCTACATTTTTTCCTTCTCCTCAAATTAAGGGAGAGAGGATCCTGCATTCTCGGTATATGCATATTCAGCTCAAGTTTTCCTTAGACAAGACCAATTCTCAGCTTTTTGTATCTTTCCTGAACAAGACCTTGGGTGTTCCTGTTTCCAAACTATTTCCATTTGGATATCCAAGGCAATGTCTTTCTGTTTTTCCTTTCTTGGTAAGAAACTTCTAGCACGAGTTAAAGCACATTTAGCTAGAGCTGCTGCTTCCTCAGGGGCTTTCTTCAAGGTTCTGGATTCCACATCTGCTTTTAAACAGCTATTTTATCTTCTATTCTCAGTTTTAGAGAAGATTTCAAGATTGATGTTTTCTCTAGATCTAGTGCAGGATTTGCTAGGCCAGTCTTTCTAAAGTCTTGTACATCATTATCCTGTTCAAGTTTTCTCCTCCCTATCCTCTTAAGCAGCTTTGGGAATCTCCTATCAGTTAATAATACTGCATCAATAATCAAGGAGGGATATAGTACAGTTATGTAAGAAATGGCTATAACAGTAGATGTCCGACTGATCACTGTTGCAGTGTTGTATCTCTTCCCCCTTCCTTCCCCTTTTTTTCTTTTGTAAAACAGAGATTAGGTCTTTGTTTTTTCCTCCTGTTTTTTGATTTATACATATATATATAATTTCCTCTTCTTCAGTTTTAGTTTCTTGGTCTGGGGCAAGAAATTCCTGAGGCAATCCATGTCTTTATGTCTCTTATGTACCTCTGTCTCTGTAGGTTGCGTTCATACATCAGATGTATAAAGTGAAGGAAGGGAGCCCAGGCTTAGTATGCTGGCCTGATGTACACCTGTCCTTGGCAAGATACCCCATCAGTTAATAGTACTGCAACAGTGATCTTTCAGACATCTAGTGTTATGGTAAGTTGTTACGCAACTGTAGTTTGACACCCCTTCACTAGTTCTTAATTTATCCTGCCCCCATTTCCAGCATAAATGGGACATAGGCAGATACAGTTTCCCTAACACTCAGTGTGCCAAGAAATTGTGTGGGAGCAGTATCCATACTGAGTTTTGCCACTCCTTTTTTAATTACATCACTAAATGCTTGCATCACTATTCCATTCCATCCTCTTCTTGTAATGTAGTCCCTAAAATATTTCCCTATGATCCACAACAAATGGGGTGGGAGGTTGGCATAATGGTTAAGGTGTTCACCTTAGAGGCACAAGGTGCAGGGTTTGATTCTTGTATAAGGTAATTGGCCAGACTTAAAATGGTGTACAAGGGCAGTTAGCCTAGTACTAATCTATGAACCTATGTACCAATTTCAGAGATAATGTTATATAATAGCCTTTGCCAAACAGGATAATAACTAGTCTTTTAATTACTTTACTTACCCTTTTTTGCTTGAGACTAGTTTGGACAAATCCTGACTTCCCACAACCACATGAAGAAGCCAACCACATTCCTGACTGATTCATGGTTGCTGTTATATGAAACCCCACCTAATTGTCAGCAAGGCTGCATTCTTGTAATTGTTCCTGCCCTCACAGGACACAGTGTCTCAGCCAATAAGTCCCTAAGGCAAGACACCTGAAAACCAAATGTCTTGGTCATATGTGACTCCATAGTGAAACACACAGATATCCCCCTCAACAGGTTGCTCAAGGAGAAGGTCACGGACAGCTGCCTGTCAGGTGCAAAGATCCATCAGATCACGCAGTCACTCAAGTCTGTCAACAACAAGTAAGTACTGTTATGACTGTCATAGTCCATGTTGGAGTGAACGACTTGAGACGTACCTTACTGGACTATATGAAGAGAGACATGATTGAGCTCTCAGATTATGTGTCCCAGACAGATATGTCTCTAGCCCTAAGCAGCATTCTACCTTCACCCAGCATGATGCCTCAATATAAACAAAAAATGATTAACTTCAACAAGTGGCTTAGCTTCTGGTGTCAGTCCGGGGGGGGGTCCAGTATCTGTCAGATTGGGAAGATATGGTCGACAGACCACCCTGCTTTGCCAAAGATGGTCTTCACCTATTGCCTCTTGTCTTTCGTTTACTAGCAAAGGTAGTTGCCTCCCCATAGTGCCTTTTTTAGGTAATGTCATAACAACAAAATTCCCAATGTAAAAAATATCCACTAGAGACAAACTAAATATGTTGCTTAGTGCCAGGAGTCTAAATTGGAAATTGCACTCACTGGAAGCACTCCTTACATTGGAAGATGCTAATGTCTGTGCAGTCACAGAGACATGGTTCAAGGCCACAGAGAGCATCCCAGTTATGCAAGGCTACAATGCCTTCCACCTGTTCAGACCTCAAAATGAGCATGAAAGAACCAAAGGTGGAGGTGTATCCATCTTCATTAAAGCAAGTACACCTCAAGACTGATCAAACAGTACAACTCCCTAGAGCTACTCCAAGTCCAACTAACTGGAGGTAAAATACCCTTCTTTGTCATTGTTAGCTATAGGTCCCCCAGCATGAACCACGAGAACCCCTTTGCCTACATGGACCTGCTTGAGTAACTCACTGTACAGCCAAACACCTTGGTCATGGGTGATCTCAATTATCCTTCCATCGATCGGGAGTCATATATGAGCCAAAGCACACTCGCCCTAATGTTTCTGGACTTTGTTAATACAAATGCTCTGGAACAGATAGTCTGCACTCCCATAAGGGTCTCGAATGTCCTAGACTTAGTACTCTCTAACATAAGGGGTCTCTGCACTACACCTGTGTGTTGCCCCCCCGGTAAGGTCTGGTCATAAATCAGTCTTGTTTGAAGTAATGATCATACCTGACCCTGCACCAAGAGCAAAAAAAACATGAAAAATTTCTCCAGAGCAAGTTATAGCCTCCTAAGTGATGGCATAAATAGTTTCAAATCCCTCCTGCCACTGTCAACAATGACTGCTATATAGAGGTGTACACAAATGGCCTGTATAAACCGATGTACAAGTGTATAGAATCGACTGTCCCTGAACAGATCAAAACAAGGTCCTCACAAAAAAAAACCAAGCCACCCTATTGGACATCGAGCTTAAATAGGTTGTACAACAAGAGGAAGAAACTAATGTCTAAGAGCAAGAGGGAACTGACTGAACAGAGGAAGGACACCCTCCACAGCTTGAACAAGCACATTAGATATCTTACAAAATCCTCTAAAGAAAATTATGAAGCTAAACTAGCATCCCTAGCTAAGGATAATCACAAGGCATCTAGCTATGTCAGAAATCTGAAAGGGAAGGCTCAGCTTTGTGCTGAACTAGAAGTGGACAGTACCACTCGTACTGAACCTGAGGACATCAACCTGCTAGCAAACAGATTTGGCACAAACTTCACCCCCCTGTCCTCACCAGACATACTCCAAAGCATACATGTCACCAGTCCTCTATCTAGTATCTCCAAAGAGTAGGTCATAACCACACTCTCCATAGCCAAAAACACAGCCTCTCTGGGACCAGATAACATCCCAGATTGCCTACTAAATGGTCTAAAACAGCACTTAGTGGAACCGCTTGACACTCTCTTCAACCACAGTCTAAGTACTGGCGTTGTCCCAGCAGAGTGGAAAACAGCAACAGTGATTCCCTTGCACAAAGGGGGTTCCTCAACCAACCCTGAGAATTATAAACCCATAAGCCTAAGCAGCCTTATCTACAAGTCCATGGAGACCATCATCATGGACCTTATCAACAAAGACATAGGTGACCTTCAAACTCTTGACCTGACCCAATTTGGCTTCATTAAGGGTAGATAATGCTTATTAAACCTGGTAAACTTCTTTGAGTATGTCACCAAAGCCCTGGGTGAAGGCAAAATAGTACATACAGCCTATCTTGACTTAACCAAGGCTTTTGACACAATCTCCTACTCAGGCATCATTGAGAAACTCACCCAGCTGGGAATTAACACATATGTCACTAGATGGGTAGCCAGCTGGCTCACAGACAGAACATATACAGTAAAAGTTGGGGATTGCACTCGTACCAGCAGACCGTTTACCAGTGGGGTACCACAAGGATCTGTGCTGTGTCCCCTACTGTTTGGAATCTATTTCTCTGAAGTCCAGGTGAAAATAGATGGCCTGTGGCTTACCAGGTTTGCTGATGACTGCAAACTGGGTGCAGCCATTGAGTCCCCCAACAATGTTGACATACTAGAAAAAGGGCGTACACAGACAAATGATTTGGTGCCAAAGTGACAGACTAAAACTAATGTGTTATCATCCCTTTCGGCAAAGAGGAAGTCCCATAAAATTAAAATGTTATCACTACCCCCCTTATGTCAGACTCTGTTGTGACATATTTGGGAACAGGTTGATACCAATCTTAACTTCGATCACCGTGTGTCCACATTGGTAAGGAAGGCCTTCTATGTTACACATCTCATAATTAAGGGGACTGTAATTAGAGCCAAGGATGTTATAACTCCCCTGTACTCATCCCTCATCAGACCACTAATAGAGTACAGTGCTGTCTTCTGTATGTACCTCATCAGACACTTGCAACAGCTGGCTGGAGGGACCTCAGAGGTTTGTCACCAAGAAAATTCAGGGCCTTCAACACATGACCTACATGGGCAGACTGAAGGTCCTCTCACTGCACTGTGCATCTTATAGGCTGCTGAGAGGTGACTTGTGCCTGGCCTACAGATCAGTCTCAGACCCTGCCTAATGGAAATGCTGCACATCCGCAAGTCAAATGGGACAGGATTCACTAACTCTATGGATCTTAACCCAGCTTGTGACATTAACAGGGCATGCTGGAGAGACAGATATGTCTCCCAGAGATTGCCACTCCCGCCACTCCTCTGGAACAAACTCCCAGTTCACATAAAACAGAGCTCCTCAATGACCATATTTAAGCATAACTTAGACAACTGGATGGGAGAATGTAAATTTACTCTGGGAGTGTCTCCTATGCCCCTCTTGGATAAGGGCATTTGGTGCTGGTCACAGACTTGCTCTGCAAATATAGACCAAACAACGTGGTCAATAAGAGAACAAGGGTATAACATGTCTAGGCTTATAAAGGCCCTAGAGCCAATAGCCTAGTAACCTCCTATGAACCTATAAACTCCAAGGAAGGAAACATATTGTACAGAGGCTGAGATTTGGTGTGTAGCAGTGATGGGAGATGGTGCCATACCAGGCTGGTTCTGAACAAGGCAGGGATGCTTAGTGGGGTATAGAAGCATAAGTGTAAAAATGTTATAATTGGAAGTGTATGGCACCTGCTGCATACTCCATTATTACAGCAATTTAGTTTATTTATTGTTGGCGAACCAGTTAAGGGGATTCAGTTCATTAATTACTTCTGGCTACATGATTAGTGGATAAGGTTTTCCAAGTGAAAAGCTGAACACCAGATATTGATTTCCTCATTTTTAATTCCCCCACTAGAAGTTTAAGTAGCCTTATACCTTCCTTTTGTATATGTTAAAACAGCAAAACTGAATTGTGAAGAAATGGATGTTCTTCGTGTTTCACTGTTGCAGTTATCACATTTGGGTTATCTGCTTGCAGTAGCCCTCAGTTGGCCTGATTATCAAAGTCTTGGGTCCTGCGTCAGTTGCTGACTCATCTTCCATGACGGTATAAAGCATGCAGCCGAAGCCATTTTATCAGTTTTTCTTGCCGTGTGGTGCCCAAAGCAGAAGCAGTTCGCAAGTGCCGGTTGGCCAACTCCTGAAATTTTTGTTTTCGAGTTTCAGAACCGAAGTCTTCAACTAAGCTAAGTACCCCATTGGGGAAACTTTTTCTTGCTCTAAACCAGTGTCAGTAAAAGTTAATAATTGTATTTCTTGTGGAAAGCAAATACCTCATATATATTTCCATTCGTACTGCATTCCTTGCCTAGGCCCAGACCACGACGTACCTCACTGTCAGTTTTGTGCCCTATTTAATCAATGAACTATTCGTCGTCTGTTCATTTACGCTTTTAAATATTTTGGTACTCGGTTCAATTATCCAGAAATGGCTTCTGTAAACCACCCGACTAACGATATTCCGAAAAAATGCAAAGATAAAGACAGAGACAGACTGCTTAGGTCCAAAGCTGCCAACGACGCTTCTCCTACGCTAGTCGCCAGTTTGCCAGTACTCAGTGAGGCACTTTTGCAGCCCCTGATATCCACTACTTCAGATTTGCAGGCCTCTACTGAGACCCATTCGGAGTCCAGTATGCTGCAAGATGCTTCTTCTACTGTGGAACCTGCGGATGTCTCTACCTTGGATGGGTCTGGAGCCGCTGTGCAGGCACCGGCTTTTGAGGGTGTATTCAGGCCTTCTGACTTGCATATTAAACAGACACTATCTTCTTCTTCCAGGCCTAAAACTCGATCTATGCCTAAAAAACAGACTGCATGGTCAGGCCCCTATGCCTAAAAAAACAAATGATAAGAATGGCTGAGGACCTTATTAGTCTAGTCAGGGGTAGCCACCCTTCCCCCTCTAAGAGACCTAGGACTGATTTTCTTTCTGATTCTTCTGATCAGGAATCTGATATTTCTGTTTTCTCTGATGACCAAATTTTGCCCTTATCTACCTATGAGGATTATGATGCAGAGGACTCCATTCCTTCTGCTTCCCCTCCAGAGGATTTCTCCTTTGGTGAAACCTTGAATACACTTGGGGAGCATTTCCGCTGGGAAAGCCAGGATTACTCTGACTCCAAAAAGAGGCTTAGGGAATTGTTACTTCTGCCTCAACACAGGCCTTTAGCTATCCCTCCTGTACTGGAAATTGTAGATGATGCCTTCTCGGGATCTTGCCTGGTCCCTGACTCTTTAACTCCTGCTCCTAGAAAACCTGATAGGTATTACAGGGTATCTGACTCTCACAAGTTCCTCTTTAAAAATCCTACTGTGGATCCTGAGACCATTTCACAGGGACCCAAGGGCATTAAGTCTGCTACTGCCAAAAATCCTACCCCTTCTGATAGAGATTCCAGGGCACTGGATAGATGGGGAAAGAAGGTATAAACTTCTGCTACTTTAGCCATTAGGGCTTTAAACTGCCAATTTCATACGTTAAAGTATCAACAGCATATTATTGGATTGCTTAAACAGAAAATGATGTTGATTCCTGACTGTGCTGAAAATAAAGAATTACAGGATTTAATGCATTCTGCTGAACAAGTTGGAAAACATACTTTGCAATGTGGTTTTGATTCATTAGAGGCATCTTGCAGGGCTGCTGTCACTGGGTCTGTACTTAGAAGGCATGCTTGGCTTAAGGAGCAATCTCTGCCAGATCATGTTAAAGCTAAATTGCTGGATGTTCCCTTAAACCAAGACCGCCTGTTTGGCAACAAAGCAGAAGTAGTACTTAAAAAGATGGAGGAAAAAGCTAAATCTATGCAAACTGTTAAAGATTTCCTGCAAGTGCAACCTCCCAGATGTAGTAGGCACTGGCCCTCTAAGAACTGGTCCTTTCCTGCCTCTTCCAGGCCTTCTCAGTCCAAACCCAGAACCAGCAGAGCACCCAGGCTTCAGTCCCAAGGTACTCACAGGCCTAAACAGTGGGGGGCTCCCACTTCCAAAGCAGGGAGTAGTTAGACTCCCCCCATGGTAAACTGTCTCAATGACTTAACTTTAAACCTTCCTAGCCCTGCTCAATTGACTGTTCCTTTAGGGGGAAAGATTGCCCGGCATGCAAAAAATTGGAAACTCATTACCCAGGACAAATGGGTTTTAAATATAGTTTCCCAAGGATACAGATTCCACTTCCACTCCTTACCAACCTCAAACGGCTGGCCACACCTACCCCAAAATCAGTGGGCAGAGGCTCAAGCAAGTTCTCTCTCTTTTAAGCATCAGGGCTATTCAGCCTGTCCCAGAAAAGGAATGGGGAGAAGGTTTCTACTCAAGATTATTTCTGGTACCCAGAAAAGGCAATTCCTGGCATCCTATTCTGGATCTGTCTATCCTAAACACATATTTGGTAATCACAAAATTCAAGATGCTAACTCTTCATCAGCTGCTTCCCATGCTAGTTAAGGATGCCTGGTTGGCAACACTGGATTTAAAGGAAGCTTACCTGCACATCCCAATAAGGGAATTTTGCAGAAGATACCCACGCTTCCGAGCAGGCTACATGCACTACCAGTTCTCTGCACTGCCCTTTGGCTCATCTACTATGCCCAGTGTATCCACAAAGTGCCTAGCTCCAGTCATTGCATTTTTCAGGCAAAGAAATATTGAAATATACCCATACCTGGACGATTGTCTAATTCAGGCAGAAAGCCAGGACATACTATTAAATCACCTGGCTTTTGTAAAAGAAATGGGTAACTTCTCTGGGGTACACCATAAACGAAAATAAATCACATCTTGTACCCTGCCAACAAATGGTATTCCTGGGAGCAAGCTTGAATACAACTGCCCAGATGGCCTACCTCTCGCCAGAGAAAAAAGTTCATTTGACAGCCTACTTCAAACTACTGGCCACAAAGACCCAGCTATCTGCAAGGACAATTCTGCAAGCCCTGGGGTTCATGGCCTCCTGCATTCTACTAATTCCATATGCAATACTGCATACGAGGAAACTACAATGGTATCTAAAAAGCCTATGGTGTCAACATTCTCAGGATCTAGAATCAATGATTCCCATCATACCTTGCCTACAGATAGAGTTCCTTTGGTGGGCAGAGGCCTGCCACCAGAACAAGAGACTGCCATTCACTCTACCCCTTGCCGCCCAAACCCTAACAACAGATGCACCAGACTATGCATGGGGGTCTCACTTGGCAGAGCAGTGCATTCAGGGCAAATGGAATATGGTACATAAACAAGCAGTGGGGAATCCACTCATACCCTCCCTGCAGGCTAGCTATGGCTCTGTGGAACATAGCCTTGAGCTACCAAGTGCACCTACAGGCTCAATTCCTGCCAGGAAAGCTAAATACACTGGCAGATGACCTAAGCAGAAATCTCATGGACCCACACAAGTGGAAACTGGAACCAAAGATATTCAACATGTTGAGAAACAAATGGGGAAGCCCAGAGATAGACCTGTTTGCCTACCCCCAGAGCTACCAATTGGACAAATTCTATACAAGGACTCCCCACAAACAAGCTTGGAAAGTGGATGCCTTGTCCTTCACCTGGAAAAAACTATCCGTTTATGCCATTGCCCCTCTGTCTCTCCTCTCCAAGGTACTACTAAAGATCAAACAGGACAAACCAAGGACAATACTGATTGCACCAGACTGGCCACGCCAACACTAGTACCCCCTCTTGTGCAGTGTGTCACTGCTGGCACCATGGCACCTGCCTCAGACCCCCTGCTCTGCTGTCTCAGCAGGAGGGCCAAATTCTGCACCCACAGCTTCAAACCTTGAACTTGGCAGCCTGGCTAATTGCCTGATCTCATCATTCCCATCCCTCAGTAAGCAAGTGATTGATGTAATTCTGGAGGCAAGGAGGCCTATTACTAGAAAATCATATGCTGAAAAATGGAAAAGATTCTGTTCCTGGAGCCAAACTCATGGGATGGCCACAGCAGCACCCAATTTACCTCAGATTCTTCAGTACTTAACTGAGATGCTTCACAAGGGCCTTTCCTTTTCCTCCATCAAAATTCATGACTCAGCCATTTCAGCTCATTACAATACAGAACCACCCCTCTTCTCTCATCCACTGCTGAAGCAATTCCTCAGAGGGGCCAAAACCTTAAGATCACCCAGGAGAGCTCCTACTCCAGCCTGGGACCTTACCTTTGTATTGGAAAAGCTCACTCTACCTCCTTTTGAGCCAGCTGCAAGTTGTGTCTTTTGGCTTTTCCCAGTTAGGGGTCGCCACAGCAGAACTCCGGTCTGCTAATGATTGGCAGTAGATTTTTATGTGCTGGCTTGCCGGGCCTAATACACAACCTTCAACGAAGGAATGCCCATTCACGCATGTCGCCACACAGAAGACGCTCTAACTGAGAATCGAACGGGCAACGTCTAACTGTGAGGCGACAACGCTACCGCAGCACCACCACCACAGCTGCAAGTGCAGAGTTGAAATTCCTTTCTTGGAAAACAGCCTTCCTTCTAGCCATCACTTCAGCAAGAAGGGTGTCTGAATTACAGGCCCTCAGGGCTGTGGAGCCTTTCATCATCTTTCATACGGACAGGGTGTCCCTGAGGACAAACCCCTCCTTCATGCCCAAGGTTGTATCCAGTGTGGCCCTTAATCAATCCATTAATTTGCCAACCTTCTTTTCTAATCCACAGAACAAAGGGTAACGAATACTGCACTCCTTGGACGTGCATAGACAACTTCGATTTTTCTTGGACAGGACTAAACCTCTCAGGAAATCTGAACAGCTGCTGGTTGCATTTGCTGCAGGGGCAGAGGGGAAAGCTATTTCAAAGCAAACCATTTCTAAGTGGACTGGCCATTGCATTAATTTCTGCTATAAGCACCATGGAAAACCTACCCCACAGGGGATAAGAGTACATTCAACCAGGGCTGCATCTACCTTTACAGCCTTTCTCAGAGGTGTCCCTACCAGGGACATCCTAGAAGCTGCTACCTGGAGTTCTGTACATACTTTCACCAAGCATTACCATTTGCCAATTTTTTCTAAATCCAGGGCTGGCTTTGCCACTGCAGTCTTGCAGGGCCTTATAGCTGGTCCTAATGCTATCTAATTGCCTCCTCCCATCCTTAGCTTTGGGAATCTACCCAAATGTGATGACTGCAACAGTGAAACACGAAGAACATAGTAAAGTTGTGTACACTTACCATAAATGTAGATGTTCGAGTGTATTCACTGTTGCAGTCCTGGTTACCCTCCCTCCAGCCCCCTGACTTCTATTGTTTATATCTCTATTCTAGTTTACTATGCTTAAAGCTTTCTGGTGTATTTGCTTTTTGTTGGAGGTGTAACCTTGTATATAATTGCTTCCCATTATGGGGGGCACGTGACATCTGGGGCAAGAAAAACTGATAAAATGGCGTCGGCTGCATGCTTTATACCCCCTGACTACCTGATGTCATGGAAGATGAGACAGCAACCAACGCAGGACCCAAGACTTTGATAATCAGTCCGACTGAGGGCTACTGCAAGCAGATAACCCAAATGTGATGACTGCAACAGTGAATACACTCGAACAACTACATTTATGGTAAGTGTACACAACTGTACTTTATCCAAGTTCCGTATTGCATGCCACCTATGTAGATCTCACCAAATTATATCCTACCTCTGAATACTGTGGAGATGGTATTTATCTCTCAAATATGTATCTAAAGTCTAATGATCTAAATGCGTCTACTGCATCTGTTTATCCCTTTTTCATCTTGCAATTGCTATAACTTTCCCATCCTGTCTGTCGTTCAGCCTGTTGTAACCCTCTCTGGTATCCTTGTTATAACTGCTAACCACCTCGTTATACTTTTTACTCTTTACCTTTTCTTTATTTAACTGTTCTGTCCTCTGAGCTATATTTCCTAGTACATGCCTGCTTCTGTAGTTAAATATTCAGGTAGATCTTAGGCTGAATATAGTGAAAAATGATTCTTCTATGTTACTTACTGTAACTCTTTTATTATTATTATTATTACAATTATATACTGTTTTTATATGGTATGTATAATTTTCAATGTTTATTACTATGGTCTATAGTTTATACCTTATGTCTTGCAACCTTTAAGTTCTTATACTGCTGCTGTTTTTGTTATATACCTTCTAGGCTTTGGCAATGCCTGAAAAGGTCCTCAGACCAGTGTACTTACCCAGCTAATAAATGAACTATATATACATGCATCAATAAATAAATAGATATGCATGTGGCATTTTAAGTTTCATTATATATAATGTGTTTTCTCAAGACATCTGTATTTTCAAGTGCATTAAAATAATTTCTCTTAATAATCTGCATGTAGTACAGATGGTGCTGAGTATGCAGAGAGATGCCTGCCTCACATTTCCTTGGCCTCTTGCTGAGTACTCCTACTGTCCCAGTGTGACTTCCGCTAACTGCAGTATCTAATGCAAGTAAAACCCAAATAGCTAGCAATTAAAAAAAATACAGAAAAGTTAACTTATACTCAAATGTATTGTTATAGTATGGCTTTCTCTATGGCTTGCAGTTTCTTGTCAGTGTACCCTAATTTATAAGAGTTGGGAGGGCAAAAAAGAAAAACGGCGCATAGTCAGCAATCCCTGATAGAAGTAGAGGGCTTTGTTGTGACACACGCTGGGTAGGGGACTACATGACAACATCCAGTGGCAAAAATTTAGAGCAAGATAAAGGATAACAGTTCATCAGACGCTGGTGTGAATGAGTTATTGCAAAGAAATTAACAGTTAAGCAAGTGGCAAAGCAAATATAGTTTTATTTGCTGAAACAACTTATCTATAGAGGAAGCGAACAAAAGGGAATCAGGTACATATGAATCCTACTCAGCATTTATATATGAATCCTACTCAGCATTTATATATGAATCCTACTCAGCATTTATATATGAATCCTACTCAGCATTTATATATGAATCCTACTCAGCATTTATATATGAATCCTACTCAGCATTTATATATGAATCCTACTCAGCATTTATATATGAATCCTACTCAGCATTTATATATGAATCCTACTCAGCATTTATATATGAATCCTACTCAGCATTTATATATGAATCCTACTCAGCATTTATATATGAATCCTACTCAGCATTTATATATGAATCCTACTCAGCATTTATATATGAATCCTACTCAGCATTTATATATGAATCCTACTCAGCATTTATATATGAATCCTACTCAGCATTTATATATGAATCCTACTCAGCATTTATATATGAATCCTACTCAGCATTTATATATGAATCCTACTCAGCATTTATATATGAATCCTACTCAGCATTTATATATGAATCCTACTCAGCATTTATATATGAATCCTACTCAGCATTTATATATGAATCCTACTCAGCATTTATATATGAATCCTACTCAGGTACCCTGGAGCTGAGCAGGACAAGATGACTGCTTTCCTCTTTGTTGTATTCATTGTATATCCATTTTTTTTCAAGTCCACCTTCCACATTACCCAGTCAGCATATTCATCCCCCCAGAGGCAAGAGCCCTAAGATGCATTAGTTCCACCTTAGGGGCAAATGTTGAGCAATGGGAGTGGTGTTGCTGTCCATCACGAGTCATTTTTTTTTGCCTTAACCATACCCACTATGCATGCCTACAACATTCCCAAGGGGGTAATTTGCAGTGGTCATAGGCTATTGGCATGTCTCCTCCTTTCAGACGGAGCTTCCCCTAAACAGCTCTGCCTCTTTTGAAAGTCACACACCTCCACTGATCTGTGTTCCCCACTGGGAATTCTACCCAGAGTCTGCATTTCAGATACGTGCTTCCTGAAGCCCCACCATGCTATTTCTTCTTTTCTCCAGTGCTCTGTCTGCTAGCTGAACATGGGTTTGGCTTTATTATTTTATGTCACCAGAACTGTCTCAAGTGTCAGTAGCAGTTTCTGTACCTTGTTTATTTTGTGTTGCTGTAAAAAAAAATATTTTGATTGTTGCCTGAGGATTTTCTTCCTGAGCCTCTGCTTCAGATCATTCTAGCCAAGATGAACTCTCGCGCTCAACAAAAGACAAACACATTTACCAGTCTGTTCAGTCTGGCAGCTTTGCATGTTGACATTTTTTACATAGTTTGTATTTATATGTGTTTAGTTTTTAATCATTAAAAAATCACAGACCGAAAGAGTTTGTTTTCAGGCATGACCTCTGGGGTCCTTTGGGTTAATTGACTTCCTCTGAATTGCGCAGTGTATAAACAGAGAACATGGGACTCTGTGATGTAGCTCCTTTACATTTTGTCAGTTCTTCAGTTATGTTATATTTATTTTCTTTGTAAGTATTGTAATAAATTGGAACAAACAACAAGATTTTCTTTTGTACCTTGGACATTTGTTTTACCCCGGTAAATATATAACAACGTCATAAAGAAAATCAGCAAAAATTATCAGCCAAGTTTCAAGTTTCCCAGTATCAGTTTTATTCTCTGTACCTTTTGTAACTTCATATGTATGTTATGTGCCAGTTATGTGCTTAATGTTAAGCTGCTGTTTTAAAAAGCTGTGAATAAGTATAAAATAACTATGGTATAAATAGTTATTTTTGTAAAATGCTACACAGGCTTTCCTAGTTTTGAGAAAAGTCTACAGTTCTAAAAATAAAACATTAATTTCAAAATTACTTTGTCTTTCTGAACTGAAGTGCAGTAGAAAAGTATCAGAGCACAAATGTTTGGGGCAGAATTTCAGCTTTTCGGGGCATTCTGTATCAAGGGGCTGAAACTACTGTTCCACTTTCCCAGCAGCAGACCAGATGCTGAATTGTGACAGTCAAGGCAATTACTGTGCTCCTTCATTCTACCCACACCAAACCCCTCCCCCTTGCTTCTGAACTCAAATTGTCTGGAGCTTCAGTGTTACATATTTATTTATTTATGGGGGGGGGGGCTGGGCTAAGAAAAATCCTGTTCTTTAAGTAGCTGATGTGTAACTGGCATCCAGTTGTTATCCTGCCGTCTCTCTCTCTTCTGTGGTGTTTCTATGTAAACGGAAACAGTAGGATGTATTACATTCACTGTGGGTTGATGTAACTGGACAGGCTTTCTTGGCAAAGGAACTGAAGTTACCAAATCCTTGGAAGTACATCACATTTAACCAGGATCCTTTGAACTGTTTGTGGTGCCCCCTCAAAGGCATCTCAAAACACTCTGACTTATTGCCCTTCTCTGCTGCTTCATACACCACATGCTTCATTATAATGTATGTATGTTCAGCACAAATCAGAGTTTAACAAAAGACTTGTCACATTGCAGTCCAGTTTTGCTTTTCAGATTTTAAAACTGAGTTCTAAAAACTAAAACCTAGTGTTGCATAAAAAGTTATGAGTCCATATTCACAGTTATGGTCATTAATTGTGCTTATATGTAGAGCCGGATTATGGTCAAATGGGGCCCTAGGCAGGGTACTGGACAAGCCCCCCACCAGTCATTCTTGTCTCCCCCCCCCCCCCAGTTACCATAAATACTGTTCAAAACTTTCAGTGTGCATACTGTTTTCTTCTTTACTTTTGAAATAAAGACAGAGTTATGAGTTTATTTTAAAACTTTTAATTTATATATCGTTTGTTCACTAGGTTAGTGCCACTAGGCTAGTGGCCTCTTTACAGGGGAGACCCTTGGAGGTCTTTATACTAAAAGGGGAAATTTGGCCAGGGTATTGGTGAACTCTCCCCTGCTCTTTTCAATAGCTCAGGTGGATGTAAAAGATCTCAGAATACTTACCACTAACACAAGCAGATGGGACTTTGGTTTAACACCTCATCCAAAGGATGACATTCGGGTGTGCAGTACTTCAAAGTGCATTGCAATGTCAGCAATCAATCGACATGGTGTGGGAGTAGAACTCACAGCATTCTGCACCAAAAAGGCGAGTATGCTACCTGTTGCACTACTAACACTGTTTACAAACTTTATAGCGCAAACAGTAATCACCATTTGGTAAGCAAATCAGTTGAGCAACAGTAAATTTATTTTCCTTTGAAACTCACGTATACTGAAATTGCATTGAAGCTCACATTCATTGAAAAGGCACCCAGGCAGTGGTAGGTTAAGTATACCTTGGTACCTTTGCTGTTTTGTACTTTTGAAGATTTTTTTTTCCATTAATCAGTGAAACAAAACGTATGAACCAAGAAATGACAAAATACCCATTTTGGAATTTTTCAACCAACTATAATGAGTAACTGCAATCTAAGGGTCATATCTCTCAAGTGTCTTGATTTTCACCTGATATTTTTGTGTGTTCCTTATAAAATTTGTGTTTTCCTGGCAAATCTTTGTGGACTGAAGTCACTAAATAATGACAGACATTTGAGTTTTAAATTTCATATCCTTCAGAAAATGCATGATAAAGCAAAGCCTGTTATTCTATCAACTTTCTAAGTTTATAAGAGCAATATTTAAAACCTGCCCCTGTTTTTAGGTCTTTGTCCCCCCATTATTTTTGGCCTTGTCCAAATGTCTTGCATTGAAAGGCATATGCATTCATATAGGAGATTAGGGGTCTTGTTCCCTGCAGCCACAGTACTAGGATTGAGCCTGAGTAAGTTAATACATTAATTATCTAAGCAGCGCTCTCTAATTAGGGTATTTTACACACACACACACACACACACACACACACACACACACACACACACACACACACACACACACACACATCTTTCTGCTGAAGTTCTTTGTGCTTCAGTGTTGCAGTTCTGACTTATGAAATTTCCTACTTTGGAAGCCCTTGGTCGGCCTGACTACTAGAGAAAAAACTCCCTCCTACCCTGATGTCAGGACAGTTGGATATAAAGGGAGGCAGCCATCACCATGACATCAGTCTTTCTTTCAGTCAGAGCCCGAAGCAGTTGTGCATCCGTTGGTCTGCACCAGAGTGAGAAATTCTTCTGAAGCTAAGTACCCCATTGGGGAACTCTTTTTCTTACTTGTGACTTATGTCAGATAAAGTTAACAACTGTCTCCATTGTAGTAAACAAATCCCACACAGAGACTTTCATACCTTGTGTGTCACTTGCTTAGGCCCAAACCATGACGTCCCAAATTGCCATCTATGTGCTCTTTTCAATACTAGGACTATTAGGCGTAGGGCCGAAATCTTGTCTAACCACCTTAGTCAGCAATCTGCTTTCCATTGTGTGATGGCGGACATTGGTTGTACCAAGGTTGAGCTCCCTACTTGAAAAAAGGAAAAAAAACCCAAACGTAGGGGCTTGAATGACAATGTTTCTCCATCCACCAGTTCCCCAAGTCTCATTATTGCAGAGGAAGGAGAGGTGCCTTTGCAGTCCACTTCTGCGAATGAGGTGGTGGAGCAGGCCTCTGTCGAGATCCTTTTGGAGTCCGACATGCTGTCAGGTCCCTCAACTTCAACTCAAGCCTTGGCATTTAGTTCATCGGTCAGGTTCGGAGTTGCTAAGCAGACCTTGGCTTCCGGCGAAAGATCCTTCACTGACAGTGTCCCTTCGGGGCATCTGCCAACATTGGCTATTTCTTTCAAGGACACTGGCATCAGAGTATCGGACGTGCATAGGCCCAAGGCAAAAGCTACACCTAAAAAGATTTCAACCTCAGTTTCTGTACCTAGGCCTACTCGCTCCCATCCCACAGGTTACCAGTGGGATTTAGTCAGATTGGCCAAGGACCTTATTTCATTGGTCAAAACCAGGCAACCACACCCCCCACACCCCGAATCTTCCCTAGGAAAAAGGATGAGAGACCCTACACTTGAGGCCTTTTCAGAACCCCCTGATTCAGATGAAGATTATTTTCTGGAAGACTGTATCCCTGAAGAAAACCTCTTCCTTACCGCCTTTGAGGATTCTAATTCAGAAGAGGTGTTGCCTTCTGCTTCACCCCCTGAGGACATTGTTTTTGGGGGGACACTGCATGCCACGAGAGAGCTTTTCCAGTGGCAAGCACAGGAGTACCCTTGGCTGTCCCTCCAGTTTTGGAAATGGTAGATATCTTTATGGAGTCATCTCTCTTTCCTCAGCCTCTCATAAACCAGACAGGTTTTACAGGGAACTGGACTCACACAAATTCCTTTTTAAGAACCCCTCTGTTGATCCACAGGTTGTCACCCCAGGCCCGAAAGGAGTTAGGGTCAGTGTGAAGATTGGAGGAAGATGGGCGAAGGCTGCCAGCCTAGTCAAATAGAATTTGATACATAATTCTATCAATTGTATAAATAAATGTAAAGTACAGGTTTGTGTTTTTAAATGAAAGAAAACACTGTAAAATGTGAACTTCAAGATTGTTGCAACATTGCCATCTGCTGTAAGGTAAACCAAGCCAAGCACTTCAAATGTGTCTTTTAAAGTTGAAAAGATCTTATGAATCTCTTTGATGTTTTACAAGTCAGCTCCAGTGAGTCTGGACGAAGGTTTCATGCCATTGTTTTAAGGTTAAAGTTAAGGGCCAGAATTTACATGTGGAAGGTGCTTTATTGCTCTGGTTTCTGCTAGAGTGTATATGTGAAATGTCTTTTATTGTTGTAGTCTCCTGAGCAGGTGTTAGCTTGCTAAATAATGCAGTTTGTGTCCTGGGAACTTCAGACCAAGTGTCAACATGATGTAATTTGGGAGGGCCTTAGAGAGCTGTTGGTTAGTGTTTAAAAACTATTGTTGAGGGAGAGACTAAGAAGCATTTTGGTCTTGGACATCTAACTCGACACTGCTTATGCTTTATGTATGTAAGTAAGATTATAGCACTGTGATTTCTCTTAGGCATAGTTAAACTTAGAAGATAGTATTTTTCTTTGAAATCAGATCTTTCCTACGATATTGTTTTAAATTTCTGTGTGATCTCTGAACTTGAGTAACATTGTACTGTAGTAGTTTTGTCTTGTGCTTTAATTAGTTATTATTAAATATTTTAAAACCTTTACCTGTGGCTGGTTTATGTAGAGATAATTTAACCTCTAAGGTACATTACATATTTACAGATTTTACTGTCTATAAGTCACTCCAAATTAAGCCTTGACTGTTTAGTCATACTACTATTGGATTATAATATTGCACAGTAATAATTGGACACCCTTTTAAGGGCCTTTTAGTAGCTGATAATTATTAGCTGGGTGGTGGCAGGAATTACTACCGTACGGTCTGGGTAAGAGGGGCACAGCTGGAGAACCTCTGCCAGCCTTTTCCCAGGAGGGTCTGTGTGGTTGTATAACCTCTTTTCAAAGTGTGTGTGTGTGGTATGTCAGCCACTTGGGCAGGGACACGAAGCACTGGTTGGACAGAGAGGGTACTGAAGGTTTTAGCTTGCCCAGCTAGGCTGGGACCTGGACCCTATTGCTGTGCCAGTAGGGAGTCTTATTGGGGACCTGGTGAGCAAGGGAGCAACCAGCCCCAGACCGACTGTGATCTCATAGGTTCATAGGTAGGTACTAGGCTATTAGCCCTAGGGCCTATATAAGCCTAGCCAAATGGTACCCTGGCTTTTGCCACCCAAGAAAATTGTTTATAGGTTCATAGGTAGGTAGTAGGCTATTGGCCCTAGGTCTGTGTGCATTTAATTACTTTATTGTGTGTATTAGTTATCCTTTCCTCTTCTAGGAGACGACCTCCCTGGTGTTAGTGGTGAGGATTGAGGCTCCTTGATTGCTGGGCCAGGGCACTGTCGTCACAGCCAGTACTTCAGAAAACCTACTACCTAGGGACAAAGAAAGCAGGGCCCTTAGCAGATTTGGAAAGAAGGTTTACACTTCATCTATCCTGACCATGAGGGCCTGCAATTGCCAATTTCATATGATAAATACCAACAGAGTATTTTGGAAAAAATGAAGCAAAGGATTTCCTTGCTGGAGGACAAGAGCACCTCCAATGAACTGCTGGATCTCTGCTATTCCAGTGCCCAGGTAGCTAGGCACTCCTAGCACTGCAGATATGATACCCTGGAGGCATCTTCCCCAGCAACTGTCTCTGGTTCAGTCATCAGAAAACATGCTTGGTTTAGGGAACAGACATTACCAGAGCATGTCAAGTCCAAGCTGCTAGATGCACCCCTGGATAAGGACACTGTTTTTGGACCAAAGGCTGAGTCTGTGTTAAAAACGATGGAGGATAAAGCAAATCCATGGAAACGGACAAGGGCTTCCTCCAAGTCCAGCCTCCTAGGTTCAGTAGGAATTTTCCCACTAAGCATTAGTCCTTTCCCTCCCAAACAAAACCCAGTCAAAGGAAGCTCTGAAGGGAAAGGTCTCACAGGCAGTAACAGCAATCGCAGAGGGCAAGGCAGTAGTCCTCAGGAACACCCAGGCCAGGGAGTTCTAGGCCACAGGGCCCTAGCAGAGATCAGCAGTGACTCCCCACACTCCCTACTACCCACCCTCCTCCACCCACAACCCCAGACAAGATAGGTATAAGATTAGGAAGAAGACTTTCCCTAGTCAAGGAAAATTGGGCCCTCATCACCTCCAACAAGTGGGTTCTGGAAGTAATCTCAAACGGTTACAAACTCACTTTCAGAGAACCATTAAGATTCTCAGGCTACTCCAATGTCCCACAAAACCAAATGGCAAAGGCCATTTTTCAGATTCACAGCCTATGCTCTCGGGGCTTTGTGGAACCAGTACCAGACCACCAGATAAGAAAAGGTTTTTACTCCAGGCTATTCCTGGTCCCTAGAAAAGAAGTCTCTTGGTGCCCTATGCTGGGTCTATCCATTCTTAATCTGTCTCTCGTAGTCCCAAAATTCAAAATGCTTGCTCTTCAAAAGCTTTTTTCCATGATCACTCCTTAGGCTGTAATGGTTACCTCGAACCTGAAAGATGCCTACTTGCTCATCCCTATAAAAAATCCTGCAGATGTTTTCTTCACTGCAGAGCAGGTTCCAGTCATTTTCAGTTCTCTGCACTTCCCTTTGGCTTGTCTACTGCTCCCAGCATCTTCACCAAATGTCTGGCCCTGTGATTGCCTTCTGCAGAACAAGAGTTATCCAAATTTACCCTTATTTGGATGATTGCCTCATTTAGGCCACAAGTCAGTCCAAGCTTCTCAAGGATCTGAGAGCCTTCACCCAGACTCTACTTTGTTCTCTAGGGTTCACCATGAACCTCAGCAAATACAGCACAAACCCTTCCACCAGGATAGTTTTCCTGGGGGCTCTGCTGGATTCCTCTCTCCAGAAGGCCTACCTCCCCCCAGACAAGCTTTCTTCCTAACCCAGTACTTCCAGGACATTATGCAGAGGCAATGCCTTTCAGCCAGGAAATGCCTCTGAGCACTGGGCTGCATTTCGTCTTGTATACTAATGATCCCTCTGGCCGGGCTACACATGAGGAAGCTTCACTGGTATCTCAAGAATCTTTGGTGACAGCACTCACAGTCCCTGGAGACATAAATCTACCTAATTCACTGCCTCAGGGAGGAATTGGCTTGGTGGGCACAAGCATGTGCACAGAACCAGGGTCTCCCCTTCAGGTTCATCCCTCAGGGTCAAACCTTAACCATGGATGCATCAGGCACAGCCTGGGGAACCTATTTCCAGCACCTCTTATCCCAGGACAAATGGGAAGAGCAGTTCAGACACAAGCACATAAATTGGAAGGAATTGATGGCAATACAGAAGGGCATGTTGGCCTTCAAGGATCACTGGAAACCAGGGGTTCTACTTATGAAAACAGACAACACAACAGTCATGCGGTACATAAACAAGGGGGCACCCACTCCTGCCCTCTTTGCTGGCTGGCAGTGCAGATCTGGGAGACAGCCAATGCTATGGGATTGCACCTGATGACTCGGTACCTTCCTGGGGCTCAGAACACTCTAGCAGACTGCCTCATCAGACACTTAATGGATCCCCACAAGTGGCAGCTGCATCAGGAAACATTTCTCAGCATAGTCCAGAAAAGGGATCCCCTCAAATAGACCTCTTGCCACCGACGAAACCGCTCAGTTAAAAATATTTTGTTCCAGGAGCAAACTTCACACAGCTTGGAGAATAGATGCCATCTCCTTCCTCTGAAGCCATCTGTTTCTTTATGCATTTCCTCCCCTGCCTCTCCTTCCAAAGGTCCTCCTAAGAGAATCAGGGAAGAATGAGCAAACGTCATCCTGATAGCTCCAGAAGGTCCAGGCAGCACTAATACTCCCTGCTACAGAATTTAACTAAAGAAAATCCCTGGCATTTATCCCAGAGAGTGGATCTGCTGACTAAGCCAAAGGGAAAGTTTGTGCACCCCAACCTGCAGACTCAAACTCTCTGCCTGGATAATTCATTATATTTCTACCCTGAACAATCCCCGAGTAGTCAGGTGCTTAATTTAGAAGACCAAGTACTAGGAAACTATACTGTAGAAAAGCTCTAGTTGCTGTCAGCAACAAAGCTTCAACCCTGTCTCTACCAGCATTTCAGCCATTTTGGAGTACCTGACTATCTTGGTGGACAAAGGCCTATCCTTTTCATCCATTAGATACATGCTTCTGCCATTTCACCCCACATGCCTACTCTTCCTCCTATTTTTTCCCACCCCTGATGAAACACTTCGTTAGGGGAGTGCTGTACATCAGACCTCCCAGGAGTCAACCCACCCCTCCTTGGGACCTCAGCTTTTTTCTTGAAAAATTAATTTTACCCCTCTTTCAACCAGCTGCATCAGCTGATTCAAAATTCTTGCTCTGAAAGACTGCCCTTTTACTGACTATCAACTCAACTAGGAGGGTCTCTGAGTTGCAAGCCCTCATGGCAGTGGAACCCCTTCTTATCTTCCACCCAGACAGAATTTCACTCAGAAGTAATCCTTCCTTTATGCCCAAGGTGGTCACGGACACATTTCTGAACCAAGCCATACATTTGCCTACCTTCTTCCCTAAGCCACAGAACCAAGGGGAAAGAATCCTTCACTCCTGGGATGTACAAAGGCAACGTTGGTACTACCTTGACATGACTAAAGGTTTTAGAAAATCAAAGCAACTGTTTGTTTCCTTTGCCTAGGGCTCTGAAGGAAACCCATCTCCAAGCAGATCCCCCACTGTATTTCCTTTTGCTACAATTGCAACAGCAAAAAGCCCACTGAATCTGTTAGGACCATTTAGTTTATTTATTTATTTATTTATTTATTTATACAACATTTATTGACTGGGATAGTCTAACTCAGCTGTTTCCCTTTTTCAGTAGAGACATTGGAAGAAAAGCTTCACAATTATACACAAAAAAATACAATAGTTTCTAATAGAATATGCAGTCGTTTGCATCACAAGGTTAGAGAAATGCATTAGTTACTTCTAGGTGAGTTCAGATAGACAATTAAAAGCAGTTAGACAACAATGTTTGCATGATAGTTTCAATATACTCAGCAGAAGAATGGATGTTAAAACTGTACTTGTATACAGGCAGTATGGGGTACCATGAGAGCATTTTGCTAAATAGTACTATTTTAAATGTTATATGTACCGTATTAGGGCCACTTCTGCCTCCACTGCTTTCATAAGGGGAGTACCTGCCAAAGACATTCCTGAAGCAGCTTCCTGGTCATCGGTGCATATGTTTACCAAACACTACCTGCTGTCAGCCTTCTCCAAGTCCAGAGCAGGATTTGCCACTGCTGTCTTGCAGGACATCCTCTCTTCCCATTAAGGCACCTTCCATCCTCATCTCAGATTTGGGAATCATCCCATAAGTGAGGACTGCAACAATGAAGCACATGGAGTATAGCGCAGTTGCGTATACTTACCATAAATGTAGATGTTGAGTGTATTCACTGTTGGTCTTCTTTCCCTCCCTCCATTCCCATTATTCTCCTTACAATAACAGATTTTTCTCTGTCATCCTCTTTCAGAGGACCCTCTGCAGGTCCCCTTCCTCTTATCTGGTCCTTTGCTTAAGATTCATCTGTGGGGTTCCTACCTTCTGTGGGCAAGAAAAAACTGATGTCATAGCGCTGGCTGGCTCTCTTTATACCCAACCATCCTGACGTCAGAGTAGGGAGTCCTCCAGCTCAGGGAGGATGGAGTTTTTTACTGTAGTAGTCAGGCCAACCAAGGGCTTCTGAAGCAGGAAACCCATAAGTCAGGAATGCAACAGTGAATACACTAAAGAATCTACATTTATTTTATGTGTACACAACTATACTTTCCACTCCACTCATAAAATCTTCTTTAGTAGTTCAGAAGAACACCCTACCTGAAAGTTTCCTTTGGCTTATCAATTCAGATGTTTCTGTTTTTTTTTGCTCCACAGTTCAAAACCATGGCTGGTGTAAGTTCATCCATAATGCTGTCTGCTACTCCTCCAGTGGAAATCAAATCTCATTTGCTCTTACTGTTTTTGGGTGCGTCTTAAAGCGGACACATGCAGTTGCCTCAGGTCATCTAGCACTGGATCTGGCTGTGCTTGTATGACATGTTTTTATCTTTAAGTTTAATAATCTACAACTGTTTTCTTGTTGATTATAATTTATATACTCGCCTGTGTGGTTACCAGTGTATGGATAGTGTAGTGCTTTGGTAATGGACCAGATCATATCAGAAAAAAGGTTATTTATGATCAGTACATCCACCCAGTTATTATATATGTATGTATGTATGTACTTATGTAACATTGTTCTTTTTGAATGACTTGTCTTCTTTGCTCAGTGCAGTGTTCTTTGACAGACATTCCTGTTTCTGTAAGTATACACCTGCCAATAACATTCCACGATAACCTGAAGGCTCGCTAAAGTGTTATCAGAACTGATTTGTGCAGTAGTACTGCAAGCATCTGTTGCAGGCCTTTCCCAACTAGTGCAATATATGGCACTTGCCTTACAGACATATGGCCTTGTAGATAACCTTTTGAGAAAAGTCATCATATGTTACTGTTTTCACTTTTCTTTTGCCGTCATTAACACATTGTAGAAATACACGAGCATTGGACAATTTATATGTTTCATCATCAGTAGCTCCTGAAAGAACCACTTATGAGCTGGACTGGAGTAAATTATGACATCGTCATTTTTATACCATCCCCCTCCATTCAATAATAAGAGTAATTTGAATGCCTTTATCCCTCCAAATGGTAACTGTCTTAGAGACATAGGTGTGCTTTCATCCCAGTGCCTCTGCGACCATCTGCTAACCATAAAACGTGCAACACTCAGAATGTAGCCTAGTCTCATTTATTATATCATTCTTAAAATGCCCAATGTGGGTCAGTCTGCCAGCACAGCATGAGACTTTATTTCTTTATTTGTTAACTGGGGAGGAACACTGATCCACATGGACCTGTTTCTATACTCATCCCATGAGTGCTGTCTCATTAAGTGACTTGTCTAGAGTCACACTGCAGTCAAATGGAAGCTGTGGGAATCGAACCTTACTACAAGAAATACCTTGTTAATAGCTCTTAGCCTTAATCCAGTGTGTTAAGTGCTAGACAGCGTATTACTGTTATACCAGTGTTCTGCATTAAAGAAACCCTGTAGCCTTAAAAAGGTTAGGACCCACGTGATACCACTTGCTATCTTTAGAAGAGGATGAGGCATTTGCCCACTGCACTCTCTGTAGAGTAGAGTAATGGCTGAAAGTAAGAAATAGCACATAATGTGACGTTGTGGTATTAGTGGCATGTACCTGGTTAAGAAACGTTCCAAAAACTGCCTTCAGATAGGTGTGGGTCCTTAATCCCATACTGACAGTGTCTTGTGTAGTAAGAATACAGGACTGTGATGTGGAGGCCAAAAAGTGAAATAAAATATATTTGCATACATGAAAAACAGAAACAGTGGAAGGAACCTTAGTGTTTGTGTTCTGTCCATTATTGTAGTTCACATATTGCATGTCCAGTGAGAAATAATACAAAACTTCTGAAGTTTCTTTTAATGACAAAAATAGAACCAAGACATGGCGGAGTATATGCCTGCACATGTGTAATACGGGTCATCACTATCTTTGCAATTGTTGCTAAGCCTTTGGCTATTCTAGGATTTTGGCAAAAATTTGGAAAGTTCTAGTGCCATGGTTGAATCATGCAATGTTTTTAATGCATTCTTTGAATACCAAGGCAAAGGCAAACACTCCATCTTCAAAAATGAATAACAATATCAGAAGCATAAAGTACAGAAAGAACATACAACTGTAACCCATAGACTGCTCATGTTATGGAATAGACTTCCCGTACATGTCAAGCAGAGCACCTCACTGGCCCTCTTCAAGAGAAATCTTGATGAGTGGATGGGAAATAGAAAATTCACCCCAGGGATCACTCCAGTGGCTCTACTTGACAGAGGCACTAGGAACTAAGGTCGGGTGGCACGATGCCAGTGTAATCCTATGAACTTATAAAGCACTTTGGTCCCCAGTGTGCATGTTTACTGTATTGCTGTTGATTGTTGTGTACCCTAGTAGCACTTAGTTTATTTTGTAGCACTGAAGTCCTCTGGCGAATAGTTATATGTTCTGTCTGTACTTTATGCTTCTGATATTCTTATTCATTGCTGAAGTTGGAGTGTTTGCCTTTGCCTTTCTATTCAAAGAACGTATTAAAAACATGGCATGATTCAACCATGAGAATCCATCTGGAAAAGTATACATATGAAGCTGCTAGATTATCTAGTTTTGTAAAGGATAGAATGCATTTATGATGAAAGTTTAGTGTTGTATCAGTTTCAGTGGTTCTGTGTTCTAGTCACACATTGTCCTAAAACTGCTGCATAACATTCCAGGAACCAGTGTGTGATGGATACAGTGTGACAAACACCGTCATAGTCACAGAGGACACAGTTTCCCAATACCAACTGCATCTGTCAACTTTTAATCTATAGAAACAAGTAGAATTTTAGCAGAAGTTATTGTACCATGACTGGTCTGGATACATTGTGCTACAGTGTTCATTCATATACAGTGAAGCTGAAGGGTGGCGATCTAAAGGTGATTTTTTTTATTAATTTAGTTGTTCATTATTTATTTGTTTGATCTGTGAAAGTACGTGTGTGTATTTCTTTTCCTAGGAAAAGTACAGAACTTTCACTGATTGAAAAAAGTCAGCAATAACATGAGTGTGGCATGATTGTCTCTTAAACCTGATATTGTAAAAAAGAAATATATGTCAATAAACCTAATAAGTTATATTTTTTAGTTACTAACCAAGGTTTTGAGGAGTTTGATAGGCTACAGATTAATGCATCCATATTTGCATAGCTCTTGTATGCATGTGATAAAGTGTGAGTGTTTCAAATTCAAGCTATGTTCTTTATGAAAAGTACAATGTTTTGTGATAACAAGAAATTACATTTTATGCTAAATATTTTCTTGTAAAGCATGTGACTAGGATTCAGAGAATCAGCACTTAGTACAAAGCAAAAGTGCTGCACTGAGACCAGGAATTAAAACTCCAAGGTGCATAATGAAGGATCTTTTCTGTTTTTATTATAATAAACACATTTTCTTATTGAATAGTCTCTGCTTGAGGGATAAGTGCATCACCAACTTTAGACTGATGTCCTGCCAGTGTATGGGTGTCACCTACATTGTCCTGCCCATAGTAAGTCTCTTGCCAACACTGCTCATCTACTACTCATGGTTAGTCGCTGACATTGGTTAGGTGTGCTGACTGAATTGAATGCCTGCTATCAGTGCCTGGACTACAGCCATACTGGTTGATAACATTTCTTGTTGCCCACATTGTCCACCCATAGATTGAGGTGACCATGTTGTTGCATTGGCACTTCCTGTGATAAGTATGTCATCAGCTGCCCCTGCTTTGTACAACCCAATCAGTGTTTGTGGAAGGCAGTAGGATCACTGTAATCAGTGGCAGCCTTGCCACAGTGTATCAATATATATGCTGCACACATTGTATCATGCAGCTTGCCATGGTTGCGTATGTCTTTCTACTGTGGAGTAAAACATTGTACTCACCGATAAACACATTTGTACTGCAATTCTGTAATGTATCCTAACTCTGGCTAATCATGGGTGCATGGCACAGGACCTGCATGTAACATCTTGTTAAGGAGATGGTAGATGCGCATTGTATTACCTTGAGCATGTATACTGTTGCAGCTAGGGCAAAGCTACAACCCCTGTACAGCGTACTACTGTGTGCTTGGAGCACATCTCTGAGCAACATATGGATTTGTATTGTGGCACTGCATGGTTTAACTATGAGCAAGCTGGCAGAATAATATTATAGTGTTACAAAACGTCTTTGAGCACCATAGGTGACCAATGTTGATGACTTACTATGGTTTACAGACCAAACAATTTCAGTAACAGACTTTCAATGGGTTGTGTGACTGAGCAGTGCTGATGACACATACGTGGTGATCACTACTTTCAGTGTGACAGAATGTGACAGAATACCGTTTGCAGTATATGCACCTTCTTTGCTATCATGTATGTTGTACTGTTGTCAGTTTTATTCCTACTGCAGATGTCTGCCATGCTGTTTTATATCTAAACAGTATTGCCATAACTTTTTTTTGCTCCCTTCAGAACCTTGCTCATTGGCTTCCCTGCCAACGCCATATTGGCCCATTCATTCCAGGGCCATGGGGCCTGAGCACTCCTGGGCTGGGCTAGAGCGCTATAGACCATTTGGCCCACTGGAGAATTTCCAGTCAGCCCTCCATCCTCAGCGAGAGTCAAGTGGAAGGGAGTGGACCACATTGCTGGTTCTGGAGACAGTATACCTTCCCCTCATTAAGAGTACCTCCATCAGAGGCTCTGCCAAACCTATTATTGCAGTCCCCTGAGGGGGAAGAATGCCTAATGCTAAGCACCATGGCTGCGTAGGCTTGGCTGAGTTTGTCTTCACTGGGGTAACACTGGGTGCTCCTGCCAGGTGTTACCCTGTGTTGTGAGCCTAGCTACCTCCCCGCCATGATGTGGGAGCTGGCAGTAACCAGATATTACTCCCGGGCTAATTGTGAAAAAGATCCATGGAGATCACTGATGTGCCCTGGTAAACAAATACAATCAAGCAAACAAATAAATAAATTAAAATAAATGTCGCCACAGTTGTTAGTATGACACCGAATATCCACTAAGGTTTAAGTGTGGTGCAGACTGCAGCACGCTTAACAGTACCAGAGTCAGCACCATTTCCCCTATCAGAAGTCCAAGCTGCGATTGTATGAGTTCTTACACCTTGAAAAAATTAACAGTGAATTCTGATATTCAGTGTTATGCTTTTCATACTATCTCACCTCATTTTACCTGACACCCTTCAGTTTATATACGCCCAATACATTTCATACCACCACACCATACCTGATACCCTTCAGTTTATATAGTTCTAATACTTTTCATACCACCACACCATACCTGATACCCTTCAGTTTATATAGTCCTAAAACTTTTAATACCACCACACCTTACCCGATACCCTTCAGTTTATATACTCCTAATTCTTTTCATACCACCACACCATACCTGATACCCTTCAGTTTATATAGTCCTAATACTTTTCATACCACCACACCATACCTGATACCCTTCAGTTTATCTACTCCTAATACTTTTCATACCACCACACCTTACCCAATGCCCTTCAGTTTATATACTCCTAATACTTTTCATACCACCACATCATACCCAATACCCTTCAGTTTATATACTCCTAATACTTTTTATCCCACCATACCATACCTGATACCCTTCAATTTATATACTCCTAATACTTTTCATACCACCACACCATACCAGATACCCTTCAGTTTACATACTCCTAATACTTTTCATACCACCACACCATACCTGATACCCTTCAGTTTATATACGCCTAATACTTTTCATACCACCACACCATACCCGATACCCTTCAGTTTATATACTCCTAATACTTTTCATACCACCACAACATACCTGATACCCTTCAGTTTATATACTCCTAATGCTTTTCATACCACCACGCCATACCTGATACCCTTCAATTTATCTACTCCTAATACTTTTCATACCACCACACCATACCTGATACCCTTCAGTTTATCTACTCCTAATACTTTTCATACCACCACACCTTATCCAATACCCTTCAGTTTATCTACTCCTAATACTTTTCATACCACCACACCTTACTCGATACCCTTCAGCTTATTTAGTCCTAATACATTTCATATCACCACACCATACCTGATACCCTTCAGTTTATATAGTCCTAATACTTTTCATACCACCACACCTTACCCAATACCCTTCAGTTTATATACTCCTAATACTTCTCATACCACCACACCTTACCCGTTACCCTTCCGTTTATATAGTCCTACTACATTGCATATCACCACACCATACCTGATACCCTTCAGTTTATATAGTCCTAATACTTTTCATAGGTTCATAGGTTCATACTAGGCTATCTACCCTAGGGCATTTATAAGCCTAGCCAGAGTGTGTTTGGCTTTCGCCACACATTTTAAATGAATTTTGCTATGCCCTTTTTTGAGGTTAGTATACTGTGCCTCTGTCTAACAGTGACACAGAAGTGATACCCAGGGTAAACCTACTATCTCCCATCCACTCATCAAGATTCCTCTTGAAGAGAGGCAATGAGGGACTCTGCCTAACCTGGACTGGGATTTTATTCCAGAGTGAAGGGAGCCTCTTGGTTATGAATCTGTCCCTCTAGCATGTCCTATTTATTTCAGTGCTGAGGTTCAAGTCTCTCGAGCACGTAGCTCGATGGGATTTGGATTTTCTGAGGTGCAGCATGTCCATTAATTCCGGGTTGGACATGGCTTTATACGTCAGGCACAGATCACCTCTGAGCAGGCGGTATGCCACTGAGTAGAGCTGGAGTTTCTTTAACCGGGCAGCATATGGCATCTGTTTGAGCCCTTTGATCCTCTTGGTGAGGTACTTTTGGGGTCTTTCCAGTTGCTGCAGGTGTCTGGTAAGGTACATCCCAAAAGGGGCATTGTACTCAATTATGGACCTGATGAGGGATGAGTAAAGAGGCACAATGACCTCCCCTGATCTAGATGTGAATCCCTTCATGATTAGGTGGGCTATATAAAATGTTTTTCTAACCACTTTGGCCACGTGGTTGTCAAATGAGAGATTGCTATCAACTTGGGTCCCCAGGTCCCTAATTACTTCTCCCGTACTTAATGGATTACCACCTATGTGGTAATTTGTGGGCGCTTTGTTTTTGCCAAACGGGATGACTATACACTTTTTGGCATTTAGCTTGAGGCCATGGCTCTGGCACCAGTTGTCTGTTTCTATGAGGCCCTTTTGTAGGATGCTTGTGTCGGCTGGAGAGTCGATTATGGTGCCCAGTTTGCAGTCATCTGCGAAATTGGTCAGCCACAGTCCTTCCATGTTAGCCTGTACCTCCGAGAAATATATACAGAACAAGAGAGGTCCCAGGACTGAGCCTTGTGGGA
The DNA here is from genome assembly GCF_019279795.1 of Protopterus annectens. Classification (NCBI taxonomy): domain Eukaryota; kingdom Metazoa; phylum Chordata; order Ceratodontiformes; family Protopteridae; genus Protopterus; species Protopterus annectens. The sequence goes on along the minus strand of NC_056747.1, from coordinate 1,151,570,493 downwards.
CGCCACTTGTAAATGGTTTGTAGTCTGACATGGCTCCAGCAATTCTAACCATGTGGGTTCTGTCCTTGAGCCAGTTTGCAACCCATCTAGTGACATGGGGGTTTATATTTAAGCTGGTGAGCTTATCTATAATGCCCGAGTGGGGTATTGTATCGAAGGCCTTTGCAAGGTCCAGGTAGGCTGTGTGGACCACCTTCCCCTCGTCAATGGCCTTGGTGACTGTTTCAAAGAAATCGACCAGGTTTAAGAGGCAGGATCTGCCCTTAACAAAGCCGAACTGGGTAGGATCCAGTGTCTGTAGGTCCCCAATATCTTTATTTATGAGGTCCATGATGATCCTTTCCATAGCTTTGCAGACCAAGCTAGTCAAGCTTATGGGGCGATAGTTTCCAGGATCCGTTGAGGCACCACCTTTGTGGAGAGGGACCACTGTTGCTGTATGCCACTCTTTGGGTACATATCCTGTAGTAAGGCTGAGATTGAACAGTAGTTTTATGTTTGGGTTTAGTTCTTCTTGGAGTTCATGTAGGACGCAGCCTGGGACACCGTCTGGTCCCATTGATGCTGTGTTTTTTCTTTGGAGAGGGCGGCTCTTACCTGAGCATCTGAGATGTCAGGGGGGCAGCACTCTGCTGGGATAGATATTTGCCCTTTTGGTGGGGAAGGGGGGGGGAGAAGTTTGCACCAAACCTGTCAGCTAGGATGTTGGCAATGTCTGTGGGTTCGGTGTATTTTTTGTCATTTTGGACTAATTCTGAGCATATCTGGGAATTCCCACCCAGGTTCCTAACATAACTAAAGAAAGCCTTGTGATTATCCTTAGTGTCCTGTGCAATGTTTCTCTCGAAGCTGGCCTTAGACGATTTTATGAGTGCCTGTAGTTTTTTGCTAATACTGATCAGAGATGCTTTCCCTTTTTGGGATTTTGCTCTATCATGTAGTAGCTTCCTCCTTCTATTGTATAGTTTATTTATGGCTGGGGTCCACCAGACAGGACGCCTAACTTTGGAGGATTGGGTCTTGGTTTTATTTGGGATTGCATGATCCATGCATTCCTGAAGGTGTTCATAGAATGCATTTATAAAGGATTCTGTGGTCTGTACCGTATTTTCCACAGGCCCGGGAGCTTTGAAGGATTCCACCTCGGTTTTGAGGAGTGTGAAATTTGCTTTAGAGAAGTTTTTCACTGTGGTTTTCTGGGCAAGGACTGGGGTCGGGATGTGAATATCTAGTGAGATTAGTTTATGGTCTGATCTTACCAGTGAGGGATACACTTCTGGTCTGGAGCATAGAGTCCCCATGTTGGTGATGATCAGGTCCAGTATGTTTTCCCCTCTTGTGGGAGTGGCAACAAGTTGTTCCATAGCATTTGAGTTTATAAATTCTAGGAACCTTTGGGCTAGGGTGTTGGAGCTAGAGTAATGCTCCCAGTCTATGTTAGGGTAGTTGAAGTCGCCCAATATAATGGTGTTTGGAGAGACCTTCATATTTTCCAGTGTTCTCAGGAAGGCAGAGTGGGGTTCCTGGGTTTGGGAGGGTGGTCTGTAGCAGGCTATAAACTGGAAGGCAGTTTTACCCACTGTTCGTTGCACATGGATAGTCTCTGATGCTTCGTGCTGTGCCACCAACCTGGAGGTGTGGGCATCTTTGATGAATATTGATACTCCCCCTCCTTTTGTGGTTCGGTCCAAGTTTTGGGGCCGAAAAACATGGTATGAGGTATAACCTCGTAGTGCTGGGGTGCTCTCGGGAGCATTGAACCAGGTTTCCGTTACTGCACAGATATCTATGTTCTCCATGCTAAGGAGAGTTTTGAGTGCATGCATCTTGAGGTTTAGACTTCTGGTGTTGAGTAGCATTACTCTTAGTTTCTTATCACTTGTGATACCTATGGAGGTGGGTTTGTCTTTTGAGCCTTGCCTAAAAAAGGCACTATGGGGGTGGAAAGAGCCTTTGCCAATATCCGAAAGCCCAGGGGTGACAGGTGCAAGCCGTCCCTAGCGAAGCATCGTGGCTTGTCGAGCATGTCATCCCAGGCAGACAAGCATTGGATCCCCCTTTGAATGACACCAATACGCCAATTGTTGAAATTGATCATCTTGTCTTCATATTGTGGCATCATTCTTGGTGAGAGTAAGATGCTACTCAAGGTCAGGGTCATACCGGCCTGGGCTACATCCTCAGAGAGCTCCTCTATGTCTCTTTTCATGTAGTCCAGGGAGGTACGTCTCAGGTCATTCACACCAGCATGTACAATGACTGAGTCATATTTGTACTTGCCTTGGAGTGACCTGAGTGCTTGTGTTATGTTGCGGATCCTAGCGCCCGACAGGCAGCTCACCGTGACCTTCTCCTTGTTCAGCCTGGTGAGCGGGACGTCAGTGTGCCTGACGATAGAGTCACCTATTACAAGTGTATCAGGTGTGTTGTTTAGCCTTAAGAGCTGTGACTGTTCGGCACACTGGCTTTGTGAGCTATGTGTTGCACGTGTTTTGTTTTGGGGTAGCGGTTGCTTGGGTGTCTGCTTTGGAGGTCTCTACTGCTTAGGCTGCTTTTCATACCACCATACCATACGTGATACCCTTCGGTTTATATACGCCTAATACTTTTCATACCACCACACCATACCTGATACCCTTCAGTTTATATAGTCCTAATAGTTTTCATACCACCACACCATACCCGATACCCTTCAATTTATATACTCCTAATACTTTTCATACCACCACACTATACCTGATACCCTTCAGTTTATATACTCCTAATACTTTTCATACCACCACACCATACCTGATACCCTTCAGTTTATATAGTCCTAATACTTTTCATACCACCACACCATACCCGATACCCTTCAGTTTATATTGTCCTAATACTTTTCATACCACCACATCATACCTGATACCCTTCAGTTTATATAGTCGTAATACTTTTCATACCACCACACCATACCTAATGCCCTTCATTTTATATACCCCCCACCATACTCTAAACCTCTTAGCACAAGAAATCTGGACAAAGCCAAAACTGGGGACACATTTCAAATATATCTTTTATAAACTTACAAAGTTAATAGAATAAAAGTTTTTTGTGTTTGCATGCATTTACTAATGGATATGAAATTTGAAATTGAAATGTCTGTCTTTATTTAGTGACTTCAGTCCTCAATGATTTGCCAGAAAACCAAAAATTTTATGAGGAACTGGTCAAAAATATGAGGCAAAAATCTGGACAGTCTGTGAAAATCTGGACAGTTGAGAGCTATGCCCTCCACACTTTTTGGTATGTGTCATGATACTATTATTGAAAAATGGTTGTTTTACAGCAGTATAAAAACACTGCATTTCTTGTTGGCATTGTAAGATGTTTATTGACAGAGAAGTTGTTGATAATGTACTTGTAATCTGTGTTTGATTTAGGATCCGGGTAAATGACCTCATTGTTGAAGTGGATGGAATAAGTTTGGTTGGAGTAACCCAGAGTTTTGCAGCAACGGTTTTGAGAAACACTAAGGGAACAGTCAGGTAAGAATATGTAACTCTACAGGAGGGTTAAGCTTTTATCTTTTTTATAGTTTAGCTTTTTTACATTACGAAGAAGAAAATAAAATGCTGCTTTGCTTTGGGGTTCATTAAATTTTCATATTTATCAGAAAATGAGATGCAGAATGCAAGGTTAGGTGATCACAAAATTTTAAGGTGTACTATATGCTATTAGATGTCAACAAAACAACACTTTAAAGGGCAAAACGCATCATTTCACTTAAGTACAAATACTCAGCAAAAAACAGTCTTGTACATACTAGATGATTTCTGTCTTTCCTTCTGTCTGGTAGACAGAATGTTCATAAAAGAAAACAGTAATTCACAGTGCAGTTCTTACTTTCAGGTGCATAGAATTTCAGAATTCACAGATGGATTTTGAAATTCATTGCATTAAATGGATCATTGTTATTGTATTATTATATTAAATTAATAATATACAATAATAATATAATATAAGGTATAATTATAATCATTATTATATTAAATGGATAGCATTATGTGCACTGTAAGAAATCTATACAGTAGATAGCTGATTACTTCAATTGTGCGTGAAGACAAATGTAAACACTGACACGTAATTTCTTTTCCTATTGGCTCTTTTCCATTGCAGTATGGTGATTTTGACATTTTTAAGTGTGGCAGACCCTTTGTAATGTTTTTGACTGTAGCTTTAAATAAAATGTGGTAGAATTGCACAGCGGGCAGGTAGAATCATTTGCTTACAGCACTCTCATTCAACAGGTGCATCTGCGACATCATGCCTGGAGAGAGGAGTTTTGAATATAAATGGTCGATGCCGTCCTTACAGCATGTCCATACACATGACAGATGTTTTAATTAAACATTCTTATAAAATGTCTGATTTAATTTAATCAGCTGAAAAGTCTGGAATGGTTCCATATCTGCTCATTAAAAACTAGCTGGTTAGAAACCACATCTGATTTAACCGTGTTTCTTTATGTGGGGGAACAAGTCCCACTATGCATCCCATGGAAAGCATGCTGTCCCCTACATCATCAAATTTAATAGCCCTCATCTCTGAGTTGACTGTATTTTGAGGTAAGACCAAACCCTGAATACAACAGCTTTATTCAATGAATGTACAATGTGAAGTTGTTCAATCTCGCCGTTCATTCATCACTGATGGGTTCGGAGCCGATCCTTGGCTGTGACACGGCCGACTAGCAAGCTCAAGGTCCTCCAGTAGCTCGAGACCCCACCCCTTATCCCAAAATGCACTGCTGGAATTACATCAGATCTAGTTTGCCGCTGCATGGATCTCTTGGTTTCCAGCTTGGCTCGAGACTTTATTGGGAGTTTTTCAACAAGTTATATATATTTTTTTTATATTCCTTTGTTCTATTCTTAGTAGCAGATATACCAGATAGTAGATAGTAGTTTTTGCTGTGTTTATACCCCTTCTTCAGTATTATCTATCTTGCCTTCGGCCTTTTGGCCTTAGGATTAGTGATTAGTCAGTGATCCCTTTTGGGACTGTAGTTTTGGAATCTCTAATTACCGTTTGTAATTATTTGTACAAACCCCAACGATACGAAACGCCACTGAACTCGCTTATCCACTCACAACTGTCAGCCAAAAAACCTTAGTAGGGGTTGAATAAACTTCTACACACAAGATTATAGTGTAAAAGCAGTTTTAATCCACACAAACGTTAAGCGCTTTCACTCACTAAGCGTGAGCTTCCAGCTTACTCTTAGTGAGTGAAAGCGCTTAATGTTTGTGTGGATTAAAACTGCTTTTACACTATAATCTTGTGTGTAGAAGTTTATTCAACCCCTACTAAGGTTTTTTGGCTGACAGTTGTGAGTGGATAAGCGAGTTCAGTGGCGTTTCGTATCGCTGGGGTTTGTACATTTTAGTTAACCAAACGCCTTATTCAGTTTGTAATTATTTAGTTTTAGTGCCCCTTTTGGGCTGTGTGTGTGTTTGTGTGAGTTACTTAGTTTAAAACAGTTCATAGTTAAACACTGTGCTTGAGTTGTGTAATGTCTGAAGATAAGGACAAGCATCCAAAGTATGGGTTTAAAAAATGTCCAGACTGCGGACAGAAAATGTCTGTCACAGATGCACATGTGCAGTGTGTTTACTGCTTGGGTGAGGTACATCTGCAAGAGTCTTGCAACATATGTCATTCCTTTTCCACAGGAGTGTTAGCTGAAAGGAAGAGGAAATTGATTGATAGGGGTATCATTAAACACCCCTTTTCTGAGGCATTGTCTGACCAGGATGGAGCCAGTAAATCATCTAAATCTTCTAAGTCTTCCACTGATTCTAGATCCAAAAAAGGAAGGAGGTCAGAGAGTGTGGTGACTTCGGCTCCACTGCCCTTGGAGCCAACAGTCTGCTCTTTTTGGAACCGGGACATGGCTTTGGAACCGGTGGCCGAAAAACCTCCTTCCATATTGCTCCAGTCGGCTCCATCTGTCCACTCTTCCAGGTCCTCTGTCAGCTTATCTGATCTGGATATGGACCAGCTGGTTCAGCAACTCTTAAAGGCACCATGGCCTAGTTAAATTGCTATCGGCTCAGACACAGCCGTCGGAGCCGAAGACCACTACCTTTGAATTATCTCTTCCTCCTCTGAGCCATATCGGTCCTTCGGAGCCGGAGGAGGCCGACCTGATAATTGTGGATCCCTTGAAGCCGACACCTGCTCCAGTGTCTTCAGCTCCATCTGCTCGGACGTTCTCGGCACCAACCAGGGACTCTAGGAGCTGATATTCTCCTGTTGAGTCTGGGGGGGATAGCCGCACCGACTTGTCGGTGCCGACCCTTCCTCTCGGGGCCTTGGCTGGGGTGAGCTCGGCTCTTACCTTGGGCTCAGAACCCACGGTTTTGGTGCGGGAGGAGATCTTGGTTCCATCGGAGCCATCGACTCCTTCTCATCGGAGCCGAGGTGCATTCGATGCCATGAGGCAAGTGCTGTCTCCCAAGACTTCCTCATCTCGATGTCTGGCCTCTTCTTCCCCTAAAGTGCCTGTGTCTGTTTCTGTTTCCTCTGGTCCTCCCAAGCGTAGAGACCCAGAGCCTCAGGTAGCTCCACAGAGTGCTCCCTGCTCTTCTGAGACCTCTCCAGAAGTTCCCCCTGAAGAGGTTCCCAAGAAGAGATTATGCAAGAGGAGGCATTTGGACTCCACCCAGGAGTCTATTACATCGGTCACCGACCTGGATAAATCAGAAGGGTCCCCTAGATCCCCCTCTGAGGACATCTCCTTTGCGGAGATTCTTGAAATCCTTAGGCAGAGGAGTGATTGACAGTCCAAGAGCCCTACTGAGGGCGAGTCGGTTCTCCTGAACGCGTTTGCGTCTCAACCTTCCACCTCTTGGGTATCTCCGCCCTACGATGAGCTTATGGATCTGGTCTCTCGTAGGGTGTGGGAGTCTCCAGAATCTATGGAACCTGTTCCTAGGAGGCCTAATAAGTTTATTTCAGCCCCTGTGGATAAGTCCTTTTTGACCAAGGGAGTCCCTGTTGATGCCATGGTGGTGGCGGCAGCCACCAAAAAGGAAAATTCTGAGACTTCCTCATCTATCCATCCTCCTAACAGAGAATCTAGGATCATGTATAGATATGGGAAACACATGTTCTGTTCAGCGACTTTCTCACTCAGATCACTGAACTACTTGATACATTTTACCAGACTGCAGAGAGATTAAGGAGTTGGGAGATAATCTTCAGGGTGCTGTAGCTTTGAGTGTATCCGATAAGATTACCACTCAGCTCTCTACCCTCAATTCGATAGTCAACTTGTCCATGCATCTCGTGTCATACGCAGCTGATGGTTCGAGTAGAGCTGTAGGTACAGAAATCGCTCTCCGTAGGCATACCTGGATGCGACTCTGTTCCTTTGCGGAAACCTTCAAGTCTTCTTTTACTAATACCCCATTTGACGGTTCTTCTTTGTTTGGGCCAAAGGTGAAGGAGACTTTGACCAGGTGTGAGCAAGAAGGAAAGACTCTGTCTGCCGTCGGAGTCCATTTTTCCACCCCCACTCAACCCTTTCCCAAATGTCAGAGGGGAGGAAAGTTGTGGTTCCGGAAAGCCCAAGGAGCCCTTCAAGACACATGTGGAGAGCCTCCCTCCAGAGGCAGAGGAGAGGGGGTTTCAATGGAAAACGCCACCCTCATGGCAGAGGGGGTCTGCAGCACCAGGGTGACAGAGATCACTTCTCTGGTCAATCCTACCAGTGCTCCTGAAGGGAGGCCTAGCTGTCCTACTCTGGAGGCAGTCGGGCGTCGCTTATCTTTGTACCCCAAAGCTTGTCTAAATATAACAAATGACAGTTGGGTACAAAGTATAATTTCCAGAGGGTACTTCATACCATTCTCCACCCAGCCTCTTCCCGTCAAAAAAATCCCAGATGTTCCACCCAGTCACATGGCACAATCAGCAATAGAGGTACGCCGATTGCTAGAAAAAAGAGTCATCCAGCCAGTCCCAGCACACCAGATAGTATTCAGAACTTACTCAAGGTTTTTTTTGGTTCCAAAGAAAACAGGGGACTGGAGACCCATTTTGGATCTCAGCAGACTCAACCAATTTGTGAGAAAAGAGAAGTTCTGAACGGTCACGCTACAGTCCATACTCCCCTTGTTGGGGAAGGACAGTTTGATGTGCTCGATCGATCTCAAGGATGCGTACTACCACATTAAGACGGCCAGACCTCCCAGAGATCACTTGCATTTCCAGCTGGGAGCCAATCATTATCAATTCTGAGCTCTGCCCTTTGGTCTCACTACAACCCCCAGAGTGTTCACCAAGTGCATGGCAGTAGTCACGGCTCACCTGAGGCGTCTAGGATTCCTGGTGTTTCCGTATCTAGATGATTGGCTCCTTACCTCCACCACCAGGCATCAACTTCTTCAAGCGAGAGAGGCTACTCTGACACTCTGCGATCGGCTAGCCATTACAGTCAACTTCGAAAAGTCTGCCTTGTTGCAATCGCAGCATATCATTTTTGTAGGGACAGAACTAGACACGTCAACCACCACTCTCCGCCTTCCGCAAGAAAGAATCTCTATTCTTCGCCAACACATCATGTCCCTAATATCAAAGAACAGGGCACCAGCAGCAGAGATATTGAAAGTTCTAGGATTGATGGCGGCAGCTATTCTAGCAATCCCATTAGCAAGAATGCATATGAGACTCCTTCAATGGCTTCTATTCACGCAATGGTCTTACCAAGAACTTCCAATGAGTCACATGACCCTGATAACAAATTCCTGCAAGAAGGACCTTTAGTGGTGGTTGACGTCGCTACATGTCACAATAGGACATCCTTTCATGCTTCCCCCTCCAGTTGCCACTGTGACCACGGACGCTTCCCTGATTGGGTGGGTGGGCTATTTCAGGGAAAGACTGCCCAAGGCACATGGACAGATCAAGAATCACATTTGCATATCAATGTCCTGGAGATGAGAGCAGTACTTCTAGCGTTGCAATACTTTCAGAACTCTCTTGCTCTAGGGACAATTGCAATACAGACAGACAACATGTCAGTGGTCTGGTATCTGAACATACAAGGCAGGACCAAGTCTTATCCCCTTTGCCGAGAAGCCCTCAGAGTATGGCAGTGGGCACTGTCATCCCAGCGCTTTCTGTTGGCAACGCACATCCCGGGCAAATCCAGCGTAATAACGGACAAACTGAGCAGAGCAATCTTGTTGCCCCACGAATGGTCCCTCAAACAAGAGATTGCGGACAGGATTTTCCGCAAATGGGGCCAGCCTTCCTGCGACTTCTTCGCCAGTCACATCAGCAACAAATGCAGAAGCTATTTTGCCCTAATTCCCACGCCAGGTCACTCCCCGAGGGATGCTCTTGTCCACAATTGGCCCCCGGGTCTCATCTGTGCATTTCCACTCATTCCCCTGATATCCAAATTCTTACAGAAAGCAAAGTCGCTGGGATGGACAATCATCCTCATAGCCCCTCATTGGCCTCAGCAGATTTGGTTCCCGTTTTTTTTACCATCATATTCTGGAAGATCCATGGATCCTGGACCCAGTTCCGGACTTGTTGACACATCCATCAGTGGATCTTCAACCGTCATTGCAGACACTGAAGCTAACCGCTTGGCTGCTCCAATTCCCCGCATAGCCAGACTCTATAATCTTTCCCATGACACTAGCAAGATTTTGTTGGCTTCCCACAAACCTTCCACAGAAAATTGTATCGTAGTAAGTGGAAGAGATTTTCCATTTGGGCTTCTTCCCACAACATTGACCCTTATCAAGTGCCATTGTCTTCTATCTTACAATTCTTGACAGAAATCTTCAACAAAGGAGCAGCGGCAGCTACGGTATGAGTACAATTAGCTGCTGTATCTAATTCCATCTAGGAATTGATGGTGTGAATATTATGGCTCACCAATTGTCTAAGGCTTTTCTAAAAGGTTCATTTCACATAAGGCCTCCAGTGAAGACACCTTATTCCCCCTGGAATTTGAATTTTATGTTATCTTGTATCATTCTTCCTCCTTTTGAGCCTGCATCATCTTGTGAACTAAAATTCTTGTCATGGAAAACTATCTTCTTAGTAGCCATCACTTCAGCCCGTAGAGTGTCAGAGCTCCAAGCCCTTTCCATCAAGCTCCCTTACATGGTCTTCCATACTGACAGAGTATCTCTCAGGACTAATCCATCCTTTCTGCCCAAAGTATGTTATGAGATTAACATTAATCAAGTCATTGAGCTGCCCGTTTTCTTCTCTAATCATACCAACAAATTGGAATATATGTTACGTAAACTCGATATTCATAGGCAACTTCGATTTTATTTGGACAGAACCAAAGACATTACGAAATCAGATCAGCTCTTTCTGTCCTTTTCTGAGACCAGGAAAGGTAAACCAGTTGCTAAAACAACCCGGTCTAAGTGGCTGTCGGATTATATCACCTATGCATATGCTTGTCATAATATGCCCTTGTCTAGTAAGGTAAAGGCTCATTCAACCAGAGCAGTTTCTATCTCATCAGCCTTTCAAGCCAAATTGCCTTTGGATAACATCTGTGCAGCAGCCACCTGGTCTAAACCTCACACTTTTATAACTCATTACAAAGTGGATAAGGCCTCCAGGGACAGGGCTTCATTTGGTTCTATGGTTCTGAAGAGTGTACTTCCATGAGCCACCCATGATCAGGGTGCTAGGGACGCTCCCCATCAGTGATGAATGAACGGCGAGATTGAACAACTTCACATAAAGAAGTTATGTACTCACCATAACATTCCATGTGAGTTGTTCCATCTCGCCTTCATTCTCACGTCCCTCCCTCCTTCCCCCTCCTGGCTGGCAGTTGACCTGGAGGCTGTCTTCATCCTGGTTTTTCAATGTGTCTTCATTCGTAGGCAGAATAATTATTGTACTATTATATGGTACGCAGCAAACAAGATCTGAGGTAATTCCAGCAGTGCATTGTGGGATAACTGGTGGGGTTTCGAGCTACTGGAGGACTTTGAGCTTGCTAGTCGGCCATGCTGGAGCCGAGGATTGGCTCTGAACCCATCAGTGATGAATAAAGGCGAGATGGAACAACTCACATGGAACATTATGGTGAGTACATAACTTCTTTTTTAGCCAATTGCGCATTACCAAGCATTTGGCTGTCACATTTTTACTTAATATTACCCAGAATAAGCTGCAAAAAATGGTGGACCTATTTTGCTGATTAGCTAGCACTTTCATGACAGTTTATCCCACAAATGCCATGTCTGCCAAAGTCCTGCGGATGTCTAGGCCTTGTTGGATTGTTTTCTTGCTCCATGTACTGGCTTTTCCCAGTAGTCTGTCAGCAGATGATATACATTTGCTGAGTGATCTCAGCAGTACTGCACATAAGATAGCTAGCATCCAAATTACTCTGAGGCACTTAAGGAACTCTTCTTGTTTTCAGTCTTATTATCATCTGCTGAGTGAGGAACGGTGCCTTATGTTCATGACCATGAAGGAATCCTCCTCTTTGAAACACTGTGCCTACACTGTATAGCCTTTAGGGGACAGTCAGTGCATTTACAGACCCATTTAACCTTAAAACCAGTGTTAACATGCAGGACTGATTCATGACCCAGTATCTCCCTTTGGAATGAACTCCATTCTTTCCCAGTAAAACAGTCTCAAGCATTATCCATCTGTAAGAAGTAGCTAGATGAATTGCCCTATGGCCTTCATTCTTTCAACGTTCTCACTAAGAAACAGGCAATAAAATGTTATTTCCTTGAGAAGATCCCCTTTCAAAACAGTTGCAGGAGAGTGTGTCTTTCCCAAGCTTTTAAGGTTCAAGTCATCCCTTACTGACCATCTCCACACTGAAATATCATGTAAATGCTTTAGGACTGATGGTTCACAAGATTATTTAATGCAGACTGTGTTTGAAACAAAACACTGAAATTTGACCAATATTTTATCTGATATGTATTCTGAACTGTGACCAACACTTTAATGTATATATTTGTATGTAATGTATTTAGTCATGCACATGCTGATCGGTCTTCCAGTCAGTAACCTGTGCTATGTTTCAAGCATGGCATCACATCTCATTGTTAGATAGTTAAATTAACTTAGACTGTACAACTGTATGTAGGAGTGATTCTTGTTTTTGTCATTATGCTTGTCGGTGTGATTACCCAACCATATTAAGATCGTGTTTGACATTTTTTAAGGTGATGTTTGATTAACAAGTGTCTTTGTCTTCAGTTTTACTTCAGTATATTTATTTTACTCAAAATTATATAACTGTTTTCATCTGGGTAAACACGTATAAATAAATAAAAATTAAATAAATGCATAACTGATACCTTCAATTGAAATACTCTTGCCCTATGGACACTGGTCTTCTTGGAAAAGGACTCTGGACTCTCCAAGTCACCTGGTTAAGAATCTGTGGGTGGCCACAGTGGTGTAGCGGTTAGTGTTGTTGTCTCACAGTTAAGAGGTCTTCCAGTTCGATTCTTGGCTGGGCTGCCTTTTATGCGGAATTTTCATGTCCTCCCTGTGGTCGCATGGGTTTCCACCGTGTGCTCCTGTTTCCTCCCACATTCCAAAGACATGCAGTAGATGGCTGGACACACTAATTTGGCTGTAGGTTTGAGTGTGTATGTGAGTGAGTGGTACGGATGAACTACGTTGGTAGGACTAGCCACCCGGTGGTGCAAACCTTGGCTCGAGATGATCGACCCCATGTGCAAAATGGGAAAAGTGGTTGAGGATGGATGGATGGATGGATATAAATAAAATGCATGGGTATGCATACGTCAGCACTAAACAACTGCAGTCGAGCTTCTTGTGGGTTGCTAGGCCATAAACTTGCTATGAATCTACAAACTTGTGCTTCAGGGAACTGCTTTGTTTGCTGATTGTATCAGCCAAGTTTACACTGGTATATTTGTATCTCAGGAAGCTCTACTATGCATCTATAGCTGTGTTTGTGATGAAGTACTTTATACACAAACTGCCCTCATATCAGATTGTCAGCTTTGTTTTGGAATGCCTTTTTAAAATGTTATCCTTTTGAATTTATTATTCTTGATATATTTAACCATTTCTGTCATATACTTTCTTTATTTTCTGTCAGTATGTTTTTTTTGAAAAACTCTATATTGCTTTTTCCCCCCTTTACTCTGGACAATGGCTACTATATCTAAGAGTTTGTGGTTGCTTGGTACGGTATTTGCAGCAAGATGTCACTTTTTTTTTGATAATATTGAAAATTGATTATTTTTGGTGTGCCTTTATCCTGTGCAGGTATTGCTATGCTCATGTCTTGTAGTGGAGGTACTTCTTTCTGCTTTGTCAGAACACATTGACCACTGGTTGTAGTAGACATGGTTTTGTCTTGTAAGCCAGTATTTTCTTATGTTGAACAAAAACTTAATATAACAAAATGTTATATAAATGTAGATAGACAATTAAAAATTAGCTGGATATGTTGTTCAAGATAAACTACTGTTTTTATCATAAATTCAAAAAAGTGGTAAACACTTTATTTTGCTAGCCCAGACTTCGTCCCAGCATTTGGCCTACATTGGCATTATACTTTGACTTTTTCATCATTAGCATTACAGAAGAAAAATGCAAGATCACTTTGAATAAAGCGATAGATTAAGAGTCCAGAAACATATTTTAATATTTAAATGGTTCTGTCTCAACCTCAACTAAAGAGGTGTCAGCAATTACTTAAAACTGTTGCAAAGACTTGTTTTCTTATTCACTGGTAAACATGATGTGTTCCCTGCCCCATTTATGGTTTAGTTTCAATTTACTTAACTCCAGTATGTCTTATAGAACTGGGCTGATCAGCTGTACAGTCACCACAATTACGGATGTTCTACCCAGACCTCATGAGTAGGGAATTACACATCTATGTGACAGGGCTGTGATGCATCCTCAGTCTTTAATTATTCATAATTTGATAAGAAGGAGAAATTATTTCAACTACTCTGTGTGAAAAGCTTGGATTATAGGCTGTTAATGGTGCCAAAGAAGCCACACTGACAGTTTTTATTTATTTGCATTCATTAACCAGGTAGGTAGCGAAGTCCTAAGGACCTTTTAAGCAACGACCTGGGCTAAGAAGGCAAGGCAATACATATAAACATTAGACATGATCAAGATAAAAGGAGATTATAGTATAGCATTGGTGTTTTTAAAAAAAAGAAATACACAAGTGAAGTACAATAATAAACACACTATGATACTCAGTGCTTAAAAATGAATCACTATATTAACTACGATAGTAAACACCCAAAGCAGATACATATTTTGAGTAACAGCCTATAAATCTATAATACTGTGCATGTGACTATACAAATAAAGGACTCTACAAAGGACAGTTTGTTGGATCTCTGGATTACATTTACATTTACTGTCTTCTGATAGAATAGATAGCCACGTCTTGAAAAGATGCAGACATAAGAGCTTCTGTCCTAACCAAGTGTGGAGCAGGAGAAACTAGATATCTTAGGGCCAGAAGGGAGCTATGAGGATAAAGCTAACTTTGAGATGTCAGGCTTTCAAACGAATGATCATATAAGAGGAATGGGGGGAAAGCACAGAGGAGACCATGGGGCATCCTTGCCTTGATGCCCACCCAACCAAGAAAGAGGCAGAATCACGGAAAATAATTGCTTGCATTTAATGTTGATTAATGATGCAAAGCTATTACATTGTGTTCTGCCCAGGAGATTGAATGGCTTTCATATAACTGAATTGCCCAAGGCCCACTTATGGGGCATTAGGAGGTTGTGGCTGAGCCTGTCTGTTAGAGAATTGGTCTCCTCAGTGCTGTGATTGGCTGTAACTATATGGAAGGAGAGAATGGCCAACTGCCAATCTCTCATTTCTTCCTGACGAAGCAGGTACATTTGAATTCCCCTTTGTTTGATGATGTGCTACACAACTGCCTTGCTGTTATAATATAAAGCAAGGGGTCATTGCTGTTGGAGTTAGAAGAACTGACCTGATCTCCTGAGATGTCCATACACCCTGAACCATCTGCCCATTGTGTCTCGTTGCTACCTTAGGCTGGCTACATCTGTAGTAACTAATACCTGAACTGATACAGCTGAAGAGGATTCCCTGTTAAGTGGGCTGAGTCCAGCCATCATTGATGATGGGTTTTGCAAGCTGTGGACTTGGAAGGATAGGAGGTCTAATACTGTGACCACTGAACTTAAGCAGTCCATTGGAGGACCCTCATGCACATCCTATTATGAGATACCAAGGTCTTTATTCAGAATCCACTGTGACTGACTATGATTAGATCATTTGAGCTGCTGCATTCTGCAGTAACCTATCCTGGGACCTATGTGCTGAACTCTGGGTGGTGTTTTGAAGTCTAAAACTAAGACACTGCAAGGTTCACTGTTACCCCTAGGGAATGCTGCAGATTGACCAGGGGTACCCTTGGGACAAACTATAGCTTGTTTAGATAGAGAAAGAGAAGGTAGTTGCCTAAGTAAAGGAAAATGTTGTCTTCCTGTCGACCCTAGTGAGGTGGTACAGCCCTAACCGCCCTGGATTAAAAAATAAAACTAGACCAGACACTTGGGAGGGGGGGAGGCTGAGTGGCATTTGTTTGGAACTGGTAATAACCATGTCTGACCCAGAAGTGTGAGTACGTCTTGGATAACTTGGCAGATTTTATGTGGAGGAAGATATCATGTTGGGAAAAAGAGCACATCCATCTTCTCTCTGACAAGCATGGAAGGGCAGACTGCACTATAACATTGAATTTTGGGCCAAATGAATGTAAGCTGCTGAGATCCACTTTTGGCCTCAGTTCTTGTGTTTGAAGTGGGCTCCAGAAAGTATGGATTAACGTCCTAAGCCTTTCTAGTCAAATGGTAGTTGTCACTTTATTAACAGTACTTGCTCTAGATATAGCAACAGTTTTTGATAAGAAGAACCTGCTATAGTTACTGGAGATAACAAAGTGTCAGACACCTTGACACCTTAGTGTTGTAGAAAAAGACTTGTAACCTTTCCTTTTGGGTTAGTAAGGGAGGAGGAAGTGATCTCCTGTTGTTTTTTTTTTTTTTCAGGAGAGAGGCAAATTCTGGTAAAGAGGTAAAGTCTGAGGCAAATTCAGAGTTTTTCCGTATTAGTTTTCCTAGCTGCCTGAATATGTGTTATCCTCAGCTGGGGTGCCTTCATTGTGGAGTCTGCATGTCCTCCCTTTGTTCACATGGGTTTCCTCGGGGTTCTCTGGTTCCACCCCCCCCCCCACATTCCAAAGACATGCAGTAGGAAAACGGACACCATAAATTGGCCGTATGTATGAGTGTGGCAGAGTTACAGCAGCAGGGCTAGCCACCCAGCAGTGTAGACCTTGGCTCTAGATGATTGCACTGTTGAAATGACGCTCTGACCTCATGTGCAAAAATGGGAAAAGGGATTGTGGATGGCTGGATGGATGGCTTCACAACAGGATAGATTGTCCCAAACAAATCAGACTGTGTATGTGCCTGCAGGTGGAATCAACCTGTCACAGACACACTTATGCAAAGTGTATTGATGATGCAAGTTCAGGAGCCAAAGCATAAAGATTCCATAAAAAAGAGACCATTTTACAAAAAGTTAATCGAAAAATCTATCTCTTGGAATGAAGACTGGACAGAGTAAAATAAGCACTTATTCACAAAATTGTGCAGAATCCCTAGAAAATAATCATTACTAAACATAATTACAAGCGTAGGCCGTTTTCTCCTGAACATGAAATACAGCAAAGAATATCTGGTGACAGAAGCATGCTGGATGTATGATAGGAAGGCATGGTTACAAGCAGCCTGTGAAGATTCTGTTTGCTGCATTGTCTTGAAGCCTAAGGCATCAGTCCTATTAGAAACAGACAATGAACTTCTTATCAGTTCTACCATCTTGGTAAGTGCTTTACACAGGGTCACTGAAACAGAAAATCATAACATTTAGATACATTCCCAGACTGTATAGTATTTTTCCTGGAAGTGGAAAGATGTGGAAGTAATTAGCCATGCCATTTCTTATGCATAGTATGTGTAAGAAACATTACTGGAGTATAGGCCACTTTGTAAAGTGTAAGATGAATGGTAGGTCATTAGACCTAGCACAGGATCTGAACATGTCTGGATTACGTAGTGATGAAATCCACGTACAAGCTAAGTTACAAGTATGGCTTTTGAATTTGGTTTCTAATCTTGGCAACTTTAAGTGCCACAAAAAATGATATCCTCAAGAAGTAAATAGTGCAGCTGACAGGTAATTTTATCCAGATATCAAGCCTGAAGTATGCATGTGATGTAAACATCAAAATGTATTCCCATACCTAGAAGTTTATCTGAAAGTACTCTCATGATAAAACCCTCAGTATTTCCCACAGTGTAAAAAATGGATATTTAATGTAATTAGGTATTGTTGTGGAAAGGTTTACTGTCTTTAGAGTAACTGATATGATTAAAGGAATATACAGTTATTCCTTCAATCATAGGTGCTATTTGGTGCCTATGAAGGACCAGCGTAAGTGTTCTTTCAAGGAAATCTTCTGTTTACTTATGAGATCCATGGTCATATTAGTCAAGTTAATAGACAACTAAGCATCATATGTGTATCAGAAGTATGGTGTTCTTGTCTCTCATGTTAAAAGTGTGCTGATCCAGTGTATTACTCTGCCTTACTCAAACATGGCTAGACTGATATGGTCTATAAATTAATATTAAATTTAAGAGAAATTTTTGTTTTAAGAATTAGTAAAATGTATACATGTCCTGATGTTTAAGTAGCAGAAATATCCAGGCATAGAAAAGAAAAACAGAAGTTGTCTATTTACCTTAATGATAAAGGTGGACTAGCAACAGGTCTATCCTTGTTAACAACAGGAATAATGCTGTCTGGCTCTTAGAGAGCATGACACCTAAGTTTTCACAGAGTATTGGGTTTCACACCTGTCCCACAACGCACAGTGAAGACATTCTTGTCCAGGTCTGTGGTATACTGCTGAAAGCAGGCATAATTAGACATAAGCTTCAACAATAATTAAGGAAGAGGAGGTGGAAGATGGGTGGGTACATTACAGAGGATGGACCTGCTCATCCAGATCTGTTATTTTGGTAATTACAGTTTTTGTATCTGGTATAAGAATGTCCATCCTCATTTTCAGCAAGACAGAATCCCAAGGTAGGTAAGCTCATGGGAACGTAGCCCTTATCACTGTGGCAGCAGAGGAGACCTAGACTTAGATGTAATTTCCACTCATGATATTCTTTTAAACTCCTTTATTACACTTCACAACATCATCAGCGTCATCAGTCATCATCAATTCCCTTTTCCCCATTTTCCACATGGGGTCAGGGTGGCGTGTTAGCTGTCACCGTCACTGTTGATTCAGTGCCACTCTCCTGCCTTCGACTGTCATGCCTGCCTGTTGCAGGTCACACAATCTAGCCATCTCTTTGCTGGATGCCCTTGTTTTCTCATGCCTTCTTCTTGCCTGTCCCAAATCTTCTTTGCTAGATTGTCTTTTAAGTTTTCCTACACATATGCCCAAATCACCCAACATAGTCTGTTCTCTGTGACCTTCTCTGCACTTGTTGCCATAAACAGCACAATAAATGCAGGAAAAACAGCAAAGATCTAAAACAAACAACCAATATATATAACCTGCATACCTATAAGTAAAAAAAAACAGCTGCACTTCTGGAACAGTGTTACAACTTTATTAACAGTTCTCATATTACTGTTACAAAATACATTATCTAAAATGAAAATCAAAGCAATACCCTACAAGCCCCATGATGAAATCATCCCTAGTGAGCTATGGCAAGATTGTGACCCATCCATGTAAAAACAATTGCACACTTTGCCCTCTACTGGGGGTGACCTTAGCCACCTTCCCTTAGCTCCTTCTCCCGTAGAATGTTAGGCTATCCATGTACCCTCTTTAAATTAAAGTCAGAAGTTGCATCTCCATTAGAGGTGTCATACTCAGTCTAATGTTCCGTAGACCACAACTGTCTTGTGTCCTATGCAGAAGGCGTATTGTGATGGGGTCATTACATGACCTTAGAGCCATTTCAGAAGTAGCCCTGCGTAGCAACCTGCTGTACCTTAAATGTCATTTGTTAGCTTAGTCTGAATTACTTCTTCTAGCTTTAATCATTTTCAAGCGGTATGTGCTTTTACAGCTGTTCCTAGCTGTAGTATCCATTGTATGAACATAAGCTCCCCTCTTCCTAAACTTGGATGGCCCAGAGTGACAAACACCTAAGGATCACAGAGAAGCCATGTCCACAGAATGACATTAGCAACTCTATGGCAATGTATCATTCGTCGACACTGTTGTGCAGCATAAGTTGGGGGGTGTGGGGGTGCTGCACTCCTGAGTGTGTTGTCCTTTGGGATAAGATAAAAACCTCCAAATGAAAAATACAAACTCCAAAAAAGAAAGAAAAAAGGCTTTGTGAACCGAAGGTGCAAACACAGAATTTATTCCAATAAAAGTGAAGCTCTTTTCGTCTACCAAAACAAATGGGTAGACTTCATCAGACAAAGTGCATTACAAACAATAAGACTTTAAATACCTTCTAAATGCTGTCATCACAAACAACCAACCTATCAAAACCTAATAAAAAACGCGGCTAAAAACACAGAAAACCTCCCACAATTAAGTTAACACATAATTACTCTTCAACTAACAAATAGTATAATAAATATATATATATATATATATATATATATAAGTACATACATCAAACAAACAATATGTAAAAAATAAAAATTAAAATATATAAAATGTGAAAAAATAATAGCATGTTTACATTTAAAACTCCAAGGGAACTGATACCCTTAACGCAAAAGTTTTCTTAACTTTAAAATGCATGTTAATGATACAATCTCATTCAAACCTGGGGGGCTATAAGAGTTTAACCTAAACTGCCAAATCAATTCACGCTTCTCCAGAGTTAGTTGTTGGGGCCTCCTTTCAAATCAAAGGCTACTTGGTTAGTCACTCTAAGCAAAAAGTTATGAGTGAAATTCTCACTACAATGTTTTGCCAAATCATTAACAGTGTTCCCCCTCCTGATGTTATAAATATGCTCATATATCCTTTCCTTAAGCCTCCTGTCAGTCTTGCCTGCATAGAATGCAGGACAACACTGGCAGGAGGCCAAATAGACAACTGACTTGGAATCACAACTGAACCTACCCCTGGTCTTAAAGTCTTTTCCTCCAGTACTAAAATTGGCACCATTTGAGATGTATTTACAATAATTACTGTTTCTGTGTCGTGCTGCTATATATTTCCCAAGCTGGTCCACATCCTTTGACTCAGTATTAGGTGAAAGTTTGGAACCTTTTTGGTGCTGTTGCTGCTTCTATAATATTTGGCATAAGGTGACTCTTACCAGAAGCTCCAGTCCTTAGTGGACCAGAGAATCCACTTTGATTTCCTTTGAACAGGAGCCACAGTGTTTGAGCTTTCCCATGCTGCATTGGTGGCTACTTTTAGCAAGTCCTGTAATTGAGGGACCACCCAGAATTTCTGCTGAATGGACCAAAAACTATTTTTTTGTTTAGTGTTCTCTGTGGAGAGTAGGTGGGGCTCATAGACCATCCTCCACTACTACTGTACCATTTGTAAAATCTCATCAAGAGAAATGATGGAGACTCAGAAGCCTTCTCTTCATCACCACCTACATTGTGAGACTCTATAGGGGACTCAGTGTGCTAACTCTTACGCATGACTTTAATATCAACCTCTGTAGGTGGAAAGCCCATAGGGGAAGGGGAAGGGGAAGAACATTTGGGTGTGATGTCATGGAATTACGGTGCAAATAGCCAAGAGTTCAATTGTCCTACAGTATGATAGTTGAAACAGCAACAAGATGCCAAAGTGGCCGCTCTGTTTGCTGGACTGTTTTCAGCACCTGGATGGTAATAGATGTTTTAAAAAGACATTTGAAGTGTGCTTACAACACTAAAGCTATGGTTAATATCAACAGCGTACTCTCTGCCAACAACCTGGACCCCTACAGGTAACTGAGAGAAGATCTATGCCTGGCAGGTAAGGCATCCTGAGAGCCAGCTCTGATGGACCTTTTGTACATGTGCTAAACAAACAACATCAGAACCACTAGATCCAAGGATTTAAATTTTGCTTGTGACATAAATAAGATGTTGGTTAGACAGATATGTATCTCAGAGGATCCCCATGCTCTGGAACAGGCTCCCAGACCATGTGAAGCAGAGTCCATCCATATCCCTATTTAAGTGGAACCCTGATTAATGCATGGTGGATTGTAAATTCACCCCTAATGCAACCCAGATAGACAAAGGCAGACAGTAATGTGCAAACTAATATACCCCCATATAACCTTTAGAAACTTCCTAACATACCCTCTTCTAATAAATGTGCATGATACATAATGACACAGTTGGGTTGGATTGAACAGCTAGGTGTATGATGGCCCTTGTGGTCATTTACCTAGTAGTGTATGCCTGTAAACCTGTGATCCATGGCTGACAGCTGCAACATCCACATCAGTAATGACAAACTTATTTATTTATTTATTTATTTAAATTTGTTGACCAGGAGTGTCCGACTGGACGTAGGTCCATTTTCAGCGGAGGCCCAGGGAGAAAAGCTCCACAGTTAAAATAAACAGACAAACTTGGCATTGAGCTTGATATTGTGTGTCAACCCCTAGTTTGGCACCCATAAAAGCAGTGCTAAATGAGATCACCCTGATGTAAAAGTTGACATTGAAAACACTGAAGCTGAAAGACATAGTCCAGTCACCAGAATCATAGCACAGCCAGGTCTTCAGTTGTTAACATCTACATTGTTTGAGTCAATGTCAGCAACCTCAGGACCTACAGTGACATCAAAGTTGCTGACAAGTAATATTTGGAATTTCCAAGCAAAAATATTGAGAAAGGTTCCCTCTCCACTGCCAAAGCTGATAGGGAAGGGGCTACAAATAGCCTTTTCTGTGCCCAAGCAATGATGTCAACAAACCTGTTATAATCAGACTTGTGCACCAGCATAAGAGAAGGCCTGGAGGAGTATGGTCTACTGCCTGATATTTGACTCACCTCCCTGTCTGCCAGAGAAGTTGGGGCAATCACAGTGATGCTGTAGTTAGCTTTGTCACCTCACAGCAAGACGTTTTCCAGTTTGATTTTTGGCTGGGGTACCTTCTGTGCAGAGTTTGCATGTCTTTCCAATGTTCACATGGGTTTCCTCTGCGTGCTCCGGTTTCCTCCCATGTTCCAAAGACATGACATCTCCAGACTAGTAGCACAGCATAATGTATCGGAGATACTTCAGGTGCAACTAACATTGGGCAAGACAGCGATTCAGGTCGTAGCCTGCTATAGGTCCCCAACCATGTCCCAAGACTCTTACTCCACATTCCTAGACACCCTGGAAAATATTAGGGTCCAACCCAACACCCTCATACTAGGTGACTTTAACTATCCCTCCATAAACTGGGAAAACTATTCACGCACCAATACACTTGCCCATCATTTCCTACAATTCATTAATTCCAATGCCCTGGACCAGTGCTTTCTTACCCCCACCAGAGGGTGCAACATCCTTGACCTGGATAGTCAATTCTTCCCTGGTTAGATTCGACCACAAACTAATCCCCATGGAAATCCGCATCCCACCCACGCTCCCCACAAAAGTAACCACCATGAAAAACTTCTCCAAAGTTAACTTTGGGCCCCTAAAACCAGAGGTGGCTAACTTTACGACACCCATGCAAATGGAAAATAGTTGCATGACTGCTGAATCATACACCAGTGCACTGTACAAACACGTACATAAAAGCATGGAACTAGCCATACCCAACAGAACCAAGATGCTCTCCTCCAAAAAAAGGAAGCTAATCTGGTGGTCCCTGCCATTAACAAACTCTACAACAGAAGGAAGAAACTGCTGCAGAAAAAGGTGAAGTCCCAGACTGGAAAAACTCCCTTATTAGCCTCAACAAAAGGTTGAGATCCCTCATAAAATCCTCTAAAGCTAGCTATGAAGGCAGAATTGCAGCAGATACTAAAGACAACCACAAGGCCGTCTGTAGTTGTGTTACGAATCTCCACAGCAATACCCAGATTTGCTCTGAGTTACTGCACAGTGGTACCTCCTATACTGAGCCAACAGATATTGCCAACATACTGGCTGACAGATTCAGTGCCAACTTTACCCCTCTCACCCAACTAAAGGACCAATCACAATACCGGAAGAATGCCAGGCACCCAGCATTACTGCTGCACAGGTTAAAGCTGCATTGTCCAAGGCCAAGAATACAGCTTTCATGGGACCTGATAATATCCCTGGCTGTGTTCTACATGAACTACAGAGTGAACTGGCACCACACCTGTGTGCCCTGTTCAATCACAGCCTCACCTCAGGCTTTGTCCCTACCAAATGGTGCACTGCTACAGTCATCCCTCTCCATAAAGAGGGAGCGACTACAGACCTTGGGAACTATCGCCTCATCAGCCTGACGAGTCTGATATGTAAGACTATGGAGCGTATCATCATTGACCTAATTAATAAGGACAGAGGGAATCTCCAAACTCTGGAATGAACGTGGTTTGGTTTTGTGAAGGGTACATCATGCCTGCTCAACCTGGTGGACTTATTTGAGTCAGTAACCAGAGCTGTGGATGAGGGCAAGGTGGTTCATACAACTTACCTCAATCTGGACTTTGATATCATTCCCCACTCAGGAATTATAGATAGACTAACCAAACTAGGCATCAACCCCTATATCACTAGATGGGTTGCAAATTGGCTCACAGATAGATCCCACAGTGTAAAAGTAGCAGACTCCAAGTCAGACTGTCCTGGGTCCTCTCCTTTTTGGTATCTACTTCTGAGAAGTCCAGGCCAACATGGGGGGACTCTGGCTGACCAAGTTCATAGATGATTGCAAGCTGGGAGCCATTATTAACTCCTCAAGTGATGCAGACATTCTAGAGAAAGGCCTGACTGAGACAAACGACTGGTGTCAAAGCCATGGCCTTAAGCTAAATGCCAAAAAATGCGTTGTCATCCCCTTTGGGAAAAACTCAGTTCCCATAAATTACCACATCGATGGTAGTGCACTGAACACTGATGGTGTTATAAGAGATCTGGGGACACAGGTTGACACTAACCTCTCCTTTGACCACCACATTGCCACTGTGGTCAGAAAGTCCTACTGTGTGTCACATCTCATTACCAAGGGTTTTGCATCCAGGAAGAAAGAGGTTGTTGTCTCTCTCTACTCTTCCCTCATTAGACCAATCATTTAGTATAATGCCCTATTTGGCATGTACCTCACTAGACTCCTGCAACAGCTGGAGAGGCCACAAAAGTACCTCACAAAGAGGATCCTAGGCCTTAAACACGTCCTACACAGACAGACTCAAAAAACCCAGCTTTTCTCTTTCTCATTTCGTCTACTAAGAGGCGATGTCTGCTTGACTTCCAAAGCCATGTCTGACCCAGCTCTGTTAAAAATGTTACATCTAAAGAAATCCCAATCCCTCTGCACTACACACTCCAGAGACCTCCACCTCATTACCACAATCAACAGAGCATGCTGTAGAGATAGGTTCATAACCCAGAGGCTGCCCGTGCTATGGAATAGACTTCCCATACATGTCAGGCAAAGCACCTCACTGGCCCTCTTCAAGAGAAATCGTGATGAGTGGATAGGAAATAGAAAGTTCACCCCAAGGATCACTCCAGTGGCTCTACTCTATAGAGGCACTGGGAACTAACGTCGGGCAGCACAATGCTAGAGCACTTCTATGGGCTAGGCTTGTAAAGGGTCCAGGGCCATTAGCCTAGTACACACCTATGTGTCTGGAGCATTTCTCCCTGGGTCTCTGCTGAAAATGGGGTCTGTCCCAATCGGACTTTCCTGGTAAACAAATGTTCAATAAATAAATAAAAGTCAAACAATGAGATAGTTATTGCTTTGTAAGAGACTTGTTTTCCATAACCAACAGAATTAATTTAGGCACTCAGCTTTCCATTTCCCCCTGGAGAGGAATACCTTGCTTGCTGGATATAAGACCTTAAGGTACTTCCACGTAAGTGGTTTGAGGGATTCTGTACATGAGGCAAAAATCATTGCTATTGGGAGGAAAGGGGAGCTTTCATCTTGAACGAGAATCACTGTATTGTACAGCATTTATTCTTTCTGCCCCCAAACATATCTGGGCTGAAGACCTGAGAGACAGAAGAAAGACAAATGCTGTTTTCTTCCCCCGGAGAAATCAGGCAAGCCTGGAGCCTGTCTAGTGGTGGGATTTTATCCCCTTATTTGCAGTTTTTAAATGCACAGTCTTTGTGACCAAAAAGGGAAGCCGCTACTAATAAAAGCAACAAGCAATGAAGATTAAGATTTTTTTCTTCCTTTTTAATTTAAACCAAAGGAGAAAGTTAATACCTTAACCTATGATTTAAGAGGCCAAAAGCTGATAGATAATTTAGTCGGAAAATGCAAACTGGCAAGTCTTAAGTAGAGGGAAGAAGGTGGGTGGGTGGGGCTAGAAACAGCTAACTTAATAAAGGTCAGAATGTTAAAAACACAGTCAGAGTTTCAAAAAAGGAGTTTGGGACCATTTTCTTTAGTAATGAACTTTTGTGTGCAGCAAAAGAGAACTATAAAGGAATATTTTTGCAGTACATTATGGGATGGGAGGAGAGGCGGATTTAGTAGCCTGGGAGTAACCAACATAACTCAATGCCTGCCAGCATTACTCATTGTACCATATTTGTTATTATCCAGTGTTTTATGTTTATTTTATGTATATATGAAGTTTTTTTTTTCTGTGCAAACTGAAACAGATTATAGATAATGTAGCCAAATAATGATAGTCTGCAAACTGTATGATTTAAAGTATACCACCGTAATTTGGTTTGTGGTACCAGTAGTGAAAATACCTGTGCATAAGATCACAGATAACAGACCATATGTGTGAATAGTTACATGAATGTTAGCAACAGTTCTCCTTAACAAAAAAAATGAAAAGGTTATCTTTTCTGTTAGAAACATGGGTCTTAGGAGTATATCCACATTTTAAAAAAGGATTTATGTACTAAAAAATGTGTTAACTTAAAACACATGAACTTGTCCATTAGAAATATGGAAAACTTACCTTTTCTGTTTGAAATATGCTATTAGTGGCATAGGCAAATTAATAAGAAAGAGTATGTATATATATATATATATATATATATATATATATATATATATATATATATATATAAAATGACTGAAAACTCTTTAACATAAAATATATGCGCTAATACGATTTGTACTGTGTGACCTTCATGACGTAGCTGCAAGGTGTAATAGTTTGCAGGTGGAGATCAGTAGTAATGCCCTGTTTTTCTTTCTTTTTTTTTTTTTTAACTGAGTGAAATTTTCTCCCATACCTGCAAGCCCCGTCAGTCAGACATACGGTGTCAAGAGGGATGTCATAGCGGGTCCACTACATATTACCGAAAGCTCATGTGACCGAAAACCCATTTGACCGAAAACCAGCACTGGCAGGTATATGCCCAATTCCCCACTGTAGCGCGACCCTGGAGTGAGAATATTAAGTTGGGGGGTGTGGGGGGCGTAGCCCCCCACATTTTGCAATAACCTTCTACTGATGTTATAAGTTTTTATGTATATTTAAATGATACACATTAATATAATATAATAGTACATAGAATGCAATTATGTGGGGGGCTACGCCCCCCACACACCCCCAACTTAATATTCTCACTCGCGCTACAGTGGGGAAATGGGCATATACCTGCCAGTGCTGGTTTTCGGTCAAATGGGTTTTCGGTCATATGGGTTTTCGGTAAAATGAACTTTCGGTATTATGGTCTCAGTCAAATGGGCTTCGGTAATGTGAGCTTTCGGTAATATGTAGTGGACCCGAGAGTGCTTTGTGCTCTTACCAGCATCCTGGCAGTCGGAGCTTTTGCAGGTCAATTTAAAGATTCACCCTTAATTAAATAACTACTGTATTCATTTATTTATTACACCCTTCTCTGAAATGTACCTGCAGCTGACCTTCACATTCTTAGCTTTCCCTCCAGTTGCAGTTGAGCACCATGTCTTGGTACTGCCCCCTCCATGGGTACTGGCAATTGGAATGTGAGTGGGAGAACAGGTGGCTGTGGGATATCTCCCAGATGAATGTGTCTCAGGTGAGTTGGAATGGGGAAATAGAGAGCAATGTGGTAAAGAGTGGAGCTGGAAGCTGGCAGTTTATACTTTCTGTTATGAGCTCTAAGGCTTTATCCCCAAGGCCCTACTTACCCACTGTGCATTCTGACACCATCCTTGGAGGCTGAGCAGGCAATGAGGTATTGCATTCTGATCGAGTACCCAACTCCCTAGGGTGACCATTTCTGCTTAGACATCCTTGCAAGCCCATCCCAGTAATCACTTTGAGCCCTGGCCACTCCCCTGCCCTGGATTGGCATGTCCCTCCTTCCCGCTAGTGCAGTCAGACACTTGAGCCCCTACTTGGACTCTGGTCACCTGGGCCATGACAAACTCTGTGTTATTTATTGTCTAATAGTCATGCCTTGGAAAAGTGATCTGGATAATTTGAGAGGATCTTTTATGGTCTGATTATATGAACTGAGGAGGGTATTTTTGTGAAGAATAAAAAATTTGCTCATCGGGATGAAGAAAGGAAAAAGGCTTCCCTTTGTTTTTTACCTGGAACATTTTTTGGTTTGGTTTGAGCTGACGTACCTAAATTTGGATGTGCTTTGTTCCCAAGAAGGAACCAGTTTCAGTCCTGTTTGTTGTTCTCCACTAGTGGATCTAGTTTCCCTAGACAGTATTGTATAATGAGTCAGCGGCATGCTGGGGAACGGCCTACCATTACTGCCATTGAAGTATGAGCTTTCACAACTGTTTTGGCAGCAGGCTCCCATATTAATGAAACATCTCAATCCCCAACTCTTCTACTTGCAAAGTAATTTTAACAGGTCACTACTGCAAGGCACCAGTATTGACTGGGACTCCGTATCAGTTTTAATAGCCAAATTCATGTCCCTGTTGTTCGCAGACAGTTGAACACTTCCCAGAAGAATTTGTTGAAAGATGAATTGCTGATGAGTCCAAGCAAAGATCCTGTCTCTTCTTAGTGACTTAGCTCTCTTTTTTTGGCAAAATACTTTTTGTTAATTTGTGTTTGAAAGGCTTAAGGCATTTCTGTGTAAAAGATGAATTCAGTTTTAAACATTCTTAATTTTGTTACCTGTTGAAATTTACTGATACTCCTCCACATTATGGTTAAGGCTTAAACAAAACAGGCCTTATGACTTTGCTGTCATGCTTTGAACCTTTTTTCTGTACAGAGAAAGTAGCAAAGAGAAATGGTGGCAAAACGAATAACTGAAAACTAAAAGTAAAACATAAAGAGATAGTATTAACTAACAGCAGCATTCTATAATTACAAAAAGTGTTGAAGAGATTATGGAACATTATGAGCTATGTAAGGGAGCCTTGACCTGCCTACCTCATAACCTTATCATATCCAGTACCTGCATTGATTATTTGTTGAAGATGGGAAATTTGGCTAGAAAAAACTGAGAAAGGGGTATTTAAGCTGGCTGAACTGAAATGTTATGATTTGCTATTGCAATGACTTTCTATTAAGACGATCCTGCGTAAACTACCCTTACATCATCCCACTCACCTGCTTTTGTTAAATAAAGGTATATAGTGGTATAGGTGTATGTGTACCTTGTTTTTGATTCTAGTTCTAACAGATGTGGTCTATGTATACACTAAGGGAAACAAATATAGCCTGATCAGTGGTTGAAAATGTTGGACACACACACATAAAACATGTGGGTTCTTACTTATTACCAACAGTGCAGTGCACCCTGGGGCATCTCTGCAAGTGTTTCTCCAGTCATTATGAATGTCACTGCGGGACTTCACTATTAAACATCCATAGACGCAATGTAATGATGGCCAAAAGAATAAAATGAGTAAATTATACACGTGCATTTATTGCAACAGGCATGGCCCACTGCATGAAATAGTAACTGATATTGTTTTGGTGTTCACTTGTAGTATGACACTAGCAGCATCAGTGACACAACAGGTAACACACTCACCTTTGCTGCTGGAAGACTGAAGGCTGTGGCCTCTGTTCCCAATCCAGGTGATTGGATGGCTGACACTGCAGAGCAGCAATAGGGGGATGATGCACTCCTGAGTGTGTTGTCCTTCGCATGAGATGTTAAACTGAGGTCCTAGCTGCTTAAATTGGTGGTAGTTCAGAGAGATATAAAAAAATTCCATAGCACCTAGCAAAAAGAGTTGGGAAATTTCCTCAATGCCCTGGCCAAATTTCACCAAGTAATATAAAAAACACCTTGAGTTTCCTCTGAAAAGAGGCCACTGTCCTGGTGGGACTAAGCCAGTCAACAAAGGATGGATTGATAGATAGATAGACAGATAGACAGATAGACCAATAGGTAGATAATACAGATATCTTATAAATGTGGTCTGACATGTACCGTGAAAGTAACAGATGCATGCTGATTTACTGATGATAACAGCTGCTTCCTGTCATTATAGCGACATAAGCATTGATGCAGGTACAGCCTTACATCTGTTCTGGTACTAACCGGTACAAATTGTCTTTCTCATTTACAATAACAAATATGACCTGGCAGATAAATTGATGGTAGCATGCATGGTCTAATGAGCATGCCAGTTATAACTAGTGCGGCATAATGCTTTCTATGATAGTAATAGATATGACTAGAAGTACGACTTAGTACATGCAGTAATTTTGACAGATAATGGCACTGCACCCCCACAGCTGCAGCCTGGCATGTAGACAGATGCTAAAAGTTGTAGTCTGTCATTCACGTTGATAGTAAGAGATGTGGGTGGCATACTTAATATTTTTAGAGATGTAATCTAACATGTATACTCATGGTAAAAAAATGTCTACTGATAGTAGCAGATATACACCAGCACCACCACCACCACCATCATCATCCCCCTGTTTCCCGTTTAAAACATTGGTCGGGGTGCTGTGTCACTTGTCACCATATCTCCCTATAAAGTGCCTCTCTTGTACTTTCTTTAAAACTCAAGCCTGACCGTCGCAGGTCTTCTCTCATCTCAAACATTCCATCCGCCTCTTTGCTGGACACCATCACTTCCTCTTTCCTTCTTTCTGTCTGTCCCAAGTCTTCTTCACCAGGTTGTTTTCTGCTTTTGTGCACATGTGCCCGAACTAATGTAATCTGTTCTCTTTGACCTTTTCTGCAATTGGAGCTACTTTGGCTTGTGGTCTTATGTCCTTATTTTTTGTCACACAATGTGCATCCTACCATCCATCTCAGGCACTTCATCTCTATCACCCTTAGCTTCCTTAACTGCTCTACCTGTACTGCCCAGGTTTCCATACCATGCAGTAGTACTGGTCACACCACTGTTTTGTACACCTTATTTTTCAGCTTCTATGGCATTATTCTGCCATACAATACACCTCTGAACACTCTGTGCCAGTTGGCTGCAGCTCCTCTGATTCTACCTTTGACCTCCTCGTTCAGACTTCCCTTCTCTTCAGTCACCCCTCCCAGATTCTTGAACTGTTAACCTGTTCCTCTATTTTGCCTTCTGTCTCAATTTTCCTCTTCTGATTTCCCCCATTTGCTGCCATTACAACTGTCCTATCTGTACTCAGTTTCATCCCATGTGCCTTTCAGGTTGCATTTCATTCCTCTACCCTTTGCTGACATTCTTGCTTAGAGTCTGCTTGTAATGCCAAATCTTCTGCACACAGCAACTTTGTTGATGTGCCCCCTCCGGCCTAGTCCATCACCAGTGTGAACCACAGTGAGCTCAGAGATGAACCCTGATGTACACACACTGTCCCACTGGGAACACATCTGTGAGACCAAACACTGTTTGTACTTGAGTCATTGGATCCTTGTACATATCTTGCACTAATTCTACCAATGTTTCTGGGACCTTGAACCACTGCAGGACTGCCCAAATCAGCTAGATCTACACTAGCAGTAACATAGTTAAGGCCCTGTGGCACAGAAGGATAGAGCTCTAACTGTGAAGGTGACCAGGGTTGGATTGGCAGTCTCAGCACTGGAGGAGCCTGTCAGGGAGATGATTAAAGAAGATGACCTGATGTTGTTAATCTTTCCATTCATCACCAATAGGGTCGGTTCCGAGCCCTCCGAACTGAGTTGGCCTAGTACCAAGCTCGCGCCAGCCAAAAAACTCTCAAGCTAAGCTTCTACGCACAATGCCCTTCTCCCTGTTACCTCAGATCTCGTTTGCTGCATAGCTGTAAAGCCACATTTCAGCCAAGCTCTCAGCTAAGTGAAAACTTTTTGATATTTTGTGAGAAAGTTGTTTGATTCTCTTGTCGTTAGTGATTTATATTAATTTATCTTCACGTTTACAGTTAGAGTTAGTCTTTCCCTCTACCTGTTTGGTAATCTTTTAAGTACCATTGGTGGTACGGCCCTCCCTCTTTACCCTTGTGGTCTTGTGGTATTCCTCGAGTACCATAGCTGATGTTCCTTCCTTTTCTATCTAGTTGTGTATTTGTTTAGATTTCAACTAGACTAAATAGGATTTAAGATTGTATTTGAAGACTTTGATTGTTGTGTTATCTTAGCATGATGTCTGACAAGAAGGGTACTTCAGGTTTCAAGCAATGTACTTCGTGTATTGGTAAACTTCTGAACAGTGACTCTCATGATGATTGTGTTTATTGCTTGGGGTGCCCCGTCTTTCGTTGCAGCCTCCCTGTGTAATTTGCCAAAGTTTTAGCCAGAGCACTCTGAACGAGCACAAAAAGAAGTTGATTCTAAAGGGCCTACTTAAAATCACCCTTTTCAGAGGCCCTTTCTGTGACGGAGGTCTCAACCCATCCTAGGAAAGATAAAAAAAGGTCTCATTCAGTTCCCTCTTCACCCTTGGGTGACAAGGGCACATCTGTCAAACTTAAGGTTCAAAAACTTTTTTCGGAGCATAAATCTGCATCATCGGCTCCGACCTCATCTGCTCCAGAAACTATGACTATTACTATATCGGCGTCAGCTTTGGCACCAATATGGTCTCCGGCACCGACCATAAACCTGCCTACTACGACTTCGGCACCAGGTGCTACTTCGGCACAGTGCACGTCTTCAATGCCTATCTCTGCAATAATGATTTAACCTCCCATATCGGCTCCAAGTGCCCCTTCGGCACCGGGCTCTCTTATGGCTCCGACTACAATTGATTTGACTCCACTGCTCCCAGTCTCTAAACTTGAGACTTCAGTGCTGGTAGACCCTGCACCATGAACCCGATACTCTCCGTCTGTAGACCACTTTCTAGACCAAATGTATAGCCCATTCCTAGATCAACTAGACTCCCCGTCTGGAATATCCAATAGATCCAGCAGGAGCCTTTCAGAACTTGATGTGGTGCATCTTGTGGACTAGCTGCTGGCAGCCAGGGGGATATCCATGCCTTCCAGGACCCATCCCCTCATGGGATTTGGGTTGATTTCTCCATGGACTCCATCCTATTCTCCTCCTTTGACCACCTCGGTTCCAAAGCCTTCCGCTCCGATGTCCCTTTCGTAACACCCTGTGTAGGCTCCAGTAGTGGACCTCATTTTGGCTCCAGAACTGTCCCTTTGGTCCTCGAATCCTACTGAACCAGTCCTTCCTCAACCCTGTGATTGGGTTGCGGGCTCTTCAAATGATGGCATGGTCCCGAGTGTTTCTTTGGTTCCGTCCTCGGTACTGGGAGCTTTGTCTGCTCTGATCCTGCTTGAGGCTCCATCCTTGGGAGCGGGTTCGGCAGAGTGGGGTGTGACCCCGGTTCCGAGGTTGTCCTTCTCGGTTTTGGGATCCCATCCCTCTTTGGGCGGACCTGCTTTCCATGTGATGGAGAGGGCTCTTGCTGCTGGTAGCATTCCACTGACATCGGAACCCCAGTTTTCTCCCCCTGAGCTACAGCTGCCACAGGCCACCCCCCCCAGGACTTAAGGCAGGGAAGCCACAGGAACCTCCTGTACAGGGTGCCCACTCTTCCGAGTCCTCCTCAGAAGCCCCTACTGAGGAGCCCCTGTGGAAGAGATTGTGCAAGAGGAAGCATGTAGACTTACCTGAGGAGTCTCTCACAGAGGACCTGGATTTCGATGATGGTGAAGGGTCCCCACAGTCACCTCCTGATGATGTCCTCCCTGTTTCCATACTAATCCCCTTCAGGTCATCCTCCTGATGATCTGCCCTGTTTCCATACTAATAAATCACTCCATCTCTGAGTCTACAGTTCTCACTATCTAGAAGCACTTCTACACCCTTCCAATACATAAAGGAGATAACTCCTTTGATATATCCAATTTTAGACCCATTGCCATACTTTCACCTCTCTCCAAAATGCTTGAAAAATGTATACACAAACAGATAATGTACTACCTACTTCAAGAAAATCTACTCACACCTACTCAACATGGCTTTCGTCCCAATCACAGTACTACTACAGCTCTTCTGTCTTTTCTAAATTCTGTTTCACTCACTAGAGATAATAACAAAGTCATTTCTTGTCTTTTCTTAGACCTCTTTAAAGCCCTCAATACTGTTTCTCATCCTCTTCTTCTGCATAAACTTACAAACCTAAATTTCTCTCCTGCAACTATTTCATGGTTTGACAGTTATCTTTCTGACCACTACCATTCTGTTAAATGGCTCACAGCCCACTCCCCCCTTCTTCCTGTTAAAATGGGTGTTCCACAAGGCTCCATCCTTGGCCCACTACTCTTCAATATCTTCACTAACCTTTTCTCCTCTTCCTGTCCTGAATCATCTCTGGTACAATACGCTGCTGACTGTACAGTTATTACTATTGCTGACTCTTCAACTGAACTTATCTCAGCTACACAGACCTCCTTCAACTCGGTAGAAAACTGGTTATTTAGTAACCAACTTATTCTCAACCCAAAAAAAAATAAATAAACTATTACTCTTTCTGCCCAAAAACCTTAACTATATCAAAACCTCCTTCTCAATAATGTCTCTAAACAACAACCCAATACAGGCTGACACCAGCACAAAACTTTTAGGTGTTACTATTGACAACCACTTAAAATTTGACATACACATCAATAATTGCATCAGAAAAACACATCAGAAGCTAGGCCTTCTGTATCGTAACAAGAAATTTCTTATCAAAAAAGCTAAGCTAACCGTATCCAACTCTTACCTCTTGCCCACTGTATTCTACAGTTCTCAAATCCTAACCAACCTTAACACAGGACTGCTAGCCAAATTAGAAACATCGTACAACAAAGTAGCTAAATTTGCCATTCAAAATACATTCAAGTCCCATCACTTTATGTCACTGAAGGAAATAAACTGGCTTGAACTACCTAACTTGCTCTTACTTAATCAGTCTCAGATCATCCACTCTATAATCTACAAACCCTCCTACTGCCCAACTCTCTCATCCCTAATTTCCTACTGTACTCCAACAAGATCCCTTTGTAGTTCCACCCAAGGCCTTTTGCAAACCTACAAACCCAAAACTAAAATTGGCCACAATCTCTACAGCTTTAATCCCACCAAGGCTTGGAATAGACTTCCTCTTGAAATTAGGTCACTTGCACAACCAAAACAATTTAAACCTGCTGCTAAAAATTACCTACAAAATAAATGGATCTGCCAATGTAATCATCCCCCTTAAACCTACCACTAATCTCTGCTTTCTCTCCACTAACTCTTTCTCTTTTCTCCTCCTATAAGCCACTTTCACTTTTCCATTTCTTACTCCTACTTATTACACTGTAGATATTCCTGTAACTTTTTCTGTATGTGTTATGCTATTTTTCTATATTATTGTATGTATTAAGTGACAACTCATTGTCTATTACTCTGTATGTTAAGTTTTATTAAACAATGTCAGAACTTTTCTCCTCAGGCCTCCGGTGAAAAAGGGCTACTAAGCTCAGTCAGACAAACCCAGTCAACAAATGTAAAATAAAATAAAAAATAAATAAAAATATGTATCCTTTGGAGACATGCTTGAAATGCTGAAATAGAGGGGTGACTGGAAGCCCACTAATCCTTCTTCTGAGGAGTCTGTGTTCTTGCAGGCTTTCTGTGCCCGGCCTTCTACATCTTGGGTAACCCTGCCTGCAGACAAGCTAGTTCAGTTCATGGTGCAGCATGCCTGGAAGAACCCTGGCTCTGTTGAGGTGATCCCTTGGCGACCCGACAAGATTCTCTCCCCACCCGAGGAACACCCACATTGGTCCAGAGGTTTACCAGTAGATGCTGTGGTGGTGGCGGCAGCCACTAAAAAGGACCTAGCTGAAGAGAGTTCTATTATCCACCCACCCAACAGATAGTCCCGGGCAGTGGACAGATTGGGGAAGCGAGTTTTTGCATCAACGACCTTTGCCATATGGTCCCTGAACTACTTTGCACATTTTACAAGGTTCCAAAAAGAGTTAATTTCTGAACTCTCTGGAACACTTGCAGGGCAGGTGTCTGACGAGGTGAGGGACAAAGTTACCTCGCAGCTCGCAACCCTGGAATAGATCTCCAATTGCTCATGCTGTTGCTTTCACACACAACAGAAGGAGAGGCTAGAGCAGCAGGTTCAGGCATAGTTATGAGGCGTCATGCCTGGCTGCAAATTTGTGACCTCGTGGACCCCTGCAAGTCTTCCTTTTTGAATGCTCCCATCGAAGCATCTTCCCTGTTTGGCTCCAAGGTAAAGGACACTCTGGCCAGGTGTGTGCAGGACGGCAAGACCTTGTCTGCCGTAGACCTACGTTTTTCCAATCCTCAGTGCTCCTTCTCCAGGAACCAGAGGAGTGGGAAGACGTGGCACAAAAAATCTCAGGGTCAATTCCGTGCCACACATGGTGAAGATACCTCCACGGCGAGAGGGGGTAACAATTCTGGAAGATGCCCCTTTCAAGGCAGAGGGGTCCACACAACCAAGGCCCCAGGGACTCCTTTTCTGGACAGCCTTACTAGTGCTCCTGAAGAGCGGCTGATTGCTTGCCTCTGGAAGCAGTCGGGGGTCATTTCTCTCTGCACCAAACTGCCTGACACTCTATCACCACCGATCATTGGGTGCAGAACATCATTGCCAGAGGTTACACCATTCTCCTCATATCTTATCCAAAACTTCCTGATGTTCCACCCAGTCAGAGGGAAGAAGCAGCTTCAGAAGTAAGAAAGCTGTGTTAAAAAAGAGCCATCCAACTAGTCCCACCAGACCAATGCGGATCCAGATTTTACTCAAGGTTCTTTTTGGTGCCAAAAAAGACAGGGGGAGTGGAAACTCATTCTGGATCTCAGCAGTTTGAACAAACTTGTCGCCCAAACCAAATTCTGGATGGTCACGGTTCAGTCCATTCTCCCTTTTCTCAGGGAGGGCGATTGGATGTGCTCGATAGATCTCCAGGATGCATATTATCACATCAAAATGGACAAATGCTCCAGGAGCCTGCTTCGCTTCTGGCTAGGAGCCAATCATTACCAGTTTTGCGCCCTGCCATTTGGTCTCTCTACAGCCCCCAGAGTGTTCACAAAGTGCATGGCAATGGTCACAGCTCACTTGAGACTGAAAAGATTCCGGGTGTTTCCGTATTTGGATGATTGTCTTCTTACCGCCCCTACCAAGCATCTTCTGGTAACAGCCCTGAAATACACCGATTCTCTGGCAGAAATTTTGGGGATAACTGTGCACTGGGAGAAATCCAACCTTACTCTGGTCCAGCGACGCTTGATCCTGTCTGGTGTCACTCCCAACTCACAGACTGCAGGGGTTGAGGCTTCAGCTCCGGGTGATATTCTGTCAAAACAAA
Organism: Protopterus annectens; assembly: GCF_019279795.1. Classification (NCBI taxonomy): domain Eukaryota; kingdom Metazoa; phylum Chordata; order Ceratodontiformes; family Protopteridae; genus Protopterus; species Protopterus annectens. Next base: position 1,151,533,566 of record NC_056747.1, on the reverse strand, counting down.
GTCTCAGCAAGAGGGTTTCTTCAGGTCCTAGGATCCATGGCAGCCTCCATACCAATAGTGCCTCTTGCGAAGTTTCATATGCGAATCCTCCAATGGCTTCTTCTCTCTCAGTGATTCCTGAACCATCACCCCCTATGTTTTCAGATCCGGATAACCAACTCTTGCAAACAGGACCTTCTTTGGTGGATGAGGCCAGACATAGATCTTTGGAGCAGCCCATTCCAGGCCCCTCAGCCCAGGGCCATTGTGACCATGGATGCTCCCCTGATAGTGTGGTGGGGGGGGCATTTCCAAGGAAAGACAGTCCAAGGCACATGGTCCACATTGGAGGCCGACCTGCATATCATCGTTGTAGAACTGAGAGCGGTGATGTTAGCATTGCAAGCATTCCATCTGAAACGATTGCAATTCAGTCAGACAATATGTCAGTAGTCTGGTATATCAACAAGCAAGGAGGAATGAAATCCTACCCCCTGTGTCGAGAGGCCATGAGAATTTGGCAGTGGGCTATAGATTCCAACCGCTTTCTGATAGTAACACATATCCCAGGGAGCTCCAACGTGATTGCAGGCAAGCTGAGCAGATGTATTCCCTTGCCCCACAAGTGGTCCCTCAATCCCGGAGTAGCGGCAGAAATTTTCAGCTGTTGGGGCCAGCCTTGCTGCGACCTCTTCACCTCCCCTTCAAACAATAAATGCAGCAGCTATTTTGCCCTATTCCCCCAAAGGGGGAGTCTTCGAGGAATGCTCTGATTCATGATTGGCCCACAGGACTTCTCTATGCCTATCCCCCCATTCCTCTGATTCCACAGTTCATAAAGAAAGCCATTCGGTTGAAATGCAAGGTGATCCTCATAGCCCCATTTTGGCCTTGACAAGTTTGGTTCCCCTTCCTTTGGCCTCATCTGTTGTACCCACCATGGATTCTGGATCCTATTCCAGATCTGATCTCTCACCCCAAGGGTTGACTCATCCATATCTGTCCAGTCTCAAGCTGACAGCTTGGTTTCTCCACTTACGCTACTTGCTGGGCAGGATGACCTCCCTTTTCCTGTTCATGATATAATTCTGGCTTCTCAGAAATCATCCACCAGAAGACTATACCAGGACAAATGGAAAAGGTTCTCTGTTTGGTCAAAGGAAAGGATGCTAGAGCCTTATTTGGCTTCAGTCACAGCGGTCTTACAATATCTGTCTAGGTTTTTTGAAGATGGAGCCGCAGCCTTTACCATACGAGTACATCTGGTGGGGATTTCAAATTATCATAATGGACTGGATGGTACTCCGCTCATATCACTGTGTTTGTGTAAAACTTTACTCAGTGGAGTATCTCACCTTAGACCTCCAATCAGGCAGCCTATAGAGCCATGGAACCTCACAGTAGTTCTCCAGTCTTTGACTCAACTCCCCTTTGAACCTGCAACAAAATGTGACCTCAAATTCTTGTCATGCAAATCTCTCTTCTTGGTAGCCATCACGTCAGCCAGACGAGTTTCAGAGTTGCAGGCATTGTGCACCCAAAGACCCTACCTAATTAGCCGTAAGAACAGAATATCACTCTGAATGAACCCATCCTTACTCCCCAAAGTTGTTTCTGAGTTTTCCATCAATCAGTCTATTGATCTTCCAGTATTTTTCCCAAATTTTTCTAATAAAGGGGAATACTGCCTACATTCCTTGGAAACCACCACCATAACAGGTACAAGCATGCAAAATTTGAAGGTAATGCTACCCAATGCTAGAAGTCTAAATCTCAAAACGCACTCTCTGGAGGCACTCCTAAAAATGGAGAACATCGGTATCTGTGCGGTAACTGAGACCTGATTCAAGGTTCCAGGGAGCACCCCTGCAAAACCAGGCTACAACTCTTATCACACTTTTCGGCAACCAAACCAGGACCGAAACACTAAAGGTGGAGGAGTGTCCATATTCATCAAGGATATTCACACCACCAGGCTAGTTGCCCAACACAATACATCTGAAATTCTCCAGGTGCAACTAGCAATAGGTATGACTGCAATCCAAATTGTAGCTTGCTACAGATCCCCCACCATGCCCCAAGATTCTCACTACACCTTTCTAAGCATACTGGAAAATATTAAGATACAACCAAACACCCCAATACTGGATGATTTCAACTACCCTGCCATTAACTGGGAAAACTACTCGTGTGCCAACACCTTTGCCCAACGGTTCTTGGAATTCATAAATTCCAATGCCCTGGATCAACTAATCCATAGTCCCACCAGGGGCTCCAATATCCTAGATTCTGGTCATTACCAACATGGGAAATCAATGCTCCACACCTATGGTCACCATTTTTGTTGGTCAGGTCTAACCATAAGCTAATCACCCATGACATCCACATCCCTCCCCCACCCCCCAGTAAGTAAACCTCCGTAAAAAACTTCTCCAAAGCCAACTTCATGCTAATCAAGTCAGAAGTGACAAACTTCATGACAACCATGCAGACTGAAACTGAAAGTTAGACTGCTGAATCCTACACTAAGGCACTGTATGAACACATCCACTTGTGCATGAATTGTGCCATCCCAAATAGAACCAAGACGCTGTCCTCCAAAAAAAGGAAGCCAATCTGGTGGTCCCCTGCCGTAAACAAACTTTACAACAAAAGGAAGAAACTGTTGCAGAAAAGAGGAAAATCCCAGGATGCAAAAAACTCTCTTACCAGCCTCAGTAAGAAACTGAGATACCTCATAAAATCCTCCAAAGCTAGTTATGAAAATAAAATTGCCAAAGATTCCAAAGACAACCACAAGGCATTCTATAGCTATGTCAAGAATCTAAATAGCAATGCTCAGATCTGCTCTGAGCTAGAACAGAATGGCATTAAATATACTGATCCCAAGGATATTGCCAATATCCTGGCAGATCGATTCAGTGCCAACTTCACCCCCCTCTCACCCCCTAAAGGGCCCATCTCAATACCGAAAGGTTGCCAGATTCCAGTAATAATGGGCATACAGGTAAAAAACGCACTCTCCAAAGCTAAGAATACAGCATCCATGGGAACAGATGACATCCCGGGCTGTGTACTACATAAACTACAGAATGAACTGGCACCTCACCTAAGTGTCATGTTTAATAATAGCCTCACCTCAGGCTTCATGTCCAATGAGTGACGCACAGCTACAGTTATCCCACTCCACAAGGGGGGATCCACCGTGGATCCTAGGAACTACCGCCCCATCAGTCTTGACGAGCCTGATCTGCAAGGCCATAGAACGTATTATCATGGAACTTATAAACAAAGACATTGGCAACCTTCGACCACTGGACCCACCCACTTTGGGTTCGTGAAGGGCCAATCTTGTCTCCTGAACCTGACTGACTTCTTTGAATCAGTCTCTAGAGCTGTGGATGAGGGTAAGGAGGTCCACACAACCTATCTGGACCTCGCCAAGGCCTTCAACACCATCCCCACTCTAGAATCATGGATAAACTTACTAAGCTGGGCATTAATCCCTACGTCACTCAATGGGTTGCCAACTGACTTACTGACAGAACCCACAATGTAAAAGTAGCTGACTCCAAATCTAGCTTCAGACAAGTGACAAGTGGTGTACCTCAGGGTTCAGTCCTGGGACTGCTCTTGTTTGGCATCTACTTCTCTGAAGTACAGACCAACACTAAAGGACTCTGGCTAACAAAGTTCGCAGATGACTGCAAACTGGGAGCCATTGTTGAATCCCCAAATGATGTGGATATTCCACAAACGGGCCTTACAGAAACAGATTCTTGGTGCCAGAGGCATGGGCTCAAGCTCAATGCCAAGAAATGTATAGTTATCCCCTTTGGGAAAAAACATGTACCCATGAATGACCTCATAGGTGGCAGTACACTAAACACTGAAAGTGTGATAAGAGACTTTGGGACACAGGTGGTCTCACCTTCAATAACCACATCGCCACAACAGTCAGGAAATCCTTCTATGTGGCACATCTCATCACTAAGGGCTTTTCATCCAGAAAAAAGGAGGTCATTGTCCCACTGTACTCATCCCTCATTAGACACATTATAGAATACAACGCCCTGTTTGGTATGTACCTCTCAAGACATCTGCAACAACTGGAAAGGCTGCAGAAATACCTCACTAAAAGAATCACAGGCCTAAAGTAGATGCTGTATGCTGACCATCTAAAAAACCTCCAGCTATACTCTGTCGCATATCGTCTACTCCGAGGCAATCTCTGCTTAACATACAAGGCCATGTCAAACCCAGAGCTGTTGGACATGCTACACTTAAAAGAAATCCTAATCCCTCAGAGCCACACGCTCCAGGGATCTAAACCTTGTCATCACAATGAACAAAACATGCTGGAGGGATAGGTTCCTGACCCAGAGACTCCCCAGACTCTGGAATAGACTGCCCATACATGTCAAGCAGAGCACCTCTTTGGCCGTCTTCAAAAGGAACCTTGACGATTGGATCAGAATTACGAAATTCACCCCGGGGATCACGTCAGTCACCCTGCTAGACAGGGGTCCAAGGAAGTAAATATTGCGTGAAGAAATAGCCAGGGAATTGTTACAGCTAGGCTTGTATAGGCCCTAGGGCCGATAGCCTAGTACCAACCTATGAACCTACATACACAGGCAATTGTGGTTCTATCGAGACAGGACCAAAACAATACGTAAGACTGGCCAACTGTTCATTTCCTTTTCTGGGCCTAGAATGGGAAACTCTGTCTCCAAAGTCACTTTATCGAAATGGCTAAGGGACTGCATACGTTTAATTTATTCATTTGCAAAATAACCTGTGCCACAGAAAGAATATTAAAGCCCTTTCCACCAGATCTGTGGCAACTTCTGTAGCCTTCCATTCCAGGGCTTCTATGGATGACATTTGTGCAGCAGCCACATGGGCTGCACCCCACACTTCTATCAATCATTACTAATTGGATGTGGTCTCCAGAGGGAGAGCTGCCTTCGGCTCAATGGTTCTCAGGAACATTCTTCCATAGGGCCACCCAAGGATGATAAAGTAGCTGGGGATTCTGTCCCATCAGTGATGAATGGAAAGAAGATTAAGAAGTTATGTCTTACCATAATGTTCCATCTGTGTTGTTCATCTTCTTTCATTCATCACTTCCCACCCTCCTTCCCCCACCAAAGGCTCTTGGCAGATACTTTGGGTCCAAGTGGTGTCTTAGGGCATTTGCGCAGAAATGGCCTCTGCTTTACTTGTATAACATGGGCAAACTCGATTTGAGGTAACCGGGACAAGGGCATTGTGGGTAGAAGCTTAGCTCGAGAGTTTTTTGGCTGGCGAGAGCTTGGTACTAGGCTGACTCAGTTCCGAGGGCTTGGAACCGAACCCATCGGTGATAAATGAAAGAAGATGAACAACACAGATTGAACATTATGGTAAGACATAACTTTTTTTTTTCCCTCTCATGTCTTCCTTCTGCGCATACAGAATTGGTGTGATTTCCCATGGTGGAGACAGGTGTGGGAACCACCACTCATTGTTTGGAGAAAGGGCATGGCTGCTTGGGGGGAACTCCATTTGCAAATGTGAGGGCATGTCCTCCACAGTCAATGAATTGCTTGCCTTGACCTTGGTTGTGTGCATGCAGGGCTAAGGCAAAAAGCTGGTTAAGCAGTAAAGTGTTAAAAAGCAGGTGTTTATAAAACACTGACAATGAGGTTCTAAAAAGAAAGGGGAAGCTTCCCAGACCAAGAACAGTTCAAAAAGTTAGAATGACTACTTGTCTCACCAGTTCCCATCCCCTGGGAAACTATATCTCAGTCTAGGTCTTCATCTTCCCAAGGGGCATCAGATTATTAGAGGCAAATGGGTTCTGGAAATCATCCAACAGGGTACAGATAACAATGGGGAGTTTCTTCCTCTTTTAAGAGGAATCCTTCTCATCCTGTAAAGTAAGCATCACTGTTTCATCCAGTTTTGGGACAAATGTTACCTCAGGAGTTCATACAGCTAGTGCCCTTAGATGGGCAAAGGTTTTTTATTTCAGGATTTTTCTGGAGCTAAAGAAAGAGGAAATTTAGAGACTATTCTTCAACTTCTCCTTTCTGAATCTTTTTGTTAGGGTCCCAATTTTCAAAATGTTATCCCTCCAAATTCTGTTATCTCTCATTCCTTTACACAGCTTCATGGTAAAGTTAATCTTAAAGAAATGCTTGCTGTCACATTCCTATTTGTAAAGGTTTCAGACATTTCTTAAGATTTTCTGTGTCTGGTTTGTACAGCCAGTTTTCTCTCTTATACTGCATCAAGGGTAATTATAAAGTGTTTGGCTCCAGTAATTGCTTACTGCAGACTTCAATGCATTCCTATCTTTCTGTATTTGGATAATTGTTCAAATTGTCAAAATTCACTGACATGTTTCATGAAACTAATGTGCAGTTTAGAGTTTGAAGTCACCTTACAAAAATCTCCTGTCATCCATTCATAAAGAATATTTTTTCTGGGACGTCTCCTGAATACTTCCCTGTGAAGAACTCTCTTCCGATTCTAGTGCTGAGGTTTATGAGAAGACTGGTGTTGTGGTGGTGGACAGGTTTTCTCTTAACCCAGATCTTGCCTTCTACCTTTCACTTCCTCTTCAGTCTGTTACAACAGATGCTTCAGACTTTGCTTCTTGGTAATGTTTAGAAAGGGGTGAAAGTGCAAGTATGCAGTAATATTTGGGTGAAAGTGCAGGGTCTCTGTACAAGAACGACAGACAAAAGCACACCAGTTATCAGTGCTCAGAAAGCATTGAATCTTCTCTGGTCCCCAGGAACTCTTCAGGTTATCACAGACAATATGACAGTGATATAGTATTTAAACAAACAAAGGGTACTGGATTTTACCATTTTTGCAGACCTGCTTTAATAGTCTTGGGGTTGGCTATACAGCTCACTTTGTTTTCTGTTCAGGCTAGGTACTGTCTGGATGAAGACAAAATGTTATGACAGAAAGCAGGACCAGGATAGAATCACACAAATGGGAATTACACCCTGGAGGCGTCAGTGATTTGATCTAACTGTGGTGGAGCTTGTTGCCTGCTTTTATAACAGGCAAAGTAATCTTGCTCCAGTATTCCTTTCAAACAGGCCTGGAAGACAGTTCCCTTTTTTATCAATGGATGGGAATGTTCATAGGTTCATAGGTTCATACTAGGCTATCTGCCCGAGGGCATTTATAAGCCTAGCCATAGTTTTGTGGCTTACGCCACCCCTTAGTTTGGAGAAACTATGCCCATTATTTAGCTGTGCCTCTGTCGAGCAGTGACACTGAGGTAACCCCTGGGGTGTATCTGCGATCTCCCATCCATTGGTCAAGATTCCTCTTGAACAAGGCCAGCGAGGTGCTCTGCCTCACATAAACCGGGATTTTGTTCCACAGCATAGGGAATCTTTGGGTGATGAATCTGTTCCTGTTTGCTTTTTCTCCCTTTCCACTGATACCCTGGGTGCTTCGAACAATCCAGAAGAACTCTGCAAAGGTAGAAGCGGCGACCCCCTTTTGTCCCAGACAACAGAGGTTCTTCCTTCTTTTGAAATTGTCTGAGGGCAGTTACCACAAGCTACCTCATATCCTGGATTTACTCACACAAGATGGGGGGGTGTTTGAGACACCACAAATTGGAAATACTTAAGCTGACTGCCTGGATGACAGAGTTTTGATTCTCTTAAGGCACTTTTTTTTCTGAGGATGAGCAGCAGGCACTAAAGCAGCATAAAAAAGTGCTAATAGGAGCCATATAAGTCTTATAACTGGAAGAGATTTTTTAGTTGGTGCCATTCTAAGAACCAGGACCTGTTTAAGGACCGGATGCCCTGGTTCTTGATTATTTGTTGAGTTATTATCCTCTGGCCTTGCTTGCTCATCTTGTCAAGACTCATCTTTCGGCCATTTCTGCTTGCCTGCCTGTAGACCCTCCTGTTTTTACCTGTTCTCAAATGAAGCAGTTTTTGAAATGGGTTTTATGGGTTTTCACATATCCATCCGCCTAACAACAGGTGGCTCCTACTTGGGATCTTAACTTGTGCTTGAAAAACTAACATATCCTTCATATGAACCAGCTCGTCAAGCTGATTTGATGTTCTCGACTTGCAGACCTGTGTTACTTATTGCTCTGAGTGCAAGAAAAGTATCTGAGCCAACCCTACCTCATTTTAAACAAAGACAGCATTTCTTTGAGACCAAATACTTATTTTATGCCTAAAGTGGTTTCACCACTTACCTCAGGACAATCTATTGAAATCCATGCATTCTTTCCAGAATTTGAAAACAAAGGAGAAAGAATCCTACTTACTCTGGATGTCTACAGGCAGATCAGGCACTTCTGTTTATCTCATATGAAGGTAAGAAAACAGGGCAGCCACTTTCAAAGCAAACATTTTCTAGATGATTGCCTCATGCTGTTTCCTTTTCGTATTCTCACCATAATAAGCCACTTCCAGTCAGGGTTAGGGCTCACTTCACAAGTGCTTTGGTTTCCTCTGTGACCTTCTGGAAAGGGATGGGCTCTAAAAAAATATTCTAGAGGCAGCAACATGGTCCTCTCCACATATTTACACAAAGCATTACAAACTAGATTCCTTTTATAGGTTCATTACTAGCTTTGCTAAGACCGTCTTCCAGGGGCTCTTGAATTCTTGAAATATCTTGTCATCCCTGCGGCTCTTTAACTTATGTTAATCGACCCAAATAGTTTTGGCTACATCAGCAGTGATCTAAAGTTGACCATAATACAGTTGTCTAAAACTAAGATGTGACATCAGATGATGATGTCTAAAGAGATGGGTTATTTAAAACAAATGCTTTTTGGCAGACAGTACCTCATGGAAATGACTGATGGAGTGATCAATGAAATGGAAATTAAGAGAACTGATCACTGTGCCCCATTGTGGTTAAGCCAGTGGAATTAAAAAAGAAATAAGTTTCACAATTTTTCGGAGATCAATGTGTCTCCCTATGATTGTGGACAACAGGGAAATTTGAAGCATATTTTGTAAATAGTGGAGTTTATTCCAGCATCAGGAGGGCTTGTTGGACAGTATTGGTCAGTCTCCTCATTTTGTTTTTAAAAATGTAATGAACATTTGGGGCAAATTCAAGCAGGATAGGCAAATGGAAGTCAGAACACATAATAAGGGATTGTTCGCATGTGGAGCTTATAAGCAGTACAAATACATTAATGTGGGTACTAATGTCATGGTGGGGAACAATTATAATACATGTTACTGTAAAGGACATTATGATTGTTCAACAGCAGGGTTAGTCTACATAGTGACATTCAGCCTGCCCTGCAATTTATAGTGGAAATGCCAAGAATTAATTGAAGAAATGAATATATCAGCATTTACATGCTATAAAGAAAAAAGATAAACTTGACACTTTAGCTAAGAGTAGTGAAGCGTGTAAAGATTTTAATAAATTTTTGTTTATTTATTTTTGAAAAGTTACACTGAAATGAAAGAGAGGTGATTGGGAAATGTTATTTTTAACAAGAGAGCTACATTGACAGCTATTGTTAAATTCTGACAAAATTCCAGGCTTAAATGAGATTTAGGAACACCCAGATTTAGATCATGCCGTTTTAATGAAAGTATTTAATTACCATAGTTTGTCATTTTATTCTGATGCAGTCTTATTTCAGAGGAAGATGAAAATGATTAATAAACACACAAGCTTGGATATTAGTGGGTGTTTTTTTGTGGATAATATAGTTGTGCAAGTAAACTTAACCATAACAATAAATGTTCTAAAATATCACTGTTGCAGTAGCTGTCCCCTCCCTCCATCCCCCTTGTTTTATGTTTGTGTATTGTCAGGGTGTGGATGTATAAATATGTGGGTCTATATCAGAACATCGAAGTATTACTGCATCGAATGTTCTAATATCGAACCATTTCACTCAAAACACCATAACATCGAACACTCAGAACAAACATACACACAACACAAGCACACCAAAATACATAATCCACACACACACATACACTTCACAAAACCCTACACTAAACCATACGTACACTACTAGCTATCCACTTACCTTAACCCAGCCCTAACCCTAAGGTCCGTAACTACCGCACACTCACCTTACCCGCTCCCTAACCCTAAAGTCCCTATCGCACACTCACCTTACCCGCTCCCTAACCCTACACTCCCTATTGCACACTCACCTTACCCGCTCCCTAATCCTGAGGTCCGTATCGCACACTCACCCTTGTTTGCACACTTACCTTAACCTGGTCCGTAACCTTCGCTCCACAGTCAAGGAAATAGCAAAGCTGCAGAAATGGCCTACCGAATACTTTCCCAAGGAAAGTATTCGATATTCTGCTGCTTTGCTGTTTTCAGTGTTCAATGCAAAGGGTTCGATATTAGTACATTCAAAGTAGTAATACTTCGATGTTCTAATATAGACCCTAAATATGTATATAGTTAAATATTATTTACTATTAATCTTCATTTTCCTAGCATTTTTCCTTTCAGGGCTTTAGCCTCCCTTCCTGAGGCTAGAAAGCTGGAAAGCTCCACAGCTTTTGGCACCCAAACTGCTTTTGTATGTGACTGAGCTCAAGCCTATGGCAGTTAGGGCACATGGGAGGTGCTTTGAAGGTTTTAAAGAGGTCCGGTGGTCATATCCTGGGCAGGATATAACATGGCTTTGGCTACTGCAACAGAGATCTAGCAGAACATCTATTTTTAAGGTAAGCTTACTTGCACAACTGTACCATCTTGCATTTATATCTTGAAGCCAAAGGCATCTTAGGTACTCCTCACCCTTCCCTTCATTTCACCATTTTTTGCTTTCTTTTTATTCCCTTTCTTCCCAGATTAGGACAATCATTCCCTAGTTATTTCTGCCAGGGTTTTTGATCATGCATTGCCCAATGTCTTTTATTTATATCATGCTGGCTTATTAGATTCTTTTTCAAAGAAGAATTTTTCTGTTGATGGCCTTGCATCCTGTAATGCATGTTTTTCTTTTCCTTCCTGCAGCTGTCCATCACATGCTAGCAGCTCCTCTCTCTTCTGTTCTTCTAGAGCTCGCATTATCCTTCCTTCAAGTTCAACCTGACCCACATCTAGGGCTAGTATGGACACTGATGCCTGGTGTGACACCCGTGCACTGGCTCAGCAATCAAGGAGCCTCAGTCCTCATCACTAACACCAGTGAGGGGCATCCATATAGGGAAAGGATAATAAATACACACACATTAAAGTACAATTTCCCTTAAGAGCGTACAGAGATCAAAGTCAGTCTGGGCTGGTTTCTCCCTTTCTCTCCAGGTCCCCAATAAGACTCCCCACTGGCACAGCTATAGGTTCCAGATCTCAGCCTACTGGGCAAGCTAAAACCTCCAGCACCCTCTCTGTCCAACCAGTGTTTTGTGTCCCTGCCAAAGTAGCTGACAAATACACACACACACACACACACACACACACACACACACACACACACACACACACACACTTTGAGATAAGAGTTTATACAACCACACAGACACTCCTGGGGAAGGCTGGCACAGGTTCTCCTGCTGTGCCCCTTTTCTGCCCAGTCTAAAAGGTAGTACCAGCTGCCACCACCCACAAATATTTATCAGCTACTCAAAGGCCCTTAAAAGGGTGTCCAATTATTACTTTGCAATATTATTATCCAAATGATGTGTGACCTGACAGTCGAGACTTATTTAGAGTGACTTGGTGCAGCATCACTGTATACATGCAATGTACTCTTAGAACGTAAATGATCTCTATACAAAACAGCCACTGTTGAAAGGTTTAAAAATATTTAATAATAAATAATAAAAACACAAGACAACACTTCTTACTACACAGTGCTAGTCAAGAGTTCAGAGATCACAGAGAAATACTTAAAATAATACCGTAGAAAGTTCTAATATCAACACAGAAAAACACTTAGTCTAATCTTCCTAATTCCTAGCTATTTCTAAGAGAAAACACAGTTCTAAATAACTTATATAAAGAGCAAAGCAGTGCTGGTAATGTTGGATGTTCTCAAGACAAAATGCTCTGAGCTCTCTGATTCTCTGTCTTTAAATTGATAACACAGAGCTGCTTCACATGACATAATTCTTCACACTTCTCTGATGTTCCCAGGCTAACAGAAACTACATTTACATTCTTTACACCTGGTCAGAAACCAGAGCAATAAAGGACATTTATACATGCAAATTCTAGCCATTAACTCTGGTCTTAAAACAATAGACAGGATGCCTCCCTCTAGACATATCGGCTCCGAATTTTGACATCAAAGACAGTCATAAAATGCTTGACTTAGCTTTCTTACAGCAGAGTGCACTGTTATTACATTTTTGCAGTTCAATATCCAATGCAGTCTTTTCACATTTAAGAGAACAAGCCTGTGGCTTACATTAATATATACAAATGACAGAATTATATACAAAATTCTATGTGGCTAGGCTGGCAGCCTTCACCTATCTTCATACCTGGGGTGGGCCATAACCCCCGACCACCCAGCAGCAGCCTTGTAAGATCCGTAATCACTGTCTCCAGGAGATGCATGCACTCTTCTGCACATGTGCAGCCTCCTGACCAAGAGGTACACAGCTTGCAGCATGGAGCTTATGCAGCTCTTAATGCTGCTATTGCAGTGAGCTTAGACAGCATCCCACCCCTTTCAGGATGGGCGAGCTGACATCAGACACTCAGTCCCATTCCACCCCATCCAGTCCCTCCACTATCCATGCTGCTTCATGAGCACAAACCATCTGTGGTGCAGTAAGTGCTTTATATCTATGTGCTACAGGACCGACTCATCGTGTGGAACATTTCAGCCCAGTCTGACTCTTAGCCTAATGAAATTAGTCATTTTCTGCTTAATTTTCAGATTCCTCTTCATTGTTGATGACTATAGTCACTAACCTTGTACTTTTCCATACATTAGGTCCTAGACTGATTCCATTTGTCAGGCTGTTGTCGGTCTTACTGATAATGCCATTTGGTCTTTTCTGTATGAGCTTACTAGCTCCCTATTTGTTTCTGAGGTCCTGCGTTGCAAGCATTATATCCCACCTCACTCACAATGGGCTTAGTCTTCGTGGAACTCAAGAGTGTACTGCTCATAAGCCACCCATAACTGTTTCAACTACTCCCAAAATGCATGTTTTGCATAACTAGTTTTCACTCTTCATCCAGTGATACTTTATATCCACCTGTTAACAATTATTACTGTCACTCTGGCAGTTAGTACAGTGTAAAGTGAATTTTAGTCCTTGGGCTCAGGTTATACTAGTTTTGAACCAGTGTTGGTATTAATCTGTTCTTTCCTTGTATGACATTTGTAGGTTAGATATCTCCATTTAAGGCCCTTCTGGAGATTCCATCTTCTGATTCAACCTTTGCAATGACTCACTGAGTAAGTTGTGCATTGGACTGTGTCTGAGAGGAAGAGAAGAATAGACTGGTCATATCAGATATGAAAATGATGTACTGACTGAAGATAGGTAGGACCACGGCAACTAGATCTAAAACCTCACCCTTCCCCTGCCATTTTGGTATGGGTTTAAAAATTGCTGCAGACAGCTTTTGTCTCCTTCTTGGTTTCTTCTTTTCTTAAGCTGTACCTTCCAAAGGCTAACAGTGATTTGCAGAGGGGTCCTTCTGAATTCTAAATTGTAGGGAAAGCTGAGTCAGGATGGCCTGAGAAAGTTTGAGATACCAAGCAGACTGAGTCCTGCTAGCCTCAAGTCCTAGATGTGGAGGAAGATGGACCTGATTTGACACATCTCTCATCATGGTTTTGCTTCTTATCCAACCCCATATGCTGGGTACAATCTGTTCACCCACCCAAATATAACAAATTTTAAGATCATCAAATCTCCAGACAACTTCTAATCATCAGTTGTCTGGTCTTGACCAAACAGATTTTGATAAGGCCATACCCCCCTTTTTTTTGTTGGACAGAACTGATACAGTGTGAATTAATTGTATACCCACTGTACACTGTGTATATCACTGACATTTTGGTTTGCAGTGTTGTCATCGTAGGCCGATACTTCAGAGGTTGACTGACATTTTAAATATATAAATTGGTGTGAGCACATAATCTGTAATGTTTAGTGAAACTGCATAGATTGTATTGATCCTTCATGGATATGGCCTGGTTTGCATGCTCACAATTTGTGGATCAAGCCTGGTGTGCTCATTGACTGTTAACAGATACAGCACTTTGTGCGTACACTGATGGGTATCACGATGTGTGCCGAAGTGTGTCTACTTTGTTTGAACTCTGACAGTAGGTAACTATTGTCTACTCTAGTACATCAAATGATAACAGCTGGCGAACACACTAGCAGCTAAAGACTCAATCCTTTGTGCACACTGGCAGATTTCTGACAGATACATGAAAACACGGTCCAGTACCAGATAAGGACAGTTTGGACCACCTTATCTGTGCTTTTCTCTGTGTATTAAAAGGTCTGTCATGTTGCTGAAAGTTAATTTCAGGTAGAAATAATCTTGTTTATAGATGTACAGCCATAGGTACAGTGTCACCTGCCTGACAGGTTGGCATCCTCTCTGGGATTATTTTTCAACCATGTACCCATTGAGTTCTGGGATAAACTCTAACTTTCCTCAACCCTGAAGTGGATAAAACAGGTAATCGGGGAATGAATGAATGCATGCAATGTTCCCTCATCTCCCATTACCTTGGATCATGCTTTCTTTGGTCATTATTTAGTGTTTAGATCTCTGGTGGTATGTCTGGTGAAGATATAAGCATCAGGAAAACACACACCATTAAGTGTTTTTTTTTTGTTTGTTTTTATTTCTCCTTTTTTCTTAAATAAATGAAAGATTGCTTAAATATAAACAGCATTTGCTCATAATTTCAAATGTCTGTCAGTTGTGTCATAGGTTCTGGTGTAGTAGAGGGTCTGTGACTTAAAATGACCATTTGTAAGGAAGGTTGAGTTGTATCAGTTGTACCTTGAAAGGTAGCCTTTCAGTTTCCTTGTCAAACTAATTGTTGCATCACTGTTTAGAGCATTACATGTCAGCTGAGTGATTGTACTTAACAAAAAAGACAACCGTGATTAATAAAATAGCATCAGTGAAAAGACTTGTAGATATTAACAAGATTTAATAGAGTTTGACAGTGCTACCTGTAACAATCTTTTTTCATTAAATAAGAGTGTAAATAATTTAAGAAATGCTGAGCTGAGAAAAGGAATGCAATATGGCCAAGCAGTTTATTGCTGTATAACCATGCTCTGTGATGGAAGAACAGTACATCAGTGCAGGATGATAGCAGATAAACTGTCCTGTAGATTAAAAGATGGTTCTCATCTCTGCAAGGAAGTGCCATCATCCTGCCGTGGCTTGAGCAATGTAAAATGAGCCCCTGTGATGTCAAAGCAGCAGCAAAGTGTTCTAGTACTGTCAGGCAGAAAATATTTTAATTGCAGAAAGGAAACAGACTTTTGGAAGAGGATGCAACAGCTGGTTAGTTTAAATCTGAATGCTGTCATCTAGCCTGCTGCTTGAAATAAGATATTTAGTTGCACAGATTTATAAGATATGGACTTTTTATCTGTAAATTGAAGAGTCGATGGTAGTAATTTATAATGATAAAGACTATAAGTTATTGTATATGAGTTAGTCTATATACAGGACAGAAAACTTGATATGAAAGAGGGTATCTTCTCTAAATACAGCACTTGTCCCCTGAAATCGATGTAACAGCATTAATTACCAACAAGCCATAATTACCGAGGAAGAAGCAGGAGACGTAGAGGAGGCGGGTGTTGTACAGACAGGAATGTTGCTATTTATGAACACATCAGCCCTGTAATTAGCCCGCACATTATGCTCGACTGTAGTGAGCAGTCCTTTTTCTCAGATCTTTGTCATGTGACCCAGTTTGGATTCTTCTTCATATGGCAGTCGTGTTCCGGGGTGTGTGAGTGCTCACTTCTGCTGCATATAGTGCCATGTAACTCTTTTGGGAAACAATTCTGCTGTGCAACGTCTGACTGTCACAGTGGAACATTCAATCTGTGCCATTGCTGACTTATGCAAAAGATGAGCTAATGATATTGTAACAATGAAATTGTCTTACAGAGTGTGCTCCAGTAACTATTACCTAATATGGCTTACAGTATGAAATGTTGTAACTGGTGAACATGTAAACTCTATAGTTACCCAAAGAGTTTTCATCATGGAGGAACTTGCATTCTTTCTCAGGTTTCTGCTATGGCAACATAAGAGGCAGCATTTTGAAGGTATATGTATGAGTAATTATCTACATACATATTTGGATAGGGGAAACTTAACTGTCTCAGTATATCCCTGTTTGGTCTGTATCTGATTTATTTGTATGCAAAATCTAAGGGGTTAAAACTGCGATGGGAATGTGCAGCTAGGCTGCTTAAGGTCCTCATTGAGCAAGTTAATTTGTTTGAACCTATATAAATATATATTATGTATTTCTCACTCTCTCTCTCTCTCTATATATATATATATATATATATATATGTGTGTGTATATATATATATATATATAAATATAATCTGTATATATATATATATATATATATATATATATATATATATATATACACACACACACACACACACACACACATATTTTATATATATATATATATATATATGTGTGTGTGTGTGTATATGTGTGTGTGTGTGTGTGTGTGTGTGTGTGTGTGTGTGTGTGTGTGTGTGTGTGAATAAATGTATAGAAATTATCCCTCTCTCTCTTTCTCACATATGTATCATACACACACACACACACACACACACACACACACACACACACACACACACAGATCTACATCATAACATTCAAACCTCATAACACTGAAAGTCATAGCTTTGAACCCATTTCACTGAAAACGTTCCCAACAAAAAATATAAGCTAAACACTCCTTCCCCCACGTTGGCAACTTTGCCCCCCCACACTTCCCTTAGATATACTAACTCCATGATCGCACAACCATGGAGAAAAGAAAAAACAATCAGCACGCGCACAGAGATTCAGTGTAGAAGAACAAACATGGACGTCTGCAGATCGGGGGGTACAGCATGATGCTGACCATTGCAGTTCACACATACTGTCCCTGACCCACTTCCATAATAACGCTTATGATAAGAAATGACACCTTTGCGTACTTCACAATTCTGCACTGTTCTATACTTTTTAGTGAAGAGTTTGCAGTGTTGTAACTCTTGTGAATTTCAGTGTTATGAGGTGTCAAGTTATGATAGGGACCCATATATACACGATGTCAACTCTTGACGTCACATAAATTCAGGGAGAAAAGAAAGTGAGGAGAATGCAGTACTCATCTTCTCTGTTGTTTCCAAGACTAGCCGCCATGACAGGACATTGTCGATCTTTCATATTTGTCGTTTTGAATGTTGGTCAACTGGCCAATGTCGGTAGGGATTCCCACTTAAATGCTGCATTTATACATTAAATCACAATTTTACCAATGTATACTTGTTACAGCAATATATATCTGATTACTATATAACCAAAAAATTGTGTGTGCGCAAATGTGCAAACCAAACTGTACAACCGACCAAATGCATACTGTCCTAGGATACCACCAAGAACTCAAGTAAAATATACATAAGAAGTTTAGTTTAAAAAACAATTCTTCAAAAAGTCACAAATCTTTATTATAAAAAAAAAAAAAATTCAGTCGAGTGCTTTTGTCCCAATACACATCCTGGACTTCACCAGAACTGAGTAGATAAATTATTCACACTCTTTAAATTGTAATGTAACTCCCCCAAAATGGCATCCTTAAAGAGACCATCACTACATTTGACTCGTTAATTCCACTAAGTAACAAACCAGCATATCTCTAAGCATTTTTTTAAATATACAAACAAAACCAACATTAAAGCCTTACAGTTCATAGTGCTTAATTAAAATATTGCGTAAGATATACCAAAAAATATATGTGTCACATCCTGTTATTAGAACTTTAATATATTAACTATTGCAAAGTGTTTTTAAGTGAGAGATAATGACTTTGTAAGCCACTTCTCATACTCCAGCCCTTTCATCTTCCTCACTATTTGTGCATATATATATTGTATACTTGTTTCTTGCCCAATGACCTTTCCCTTCTTGTAGTTGCACGAAGTGGACACAGTACTCCAGATGTGGCCTTAGCAGTGTCCTGCATAGTGGAAGGATGTCTTTAGGAGTTCCAGAACAGTTCCATTATGGATGCACCCCTTTGATATGTTACTTTGTACCATTTAGATTCTACATTGGGATCAAAACCCCAAATCCATTTTTCTTTCTGAGCCTTGCTATGTGGACACTCCTCCAGTTGTTCCCTACTTTTCTTCCATGAAAGATACCAGTGTGCAGTTTATTACATTAAATACCAGTCGTATTAGACTTTATCAAACAAGTGTCACTAGATCAATAGGTACCACACTTGCCTATGGTGCAGAAGATTGTAGCTTCTATTCACACTCCAGATGACTGGATTCATTTTATTTATATTTGTTTACCAAGGTGGTGCACTGATCTCCATGGACCATTTGCAGGCACAGCCTGGATGAAGAGGATTACATCGGAAATTAACAAAACGTATTCAATGATACAAGGATATGCTAAAAAACATATACACATTTACAGATGAAAAGTATGCAAGACCATTTAGTTCAAGAAGCAGTTTACAAAGTTAGAGCATGGATGGAAAAATAGAATTATGCTTAAAGCAGAACCTTTTGGATAAGATGCAGCTATAATGACTGCGATGACTTATGTGACAGGGGTAGTAGCATATCATTATATTGAGAGGTATAAAAACATTAGAAGAAGCAAGTGAGAATAGTTACAGGAAATGATACCATGGGATAAGAGAGAGAGAGAAACTGAGAAAGCCATGCAGAGGGAAGAGGAGTAGAAAGAGAGAAGCGTGAAAAATGCAGAGAGAAGGTGGAGGTAGGGTTGAGGAGAGGCAGTAAGTGAGGGGATGACAAAATGAGATAAGGAAGGAAGAAATAGGGATAAAGGGGTTTCAGAGAGTTGCAGGGTTCATGTAACATTTCATTTTTCAAATTGTTGGTGCTGCACTCCTGTGTGTGTCATCCTTCAGATGACGCGATAAACCAAGGCCCCATCTGCTTGAGTTGGTGGTCGCTCAGATGGAAATAAATGATCTCACTGCACTTATTGGAAAGAGTAAAGGAAGTTCCCTGCTATCGTTTCCAGTTTTCCCCTTGTAGTATAAATACTGCCTTGATTCTCCCCCAAAAAGGCTTCTGGCCTAGTGAGACTAACCTGATCAATAAAAGATAAATAAAAATAAAAATAAATATCAGCTGTCGTGTACTGCCCAGCCACACAGTCTTCTCATTGCGCAAACCAAGCGTGTTCTCCATGCACACTGTTTTTCTAGACAGAGATGGTTAAAAAGGACTTCTAAACTTAATTTTGTAAGACAGCGCTCTGCTTACAGGCTTTACCTTGGTTTGGTCATTTAACAATTTTTCTGTCTCCCGTACAATTTGGGGCCCCAGTTCCAGATTTTAACTACCTCCCAACCCCTTCGTGAGGCATACTTCGAAAAAGCTTTGCAAAAATGCAGATAAATCATGCCTACTTCTTTTATCTGCCTCACTTGAGACCCAGCCATATTATGTTTAACTGGAAGGACCTCTTCTGTGGGAATCCATGTTGCTATGTAGATAGAGAAGTAAAAGGTGAAGGCAGATAAGAACTGTTTGTCCCTTCCTACTTCTGGAAGAAACTGCCTTTATTATCTAGCTGATATCTGCCTTACGGCACCATGACACATCCCACTATTGTTAATTTCACCTAATTTTGTAGAATCTTAGTTCCACTTTTCACAACTGTGTCAGCAAAAACAATATCTGTCTCTGCTCTGTTATTCTTTATCAGTTTTCATATTGAACTCCATGCCCTTATGCAAAGCATTTTCTGAATAAATTGATGTGTGGATTCCCACAGGCATTTTAAAGTCTGTGCCATAATTTTCCACATGCAGGCCATCTTATATAAATAATCTAAGGTTTCTTTCCAACCTCCTAAATATGTAGTCTTTGTTTTGATTTTCCTTCCGTTATGCCATAACTTCTACTTAAATTACACTGTATCTCTGCTTTCATACACTGGACCATTCCTGCTGCTTTGCCAAGTCTCATTTTATTTTCCATATGTTACTTGGTGTGTTATACTCTCTCTTACATATTAGCATCATATGCAAAAAGACATACCTTTCATTCCAGACTCCCTGCATTGTCACGCAATATTGAATAAAATTATTTTCAATACTTGATCTATCTCTGTTTAGATAGCAGTATGAAATTACACAATCCGTATTTAGGTTTGCAGAAGCTTGGAACTGCTTTTCCAGGGGTAAAGCCTCTGTATTTCCATTTCTAGAGGACATTATCCCTCCTATTGCCCTTTGTTATCACAGCTTCTTGGGTTTACTGTCTGTCAGAGCAAAGATCAAAAGCCCTTTTCATATTCTACAAGTTTCAGTATACAGAAAGCATGGTCTGTTTTTCACCATGGTGTTTCTAATAGTTTGTTAACTGTACTAATGAAACCCTTTTCCCGATGGTAGACACTCCTTATCATCAGACTTTACACTGTGTGTACAGCATGTTGTTTTTCCCAGGCTACTTCCTTGCCACTTACTTGACAGGTGTTTAGTTTCTGTGTTTTAATCCCTTGTGTGTCATTGCATCAGCTATGTTACTAAGCTGGAAATAAATAATATCCATAGCCTCCGCCTGATGTAATGTCTTGGTTACCTTCTCATATACCTCTGAGTGATTTGTTTGGTATGATCTACATCCTATGAATATGTTCTGCTTTAAGGCTTAGCAAAGTAGTGGTCCCTGTGCAATCAACAAGTTTTCCATTCAGAAGGGATGCCATTATTTTCCTAGCCTTAAAGGTGAAGCTAAGTGGTCTTTAGTTTCCCATAACTATCCTGATAGCCTCCTCTGAACTAGTGTCATGTCTGCCTTTCTGTGCTCCAATTGATGCACCTCATTTTCAAAGCAGGTCAGTCTTTTATGTTTTACCACTTCCCCCCAACTGGCCATAACCCCTTTCCTCCAGGAGGGCTAGGCCAGTAAATCCCAGAGTAAATTTGTGGGTGCCCCATCCAGTTCTCCAAGTATTGTTTGAAGGATGATAGTTTATTGCACTGCTTCACCTGCAGGGGGAAGTCTGTTCCAGAGGTGGGGGAGGTGCTGCATCATGCCCTGTCTCTCCATCACGTTTTATTTATCTGCCAGTGAAGAGTTTATGTTCCTGAAGATGTGAAAGTCTTTTACGTGGTTTCGGTGGTTCCTCCCTTACTTTTGTTACAGCCCTGGGGTGGATCCAGTCTTTCCCCATTAGGTTATCTGGCCTCATTTGTAAAGGTTTTGTGACAAGGTTCAGATAAGCTTTGTCAGACACAAAATTGCTGCTGCTGTCTGGTGTAACTTGTTCCCCTCATATCCTTATATAAAAAAACAAGTAGAAGTACTCAGTCAGTTCTTCTTCCTTTTTTCACTTTGTCCAGTGTCTGTCTTCTTTCTTATGACTCATTATCCAGTCCATGTTTTCTCGTGCTTTTTAATATACTAAAAAAAAAAACATTTGCTACTTTTCTTCAGTTGTGTGTGTGTGTGTGTGTGTGTGTGTGTGTGTGTGTGTGTGTGTGTGTGTGTGTGTGTGTGTGTGTGTGTGTGTGTGTGTGTGTGTGTGTGTGTGGTTTCCACTTGCCTATATTGGTTATTTATTTTGTGTGATGAATGAGTGTGCAGGCTGATGTAAGAACTTTTCCAGCCATAACATTGGCCCTAAGGCAAAGGCAGTGACAGCACAACAACAAAACGTTAAGATGTATAAAAAATGAAATGCCTAAAAATGGCCAAAGGATAAAACATTTATAGTCAAATAACAACTGTATTGCATTGAATGGCATAAGAGAAGCATCTTGCAATATGGCAGTATGTTGTTGTTTGCCTTTCGGCTTTTTCCCGTTAAGGGCTCGCCACAGCGGAACTCCGGTCCGCTAATGATTGGCAGTAGATTTTTTTTATGAAACACCGAGGTGCCAGCTCGACGCCCATTTAGGCACGCATGTCTTTCGAACGCTACCCAAACCATGGGGAGGACGTGCAGACTACACACAGAAGGCACTTCCCAAGCCAAGCCAGGAATCGAATGGGAAAACCTCTTGCTGTGAGGTGACAACGCTACCGCCGTACCACCGTGGCATACTATATACATATCTCCCAGGAAACTAAGTCAGTAAGTGATATACAAAAGTATGAATACATTGTATAAAGAGCTTAAAACATTGTATAAAATATGCACAGAAGTGGAAGACACATATGGGGTAGGAGGTATAACAGTGAAAGAAAGCAGTTAGAGGAGTAATTAACAAAGTGTCTCGGAAACAGTCACATTTATACTCCAGAGGTAAATGTGCCTTTGGTTTGTGCTTGAATTGAAATCGTTTATGAATAAAATTTGCATAGCCTGTTCCGTGAAGGAGAATTAAGCCTGAGGAAGGATTTTTCGCAAACAGGGGGAAAAGAGGGTGTCTCATTAGTTTATTGCTATACATTATCTCTAAGAGCATAGGATGGTTCTTGGACATGTAGTTAATTTGCATGAGGAGGGCAAAAAAGAGTGTTTAGAAATTTTATTTATTTATTTTATTTTACATTTGTTGACCGGGAAAGTCCAACTAGACACATGCCCATTTTCAGTGGGCCCGGGAGAAAAGCTCCATTTACATACATGAACAAGTTATTAAGGACAGTGGCATTAACATGCAAAACTGGTATAATAACATTAGTAAATATAGACCAGTAAGCATAGGCTCATAGTAAGATATACTATCAGAGTTATCACACTTCTTTAAGCATACATCATATTACAGACTTAAACACACTTAATAGATGCAGTATTTTGCAGACTTATGCACATAGAATATATACAGTTCTTAGCAGGCTCATAGATACATTATGATGCAGTATGTGTTTATCAGTGCAGACAGTTACATACATGTGATAAAGTCACTTTTGACCCAGAAACAGGGTGAGAAACTAGACTTGACATTTGCCAGTGAATAGAGATATTGCTTGTATGTCTGTCTTTACCCAGGGTCGAGACAGGAGCATAGCCAGTTATTCTTAATGTGGGCTTTTAGTATTTTTTTAAATTGTGTTGTGGAATTATTTGAGGTTAGGTGGGCAGGTAGGGAGTTCCAGAATTTGGAAATGTAGCAGCTAAAGAGAGATTTTCCTGCCTCGTTGTTATGTTTGGTAACTTTAAGGAGGTTAAGGGAGCTTGATGTCAATGTTCTTGCTGTGGTGTGAGGACGTATAAGATTTTGGAGGGTTGGGATTTTGTCTGAGTGGTAGTATAACTTGTGTGCTAGTGACGACTGAGTTTAAATAGTTGAGGGAACTCCAACCAGTTTAGTTTTTTGAGAGATTCATAGTGATGTGTTCTATGTGATGATTCTGTTGCAAATTTAGCTATCTTATTGTAGCAGGATTCAAGTTTGTGTAGGTTGGATTTATGGAGGTTAGTTAATACTGGGGATGCATAAAGGAGGATGGATAGTAGATGTGTCTTGGCTATTGTGGTTTTGGATAGCTTGGAGAGAAATTGCTTGCTGCAGTAGTGTAGTCCCAGTTTTTTGTGAACTTTATTTATAGTTTGGGCAATATGCAAGTTGAATCTTAGGTGGTTGTCTATTTCCACACCTAAAAGTTTGGTTTGGGTAGTTGGGGTAATAGCAGTTTTGTTATTAGAGGTGATAGTAAAGTTGTCTGTTTGGGAGAAGGTTCTATAAGAGGTGAAGAGGAGTAATTTAGTTTTAGCTGGTTAAGAATAAGCTGCTGGTAGGTGAACCAGATTTCAGCTAGTGAGAAGCTTTCTTGTGTTTGGGAGTGGAGGTGCTCAAGTGTTGGGGTGGCACACATGATTGTGGTGTCATCTGCGTATTGAATTATTGTGGCCTTTGGTGTGGAGGATGAGAATTGATTGGTGAACAGAGTGAAGAGTAATGGGCCTAGGATGGAGCCTTGAATGACTCCTACGGATACTGGTAGTAGAGAGGATATTTGGTTCTGCCATTTCACTGCTTATTGCCGACCTGATAGACAGCTCTTAAACCATGTGATGGAGGAGAAACTGAGGTTTAGGGTAGATAGTGTATGGAGAAGTTTATTGTGGTTTACCATATCAAATGCTTTGGATAAATCTAAGAATATGGCAAAAACTAGTTGGCCATTGTTTCTATGTTGATTTATGATATTAGTGAATGCTATAATTGAGGTGGTGGTACTATGAAATGGTCTAAAGACATGCTGGTCTTTGGAAAGCAAATTGTTTTTTTGAAAGTAATCCATGAGTTGTGTGTGAATGACCCATTCTAGGATTTTTGATAAGTGTGATAAAATAGCAATAGGACAGTAGCTATTGAGTTCAAAGGAATTACCTCCTTTGTGTAGTGGTATGATATGGGAGGTTTTCCATATATGTGGTACTTTGTGCTCGGAGATAGACCTATTGATGAGAATTGCATGCAACATAGCTGCGGCAGCTATTTGGAGGTATTCTGCAGGTGGGGAGGGGCGGGAGCCAGGGTGGTGTGTTTGAGTTTTTGGAGGAGTATTTGAATAGTTTTGATTGACACTGGCTGAAAGGTAAAGTGGGAGTTGTTATTTTGTGGTTCTTGTGGTTCATTTGTAGTTGGTATATTTGTTGAGGTAGGAGGACTGGTATTAAGTTGGTTATTAGCTAGGGCCTGGATTGTTCATAGATTAGTACAAGGCTAACTGCCCTTGCGAGCCATTTTAAGCCTAGCCAATTATCCCCTGTGAGATGCAAACCCTGCACCTTGTGTTTGTAAGGCAAACACCTTAACCATTAGGCCACCCTCCAACCCCTGTTGTCTTAGTAAAGTATTTATTAAACTGGGTGTGGATGTTATCATGGTCTTTCCCAGTTATAGGTGTGGGGGTTGTAGTTTTCCCAGGTTGCAGTACAGAGTTGATTGCAGGCCAGAACTTCTGGGGTTTTTTTTTTTGCATGTCTTTCTTGTAGATTTTGGTAATAGGTGATTTTGTCTATTTTGATGCATTTTTTTGTCTTTGTTACATAGTTGTAAGTGTTTTTGATGTCTAGTTGGGTTTTGTTTTTGTGAAATTGAATCCATGCTTTGTCCCTTTCTTTGAGTATTGATCTGGTAGGTTTAGTTAGCCAAGGGGCATATTTAGCTTTTATTCTTATGGTTCTGGAGGGAGCATGATGGTTTAGTATTTTTATGAAGGTTGTATTAAAGTACAGTACTGCATCTTCTAGAGTTAACTGTTTTATAGGGGTCCAGTTGCAACATCTTAGGTCATAGATAGTCATTAGAGTCAAAGTTCTTTTTTGTTTCTGACTTCTCTTTGAGTTAACTGGCTTATTTGGGGAATTTTGGTTCTCAGTAGATATGTTGGTTAGTGGTCGCTGAGAAAGTCAGGTAGACATCCAGCTAGGGATACGAGGGATGGGTGGGCTATAAGTATCCAGTCCAGTATGGACTGGCATTTGGATCTTTTGGCATTTCTGGTGGGGAAGTGATAACTTGGGTAAAGCCGTGGAGGTTAATGTGGATAAGTGGATTTTGGCTAGAACAATTAGCCAGTCTATATTAAGGTCACCTAGCAGGATATTTTTTTGGGTTAGAGAGTTTGAGATCCATTCTAGTAGGTTTTTTAAGGTTGTAATATTATTTACTGGGGGGATGTAGCAGCCTTTGATATTACTATGTTTATTTAGGTTCAATTTAAACTTGGTAAGGATGAGTTCTGCGTTATTGAATTCTGGGATGGTAATATCTAGTTGTTTGTGGATGAGGTGGTCTTTGTACATTATGGCTACCCCCCACCCCTTTTGCCTGCTCTGTATCTGTGAATGATATTATATCCTGGGGCTGTAATTTCATTATTGTGGTTTTTCTGGTTTTAGCCAGGTCTCAGTTAGTAAGATAATTTCAGGTTTGTATAGAGCTAACAGGGCATGGAGGTCATGGACCTTGTTAAGGATACTTCTCACTTTAGATTAAGAAAGAGGAGAGAGGATTTCGGTCTGTGGAGTAGGGGGTTGTTTTGATTGGGAGTTGCAGTATTTGGTGTGTCTGGACCTGGGTTGGGGTGTATGTTCCCACAACATGTAAGTCTTTTTAGTATATATGAATAGAGTTTAAGTATGATATATATTTTAATGTGCTTTAGAGAGGAGTGGAACTTTCTACTGGGTGGAAGTCTCTGTGGGAGGTTTGAAAGATGTATGAGGATAATTGAATGTTAATTGGGGCTGAGTTGTAGTATAGTTGAGTTGTAGACGGTCTAGGAGTGGTTAGGTTGTGGTGAAGTTGGACATGATAGTTTGTTAAGGCAGATAATAAAAGCAGAATAGAGATGGAGATTGTACAGAGGAGGAGTCTTAAATTAGAGGGATGTGACAAGGGGTACATTGCTTATTATAATTAGGGAGAATTGATAGAGTAGGTGAAGTAATAGTAGTTCTGTGATGAGGGTTGTACTAGTTCAGGTAAGAGGGCTAATTGGGTAGTTGAGTGTGATAGGATAATTAGGTTGGTGGGAGGAGCTTTGAGGTAATGAAGAGGAGTGGTCTATGGCTATAAATTAAATTGAACTGGGGGATGTGTGGGAATGGGGGTATGGTAGGGGAGCGGAGCGAGGGCGAATGGAACGGGGCTAGCCCAGCTGAAAGAGGGAAGAATCCATATGGAAAACAATCAGGAACAGCGCTTTGTTTGTATTTCTAAGGTCAGTTTAAGCTTATGTGACCAGGAAAACCCAATTATAATGGAGGGCACAGCTTTAGCACTAGGTACAATCTACTTTGCAGATAGGGTTGGTATCACCGTACTTGACTGGGGTAAATGCGGCAATGTGAATATATATGCCGTACCCTTTGCTTTGTAGCTCTTATCCTCCGGCCTGTTATCAGACCTTTTGGGTTAGGACTGGTGGGAGCTTAATAAGCTCTATGATACACTGCCGTCTAGTGGCCAAGAAGGGGAACCACTTCTACTGACCGTGGTTGTTTAGATCTGAAAGGGGAGAAACATAAAAATGACTGGGAATAGTGACGGTCCGTGCGGGTGTGCAAGCCAGAACTGTTACAGAAAAAACGGAATAAACAATGCAGAAATCGTAGGCAAACACCTACACTTTGTTCCTTGGGGTAGGTCATCCCATAGACTGCAGGAAGAGAGACACCAGTATCATAAAGCAATTGTTGTCTAAGACGCTGGGTTACAGCAGAGAAGGAGGGGGCTGCCCTTGTCTTATGGGAGAGTATTTAAGCTGTAAAAGAGGAAAGAAAATGAGTAAAACAAAGTCAGAAACTGGTAAGGTACCTAGGAGGACAGGTGAAGAGCTGGGCACAAGCAGAATATGAGTGGGGGACAGAGTAGGTTGATAGAGATGAGAGTACAGAAGACGAGCAGTTTGGAAAATCACCACTAAACAGAAGGTGAGCAGTTTGGAAAATCACCACTAAACAGGAAGAAAACACTACCATAGATACACAGGATAGAGAGAATAGAATTAGAGCTAATGTACAAGGCCGAGCGCCTTTACAAAAGTAGACTTGCAACATCAATGAGTAGCACAACAGCATTACAAATAGTACAGCGTGTACATTAAATGCACTGAATCTGTCTAGCATGGGAAACCATTTACCATGACATATGGTTTTGCAGTAATACTCACTGGCAAGGACAAGGTTGACAAGTCTCAGAATCTTATTTTATGTTGCTTGTAGAACTGAAGTTTTTTGATAGGAAAGGGGAAATTTAAATTAGCAGGTAGTAAACTGTTGTGAAAAGCCATAGTAATGTCATTTATCTAGATGGTATTTGTGATTAATAGTTTCAAAGTCTGCTTTCAAGTCAAGAAATATTGCTCCTGTTAAAAGTCCATTTTCCATATTAACAGTAAATAAGCAATGTTAAAGTGAAGATTGCTGTGTGAATGCTATAATTTGATAGGTCATATTTATGTAGCTGAGCAATTGTGTGTAGGTAAGGTTTGCAAAAGGTTTTGCTGAAGGACATAGATTTGTTATTGGTCTGAAGACAGTGGTAGCTTTGGAGTAAGAAAGTTTAGGTAAAAGTGCAGTTAAAACGTGCTTTGAACATGGGTGGGGGTATCGTGCCAGTAGTAAGGGACAGATTACAGACGTATGCTGTGGTCTTGGAAAGCAAAGATGCAGCTTTACTTGCCAACACTAGGTGCAGGTAGTAATAGTGGGGATTGGATCAAGTCTTCCACCCAAGTAGTATTGGCCACTGTCATGAGTTTCTTCATCAGCAGATCTACTTGTACCCCTTTGTGTGTCTGTTGCAGGTTTTTGTGCATGCCCATAGTTCTAGGGTGGCCACTGCAAAAATTATGCTTCTCGGTCTAGCATGCAAGGGAGACTTTTTGAGGTGCTTCTCAGTGGTCACAGAAGTAACCGTTTTTAAAATAGAAGGTGGGGCTAATGTGAAAAAATCATCAATTCGGGTGAATCTAGAAATGTCAGTGTTAGAAGAGAAGAGGTTTTGAGTAGGTTTGACAGGGGAGTAAATATTTGCATGAAAGCTTGCAATCATTTTGTGTCAGGTAGGATGAAGAATTTTCAGGGAAGACCTATTGAAGTAAGCACCTTAATGGAGCTCAGTTTTTTTTTTTTTTTTTTGTGGATTGCCAAGTCATAAATGTTGAATGTATTGAAAGTGGCTTTAGCTTCATTGGTCATAATTTGAGAAGAGCGTCTAAGGTTTTAGTAGTCGAGAAGCTTTTCAGTATTAAGTCTTTTTAGATTTTGTTCCAGACTTTTATTCCTTTCTCTGATTTCTAACTTGAAGCATGCCAACTTCCATGGAATGCAGTTGCCTTTGACTTTTTAGACTGCAAAAATGTATTTTGATTGATGGTAAGGATATTATAGGACGTGGATAAGTCATAGGTGGGTTCGGATGCGGCATAGAAGGTTCATTCTATTTACTTTATGGAGAGTTCCCTGCTAGTTTTCTTCAAATTTTGCTCCATTTCATCAATGCCCCCTCTTTTGCCTGTCTTTCTAAGTTAACTTGCTGTGGAATGATATAGCTGTTTTTCCCTTTTTGCTTTGTTGATAAGATCCTTGCATAATACATGGCCTTTGTAGTTGCAGTCTTGACTCCTTCCAGTGATTCCACTACACTTTCCATTTTCTTTTAATCTCCATCCCATTAAACATGAATGACCCAGTGGTTCATTTTCTTGTGCCCAAATGGTCCTTTATTTCCTCCTTTTGAGAGGTAGATGTTGTGGCAGTAGGGTAGGAAGGGGGCTTCACCAGCCCTCACCCCTCAGAAAGTACCCAGGCTTATCCCAAGATAGAATAAGAGCCCTACAGTGCTTTTATTCACGTGGTCCTGCAATCAGTGTGAGAACTTGCACCATCCTCCTCCCCCCTGAGGACAAGAGTCCTTCAACCCACCTGTTCTCCAGGTTGGGCTCACCCATCATTGTGCTGAAGTTGAGGGGAGAGTCAGGTGGTAGGAAATATGTCATACAGCTGATCGTGTGGACCAACCCACACCCTTCGACTCCACGTGGCAGCTAACTTGAGCCTCATGTTAGCTGCTTTGCTTCTATTCTCTGTGGCTGCAACACCCAGTGTCCCCACTAGATGCCACACAAGCAGCGAGCCAAAGCCTCTTCCCTAAACCCAGGATGGGTCAGTTGACATTGGCCACTCACTCATTCCGTCCATCCTCTGTGGCCCCCCTCCAGTATCCATGCTGCTAATCAGACCCAGTTTGTCTAGGTCATCATTAGGGCTTAATCCCTCTGTGTCATGTTTTCCATTTATGTGGTACTGATAAAATCAAAGGCAGCCTATTATTCACAAAGATATCTTAAGTGCTGTACAGTTAATTCTTGTGGGACTGGTCTGCAAAATACGACTCACTCTAAATTCTGATTATTTCTTGAACCTAGTTAGTCACTAGATTGATTCTTTCCACTTGGGCTGCAGAATTACCACCAGTGCAGTGAATTGCAAATCACTCTGCATTTGAATGTTTTTGAAGTGAATGTGTGAACATCTGACATGTTTGCAACATTATATGTTCCCTATTTTGCTACTCTAAGAAAGTTATCAATCATTTCCCCTCTCTTTTGTCTTCTTAATTAGTGTAGAGGAGGCAGACCACTTCTTAAAACCACCAAGCATGTTTTTTATTTAATAAACAATAAAATATATAAGCGCTTTCGTCTCAATATTCCAAAATTACAGAGACTTCATCAGATACAAATTTTAAAACAGCCCAGTTTGTTTTAAACCCTGTAAGGATGACATCATATCCTGAAACAGAATTAAAAAGTTTAAAGCAACACTATGTCCTAAAACAAAGTCAGATAATAGTAGTATTCAAGTTCAAAAATATATATCATGGATATTTTAAAAAATTTAAACAATATAATAACACCAATCCATTTAATGTAATATAATTAAATATAGCTTTCTATTACCCCAGTAAATGTGCTAATAAAAGATAAACAAAATTGTAAAACAGTAAAAATAATGAAAGGTAAATGAACAGCTTCCACTAGGAATTGAACCCAGAACCTTCTATGTATGAAGCAAGTGTAATAACCACTACACTATTACCTTCACATACCCTATTACTACAAGTTCAATGTCTTATAAGGTCTTTTAATTTTAAAAGGCTACTAATACACAGGTTGTCATTCAGTCCTGGCCAGTACATGGAATTCAGTCTCAACTGCCATGTGAATTCCAATTTTTCTAATAGGTAGGGCCATGCCCCCTCACGAATTCTAGGTACCACACAATCCAATATAATGAACTTAAATTCATGTTGTGGAAACCCTGTAATATGTCTCACTAAGGCATTACCTTCCTAGCCATCTCGTATGTGTCTAAGATGTTCACTAATTCTGGTTTTAAATTTTCCTTCAGTCTTGCCCACGTAAAAACATGGGCAGGAAACACAAATAGTACAATAAACGACCCTCTCTGTAGAACATGTAAATTTGCCTTTAACCCAGATATTTGTTCTGTTAATCTCCACACCTTTGTCTGTTTCAATAATGTTGTTACAAAATTTACACCTACCACATCTGTGCATAAACCCTTTATACTGGTCACCTTTCTGTGTCTCGAATATATTTTTTAAGTAATGTCCTTTCTTGTATACACAAATGGGAGCCTCTCCTAAAATGTCCCTCATAACTTTGTCATTCCTAATAAACTCCCAGTTTTTAGTCAAAATATTCTTTATGTAATTTGCTTCCCTATTAAATGTTGTTAAAAAACTATTCTCAAAGGACTTCGGTGTAGCTGATACACATATTGTAATTTCGCTGTTATTATTATTAATAGTGTTGAATCCTGTAGTTGTTAAACAGACATTTTCTAATGTTTGTACTACATTAGTGTTTTTCATGTTTAAAATAGGGGCAAAATGCCCAGACCTTCTCTTACTGTTCACTTCATTAGCAATTTGGTCTATTAATGAACTTGGGTAACCTCTCTTGAGAAGCATTTGTTTCAGCAAATTACACTCATCAATGTATGTCTCCCGTACAGTTGTCATACGGGCAGCACGGACAAACTGCCCCTTTACAACTGCCCCTTTTTGTTTGAATGGGTGACAACTACTAAAATGTAAAAAACTATTGGAGTATGCATTTTTACGGGAAACCTTTGCTAGAAACCTGTTCGCAACATCATCCTTCGTTAAAAAGACGTCCAAGTATGCTATAATCGTGTCGTTTATTGAATACGTGAATTTTAGAAAACTAGTTGTGGTGTTAATATATTCCAGGAAAGCATTCAATGTATCTCTAGGTCCTTTCCACAATATAAACATATCATCCAAATAACGCATGTATGTCTTACAAAATTGAAAATATTCAGATGTCTTTAAATATTGTTTTTCCCACTCAAGCATGACAGTATTGGCATATAGGCCCCCACAAGTGGAGCCCATTGCCTCTCCCTCTTTCTGAAGAAAATATTGTCCTTCAAATAATATGAAGTTGTTCCTTAATATTAAATCCAGCATCTGTTCAAAAAGGTTAACCCTATCCTGTGCTAGATTTTTAGAATGGAGATATTCACAAAACCACTGTGAGCCAATGTCATGTGGTATCACACTGTACAGGTTAACCAAATCAATAGTGACCAACAGGTATTCTTTACTATAACTGATGTCATTAATTTTCCTTAGAAAGTCCCACGAATCTATACAGACACTAGGCTCATCCCATACAAGTTTACTTAATTCCTTGTCCAAATACTTTGCCAAGGGTTAGGTAATAGAGCCTCTGGCATCCACAATAGGCCGCATAGGTGGTTGGTACATATCCTTATGTATTTTTGGAATACCAAAAATACATGGGATAGTGGGAAAATCTATTGTGAGGTAGTGCTACTCATTAATAGTGATTAAACCATCAATAAACATGTCTTGGGTGAAACCTTTAATTCTCCTATAAGCTGCATTCTTTTCATTCAAGGAGCTCATAGAGTATGTGTCAGTGTTCAAGATGTCATGCATCTTATTATTATAACCCACTTTATTCATAATTACTACCCCCCCGCCCCCCACCCTTTGTCTGGTTTCATTATTCTCACTCCATTGTTATGGAGCAGGAATTCAAGCTCAAAATTCTCTTCCAAATTCAATTTCATATGTATCCTGTTCCCATTCCAGACTTTGTGTAACTCTCTTAGATCGAGTTCACACACCCTTTCATAAAAAATTAAGGTGGGGTGTAGTGGTGGATTATATGTGCTTGAAATCCTGAAAGGGTCACTAACTGATTCAATTTTATTAAACAGAACATTCAAATTTAATTTCCTGATATAAAGCTTTAAGTCCATTAATGTATGGACTAAATAAAAAGATCTGTCAGGAACAAAAGTAAATCCTTTTGTAAAAATGTCACAGATAGTTTCATTCAAAATTAAATCTGAAAAATTGTACACTTTGAAATCATTCTCTGAGTTGTTACATAATTTTAATGGTGGTAAGGCATAATGCCTCCCTCCATTGTTCTCAGATATTAATGTCACTATTTCCCTCTCCAGGAATTCCTGGTCATTCCCTGATTGTTGGACGTACCTCTCCTCGACTGGTAGTAGTTGAAACGAGCCCTCCCCCGAGTTTGTTGGAATGTCTGCTGGTTCTTTATTCGTTCCGACCATCTTGGGGGGGTGTTCTTTGTCTAAAAAATCATCAAATGTATCTAGGTCGTTAATTTCATCATTATTAGCCATATCATCGTTACTGTCAGACCCTTCCCGCCTTCTTTTGTTGTGTTGCCATTCTTGGGATGGGGGGGGTCTAGGGTATGCTGTATGGTTCGCATACTCTTTCTCATCCCTGACAAGCTTTTTCAATTTTTTATTTTTAATTATTAACATTTATTCATCTATAGTCCGAAATATACGACAATATTCAAACTTGTTAGTAGAAAAAGCTGGGTTTTGGGTAATTGACTTGTCCATTAATGTTACTTCATTATTTAAAGTCTCAGTAACAGTACTGTTGTAGTCAATTACCATTTGCATATACTCTAACCCAACTTTGTCAAAAAATTCAATAAGTTCTTTGTGAAAATCTGAGCCTGCAACAAGCCCAGTCGGATAACGCCACATATGAAGGCCCTTAGGAACAGTTTTTTGTTGTATACATTCCTTAAAAACATGTTGTCCATTTGCAATTTCTTTATCTTAAGTAGATAGTGATCCGGTTCGCTCAACTCGTCATGTAAACTTGTTTTACTATTTTTACTCTTGTTAGTTAAGCAACCATCATTCTTTAACCAGTCTGTTAGCGATGGCATATTAGATACATTCGTATTCACTACTACGTTAGTTCTAAAATTGTCATTTACCTCTAGTTGTCCGCCTTCCATTTGTGTAGACGGAACAGTCATCCCAACTGCTGAAGGTTGCCTTTCTGCTCTCTCAGTTGACTTGTTTAACACTGCTGCTGTATTATGTTGAATAGAAGTACCAGATAAGTTACAAGCTTCGCTCAAACCCCCTGGGGTGGGGTGAATAGTAACTTAAGACAAACCCTGCTGCTCTAAACAATCCATCCATTCCATACGTTGCTGGAGTAAAATAGTTAAATCCAGTGTTGCATTGTTCGATTTTCCACTCGACTGCTGCTGTGAACCAGCAAGTGAAGTGCTGCTCTGTCCTGCCTCCATACTCAACCAAAACCACGAAAGAATTAAAAACCAATTCAACGAATAAATCCACAAAAATGAGTGTAGAGGAGGCAGACCACTTCTTAAAACCACCAAGCACGTTTTTTTATTTAATAAACAATAAAATATATAAGCGCTTTCGTCTCAATATTCCAAAATTACAGAGACTTCATCAGATACAAATTTTAAAACAGCCCAGTTTGTTTTAAACCCTGTAAGGATGACATCATATCCTGAAACAGACTTAACACAAGTAGTTTTCTAAAATTCAACGTATTCAATAAACGACATGTGTATAGCATACTTGGACGTCCTTTTAACGAAGGATGATGTTGCAAACAGGTTTCTAGCAAAGATTTTCCGTAAAAATACATACTCCAATAGTTTTTTTTACATTTTAGTAGTTGTCACCCATTCAAACAAAAATGGGTAGTTGTAAAGGGGCAGTTTGTTTGTGCTGCCCGTATGACAACTGTATGGGAGACATACATTGAGGAGTGTAATTTGCTGAAACAAATGTTTCTCAAGAGAGGTTACCCAAGTTCATTAATAGACCAGATTGCTAATGAAGTGAACAGTAAGAGAAGGTCTGGGCATTTTGCCCCTATTTTAAACATGAAAAACACTAATGTAGTACAAACATTAGAAAATGTCTGTTTAACAACTACAGGATTCAACACTATTAATAATAATAACAGCGAAACTACAATATGTGTATCAGCTACACCGAAGTCCTATGAGAATAGTTTTTTAACATTTAATAGGGAAGCAAATTACATAAAGAATATTTTGACTAAAAACTGGGAGTTTATTAGGAATGACAAAGTTATGAGGGACATTTTAGGAGAGGCTCCCATTTGTGTATACAAGAAAGGACATTGTTTAAAAAACATATTCGAGACACAGAAAGGTGAGCAGTATAAAGGGTTTATGCATAGATGTGGTAGTTGTAAATTTTGTAACAACATTATTGAAACAGACAAAGGTGTGGAGATTAACGGAACAAATATCTGGGTTAAAGGCAAATTTACATGTTCTACAGAGAGGGTCATTTATTGTGCTATTTGTGTTTCCTGCCCATGTTTTTACGTGGGCAAGACTGAAAGAAAATTTAAAACCAGAATTAGTGAACATCTTAGACACATACGAGATGGCTGGGAAGGTAATGCCTTAGTGAGACATATTACAGGGTTTCCACAACACGAATTTATGTTCATTATATTGGATTGTGTGGTACCTAGAATTCGTGAGGGGGGCATGGCCCTACCTTTTAGAAAAATTGGAACTCGCATGGCAGTTGAGACTGAATTCCATGTACTGTCCAGGACTGAATGACAACCTGTCTATTAGTAGCCTTTTAAAATTAAAAGCCCTTATAAGACATTGAACTTGTAGTAATAGGGTATGTGAAGGTAATAGTGTAGTGGTTATTACACTTGCTTCATACGTAGAAGGTTCTGGGTTCAATTCCTAGTGGAAGCTGTTCATTTACCTTTCATTATTTTTACTGTTTTACAATTTTGTTTATCTTTTATTAGCACATTTACTGGGGTAATAGAATGCTATATTTAATTATATTATATTAAATGGATTGGTAAATATCCATGATATATAATATATTTTTGAACTTGAATACTGCTGCTATCTGACTTTGTTTTAGGACATACTGTTGCTTTAAACTTTTTAAGTCTGTTTCAGGATATGATGTCATCCTTACAGGGTTTAAAACAAACTGGGCTGTTTTAAAATTTGTATCTGATGAAGTCTCTGTAATTTTGGAATATTGAGACGAAAGCACTTATATATTTTATTGTTTATTAAATAAAAAATATGCTTGGTGGTTTTAAGAAGTGGTCTGCCTCCTCTACACTCATTTTTGTGGATTTATTCGTTGAATTGGTTTTGAATTCTTTCGTCTTCTTAATTAGGGCACCTGTAAATAATAACTGATCTCCCCAGTGTGATCCACTTGATTGCTTCCCCTGTTCCCCAGCTACTCATA
This sequence comes from Protopterus annectens, assembly GCF_019279795.1. Classification (NCBI taxonomy): domain Eukaryota; kingdom Metazoa; phylum Chordata; order Ceratodontiformes; family Protopteridae; genus Protopterus; species Protopterus annectens. The sequence goes on along the minus strand of NC_056747.1, from coordinate 1,151,497,260 downwards.
TGCTTTTGTGACTTATTTCCCTATTTTAGTATTGAACCCTATCTTATTGTGTATGTTTGTTCAAAGGAAAGTCAGTAACTGGGTTCTACTTGAAATGATGAAAACATGTTTCGCTGTAACCTATGTTATTCTCTATAAATGGTTAAAGCCACAGCTCCACAAAAGCGTCATTCTTTGACTAGAGAACCTACTGAATAGTGAGTGCATACTTTAGTCCTAAATACAGTTAAAACAGAAGGTAAAAGCAATGCCCCCTTGCAGCAGCATTAGGAGGGAGACACCACACTGCCTTTGCTCTACTTTTATGTAGCAGGTAGGTTTGAGATCATAAAACCTTGCAGAAGAGGGAAATACACATATTCACTCTCCCTCAAGGATGTTCTTCGTGTTTCACTGTTGCAGTCATTACATTTGGGTAATCTGCTGTAAGGTTGCCCTCAGTCGGCCTGATTAACAAAGTCTTGGGTCCTGCGTCGGTTGCTGTCCCTTCTTCTATGACGTCAGGTCGTCAGGGGGATAAAACATGCAGCCGACGCTATTACGTCAGTCTTTCATGCTGCGTGGTGCCCGAAACAGAAGCAGTACCCAAGTGCCGGTCGGCCGACTCCTGAAATTTTCGTTTTTGAGTTTCAGAACTGAAGTCTTCAACTAAAAGCTAAGTACCCCGTTGGGGAAACTTTTTCTTGCTCCTTACCGATGTCAGTAAAAGTTAATAATTGCATTACTTGTGGGAAGCAAATACCTCATAAGGATTTTCATTTGTATTGTATTCCTTGCCTAGGCTCTGACCATGACATACCTTACTGTCGGTTTTGTGCTTAATTTAATCAGTGCACTATCTGTCGTCGGTACATTTTTGCTTCTAAATATTTCGGTTCTTGGTTTAGTTATCCAGAAATGACGTCGGTTAGCCATCCGACTACCAGAATACTGAAAAAATGCAAAGAAAAAGACAGAGACAGGCCGTTGAGGTCCAAAACTACCACCGATGCTTCTCCTAAGCCAGTCGCCAGTTCGCCGGTACTCAGTGAGGCGCTTTCGCAGCCCCTGATACCCGCTACTTCTGATTCACAGGCCTCTACTGAGACCCATTCAGAGTCCGGTATGCCGTGAGAAGCTTCACATATGGAACCCATGGATGTCTCTACCTTGGATGGGTTCGGAGCCACTGTGCAGGCACCAGCTTCTGAGGGTGTATTCAGGCCTACAGACTTGCATATTAAACCGACTCCAACTTCAATACTAAGGCCTAAATCTTGATCTATGTCTAAAAAACTGACGCCCAGGTCACATGTTCAGGCCCCTATGCCTAAAAAACAAATGATCAAAATGGCTGAAGATTTAATTACTCTAATCAGGGGTAGTCAACCCAACCCCTTCTAAGAGGCCTAGGGCTGAACTTGACTATGAATCTTCTGAACAGGGCTCTGTTTCTTCTGACTCTTCTAATGATCTGGATTTGTCCATACCTACTTATGAGGACTCTGATGCAGAGGATTCCATTCCCTCTGCTTCTCCCCCTGAGGATTTCTCTTTTGGGGAAACTTTACATACCTTACGGGAGCATTTCCACTGGGAAAGTCAGGATTTTTCTGAATCCAAAAAGAGGCTTAGGGATTTCCTTCTTCTTCCTCATCATAGGCCTTTGGCTATACCTCCTGTACTAGACATTGTTGATGATGTGTTTTCGGAATCCAGTATGGCCCCTGATTCCTTGCCTCCGGCCCCTAGTAAACCAGACAGGTACTACAGGGTTCCTGAGTCCCACAAATTCCTTTTCAAAAATCATGTTGCGGACCCTGAAACCATTTCTCAGGGGCCCAAGGGCATTAAGGCTTCTACTGCTAAAAACCCTTCCCCTTCTGATAGAGACTCCAGGGCACTGGATAGATGGAGTAAAAAGGTTTATACTTCTGCAACCTTAGCAATCAGGGCTTTAAACTGTCAATTCCATATGCTAAAATATCAACAGCATATCATGGGACTGCTTAAACAGAAGATGATGTTGATTTCTGACTGTGTGGAAAATAAAGATTTACAGGATTTATTGCATTCAGCTGAACAAGTTGAAAAACATACTTTGCAATGTGGTTTTGATTCTTTAGAGGCCTCTTGCTGGGCTGCTGTTACTGGGTCTGTGCTTAGAAGACATGCTTGGCTTAAGGAGCAATCTCTGCTTGATCATGTTACAGCAAAACTGTTGGATGCTCCTTTGCAGCAGGACCGTCTGTTTGGCAATAAGGCTGAAGAAGTTCTAAAAAAGATGGAAGATAAAGCTAAATCTATGCAAACTGTGAAAAATTTCTTACAAGTGCAACCTGTTAGATTTAATATGCACTGGCCTACTAAGAACTGGTCCTTTCCAGCTCCTTCCAGAGCCACTCCAGCCAAACCCAGACATTCCAAGAGCACCAGGTTTCAATCCCAAGGGACTTTCAGAACTAAGCAATGGGGTGCTTCCACTTCCAAATCTGGAAATAACAATACACCACCTTATGGTAAACAGTCTCGATGACTTTCCTTTAAAATTAACAAGCACTTACCTCTTAGCCACCCCTTTGGGAGGAAAACTGGCTCTTCATGCAAAAAAATGGCAACTTATAACCCAGGACAAATGGGTTTTAAATATAGTGTCCCAGGGATACAGATTTCATTTCCACACGTTGCCAACTCCAAACAGGTGGCCAGACCTGCCACCAAATCAGTGGGCAGAGGCTCAGAAACAAGTACTTTCTCTACTAAACATGGGGGCTATTCAACTAGTACCAGAAGACGAAAAGGGACAAGGTTTCTATTCCAGACTTTTCCTGGTACCCAGAAAAGACAAATCATGGCGTCCAATTCTGGACCTGTCTACTCTAAACACCTTTCTGGACATTCCAAAATTCAAGATGCTGACTCTTCACCAGTTACTTCCTATGCTAGGCAAGGATGCCTGGTTGGCAACTTTAGATTTAAAAGAGGGTTACCTGCATATCCCAATCAGGGAATCTTGCAGAAGATACCTATGCTTCAAAGCAGGCTACTTGCATTATTAGTGCTCTGCACTGCCCTTTGGCTTATCTACTGTGCCCAGGGTATTCACAAAGTGCCTTGCTCCAGTAATTGCATTTTGCAGGCAAAGAAATATTCAGATATATCCATACCTGGATGATTGTCTAATTCAGGCAGAAAACCAGGCCATTCTTTAAAACATCTGGCGTTTGTAAAAAGGGTTCTAACTTGTTTAGGGTACACCATAAATGAAAAAAAAATCACAACTGGTACCCTCTCAAAAATTACATTCCTGGGTGCAAGCTTGAATACAACTGTCCAGATGGCTTTCCTAATGCCAGAAAAGCAAATTCATTTGGTGACTTACTTCAAACAGGTGGCCACAAAAACCCTGCTATCTGCAAGACAAATACTGCAAGCCTTGGGGTTCATGGCCTCCTGCATTCTTCTAATTCCATATACAAGACTGCATATGAGGAAACTTCAGTGGTACTTAAAAAGTTTATGGAGTCAACATTGTCACAGCCTGGAAACAATGATTCCTATCATACCTTGCCTGCGCCTAGAGTTCCTATGGTGGGCAGAGACCTGCCACCAAGACAAGGGACTGCCATTCACACCACCCCCTGTCGACCAAACCCTAACTACAGACGCATAACACTATGCATGGGGGGGCTCATCTGGCAGGGAGGTGCATTCAGGGCAAATGGAGCCCAAATCAAATGCATCTTCATATCAATCAAAAAGAAATGCTAGCTGTACAGAATGCACTGACAGCCTTCAAGGACTACCTTCTTCCAGGAGAACTAATGGTAAAGACGGACAACACCACCATTATGTGGTACATAAACAAGCAGGGGGGTACACATTCCTACCCCCTCTGCAGACTAGCCATGGCATTGTGGAACACAGCTTTGAGCTACCAAGTACAACTACAAGCTCAATTCCTGCCAGGAAAGCAGAATGTTCTGGCAGACGAACTAAGCAGAAATCTCTTGGACCCACACGAATGGAAACTGGATCCACGGATTTTCAGCATGTTGACACACAAATGGGGGTGCCCAAATATAAATCTTTTTGCCTCACCACAGAACTATCAGTTGGAGAAATTTTGCACAAGAATTCATCACAAAAAGCCTGGAAAGTGGATGCTCTGTTCTTCAGCTGGAAAAACCTATCAGTCTATGCCTTTCCCCCTCTGCCTCTGCTCTCCAAAGTTCTACTAAAAGTCAAACAGGACAAACCAAAAATTATTTTGATTGCTCCAGACTGGCCTCGCCAACACTGGTACCCACTCCTTCACAGTGTGTCACAAATTGCACCATGGCACCTGCCTCAGACACCTTCCTTACTGTCTCAGCAGGAGACCCAAATTCTGCACCCTCGGCTCCAAACATTGAATCCTGCAGCTTGGCTGATCATTTAAATTCCCCCTTAGCATCCCACAGCAAACCTGTGATGGATGTCATTTTGGAGGCGAGAAGACCTAGTACTAGAAAATCTTATGCTGACAAATGGAAAATATTCGCTGCCTGGAATCATTCTCAAGGGATGAGCACAGCAGCACCCAATTTACCTCAGATTTTGCAATACTTAACTGAGATGCTTCACAAGGGCCTGTCTTTTTCTTCCATAAAAATCCGTGCCTCAGCCATTTCTGCTCATTCCAACACAGAACCACCCCCCCTTGTCTCATCTTCTGCTAAAGCAATATCTCAGAGGGGCCAAAAACTTGAGACCACCCAGGAGAGCTCCAACCCCTGCCTGGGACCTTAACTTTGTATTAGAGAAACTCACTCTTCCTCCTTTCGAGCCAGCTGCTACTGCAGACTTAAAATTTCTTTCCTGGAAAACAGCCTTCCTTTTAGCAATCACTTCAGCTAGAAGGATATCTGAATTACAGGCCCTTATGGCAGTGGAGCCTTTCATCATCTTTCATGCGGACAGGGTGTCACTCAGGACCAATCCATCATTCATGCCCAAGGTGGTATCCAGTGTCGCTATTAATCAGTCCATTTATTTGCCAACTTTCTTTCCCAATACACAGAACAAGGGGGAGCGGATTCTGCATTCATTGGATGTACACAGACAACTTAGATTCTACTTGGACAGGACTAAATCTCAAAGAAAATCTGAACAACTGCTGGTAGCATTTGCTGCAGGGGCAGAGGGGAAGGCTATTTCAAAGCAAACCATTTCTAAATGGATAAGCCATTGTATTCATTTCTGCTATAAGCACCATGGGAAACCTATCCCCCAGGGGATCAGATCTCATTCCACCAGGGCTGCATCTACTTCTACAGCCTTCCTCAGAGGTGTTCCTACCAGGGATATTCTAGAAGCTGCTACCTGGAGTTCAGTTCATACTTTCACCAAGCATTATTACTTACCAATTTTCTCTAAATCCAGAGCTGGCTTTTGCCACTGCTGTTTTGCAGGGCCTTATAGCTGGTCCTAATGCTGTATAAATCCATCCTCCCAACCATAGCTTTGGGAATCTACCCAAATGTAATGACTGCAACACTGAAACATGAAGAAAATAGTACAGTTGTGTACACTTACCATAAATGTAGATGTTCAAATGTATTCACTGTTGCAGTCCTGGTTACCCTCCCTCCAGCCCCCTGTTTTTCTCTTATTGTACATCTACTTTCTTTTACTATGCTTTACAGCCTTTTTGGTGTATTTGCTTTTGTTTGGAGGTATTTTTTTGTGTTTTTAATTACTTGCTCCCCATTTGGAGGGCACCTAACATCTGGGGCAAGAAAAACTGATGTAATGGTGTTGGCTGCATGTTTTATACCCCTGATGACCTGACGTCATGGAAGAAGGGACAGCAACGGACTGAGGACCCAAGACTTTGTTAATCAGGCCGACTGAGGGCAACCTGCCAGCAGATTACCCAAATGTAATGACTGCAACAGTGAGTATACTCGAACATCTACATTTATGATAAGTGTACACAACTGTACTTTTTGCAGTCTCGAAGTATGTGTGTGTGTATGTGTCTATATATGTCTGTGTATATATATATATATATATATATATATATATATATATATCTATACATGGGTGTACTTTTGAAGAATGAAAGTTCACTACGTTCAACTTCAAAAGTACACCCACACTAACGTGAAAGTGCACTTTCGCGAACCCGCTAGACCAAACGGGCTAGCAGTCACAGACCTTAGGGTTAGGGCATGGGTCATGGTAAGGGGATAGCCCTACTAGCTTTCCCCTTACCCTAACCCTAAGGTTCGTGACTACCGCACGACAGTGGAAGACATTCCAAATCGGGCTACGTCTTCCACTGTGGTGCGATAGTCAAGGACCTTAGGGTTAGGGCACCAGTTAGGGTAAGGGGATAGTTAGTAGGGCTATCACCTTACCTTGACCCGTGCCCTAACCCAAAGGTCCGTGACTACCGCACGACAGTGGAAGACATTCCAAATCGGGGTATGTCCTCCACTGTGGTGCGATAGTCAAGGACCTTAGGGTTAGGGCACCAGTTAGGGTAAGGGGATAGTTAGTAGGGCTATCCCCTTACCTTGACCTGTGCCCTAACCCTAAGGTCCGTGACTATCGCACCACAGTGGAAGACATTCCAAATCGGGCTGTGTCCTCCACTGTGGTGCGATAGTCACGGACCTTAGGGTTAGGGCACTGGTTAGGGTATGGGGATGTTAGTAGGGCTATCCCCTTACCTTCACCCGTGCACTAACCCTAAGGTCCGTGACTATCGCACCACAGTGGAAGACATTCCAAATCGGGCTGTGTCCTCCACTGTGGTGCGATAGTCACGGACCTTAGGGTTAGGGCACTGGTTAGGGTATGGGGATGTTAGTAGGGCTATCCCCTTACCTTCACCCGTGCACTAACCCTAAGATCCGTGACTATCGCACTACAGTGGAGGACATAGCCCGTTTTGCATTGTCCTCAGTTGTGGTGCGGTAGGTTCAGTCTAGTGAGCTTAAGCGAAAGTGCACTTTCGCTTAAGTGGGGATGTACTTTCCAATTTCAAAAAAGTGAATTTTCGTTGTAGGAAAATACACTCATATATATATATATATATATATATATATATATATATATATATATGTATATATAGAAACACTTTGGAATCTCGAAATACTGAAATGTCGAATTTCAGTATCTCGAGACCAAAATGTTGAATCTGCAGATGCGTGAAACTGCAGAATATCGAACCCATGGTACTGATGGCGCATTAGGTAAGTGTGGTGTTTTTAAGGATTTTGGGGAGGGTTTGTGAGTATGTCGGGGGGTGTTAGGTGTTGGTTAGCGTACGTAGGTGAAAGTGTAAGTGTGTCAGTGTTGAGAGTGGTGGTGTTTGTATCTGTGTGATGTGTGTTTGTGCGAAGGCGGTGTTGAATGTATGTTGGTGGGTTTTGTGTGTGTTGGTGTTTAGTGCAACCTCGAAGTTAGTATATATAAGTAGGGGGGTGTGGGTAGTGCAGCCCCCCTCATGGTGGGTGCAGGGGTGCTTGCACCCCTTCTTATAGTGAGTGTGTGTGTGTGTCTGTCTGTTTGTGTTGTTGTGTGGAGGTAGGTGTAGTTGTGTGTGTGTGCTTTAATGGTCGCGGTTTTGGTGTTTTGGCTTTATAGTCTCAAAATACTGAAATTCGATATTTCAGTATTTCGAGATTATAAAGTGAATCCGTATATATATATATATATATATATATATATATATATATATATATATATATATAGATAGCTATATAGATATAGCTAGATATAGACATAAGTAAAGAGATCTCTCTTTCTCGCTGTACACACACACACACACACACACACACATATATATGGATTCACGTCTGAATGTCAAATAACAAAACTTCAATTTTCATATGGTCGAGACCATATGATCGAAATTTTGGAATCTCGACATTCCGAAATAAATCCAAAAAAAAAAAAAACTCAATGGTTATGCAGGGGGGGCAAGTTCCCCTACACCCCCTGTATGGGGGATTGTGCCCCGCCCATACCTCCGCTACTTAAATATACCAGCTCCGAGATCGCACTACAGTGAGGAAAAGGGAACTCTCCCATTTTGCGCTGTATGCAGATCTCTGTTCAGAATTTCAAAGTTCTAAAACTTCAGTCATATGGTCTCAACCATATGGAATTCGAGGTTTTAGGAATTCAAAATTCTGAAGGGATCCCATATATATATATATATATATATATATATATCAGTAGGGGTTGGAATACTGTGCTGGGTGCTTGCCATACAGAAGCAATTTTCAGTAACAATTATAGTTGATAGTTGTTGGTTTTATTGATGAGTTCAGTAAATTGCAAGTTATCTTTTTTTCTGATTACTTTGCACTTAATTGCAGTTACTTTGACTGTGGGTAGTGAAGTATGCAGCACTGAACTTGTTTTTAATGAGTTTAATTAAAACCAGTAACTTTCAGATTGTTGTGTGGATTCCATGCTCTTTGATCAAATTGTGGGGGAATGGGGTTCCACTGACTCATCCATAGCTCACTGGCCAATAGCTATGCTTTATTTTCAGATGCCATTTCACCAAACCACCAGTATAGGTTCCTAGGTTTGTAGGACATTACTAGGCTAACTGCTTAAGAGCCCCTACAAGCCTAGCCAATATAACCCGATTTTACCCACTGTATGGCTGCTACTGTCAAAAGGATGGCATGGATTTGTGCCTATGCCTTGAACGTCTTACAGATTGTCCCTGTCCATAAGGGACATAGGCACTACCCCCAGGTGTGAACTTGCGATTCCCCATCCATTGACCCAAATTGCTTTTGAAGAGGGCCAGGGAAGGGTTCTGCTTAATATGAATAGAATGTCTGTTCCAAAGAAGGGGTAAACTCTAAGACACATATCTGTCTCTCCAGCATGTTTTGTTTGAGTCACTGACTAAGTTTAGATCCCTAGTTTGGATAACTCTCATGCTGTTTGACTTGCGGATGTGTAGCAGCTCCATCAGGGCTGGATTTGTGAGTGCCTTGTAGGTCAGGCATAAGTCAGTCGGTAGGAGACAGAGTAAAGGAATAGGGCTTTTAGTCTATCTACACAGGGCATGTTTACACCCTGCATTTTCTTTGAGAGGAAAGTCTGAGGTCACTCCAGCTTCTGTAAGTGCCTAGTCAAGTACATGGCAAATGGCGCATTGTACTCAATTATTGGTCTAATGAGGGCTGAGTACAGCAGGACTATAATTAGATCTGGATGCCATACTTTTACTTATAAGTTGTGCCACATAGAAGGACTTCCTTATCACTGTAGACACATGGTGGTCAAAATTCAGGCTAATATCTAAGTGTGTAGCTTGATGTCTCATCTCTGAGTCTACTCTTAGAGGTGTGCTGTTGATGTTATAATTTGCAGGGGAGTTTGACTTCCCAAAGGGTATGATAATGCATTTTTTTTTACATTTTGTTTTAGGCCATGGTTCTGGCACCAGTCATCTGTCTGATTTAGACTTTCTTGAAGGATGTCTGCATCGCTGGGTGAGTCAGTAATCACTTGGAGTCGTCAGCAAACTTTGTCATCCAGTGGTCTTCTACATTAGCCTTGACTTCAAAGAAGTATATTCCAAATAGGAGTGGACCCAGCACTGAGCCCTGTGACACACCATTAGTAACTGGCCTCTTGCTGGGGTGGATTCATCCACTTTAACCACATGTGCCCTGTCCTTGAGCCAATTGGCTACCTATCTTGTGACATAGGCATTTATGCCCAATTTTGTCAGATCAAGGTAAGCACTATGTACTGTTTTACCCTCATCCATGGCCTTAGTGACTTTCTCAAAGAAATCCATCTGATTCAGTAGGCATGATCTGTCCTTGACAAAACTGAATTGGGTCGGGTCTAGTGTTTGGAGGTTTCCTATGTTATTATTTATTAGGTCCACCATTATTCTTTCTACGGCCTTTCATATAAGACTGGTCAAACTTATGGGTCTGTAATTTCCTGGGTCAGTAGATGGTCCCCTTTTTTACTGAGGGATGAATGTTGCTGTCCTTCGCTCTATCGGGACAAAGCCAGTCCAGAGGCTGTGGCTAAGTAGAGATCCTACTGGGCCTGATAAGTCTTGATTTGAGCTGTGTAAGAGGCAACCTGGTATATTGTTAGGCCCCATTGAAGCCATGTTTATAACTTTAGAGAGCACAGTGTCAACCAGTTCTTCAGTGATAATTGGTGGTAGAGGGTATTTCTTGGGGGAGATGTGGCTTTGTGTTGTGATAGAAATTGTCTTGTTTGTGTGTATGCAGTTTCTGAGGAGTATGCCCGAGAGGCCTTTGAAGTTTGGGTAAGTTATATGTGAGCACCTCCTTACATGTGGGTCTGTGTGTATGGTCCTATGCAGATGCAGTGAGCGATGCGTGTGAGTTGCTGGCCACCTGTTTGTTGCTTTTTGCATCTGTGTGTGAGAGTCTAACCTCCAGTGTCAAAGTGTAACTGTATCTCTCATATACTGTATTTGTCTGTTTGAGAATTAAGTGGTTGTCACTGTACATAAGGCAATTGTTATATTGCCTTAGGATGCCCATGCCCACCAAGCTGGATGCAAAGATAGCAGGAAAGTGCCAATCCATGGATGCAGGTCCTAATGTGTACTTGAAAGGATAGGAGTGGAGCGTATTTGTAACCAGATGAGGCGAACATACATTAACAGAAAGGAAAGCAAACCATATTAACATTTTTCCATTTACATGCATTATACATCACATATAGTTTCTTTCTTTGTAACTGTCATCAGTCCAGCATTACACAACTTGCTAAACTCATGCCTTCCCTTAAAACTCACTCCGCCTCCCCCGTACATTATTCTGCATATGTAGTTCCCAAACTTTCCATTTATTTTTATGTAATTCATTCTTTCCCTTTTCTAAGGATCCCGTTTTCAATTCTTTCTTTCATCTCTTTTATAATTTTCAATAGTACAAATACAATTGGTTTAATCTTTGATTTCCATTTTCTAGTAATTGCTTTTTTGGCAGCCAACAGAATTAAAGTTAATAAGGTCCTACTATGTCTAGGCAGTTCAAATGATTTGTCCCAGCTCAACAAAATAATATCCTTAGTTGCAGACATTTGCTCATCCTCTGTAGGGAATATTGGAAGTCTACCACCTCATCACACTTCCAAAACATATGATTTTAGGTAGTCCGATCTCACCTTCATTTTTACATATGGGTTCAGAGCCAATCCTCGGCTCCGATTCGGCTGATTTGCAAGTTGGAAGACGTCTGGTTGGCTCGTGGCTAAGCAGGTATCCCATGGTGCACCAGTACAATCCCCAGATCTCATTTGCTGCGTCGACGAGTTTGGTTGTGCTTCTCTTGGCTCTGGCTAAGTTTTTTTCAAAATTCTTTATATTCAATGCTTTATTGTATATTTAGTGTTGCTAACAGATTAGGCAGTTGTATTGCTTGCCCTTTGTGAGTGCAACTTAGTTTACTAGTTGTTATTGGTATCCTGTGTGCCAGTTAGTTTAGGCACCGTTGCGCATTTTTTGATATTAGGCAGCGTTTTTGGCAGCTTTCCACTTTTAGTCAACAGGGGCTCCATTTGTCTTGTCTGTTGTTATTCTGACCATTTTTTTGGTCACCTTTGGCAGTTAGTTCTGCTATTTTGACATTGTTTGTTTTGGTGGGTATCCGCTTGTGAATTTACTAGGATTGCAAGTATACTACCAGTTTTTCCTTAGGTATATAGAAATATATTGTGTATTTTACGATTTCTGTTGTGTGCATGAGCTTTCCTTCTGGTCTGTTTAAGTTAGAAGACCTAGTTTCACTACACAGGGCTAGGCCCGTTTAAGTTAGAGGACCTAGTCCTCGTGTAATTCCTTTAGCTAGCTTTCTCTGCACCGGGCTAGGCCCGTTTAAGTTACAGGACCTAGTCCTTGTGTAACTCCTTTAGCTAGCTTTCTCTACACCGAGCTAGGCCCATTTAAGTTAGAGAACCTAGTCCTTGTGTAATGCCTTCTTAGGGCTAGGCCCATTTTAATTAGAGGACCTAGTCCTCATTCTTTTTCTCCTTTTCATCTTTATGGGTTTTGTGTGTGTGTGTGTGTGTGTGTGTGTGTGTGTGTGTGTGTGTGTGTGTGTGTGTGTGTGTGTGTGTGTGTGTGTGTGTGTGTGTGTGTGTTATGTCCAAGGAAAGTAAGGAGCATAAACCCTCAGGGTTCAAAAAGTGCATGAAATGCTCCCATAAAATGTCCTTAATGGATGGCCACAGTAGCTGTGTCTACTACCTAGGGGCCATCCACTTATAGGAGTCGTATTTGTTCTGCCATGATTTCTCTCCTAGAGTGTTACAAGAGAGAAAGAACAAACTCATACTCAAGGGTCTCTTGAAACCATACTTTGAGGAAGCACTATCCAGTTCTTAGGCTTCTTCTAAGTCTGGGAAATCAAAACCCTCAAAAAGGCCTCCTCCGGCACTGGCTGGTGTTTCGGAGCCACCTCCTAAACAGTCAAAGCAATCCAAATCTGCCTCCTCGACTCCTCAGCCTTCGGAGCCAAAGGAGAGCATCATGGTGGTGTCAGAGTCAGTTACAGGTGTTTCAGAACCGATCTCTGAACCTATTGATACAGCAGTTGACACTGCTACTCTGAGACGGTCTGTAAGCTCCCTACCAGTTTCCGTAACAATTAAGTCTCCAGTGCCCCCCAGGTCAAGATCCCCAACTATGTCTTCCAGGTCTTCCAGGAGCCTTTCAGAAGAAGATGTGGAGAGGGTAGTGCTGAAGCTCCTTAAGTCGTCTGTCTTACCAGAATTATTGTTGTCTCCGGCCCAGGTGACTGCGGAGCCACTTGGCCCAGCTTTGCCCTTGTCTGCTATTCCTCCCCCGAGCCATACTGGCCATTCAAAGCCAGAGTGCTTGGTGCCAACGGAGGAAATGCTGGCTCCAACTCATCTTGTTGCTGCCTTGGAGCCGGGTTCGGCTCTGACATGCTCTGTACCGTCCGTCGTGTCCAGGGGTTGAAGCTCTCCTGTCGGCACCAACAGGGAGGGTTGGAATCGATCTTCGGTTCCGTGCCTTACTCTTGGTGCTTCGGCCAGGGTGAGCTCGGACCCTGCATCTATCTCGGAGCCGACAGCTCTGGCTCCGGCACCGACCCATGTCTCTTCGGAGCGGTCAGCGTTTGAGATGATGAGGAGCATGCTGTCTCATTCTCTAGCCCCTACCAGTGGCACCAGCACTCTTCCCCCGAGAGCACCCACTTCAGTCTCAGCCCCTACTCTCTCTGGAGACAGCACAGACCCGCAGCCTCAGGAGCCATTGGCTGGTGGCCCCCACTCTTCCGAGGTTTCCCCAGAATATCCTTCTGAGGAGCCTCCCTGGAAGAGGTTATTTAAGAGGAAACATATTGACTCCCAGGATGAGTCTTTGACATTGGACACTGACCTCGAGGAGTCAGAAGGGTCCCCCAAGTCGTCCTCTGATGATGTCTCCTTTGTGGACATTTTAGAGATCCTTAGGCAGAGGTGCGACTGGCCCACTGTTAACCCTTCTGATGAGGAGTCAGTGTACCTGAAGGCTTTCGGGTCTCAACCTTCTGCCTCTTGGGTGTCCCCACCTTTCGACGAACTGATGGATCTAGTTAGTCGAAAGGTGTGGGATACTCCTGACACCGTGGAGCCAGTCCCCAGGAGACCAAATAAGTTATTGAATGCCCATCCTGGGAAAAGAGTTCTTGTCCAAGGATGTTCCCGTAGATGCCATGGTGGTGGTGGCGGCCACAAAGAAAGAGTTAGTGGAGACCTCTTCATCTGTTCATCCGCCAAACAAGGAGTCTCGACAGATGGACAGATTTGGGAAGCGTATTTTTAGTTCAGCGGCCTTTACCCTTCGATCGCTGAACTATCTCACACACTTCACGAGGTTGCAGAGGGATCTCCTCAAGGAGTTAGGAGATTCCATACAAGGTGCGTGTACTGAGGGAGTTCCTGACAAGATTTCTACTCAGTTGTCCACCTTAAATTCTGTGGTTAACTCCTCCATGCGACTTATCACTTATGCTGTGGATGGAGCGAGTAGAGCAGCAGGTTCGGGAGTTGCCCTGAGGCGCCACTCCTGGATGTGTTTATCTAATTTTGCAGAACCGTTCAAGTCTACTTTCACCAATGCCCCGTTTGATGGTTCCTCATTGTTTGGTTCCAAGGTGAAGGATACACTCACTCGGTGTGAGCAAGAAGGAAAGACGCTTTCTGCCGTGGGAGTGCATTTTACTGTCCCTTCCAGACCATACCCCAAGGGCCAAAGGGGCGGTAAAATGTGGTTCAAGAAGTCCCAGTTTCCTGACACACAGGGTGAATCCTCCTTCAGAGGCAGAGGAGGAGGAGGGAAACAGCAGACATCGCCTTAGAGGCAGGGGTGGTCCGCAGTACCAACAAGGCCATGACTCCTTTCGAGGATGGCCTTATCAGCGCTCCTGATGTGGAGCCCAACTGCGCTTCTCTGGGGCCGGTCGGGGGTCGCATTTCTTTGTACCAAGAAGCCTGTCTAAATATCACCCAAGACAAGTGGGTACAAAGAGTTGTTACCAGAGGCTATATCATACCCTTTTTCCTATCACTGTTTGTTCCCAAAAGGATCCCAGATGTACCACCCAATCACAGGGATCAGGCAACTGTGGAGATCAACAAGTTGCACGTAAAAAGAGTCATCCAGCCCATCAGGGCAGACCAGATAGCATCCGGAACTTACTCCAGGTTCATTTTAGTTCCAAAATGAACCGGAGATTGGAGGCCAATATTGGACCTCAGCAGATTGAATGAATCAGTGAAGAAGGACACGTTTCAGATGGTAACACTGCAGTCTATACTCCCGTTGTTAGGGAAAGACTTTTGGATGTGCACTCTGGATCTTTAGGATGCCTGCTACCACATAAAAATGGACAAGGTGTCCAGAAGCCATCTACGCTTCTAGCTGGGAGCCAGTCATTATCAGTTTTGCCCTCTGCCCTTTGGTCTCACCACAGCCCCCAGGGTGTTCACCAAATGCATGGCAGTAGTGACAGCTCACCTGAGATGTCAGGGATTCCAGGTGTTTCCATATTTGGATGACTGGCTCCTGACCGTCCCCACCAGGCATCTACTCCTCCAAAACAGGGATGCCATGATTCAACTTTGTGCTCAGTAAGGGATCTCCATAAATTGGAAAAAATCTGCATTATTGCCTTCTCAATCTGTGATTTTTATAGGCGCAGAGGTAGACACAGTGAACATGACAGTTCGTCTCCCCGCCCAAGTTCAGCGTTTTCTCCTGTTGCGAAAAGTCAAAGCGAAGTGGGTTCTTCAGCTCCTCAAGACTATGGCTTCCACAATTCTGTTGGTACCATTAGCCAGGTTGCACATGAGAATTCTCCAGTGGCTTCTGTTTTCCCAGTGGTCCTTCCAATCTCTCCCACTGAATCATCCTATCCTGCTGACGGAATCATGCAAGAAGGACCTTCATTGGTGGATAGCTCCCAATCAACTGATCACGGGTGGCCCCTTTGTTCCGGCCCAACCCATTGCCACTGTGACCATGGATGCCTCCCAGATCGGGGGGGCATTATCTCAGCAGGACTGTCCAAGGCACATGGCAAGAACACGAGACTCATCTGCATATCAGTGTTCTGGAGATGAGGGCAGTGCTTCTGGCGTTGCAAGCACTTCAAGACCTTCTTCCTCTAGGAACAACTGCGATACAGTCAGACAACATGTTGGTGGTTTGGTATATCAACAAACAGGGTGGTACCAGATCTTATCCACTCTGTCGACAGGCAATGCGAGTTTGGGAATGGGTGATTTCTTCACAGCGCTTTCTGGTTGCAAAGCACATTCCAGGGACGACCAGCGTGATAGCCGACAAGCTCAGCCAGGCAATCCTAATGCCTCACGAGTGGTCTCTGAAACAGGAAACAGTGGATCAGATTTTCCGGAAATGGGTACAGCCTTGCTGCGACCTTTTTGCCAGCCCAGTCAATACCAAATGCAGCAGCTATTTTTCCCTCATTCCCCCCCAGGGGAGACTCTCAGAGACACTCTGGCTCACGATTGGCCCATGGGACTTCTGTATGCCTTTCCTGCAATTCCTCTCATTTCCAAAGTGATTCATAAAGCCAGTCGGCTGGGAAGCAAGTTGATCCTCATTGCTCCTTACTGGCCTCATCAGGTCTGGTTCGCCTTCCTCGAGCCTCTCCTCCTGGATAATCCTTAGATTCTGGACCCAGCTCCAGATCTGTTGACTCACATGTCGGGTTCGCTACACCCCTCAATCTACACCCTCAAATTGACAGCATGGCTGCTCCAGTTCCATTCCTAGTCAGGCTTCATGATGTATCATCCTCAGTGTCACATATTCTTATGTCCTCCCATAAACCTTCAACTAGGAGGCTGTATGGCAGTAAATGGAAAAAGATTTTCTATTTGGGCACAAAGAATGAATGTAGGTCCATACACTGCTTCTATCCCTGTGATTCTGGATTTTCTTTCTGAGCTTTTTCAGCAAGGATCTGCCGCTGCCACTATCAGAGTCCAATTGGCGATCTCTCATTTTCACTTAGGTTTTCCAGATACCAATTTAATGTCTCATAAGCTATGCAAGATCTTTTTGAAAGGGGCCACTCTATTGAGACCATCTCTGCAAGAACCAGTGGCTTCTTGAAATTTAAATTTTGTGTTGTCCATAGGTTCATAGGTTCATAGGTTCATACTAGGCTATCTGCCCTAGGGCATTTATAAGCCTAGCCAGAGTATGTTTGGCTTTCGCCACCCATTTTAAATTAATTTTGCTATGCCCTTTTTCGAGGTTAGTATACTGTGCCTCTGTCTAACAGTGACACAGAAGTGATACCCGGGGTAAACCTATGATCTCCCATCCACTCATCAAGATTCCTCTTGAAGAGAGTCAATGAGGGACTCTGCCTAACCTGGACTGGGATTTTATTCCATAGTGAAGGGAGCCTCTGGGTTATGAATCTGTCCCTCCAGCATGTCCTATTTATTTCAGTGCTGAGGTTCAAGTCTCTCGGTGTAGCTCGATGGAATTTGGATTTTTGAGGTGCAGCATATCCCTTAATTCGGGTTGGACATGGCCTTATCGTCAGGCCCAGGTCACCTCTGAGCAGGCGGTATGCCACTGAGTAGAGCTGGAGTTTCTTTAACGGGTAGCATATGGCATCTGTTTGAGCCCTTTGATCCTCTTGGTGAGGTACTTTTGGGGTCTTTCCAGTTGCTGCAGGTGTTTGGTAAGGTACATCCCAAAAGGGGCATTGTACTCGATTATGGGCCTGATGAGGGATGAGTAAAGAGGCACGATGACCTCTCCTAATCTAGATGTGAATCCCTTCATGATTAGGTGGGCTATATAAAATGTTTTTCTAACCACTTTGGCCACGTGGTTGTCAAATGAGAGATTGCTATCAACTTGGGTCCCCAGGTCCCTAATGACTTCTTCTGTACTTAATGGATTACCACCTATGTGGTAATTTGTGGCACTTTGTTTTGCCAAAGGGATGACTATACACTTTTGGCATTTAGCTTGAGACCATGGCTCTGGCACCAGTTGTCTGTTTCTATGAGGCCCTTTTGGAGGATGCTTGTGTCGGCTGGAGAGTCGATTATGGCGCAGTTTGCAGTCATCTGCGAACTTGGTCAGCCACAGTCCTTCCGTGTTGGCCTGTACCTCCGAAAAATATATACCAAACAAGAGAGGTCCCAGGACTGAGCCTTGTGGGACGCCACTTGTAACTGGTTTGGAGTCTGACATGGCTCCAGCAATTCTAACCATGTGGGTTCTGTCCTTGAGCCAGTTTGCAACCCATCTAGTGACATAGGGGTTTATATTTAAGTTGGTGAGCTTATCTATAATGCCTGAGTGGGGTATTGTATCGAAGGCTTTTGCGAGGTCCAGATAGGCTGTGTGGACCACCTTCCCTTCGTCAATGGCCTTGGTGACTGTTTCAAAGAAGTCAACCAGGTTTAAGAGGCAGGATCTGCCCTTAACAAAGCCAAACTGGGTAGGATCCAGTGTCTTTAGGTCCCCAATATCTTTATTTATGAGGTCCATGATGATCCTTTCCATAGCTTTGCAGACCAAGCTAGTCAGGCTTATGGGCGATAGTTTCCAGGGTCCGTTGAGGCACCACCTTTGTGGAGAGGGACCACTGTTGCTGTACGCCACTCTTTGGGTACATATCCTGTAGTAAGGCTGAGATTGAACAGTAGTTTTATGTTTGGGTTTAGCTCTTCTTGGAGTTCATGTAGGACGCAGCCTGGGACACCGTCTGGTCCCATTGATGCTGTGTTTTTTGCTTTGGAGAGGGCAGCTCTCACCTGAGCATCTGAGATGTCAGGGGGGCAGCACTCTGCTGGGATAGATATTTGCCGTTTTGGTGGGGGGGGAGAAGTTTGCGCTGAACCTGTCAGCTAGGATGTTGGCAATGTCTGTGGGATCAGTGTATTTTTTGTCATTTTGGACTAATTCTGAGCATATCTGGGAATTCCCACCCAGGTTCCTAACATAACTAAAGAAAGCCTTGTGATTATCTTTAGTGTCCTGTGCAATTTTTCTCTCGAAGCTGGCCTTTGACGATTTTATGAGTGCCCTTAGTTTTTGCTAATACTGATCAGAGATGCCTTCCCTTTTGGGATTTTGCTCTATCATGTAGTAGCTTCCTCCTTTATTGTATAGTTTGTTTATGGCTGGGGTCCACCAGACAGGTCGTCTGCCTTTGGAGGATTGGGTCTTGGTTTTATTTGGGATTGCATGATCCATGCATTCCTGAAGGTGTTCATAGAATGCATTTATAAAGGATTCTGCGGTCTGGGCGTATTTTCCACAGGCCGGGGCTTTGAAGGATTCCACCTCGGTTTTGAGGAGTGTGAAATTTGCTTTAGAGAAGTTTTGCACTGTGGTTTTCTGGGCAGGGGTGGGGTCGGGATGTGAATATCCAATGAGATCAGTTTATGGTCTGATTTTACCAGTGAGAGATACACTTCTGGTCTGGAGCATAGAGTCCCCATGTTGGTGATGATCAGGTCCAGTATGTTTTCCCTCTTGTGGGAGTGGTAACAAGTTGTTCCATAGCATTTGAGTTTATGAATTCTAGGAACCTTTGGGCAAGGGTGTTGGAGCTAGAGTAATGCTCCCAATCTATGTTTGGGTAGTTGAAGTCGCCCAGTATAATGGTGTTTGGAGAGACCTTCATATTTTCCAGTGTTTTCAGGAAGGCCGAGTGGGGTTCCTGGGTTTGGGAGGGTGGTCTGTAGCAGGCTATAAACTGGAAGGCAGTTTTACCCACTGCTAGTTGCACATGGATAGTCTCTGATGCTTCGTGCTTTGCCACCAACCTGGAGGTGTGGGTATCTTTGATGAATATTGATACTCCCCCTCCTTTTGTGGTTCGGTCCAAGTTTTGGGGCGAAAAGCATGGTATGAGGTATAACCTGGTAGTGCTGGGGTGCTCTCGGGAGTCCTGAACCAGGTTTCTGTTACTGCACAGATATCAATGTTCTCCATGCTAAGGAGAGTTTCGAGTGCGTGCATCTTGAGGTTTAGACTTCTAGCGTTGAGTAGCATTACTCTTAGTTTCTTATCCCTTGTGATACTTATGGAGGTGGGTTTGTCTTTTGAGCCTTGCCTAAAAAAGGCACTATGGGGGTAGCAAGAGCCTTTGCCAATATCCGAAAGCCCAGGGGTGACAGGTGCAAGCCGTCCCTAGCAAAGCATCGTGGCTTGTCGTGCATATCATCCCAAGCTGACAGGCATTGGATCCCCTTTGAATGACACCAATACTTAAGCCAATTGTTGAAACTGATCATCTTGTCTTCATATTGTGGCATCATTCTTGGTGAGGGTGAGATGCTACTCAAGGTCAGGGTCATACCAGCCTGGGCTACATGCCCAGAGAGCTCCTCTATGTCTCTTTTCATGTAGTCCAGGGAGGTACGTCTCACGGTCATTCACACCAGCATGGACAATGACTGAGTCATATTTGTACTTGCCTTGGAGTGACCTGAGTGCTTGTGTTATGTGGCGGATCCTAGCACCCGATAGGCAGCTCACCGTGACCTTCTCCTTGTTCAGCCTGGTGAGCGGGACGTCAGTGTACCTGATGATAGAGTCACCTATTACAAGTGTATCAGGTGTGTTGTTTAGCCTTAAGGGCTGTGACTGTTCGACACACTGGCTTTGTGAGCTATGTGTTGCATGTGTTTTGTTTTGGGGTAGCGGTTGCTTGGGTGTCTGCTTTGGAGGTCTTTGCTGCTTAGGCAGATTTTTATTTAGAGCCTCCAAGTATGTTTTTGTGTGTTTATGTGTTTGGTTTGCTGTCGTGGTAGGTCTATGTGAGACTGGAATTGTAGTGAGTGTGGTTTCCTTCTCCTCCTGACTGGTTACGCCAGTACTGAGTTGAGAGAGCTTAGCCTCCAGTTTGGCTATATGGTTGCATCTCTCACATGTGTTGGAATTTGTTGGGAGGAGGAGAGGGTTGTCTGTGTACATTAGGCAGTTGTAACATTGCCTCAAGATTCCCAGGTTCACCAGCTGGACCGGAGAGGAGATTGACAACTGACCTTTGGACATGCTAGAATAGTATTGGGAATTCCTTTATAATTGAAAAAAAAGGGCCAATGGGGAACAAGTTACTCAAGGGGAGTTTGTGAGGGTGTAGTGCTTTTAATTTTTTAGTGCTGACTTATATAATTGCTTTAGTGAGCAAGTGCTAGGCTTTAGCATAGGAATAGGGTGTTTATTATGAGAACTAGATTAGTTCCAAGGCTCAAACCCAAATAAGCGGCGCTGCTCGATGAAGCGCTATGCACAAAATCACGCAAAGCCGCGCTACAGCGGGTTTTATACAGGCGGACTTGAAAGAGCTAGAAATTGGCCCAAAATAGCCAACAGACTACCAGATTCCTGTGCTGGGAACACTCCTCCAGGGACAGATAGCCTGCTCCAAGCTCCCCACTGCCACTGGTGAACAAAGAAGCCTCCCTCTATCCAAGAAAGGAAATGGCAACACAGGAACTTTCCAAAAGTCCAGAATACAGCAAAGCCTGTATTTGGACTACTCTAGGTCAGGAAAGATGGGAAACAAGGATAACTTTTTTTTTTTTCTTTTTTGCAACAAACAGCAGGAAATTGCAATAAATATGTAACACAGGCTAGCGCACTTGAGTGTGTAGCCTCAACAAGTAAATGCAACAAACAGGACAAACTTTAAAAGTGCAGGTGCAAAAACAACTTTAGACAGTTTAAAACAGTTCAAGAAGAGAAATATTTGCAGTTTAGCTAGATCGGACAGTCGCCCAGGTAGTAGCAGGAAAAACACTTTTATCAGGTTAGCAGTCGCTCTTTTAGCCTCTCTGCTGCTAGCACCACTCTGCAGGACCACGAGGAGCTTGGCTGAGTAGTAACAAGCGCAAAAACCTCGCCAAAGCGGGTTTTATACAGGGGGATTTGAAAGAGCTAGAAATTGGTCCAAAATGGCCAATAGACTACCAGATTCTTGTGCTGGGAACACTCCTCCAGGGATAGATAGGCTGCTCTAAGTTCCCCACTGCCACTGGTGAACAAAGAAACCTCCCTCTATCCAAGAAAGGAAATGGACAACACAGGAAATTTCTGTATTTGGACTACTCTAGGTCAGGAAAGACGGGAAACAAGGATAATAATTTTTTTTTTTTTTTTTTCTTTTTTTCAACAAATAGCAGGAAAATGCAGTAAATATGTGACACAGGCTAGCGTCCTTGCCTCTGTAGCCTCAACAGGTAAGTGCAAAAACAGGACAAACTTTAAATTACAAGCGCAAAAGTGCGCTAAAGCTGGCTTTAAAGCAGGGGGTTAGAAAGAGATAGGAAATGGCCCAAAACGGCCCATAAGCTACAGGTCACTGGGCTGGAACCACTCCTCAAGGGACAGATAGGCTGCTCAGAGCTCCCCACTCTCACTGGTGAACAAAGAAGCTTCCTCCTATCCAAATAAGTATATGGGCAACACAGGAACTATGACACAGCCCAGAGATCAGCAATACCTGAAGACTGGACTATTCTAGTTCAGTAAAGGCAGAAAACAAGGAATTTTTTTTTTTTTTTTTTTTTCTTACAAAGTAGCAGAAATTAGGTACAGAAACACAGTAAATGCTTTAATTCAGCTAGCACACTTGAGTGTGTAGCCTACCAATTAAACTAAGCAAAAACAAACTTTAAAAGTGCAAAAAAACTCAGAAATAAAGGCAGAAATGCAATAAGACAACTTTACAGAGCTTATTTAGTAAAAGAAACAGAAAAGTCTATATATACAGAAAAGCAGCTAAAACACACAAACACTTCAGATGCAGTGCAACCTAGAGCACTTGAGTTGTAGCAATATTAAGGCTATTACAGTTATAATAAATGCCCTGAAATATACTGTATAATTCCAAAATGTTTGAGAAGCACAGTCAGAACACAAGGAGGTTCAGGCGAAAGAAGAAAAAAAAAAAAAAAAAAAAAAGTTTTGTTTTACTTTTTGAAAGGGAAAAAGGAGGAACAGAAGGCCTTATCAAATGTTCTCTCTGTATTAGGCAGAATGAGCTAATGACACTAGACTGGGAGGAGTGTCACAGTAGGGGCGGGCAACTGCAAAGCCACCAAGTATAAGAGCAAGCCTCCAACAGGGAGGGAGGGTGGGACAAAATAGCCTACAGCCAGCAAGCACTACAGACACTAGTTTTTTAAACAGATAAGTATTTGTTAAGATACAGGATAGACAAAGTGCTATATATATATTGACTTCTTCCCCCTTTGAACCTTCCCACTCATTTTGTCTAAATTTTTTGTCTTGGAAGACCTTGTTTTTGGTAGCTATCACATCAGCTAGACTGGTATCGGAGCTTCAGGCCTTGTCTATTAAGCCACCGTATTTGATTTTTCACAAAGACAGGGTGTCACTGTGTACTAATCCCTCCTTTGTCCCCAAAGTTTGTTCTAATGCTACCTTAAACCAATCAATAGAACTCCCAGTTTTCTTCCCTAACCACTGCAATGCAGCTGAGTACCATTTTCATCAGCTAGATGTTCATAGACAACTACGTTTTTATCTACAGCGGACTAAGGTTTTCAGGAAATCAGATCAATTATTCATTTCCTTTTCTGACTCTAGTTGGGCTTACCAGTTTCTAAAGTGACACTATCTAATTGGATTTCCAGTTGTATAGCCTTTATCTTTAGTTCAGAGGGCAAACCTTTATCTTACAGAATCAAGGCTCATTCTGCCAGGTCGCTGTCTACCTCTGCAGCCTTTCAAGTCAGGGTACCTCTTGATAATATCTGTGCAGCAGCTACGTGGGCTACCCCTCACACTTTTATTACACATTACAAATTGGATTTGGCATCCAAGGGTAGAGCATCCTTTGGCTCCACAGTGCTCAAGAGTATTTTCCAATGAGCCACCCAAGAATAAGGCACTAGGGACGCTGTCCCATATGTAAAAATGAAGGTGAGATCGGACTACGTTGGTAGTCCATCTCACCCTTCATTTTTAACAACCCGCCCTCCTGCCCCCATCCTGGAAGATCTGGAAGTAATAATTTGGTTGCCCGTGGTTGGAGACCCTTTAGTATTGGTTGTTTTTATGGTTGTTATTCTAGTGAGCAACAAAGAAGATCTGGGGATTGTCCTGGTGCACCATGGGATACCTGCTTAGCCACGAGCCAACCAGAAGTCTTCCAGCTTGTAAATTGTACAAGTTGGAGCCGAAGATCGGCTCCGAACCCATATGTAAAAATGAAGGGTGAGATGGACTACCGACATGGAATGTTATGGTGAGTACATAACTTCTTATTTCCAGTTACCTCTTTCTTCCTCATCACACCTCCAACATTTGATATATACCTGGGGAAAAATTCTTTCAGGTCTGCATGGAGTATAAAAATAACTACGCAAACACTTCAAGTTAAGATCCTAAACCTTTTGGACTTTGTTGTTTACTTGGGAGCCATACACATGTCCTCCAATTGCACTACTGTATGTATGTATATTATTACTCCCAGGAGTGTTTAGCAAAGTAAATTCTTCCTGTAAATATGAGTGAAAACTTGAGTTTGCTGCTTTATTATTTTTCATTTTTTCAGTTAAGAATGTTTTATTATGTACAGTGAATATGGATGTCAGCATCATCCAAATCCTATGGTACTGTCTCCCATAACAGTGCTGCTAAACAGAAATAGACTGCATTATAATGTCCGTAGCTTCTCTTCTTCTTCTTTCGGCTGCTCCCATTAGGGGTTGCCACAGCAGATCATCTGTTTCCATTTCTTCCTGTCCTCTGCATCTTGCTCAGTCACACCAACCACCTGCATGTCCTCTCTCATGACATCCATAAGCCTTATCTTAGGCCTTCCTCTTTTCCTGTTACCTGGCAGCTTCATCCTTAGCATTTTTTCCCAATATACTCTGCATCCCTCTTCAGCACATGTCCAAACCAACATAATCTTGCCTCTCTGGCTTTGTCTTCAAACCTTCCAACCTGGGCTGACCCTCTAATATACTTGTTCCCAATCCTGTCCACCCTTGTCACACCCAGTGCAAATCTTAACATCTTTAACTCTGCCATGTCCAGCTCTGACTCCTGCTTTTTTGTCAATGCCACTGTCTCCAACCCATATAACATAGCTGGTCTCACAACCCTCTTGTAGACCTTCCCTTTCACTCTTACTGGTACTCGTCTGTCACAAATCACTCCTGACACTCTTCTCCAACATCACACATTTTTATTGTATTGCATTTGTTACATGGGAATATCACATTCGCAGTGTAATCCCAGTAAGGCAAATAGTGTGTGTGTGTGTGTGTGTGTGTGTGTGTGTGTGTGTGTGTGTGTGTGTGTGTGTGTGTGTGTCTGTATACTCACACACATACACACACACACACACACACACACACACACACACACACACACACACACACACACACACACACTATATTTTTTCTTCCCTTGTTATCAGTCTTTACTGTTGTATCTAGTTTTCTCTTTTGTGCTGTTAACTTCTCTTATTCAACACTTCCTTGTCATTGACTTAAGTGAAAACTCTTAGTGTCTTCTGATTACACTGCTATCTCCATCATGACTTCCTGTCCCAGTTTAACAGCCCTGCCGTGTTTTCAATTTACTTTTCCCTTGTCTTTCTGTGGAGACCATTTCTCTTAGATGATGCAGGCTTCTGCACTGTTCCTCCTGCTGACATACCTTTAGTTGTCCATTACGTACCCTGCTTTTTGACACCCTCATTGTATTCCTTTCTGCCTCACATGTAATTTTCAGTCTGCACTGTTTGCCCATCTCCCCACCTGCCCCTATTCTGCCTTGCATCAGGCTCACATCTCTCTTCATCGTAGCCAGTGTTTCCCTTATCAAATGTATTTCATTTGGGACTAGATTTGGCATTGTAAAATCCCACTGCCTGCTCCTCCCCATTATTCTGTGGTCTGTATTGCTGCAACATATACCTGAATTTCAGTCATGTGACTTACCTCCTTTATCTCCCTTTCTATCTTATTCATGTTTTCTTCCTCGGTGCACTCACCTTTGTTTTCCCACTGTACTGTTAGTGCAGTAACATAGTTCAAGACTGCAGTCATATTCTTATGTTTCTCTCCAAGTCGTCTTTGGTTGTGAGAGCTTTTTGACTTCTGAGACCACTGCGCACTGAGCAGCAGCTTAATTGTGAAAACAGAAACTGAGAAAAAAAGTGCCATTGAAACTGTTGTTGTTATTTGGGTAAAAATCTGTCACCGGCTAGTAGTTACACTGCCTGAATGCCAGCAAAGAAGAAATTTGGAGAACCTGAAAGAAAAACTTCAAGAAAAGGTGAAGAGAAAATGCTGACTTTGAAGAATCCTGTTGTTCAAATTTCAGCTTTGGTACAGGAGATGAATTGAAGTAATTTAGAGGGAAAAATCAATCACGTCATCTTTGGTTGTGTTATTTAAATCTTGAATAGTTTTACATTCTGAAGTGATAATCTATTTTATATCCAGCCTGAGGATTAAACATACTGGACATAGTACTCAACAACATGGGAGAGTATTGCACCTTCCCCAGTATCATGTCCTCATTGCTGAGGCTGGATCACAAAGCTGTCTCCCCTGAAGTAAAAACTAACTCAGAAAACAGAACTAAACCCATAACAATTAACAACTGTTTAAAGCAAACTATATCCTATTAAGTGACAGTTTGTCAAAGTTCACAGCTCTCCCACACCCCTAGAATACAGCTACTTATGCAGAATTATTCACAGAAACTGTGTACAAATATGTAAATGGCTGCAGTGAGGCTGCCTTACCTACCAGAAGTAAGCTGAAATCTAACACTAAAAACAAACCTCATTGATGGAATCCTTACAGGGTATATAACAAAAGAAAAAAAGTCATGGCCAGAATCAGAAAGAGTAACTCTTGTAGGGATAACAGCTCTCTGATTCAACTAAACAAGAAACTAAGAAGTCTAGTAAGTCTAATAAGGCCAATGATGAGGTCAGGTTAGCCTCCCAGGCTAAGGACAATCACAAGGCTTTCTTCAGCTGTGTCAGGAACCTTAAAGGTAACAGCAGTATGCAGAACTGGTGGTAAATAGCACAACTTTATCTGACCAGGGTGACATAACAAACCTACTTGTTGATAAATTTAGCTTTAACTTCAACCCCCAACTACCCCCTGTGAAATCCCTTCTAACATATCCCCCCAACTATCAACCGGAAGCAGGTCCTGCCAGTGCTTGCTAATGCCATAAACACTGCTTCAGTGGGCCCCCATCAATATCCCCAGTTGTCTCCTAAATAGCCTAAAACAAGAACTAGTAGGACCACATGAGGCATTCTTCAACTACAGCTTCAAAACAAGTTACATGCCAGGTGAATGGAGGACCTCAACGATGGTCCCTCTTCATAAGGGTGGACCATCAACCGACCCTGGAAACTACAGAATTATCAGTCTGACAAGTCTAATATGCAAATGCATGGAAAGAATCGACATGAAAATGATCAACAAGGACATTGGCAACTTACAGACACTGGACCCATCCCAGTTTGGCTTTGTTAAGGGAAGGTCTTGCCTACTCAACCTGGTACCCTTCTTCAAGAGGGTCACCAGTGCTATGGATGAAGAGAAAACGGTGCATACCTCATACCTTGAACTGGCCAATGTGTTCGATACAATACCCCTGTTAGATATTGTTAACAAACTCTCAGAACTAGGTATAAATCCCTACATAATTGGCTTACAGGTAGGGCTCAAAAAGTCAGGATTGGTGAGACCACCTCCACCAGTAGACTGGTCACCAGCGGAATACCCCAGGGCTTCATGTTGGTCTCACTCCTATTTGCAGTCTACCTCTTGGAAGTCAAGGCTAATGTCAAAGGCCTCACTAAGCTCATAGAATACTGTAAACTGGGAGCTATCATAGATTCCCTCCATGACCCCAGCATCCTACAAGAGGGTCTGACACGAACAAATGACTGGTGCCAAAGCCATGGATTAAAACTTAGTATGAGGAAATGCGTTATAGTGCCCTTTGATAAATTAGCCACCCAAGCTAATTACTCCATCAATAAAATACCCGATAGCTAGGGATCTGCAGACATATGTAAACAGTAATCTGGCCTTGACCAACACTTAGCCAAGATAGTAAGAAAATCATTTTAAGTCATTCAGCTCTTAAACAAGGGTGTGGTACCTGCATCTAAGGAAGTTACAGTACCACTCTACTCATCCCTTATCAGACCCATCATTAAGTGTAATTACCCCTTTGGCATATACCTAACCTGGCACTTGCAGCAGTTGGGATGCCTTTAAAGGTCCCTTACCAGGAAAATCTTTGGTATGAATACCCTGTCCTACATAGATCACCTTAAGGCCCTGTCTCTGTACTCAGTCTCCTCCAGGTTATTGAGAGGCAATCTATGCCTGTCATAAAAGACATCAGATGCAGCTTTGATGGATGTCTTGCACCTCTGCAGAATAAACAGTACCAGAAACACTAGATCCAAGGAACAGAACTTTGTGTGTGACATAAACAGAACTTGCTGGAGAGACCAGTATTTGTCTCAAAGGATTCCAGCTGTATGGCATAAGCTCCATATCCACGTGAACCTGACCCTATTCTAACCTGGTATGAACCTATTAACCTACTACTGAGCTGTCTCTGCTGCCCTTTGGGTGGATAAGAGGCAGAAGCCAATGCACGCAGCCAAGCAGGGTCAGGTGAATGGTCTGCCCTGCAGGAGGTACCTGTCATTTCTGACTACTCCATAGGTTCATAGGTGTGTACTAGGCTAATGGCCTTGAAGCCTTTACAAGCCTAGCCCATAGAAGTGCCCTGGCATTGTGCTGCGCGATGTTAGTTCCCAGTGCCTCTATCAAGTAGAGCCACTGCAGTGATCCCCAGGGTGAACTTTCTATTTCCCATTCTCTCCCTCCATGTGTGCTTGTTAGGAAGGAGAGTTATTCACTTCAAAAGCAAGTGATTTGTTCTGACCACAGATCTATGGGTGAGACAACATACTGCCTCAGGTTACAAAATCAAGTACAGATCCTTGCCAGGTACCAATGCAAAGGTATTGAACCAGTGAATGTATTTTCAAGCTGTGGAACAAAGAACTGTTGTACAGACTTTCCTTCAGCCTCCTCATCCCCATGGTCCTTCTCAAGGCCTGACAAGACAGTCAGCCTCATATTGGTTGCTCCCCTTTGACTGAGACAACACTGGATGTTCTTCATGTTTCACTGTTGCAGTCAGCACACTTTCGTTATCTGCCTGCAGGTAGCCCTCAGTCGGCCCGAATACCAGAGTCTTGGGATTTCTGCGTCGGATGCTGTCACCGCTTCCATGAGTCAGGTCGTCAGGAGTATAAAACATGCAGTCGACGCCATTACATCAGCTTTTCTGGCCATGCGGGAGCCCGAAGCAGAAGCAGTTCACAAGTGCTGGTCGGCCACTACCTGAAATTTTCATTTTTCGAGTTTCAAACCTGAAGTCTTCTAAAGCTAAGTACCCCGTTGAGGATTCTTTTTTCTTGCTCTAACCGATGTCAAAAAAAGTTAACAATTGTCTTGCCTCTGGAAAGCAAATACTTCACAGAGATTTTCATTCTTACTGCGTCACCTGTTTAGGCCCAGATCACGACATCCCTCACTGTCGGTTTTGTGCCTTGTTTAACACCCAAACTATTCATTGTCGGGCTATCTTTGTTGCTAAATTCTTTCGCTCTCATTCTCCGTATTCCGAAATGGCTTCGGTAAGACATCCAACTACCGATCTTACGAAAAAACTTAAGGATAAAGACAGAGACAGACTGCATAGGTACCCAAAACTGATGTCGACGCTTCCGTTAAGCTAGTTGCCAGTCCGCCGGTACTCCGTGAGGTGCTTTCCCAGCCCCTGATAACCACTTCTACAGATTCGCAGGCCACTGCTGAGACCCATTCAGTGTCTGGTATGCCGCGAGATGCTTCTTCGATTATGGAACCTGCGGATGTCTCTACCTTGGATGGGTCCAGAGCTGCTGTGCAGGTACCGGGTTCTGAGGGTGTAGTCCAACCTTCCGATGTTCGTATTAAACCGACTACTTCGTTTCAGACTAAAACGACCAAGTTTGCACTATGCCTAGAAAACCGACGACCAAAGCACATGCTCAAGCTCCCATGCCACAGAAACAAATGCTTAGAATGGCTGAAGACATTATAACTCTAACTAGGGGAAGCCAGCCCTCCCCCCTCTAAAAAGACAAAGAATTAATTTCCCTTCTGATTCAACAGACCATGAGTCCGATGACTCTGATCCCTCTGATTGCCAGGACATATCCTTATCTACCTATGAGGATTCAGATGCAGAGGATCCCATTCCCTCTGCCTCCCCTCCAGAGGACTTTTCTTGAGGTGAAACCTTGCATACCTTAAGAGAGCATTTCCGCTGGGAGTGCCAGGACTACACACAGTCCAAAAAGAGACTCAAAGAATTTTTAGACTTGCTTCAGCACAGGCCTCTAGCTATACCCCCCTGTCCTGGATATTGTAGATGATGTTTTCATTGAATCCAGTCTTACTCCTGATACTTTACCACCAGCTCCTAGAAAGCCTGACATGTACTACAGGGTATCTGACTCTCACAAGTTTCTCTTTAAGAATCCCACTGCGGATCCAGAGACCATTTCCCAGGGACGTAAAGGTATTAAGGCTACTACAGCCAAAAATCCTATCCCTTCGGACAGGGATTTGAGGGCTTTGGACAGATGGGGCAAGAAGGTATATACCTCTGCAACTCTTGCCATCAGGGCTTTAAATTGCCAGTTTCACATGTTGAAGTACCAGCAGCATATTATGGAACTAATTAAACAAAAAATGTTGATGCTTCCAGATTTTGCAGAAAATAAAGATTTACGAGTGTTAATGAATTCTGCAAACCAAGTCAGTAAACATACTTTGCAGTGTGGTTTTGATGCCTTAGAAGCATCTTGCAGGGCTGCTGTCACTGGGTCTGTACTGAGAAGGCATGCCTGGCTGAAGGAACAAATCTTGCCAGACCATGTCAAAGCAAAATTACTAGATGCTCCATTAAACCAGGAATGTTTGTTTGGCACAAAAGCAGAAGAGGTTCTTAAAAAGATGGAGGAAAAAGCTAAATCTATGCAAACTGTTAAAGATTTCTTACAGGTACAACCACCTAGATTCAGTAGGCATTGGCCTTCAAAAAACTGGTCCTTTCCAGTCCCTACCAGGTCTTCTCAGCCCAAACCCAGGGGCAACAGACCACCAAGGCTACAGTCTCAGGGTACACAGAGATCTAAACAATGGGGTGCTCCTCCCACAAAAACAGGGAGTGGTAAGCCACCCCTTATGGAAAAAATTCACAATGACTTGTCTGTCATCCTTCCCAGCCAAGCTCAAGTACTTGCACCTGTAGGAGGAAAACTCACCCTGCATGCAAAAAAACTGGATGTCCATTACCCAGGACCAATGGGTCCTAAACATTGTATCCCAGGGATACAGATTCTACTTCCACTCACTGCCAACCCCAAACGGGTTGCCAGACCTTCCTCCAAACCAGTGGGCAGAGGCCCAAAAGCAAGTACTTTCTCTTCTCAGTATCATGGCTATTCAACCTGTTGCAATAGAGCAAAGAGGACAGGGTTTCTACTCCAGACTGTTCGTGATGCTTAGAAAAGAGGGCTCTTGGCATCTATCCTGGACCTGTCCATTCTCAGTGCCTTCCTGGTGGTCCCAAAATTCAAAATGCTTACACTACAGCAGCTGCTTCCTATGCTAGCCAAGGACTCCTGGCTAGACACCCTAGACCTAAAAGAAGCTTATCTGCACATCCCCATAAGGGAATCTTGCAGGAAATATCTACGTTTCAGGGCAGCCTCTATGCACTATCAGTTCTCTGCGCTTTCCTTTGGCTTATCTACTGCGCCCAAGGCATTCACAAAGTGCCTGGCTCCAGCCATTGCATACTGCAGGCAGAGAAAAATTCAAATTTATCCATACTTGGGCGATTGCCTGATTCAGGCGGACAGTCATGAATTGATACTTCAGCACATGGCATTTGTAAAGAGACTTCTAACTTCTCTGGGGTACACCATCAGTGAAAAGAAATCACATCTAGTGCCCAGCCAAAAGATTGTATTCCTGGGAGCAAGCTTGAACACAACTTCCAATATGGCATTCCTTACTGCAGAAAAACAGGTTTATTTGACAAACTACTTCAAACTAATGGCCACCAGAACCCAGCTATCTGCAAGAAAAATACTGAAACCCTAGGGTTCATGGCCTCATGCATTCTACTAATTCCATATGCAAGACTGCATATGAGGAAACTTTAATGGTACTTAAAACATCTCTGGTGCCAACATTCTCAGGACCTGGAAACAATTATTCCTATTGTTTCTTGTCTAAGGGCAGAGATCCTTTGGTGGGCAGAGGCTTGCAACCACAACAAGGGACTCCCTTTCACTCAACCACTCACCGCCCAAACCCTGACAACAGACGCATCAGACTATGCATGGGAGGCTCACATGGCTGGCAAATGCATTCAAGGACAAATTCACCTACATATCAGTCAAAAAGAAATGTTAGCTGTACAGAATGCTCTGACAGCCTTCAAATACCTTAGCCTTCCAGGGCAACTCTTGATAAAGGCAGACAACATCACAGTTATGTGGTACATAAACAAGCAGGGGGGAACTCATTCCTACCCACTCTGCAGTTTAGCCTTGGCCCTGTGGAACACAGCCTTGAGCAACCAAGTGCACCTGCAAGCTCAATTCCTGCCAGGCAAACAAAATTCACTGGCAGACGACAAGCAAAAAATCTACTGG
The DNA here is from genome assembly GCF_019279795.1 of Protopterus annectens. Classification (NCBI taxonomy): domain Eukaryota; kingdom Metazoa; phylum Chordata; order Ceratodontiformes; family Protopteridae; genus Protopterus; species Protopterus annectens. Next base: position 1,151,464,921 of record NC_056747.1, on the reverse strand, counting down.
ACCCACACGAGTGGAAACTGGAACCGAACTCATTCAAACTTCTAACCCACAGGTGGGGGACACCAGAGGTGGACCTCTTTGCCTCCCCCCAAAACCATCCATTGAGCAAATTTTGCACCAGAAATCCCACAGCCAAGCATGGAAAATGGATGCCCTATCGTTTACATGGGAAAACCTCTCAATTTATGCCTTTCTCCCTCTGCCCCTCCTCTCAAAAGTACTACTCAAGATAAAACAGGACAAACCAAGGACAATCCTTATTGCACCGGACTGGCCCCGCCAGCACTGGTACCCACTCCTACGCAGTCTGGCAGCAGTGCCACCCTTGCATCTACATCAGACCCCGGACAGATTTTGCATCCTCAACTGCAAACCCTGGACCTTGCAGCCTGGCTTATTCCCTGAATACACCACCAGCAACCCTCAGCAAACAGGTGCTGGACGTCATCCTTGAGGCCAGAAGGCCTAGTCTAGAAAATCCTATTTACAAAAATGTAAAAGATACTGTTCTTGGAGCCAGTCTCAACGAAAGGACACAGCCGTGCCCACCTTACCTCAAGTCTTAGATTATGTAGCAGAGATGCTCCACAAAGGCCTGTCCTTTTCTTCTATTAAGATTCATGCCTCGGCCATCTCAGCTCATTATAATACTGAGCCACCTCTCTTTTCTCACCCTCTGGTCAGTTTCTGAGAGGAGCTAATAATTTAAGACCCCCGAGGGAAGCTCCCACCCCTGCCTGGGACCTTAACTCTGTACTAGAGAAGCTCACGCTTCCCCCTTTTGAGCTTGCTGCTACAGCACAGTTAAAATTCCTCTCTTGGGAAACAGCCTTACTTCTAGCCATAACTTCAGCAAGAAGAGTGTCTGAGTTATAGGCGCTAATCGCTGTGGAACCCTTCGTTATTTTCTATGCTGACAGGGTTTCCCTCAGGACTAACCCATCTTTTATGCCCAAGGTGGTATCCAGTGTGGTTCTAAACCAATCCATCCATTTACCAAATGTTTTCCCTAATCCTCAGAATAAAGGGGAAAGGATCCTCCACTCTTTGGATGTACACAGACAACTCAGGTTCTATTTTGGCAGGACTAAGCCTTTCAGAAAATCTGACCAGCTGCTAGTCAGCTTTGCTACAGGGGCAGAGGGCAAGGCCATTTCAAAGCAAACCATTTCCAAATGAATAGCACACTACATCCATTTCTGCTACAAACACCATGGAAAACCTACCCCACAGGGGATCAGAACTCATTCCACTAGGGCTACCTCAACCTCTACAGCATTTCTCAGGGGAGTCCCTACCAGGCACATCCTGGAAGTTGCAACGTGGAGTTCTGTACACACCTTCACCAAGCATTACCACTTACCTGTCTTTTCTAAATCCAGAGCTGGATTTGCCACAGCAGTCTTACAAGGCCTGCTAGCCAGCCCTACTATTACTTGACTGCCTCCACCCTTCCTCAGCTTTGGGAATCAACCCAAGTGTGATGACTGCAACAGTGAAACACGAAGAACATAGTACAGTTGTGTACACTTACCATAAATGTAGATGTTCGAGTGTATTCACTGTTGCAGTCCTGGTAACCCTCCCTCCAGCCCTCTGACCCCTCTACACTTTCTACCTATCCTCTTTTTGGCCATATCTTATGGCTATGGTATTTACTTTTTACTGGAGGTGTTCCACACTATGTAATTGCTTCCTATTTTGGGGGCTCCTGACATCTGGGGCAAGAAAAACTGATGTAATGGCGTCGGCTGCATGTTTTATACCCCTGACGTCATGGAAGAGGCGACAGCATCCAAAGCAGAAATCCCAAGACTCTGATATTCGAGCCGACTGAGGGCTAACTGCATGGCTGATAACCCAAGTGTGATGACAGTGAATACACTCGAATATCTACATTTATGGTAAGTGTACACAACTGTACTTTCTCCCAGGTGTTCAGATGAGCAGAGAACATCCCATTCACATCCCAAACGCAAACAACTTAGTAACCCAACAGGAACGAGCATTGTTTCACCCAAAGCTAAAATACCTCAGTTTAGCAGCATGGAAGTTGTAATCCTTTCCTACATTGGTCCTCCTGTTTTACCACAATATTGTGTATATTAGAAGGAGCCAGGAAACTTGCCACAAGGAAACCTTGCCTCCCTCAAGGGGCTAGATTTTCTACCTGGTGTAATGATTGTGACATACAGCTCAGAACAACATCCTCAGTTCTGGGAATCCTAATTTACTTAACAATCTAGTTTGACAGTTGCCAGTCTCATGCCCCAGTTGAAGTGCATTTTTCCATTAGATTAACTTGCTTATACCTTAAGTCTCCATTGTTAGGTAATTCTTAAAAGGGGTCCAGAACAAATGACTCTCCTTCAGATCTTAGCTGTTATGGAGAAGTCAGCACCAGTTATATTCTAATCCTAAGTGTGGAGAATTTTAGAACTGCAGGCCTTAATGTGTAAATAACCTTACACAGTATTCTGCAGAGATATCATGTCTTTAGGCTCAGTCCCTCTTTTTGGCCTGTTGTAGTTTTGCAGCTGGTCTTGAACTGTCCACAAAGTAGAAGGGAAAAAGAGAATTGGATCTGAATGATGTCTATAAACAGTACTAACAGAACTAAGGACTTCAGAAACGTAAGCCAACTCCTTTTTTACTTTCTGTCCAGGAAACATGGCAGACAAGTTTCAGAGAAACTTTTTTTTAGCTGGATGGCTACGCGCATCTCATTTTGTTATGCGCAACAAGGGAAAACACTACAAGGGCAAATTAGAGCCCACTTCACAAGGGAAGTAGCTGTTGTGACTGATGGTTTTAGCAATGTGTCTGCTCAGAGTGTATGTGAGGCACCTACCTGGGCCGCCATCTACACTTTCTGAAGGCAATATTGGATGGACATGCTTTTCAGGAGCACTGCATAGGGTTCATAAGTAGTTGCCAGGCATACAGTCGAGGAGACGATTGAGACCAGCCAAGTTTCCTAAATGCCCTTGAAAATGTCTGGTTAATTGACTTGTTCAGAGACACGCAAAAGGCTATTTGATGCTGATGGACTCAAACCCTGGACTACAGAAATAGCTCATTAGAAAGCTTATAGCATCAATTGTCTGTATTGGGTGTAAGACAAACAACACCTCTACAAGGAGCCACATAAAATTTAATTTGTATCCTCTTGATCTGTAGTCATATGCTGTACCACTAAGCTATTCCCCCATTTCTGGCAGGGTCTGCCATTGCACGACAACAAGACGTGTGTGTTCTCCTGCTGTAGGTTTGTCATCAGATTTCTTATTTCTTTATAGAGGGTTATGATTGGGTCTCTGAGCATAACCTGTTTATTAATCTGTTCAAGACATGAATGCTAAGACGTTTATCTCGAGTGAAGCTCTCAAGGTGAAGCTTGGCATCCATGTTGAGAACGCATAATTAAAGGTTATAATCAGAGACCTGGTCATAATTCTTTGCATTACATGGAGCTTTAGCTGCTCCATGTACTGCTAGTTACTGGAGGAAAAAAAATGCTAAATGTTTTGCCATCTTTCAAAGCCGTAAAGTACTTAGGAAGCACTGTCAGAAATACAGTGTAACACAGTCCCCTTATGTTTACATTCACCTTACCATGCTGCTCAAATGTACAGATTTTCACAGACTGCCAAGATTTCTGCTTCATATGTTTGGTCTGTTCCTCATAAAATGTTTGGTTTTCAGACAAATCACTGAAGGTTGAAGTCACTAAATAATGACATATATTTGAGTTTCACACTTAATGCAAGTGAATACACATCCTGTTATTTTACTTCGTTTCAAGTTAATAAGAGTAAGGGATATTTTATCATTACGGACAGCAGGCAGAAACAGATCTGTTTTTTATTCTGCTGCTGCCCTTCGCTGGTATGTACTGAAAGATTTGACTACCTAGTGCAAGATCCGGCCTTAACAAGTTAAGCAGGGGGTGCTTAACATTCTTTAGATCGGTCTCATGCTATAGTAGTGCTTAACTGATTTGTCTTTTTCTGGATATCAGAGAGTCATCACTACTCTCATGCACTACATTGCTTCTCCTGTTTATTATGAAAGGTACTGCTACAGTGGTCCTTATAATGAGCATTATGCAGCTAAGTGAGCATATTCAGCATTTTATTTATTTATTTCAGTTTCTCAACCAGGATAGTTGGCTGATCCCGTGTGGACCCATATCAGGTGCAGTTCAAGAGGGACATTATTTACATAAACATGAATTTAGACAGGTATAGTACAGTATACCCAATGGAAATATTCACGTTTACATACAAGGAATATGCATATTGACAAAGTACAGGTTATGTATGAGAAGTTACATCCATTAAAAGGTGATTGAGTGATTTCAGAGCATTGCGTATTATTGCTAAGTTCTAATATAAAAGATTCAGTAGTAAGCTGGTTATAGCTTTGGTGTGTGCAGTTGGAATAAGGTCTGTTCTACAACTATTACATGGGGGTCATAAAATATTTGCCTGAGATTTACAGTTGAGAATACTGTAGTTATATAGAGTGAATATCCATGTTTATACATTACAGTAAGTTGTTTTACACAGGAGCATTGTTGGTCTTTCTTTTAGGTGTTCTAGTAATTTTTGCCTGAATTCTTTTACCCGTGTACTAGTTTCTAATATTATTTTAGAGTACATCCCATTCCAAAATTTCTGTCCTAGAATCAGGAATACTTGGTCAGTAGAAGTTAAGTTGTGTGCATCTTAGACGGTGTACAGTTGTTTTTTTTCCAGTGGAACTGAGTTTGTACGGAGTGCTGTTGATTGACCATCTGGAATTTAATGTACGTGTTCTCTTATTGTACAGAGTTTTGTGAATGGGTATGAGCAGGAGAATGTCTAGACGTTCCTGTATCAGTAACCAGGCAGCACGCAGCAGAGATGAAGGGATATTCTGTTGGGTGTGGTTGTAGTATGATTTTACCTATTGCTGACGTGTCTTTAGCGGTAAGGAAGTGGGAGATTTTACAAAAGCCATATAGAGTATCATTTATATTTGCTTTTATGTTGCTGATATGAATTCACGTAGTTAATGAAGAACTGATAGTCCTTACTGCAACAGAACACAGATTCTGTTATTTATTGTAGGTAAAGGGATTGTAAGGTTAGGTGAGCCTTTACGTTTAGGTGGTATGCTAAAGAACTTTAGTATTTATAGTGTGTAATGTAAGTTGCTCATTACATAGCAAGTTTGAATTACATGAAGGCTGTCTAATACTGTTTGTGGAGCAGATTCAAAGAATACCGCATTGCCTGTATCATGAATGAATAGCTGAAGGTCATGGAAAGGTGGTAGTGAAAAGGCTAAAAAGAACGAGGGACAGTACTGTACCTTGAAGAATACCTTTAGTGGTATTATATGGAAGGACATAGTGTTGTTAGACTGATCAGTAAAGGTCCTGTTAAAAAGGTAGCTTGTGAATCAGTTGTAGAAGAAACAAGGTTAGAAGCTGCTAAACAGTTTAGTAGGAGGTTGTGGATGAGTCATTCAAAACCTCTAGTGAGGTCATTGAGCATCACACTTCTCAAGTGTCTTCAGAAGTCCCTGTTACTGGAAGCTATAGCTGGTGTGTGAATTGTTTTTTTAAGCAGTTTACCTAGAAGAGAGGTAATAGAGATTATGATCATGGATTTGTAGGTTTTTATTTTGGCAACCTTTTCAGCAGACACTGTCCGTAATGTCCTGTGCGGACAGCACTGAAGTAAATTATGGGCCTCCATCCACTCATTGAGGTTGGCTTTAAGAAGTGTATAGATTGGAGGTTAGTATAGATGGGGGTTGGCATGATGGTTAAGGTGTTTACCTTGGAGATACAAGTTGCAGGGTTTGATTTTAAAATGGGATAATTGGATAGGCTTAAAATGGCCTGCAAAGCCAGGTATTCTAGCCTAGCCTAATATTAACCTAGCCTATAGAGTTAGAGAGAGACTTTGTTTGCCATGGAGTGGGAGTGTATATAGAAAGGGGATACAGTGGGACAGATATGTATCTCACCATCATGCTTTGTTAGTATTTAAGTTCAGCTTTATGTCCGTAGGGATTGGCGGGATTGGAAGATATAGAGCTCTAGCAGGATTGGGTCATTCATTGCCTTCTTGGGGGATGTCTGTATTCTGATGTAATTGCTGGTTTACTGATCTTGGGAAAGTAAAACATTATTGCTTTTTTCCATTGTTAAGGGAGAGGTTAAAGAGGTGGCATATGTTGGGATTAATTTTATCATCAGTTAACTTGTTAACCATTGAAACCATGAAACCATACTGTTTCATACTCCTTGTTTTTTTTTCTAATGATGTAACATTGCAACCAATTGTAAAATTTCTTTCTAGTTTCAGTTTAATGTAAATCCTAAGAAATGTTAAACTGTAATATGTTTGTTTTCTCCCTGTTATATCTGTAATACTTTTAAATTATATTTTAAATGTTGTCTTTCTTTGTATTTGCTTATAGATCTTTTCTCCCCGGGCCTCCACTGAAAATGGGTCTCTGACCCAGTGGACTTTCCTGGTCAACAAGTGTTAATAAAATAATAAATAAAATAATTGAGAGAGACCATCATTGCTTGTAGACCTGTAGTGAAATCTTTTTCAGGTACAGTGGATTCCAGTGGTGTTAGTACAGTGAGTTTGAAAAATGGTAGACAACTTGTGCAGAATCATCTGGAGTAAATGATAGAGGTGGATTATTTTCTTTTAATCAGCTTAATATAATGTTCATTTTTTCCAGAATTTTCGTGGGTCAAGTGAGGCTGTGCAATGTTGATTGTACATGTATGTAACAGTTTCATACCATGTCTTCTGCAGCAGCAATCCTAGATCATTGTACACATTGTCCTCTTCTGCCACCCCCCTGTCATTTTCAGAGAATTTCTTGTCATTAAATCGAAGAGGCACCTTCTAGGTCCTTTCTCCTGTGAGAGGGACTTATCTTTCAGCCTCATACCCAGGTTGTATGGCCACAGTTGTTGGTGACCACTTTAGTCATTCAAAAAAGGACTGAAGGTAGTATGGACTGCTGTTCCCTGGAAATGTGCAGTTTATTTCCAAACTCTGGCAGTCAGGCCATGTGGTCAGACAACTTTCTGCAGCATACTTCCCATTTGTTATAAATGGTACCACAGCAGTAAGTCTTGTATTTGAAATTCTGCTGCTTTGGTGAGTTTGCTTTGTCATCTATACTTTCAGAGGCATCAGCTGCAGAAAAAAGTGATAATCTATATTACATCTCTGTTGCAGTAGCCTAAACTGTTTGCATTATATCCTGTCATGATATGACCACTGTCCAGCTGTCAGAGCTTGTGAGCACTTTAAACACATCCAGCTGCCAGGGGCTCAAGCAGAGCCGCATAAAAAGGCAGTTTGTTCCCCCAAATCTACACAGCTTTCTTGCTTCTGAAGTACACTCCATTTGTGGGCTTCGTGGATCTGAGGCCTAGCTAGTATTCAGACTAGGATGTACAGGTAAGTACTCTGTTGGGTAAAATCTTCCGCAGTTTTATTTTTCTTGAAGAAAACTTGAGTTTGTTGCTGTGAATTTTATGCTTAGAAATTTATTTTGTATGGACTGTAATGCCTTGCAGGAGAAAAGTTTATTTGTGAATTATTGTGTGAAAAAATGTGCCAAAATCTGATTTTCTGTTGTTTTCTTCTACATATTTTTGTACAATTTGTGTGTTAGGGGCAGAATATTGTGCATTTGGGGACTTTTATTTTTACCTCAGAGTTTTTCTGTTAGGAGGTTTACCGACTGTCACAGGCTCCATAAACAATCTTTCAGGCTTCTTTTTTTCAGCTGGACCATGGAGCAGTTACTGGTCTCCTCAGCTCTTATTTCCCCTGTTCACAAGAAGAAAACTGTTAGGGAGTCTTTGGTGTCAGTCCGGCTCCGTCACTGCTCCAGCCACTGAGGCTTGACTGTACTGTGGCCTGACTGTTTTAGGGCTTGTCTTCAATGGGCAAGAGAATACTGTTGTTGGTCTAGGGGAAAAGGGTGGATGAGGGTCTACCAGATAGCTGAGATAGGATGCATGTGCTCTGCGATAGTGCCCCTGCCATTTGTCAGTCTTTTTTTCATGGAGTCTCTCAAGAAAATTAAGCAAACAATTAAGAATGTTACTTCTCCTCTTCCAGTTACGCTGGGATTGCTAAGGATTTAATAATGTTTCAAATTCTCTTGATTCACTTACTTCAAACAGAAAAAGAAAAATAGTTTTTTCTCATTCTGACACTGATTCTCAGTCAGGAGAAGGAGGAATGTGGAGGGAGGGGGAGTGTATATCACAGTGATTTTTTCCATAAGCTGAAAATTCTGAGGAACGTGTAAATTCATGTTTCCCCACAGAAGAACTGTCTTTTTCTGAAACCTTGGCTTAGAAGTATTTAATTGTGGACAGAATGAAATTCCTATTTCTCAGCAAAAGTATTATGATTAGTTGCAACTGGGTTTTCCACAGCCTGCAGCTGTCCCTCTTGTTTTATTATCTTTAGAGGATGTTTTCTCAGCAGTTTGCATGACAGTCAACCTCTTCTTCCTAAAAGTCTGATAGACTGTATGTAGAGTACACCAGACTCATAAATATCTGGATTTGTGAGTGCTTTGTAGGTCAGGAATAGGTCACCCCTTAATAATTGATAGGAGACAGAGTAAAGGGAAAGGGCTTTTAGTCTGTCCACATAGGACATGTTGTTAGTGCCCTGAGAGGAACCTCTGAGGTCTCTCCAGCTGTTACAAATGCCTAGTCAAGTACATTCCACAAGGAGCATATTGCTCAATTATTGGTCTAATGAGGGCTGTGCACAGTGGGACTATAATCTCTCTGGATCTGGATGTCATAACTTTACTTATAAGTTGTGCCATGTGGAAAGGGCTTCCTCACTACTATGTATATGTGATGGTCAAGTTCAGGCTATCTATCTGTGTACCTAGATCCCTAACTTCTGAGTCTTCCCTTAGGGGTGTGTTGTTAATGTTGTAGTTAGCAGGGGTATTTGGTTTTCCAAAGGGTACGATAATGCATTTCTTCACATTTACTTTCAGGTTATGGTTCTGACACTAATAATTTGCCTGATTTAGATCCTCCTGAAGGATTCTATATCACTGGGGGATTCACTGATTGCTCTCAGCTTACAGTAGACTGCAAACATTGTCATCCAAGGGCCTCCACATTGGCCTTGGTGTCCAGGAAATATCTGACACTAATCATTTGCCTGATTTAGACCCTCCTGAAGGGTATCTGCATCATTGGAGAATTCAGTGATTGCCCCCAGCTTACAGTAGACTGCAGACGTTGTCATCCAAAGGCCCTCCAGATTGGCCTTGGTGTCCGGGAAGTATATTCTGAACAGGAGTGGCCCCAGCACTGAGCCCTGTGAAAAACCACTAGTAACTGGCCTATTGCTGGAACTGGATTCACCCACTTTAACCACATATCCTGTCCATGAGCCAACTGGCTATCCATCTGGTGATGTAGGGATTTATGTCCAGTTTTGTGAGTTTGCTTATAATACCTGAGTGGGGAACTGTGTCAAATGCCTTGACCGGGTTGAGGTAGGTGGTATGTACTGTTTTGCCCTCATCCATGGCCTTAGTGAATTTCTCAGACAAGTCCACCAGATTTAGTAGGCATGACCTATTCTTGACAAAACTGAACTGGGTTGGATCCCGCGTTTGGAGTTTTTCTATTTCATTATTTATCAGGTCCATGATTATTCTTTCCATGGCCTTACAAGTAAGACTATTCCAAGGTTTTTGGGTCCCTAATTTCCTGGGTCGGTTGATGGTCATCCCTTATGAAAGGGATAACCGTAGCTATTCTCCACTCTATTGGGACAAAGCCAGTCCAGAGGCTGTGGTTAAATAGAGGACCTATTAGGCTTGATAGGTTCTGATTTAAGCTATTTAAGAGGCAACCTGGTATATCATTGGGCCCCATAGAATCTGTGTTTTTAGCTTTGGAGAGAGCATTGTGGCTACCTGTTCATTGATGATAATTGCAGAGGAGTGGTAGTGGATATTTCTTGGGGGAGAGCTGGGGGTGATGGAAAGTGAAATTTGAGCTGAATTTATCAGTCAACAGGTTTGCTATAACTTCTGGCTGAGTATAGGTGATGCCATCTATAACTAATTCTGCGCATTGTTGGGTGTTGCCCTTAAGACTGTGGATATAACTGGAAAATGCCTTATGGTTATCTTTAGCTTTGGAGGCTGTTTGTACCTAAAAGTCTGCTTTCAGACGTGACTAGTTCCCTGATTCCCTTGTTTATATGAATGAGGGACGTACTGCTCTCTTGTGCACATCCCTTCTTACTTCTTGACAGGATTTTCTTCCTTTTGTTGCACAACATATGAAGACCAGGGGTTCACCAGGGTGTCTTGTTTTTGTGGTTTGATCTGAGCTTATTCCGGTTTGGTACTGCCATTTATATGCAGTTGTATATGTGGTCATGCAGGTCTTTTGTGTACTTCTTTGCATAGGCTTCTGCACTTTCTAAATTTGGTGGAGCTTGGAAACTAGCTATGCTATCTTCTAATAAGAGGTAGTTTGTCTTACAGGCGTTCTTTAAGTTTTTGGAGTTTGGTGGAGGGTCTAGTTTTACCTTAATTTCCAGGGAGACCACTGTGTGATCTGATCTTACCAGTGAGGACATCACACATGGTTAGGGGGAGTGAAGCACTCTCCCATATTTGTTCCCCTAGTTGGAATGCAGACCAGGTGCTCCAAGTTATTTGAATTGACAAAGTTGAAAATATTTGAAAATATTTGGGCCTGTATGTTAGTGGTCGTGTATGCCTCTCAGTTGATGTGGAGGGTAGTTAAAATCACCCATGAGCATGGTACTGGGCTGGATGGTGAGTGATTCAAGTAATTCTAGGTATGATGTGTGGGATGTTCATCGTGTTTCACTGTTGCAGTCATTACACTTGGGTTATCCTGCTGGCAGGCTTCCCGCAGTCGGCCTGAATTCCAAAGTCCTGGTCCGGCGTCGGTTGCTGTCTCCTCTTACCTGACGTCAGTGCACCAGGGGTATATAAGATGCAGCTGATGCCATTTTCTTCAGTCTTTCTTGCCGCGCGGTGCCCGAAGCAAAAGCAGTTCGCAAGTGCCGGTCGGCCGACTCCTGAGATTTTCTAAAATGAATTTCAGATCCGAAGTCTTCAATAAAGCTAAGTACCCCGTTGGGGAAACTTTTTTCTTGCTCCAGACCGATGTCAGAAAAAGTTAACAATTGTATTTCTTGTGGGAAACAAATACTTCATAAGGATTTTCATTCTTACTGTATTCCTTGCCTAGGCCCTGACCATGACGTTGCTAGTTGTAGGTTTTGTGCTAGATTTAACCAACTCACTATTAAGCGTCGGTACGATTTTGCCTTTCATTACTTTGGCCGAAGGTTTAATTATATAATGCCGTCGGAACAGCCGATGACCGGAGTTCATAAGAAGCATAAGGAAAAAGAAAAGGACAGGCATCCGAGGTCCAAAACCAACGATGAGGCCTCCGCTAGGCCAGTCGCTGGTTTGCCGGTTCTCAGTGAGGCGCTTTCGCAGCCCCTTACACCCGCTACCTCAGAGCCACAGGCCGCTTCCGACTCCCACGTGGAGACAACTAGGCCTCTGGATACTCAAGGTATTGGACCTTCGGAAACTATTCCCTCAGATGGGTCCGGAGCCGCTGAGCAGGCATCGGCTTCTGAGGGTGTTTTCAGACCTACACAGTTATATATCAAGCCAACCTCAGCTTCCAAGGCAAAGACTAAAACAGCCTTAAAGACAAAGAAACAAGTACAGCATTCTCCTGGACAGACTTCCATGCCTAAGAAACAGATGATCAAAATGGCCGAAGACCTAATTACTTTGATCAGGGGTTCCCATCCGCCTCCTGATAAGAGGCCTAGGCAAGACACTGAATATGATTCTTCTGATCAGGTTTCCATTTCATCTGACTCCTCTTCAGAACAGGGATACTCTCTTCCTCCCTATGAGGATTCTGATTCTGAAGAATCTATCCCTTCAGCCTCTCCTCCTGAGGACTATTCTTTTGGGGAAACCCTGCATACCATGAGGGAGCATTTTCACTGGGAGAGCAAAGATTACTCAGAATCTAAGAAAAGGCTCAGAGATTTTCCTTTACTGCCTCAGCACAGATCTCTTGCTATTCCACCTGTACTAGACATTGTAGATGATGTATTTTCAGAGTCCGGCCTGTCTCCTGACTCTTTACCCCCTGCACCCGTTAAGCCAGACAGGTACTACAGGGTTCCAGATTCACATAAATTTCTATATAAAAACCCTGCTGCTGACCCAGAAACTATATCTCAGGGTCCCAAAGGGGTCAAGGCTTCCACTGCAAAAACCCTGTCCCCTCTGATAGGGATTTCACAGCACTGGACAGATGGGGGAAAAAAGTTTACACCTTTGCTACCTTGGCTGTAAGGACTTTAAATTGTCAGTTTCATATGCTTAAATATCAGAAATACTTAATGTCACTGCTAAAACAGAAAATGTTGACAAATTCTGAATGTTCTGAAAACAAGGAAATGCAGGATTTATTGCATGCAGTTGAAAGTGGGAAAGCATACTTTGCTATGTGGTTTTGATTCACTGGAGGCCTCTTGCAGGGCCGCTGTTACAGGCTCTGTCATTCGAAGGCATGCTTGGTTAAAGGAACAGAATCTGCCTGATCATGATGCTCCTTTACAGCATACTTTGTCTGGTTTTAAGGCAGAAGAGGTATTAAAGAAAATGGAGGATAAACCGAAATCTATACAGACAGCAAAGGATTTTTTTACAGGTTCAGCCACCCAGATTTAGCAGGAACTGGCCTTCTAAGAAATGGTCCTTTCCAGTGTCAGATAGGCCACAAAGAGGCAGATACAGACACCCTAGAGGCAAATCTCAGCCCCAAGGCTCATACAGGCCTAAACAATGGGGTGCTTCGTCCTCCAAAAGCAGAGAAGACAAATCACAGCCATATAGGAAACAGTCCCAATGACTTTCCACTGCCAATGCCAAGCACTTATCTTTTGGCAGCACCCTTAGGGGGAAAGATAGCACTTTTTTCACAAAATTGGCACATGATCACCCAGGACAAATGGGTCTTGAATATAGTTTCTCAGGGCTACAGGTTCCACTTTCACACCCTTCCAAAGACAAAAGGTATGCCAGACCTGCCACACAATCAATGGGCAGAGGCACAAAAGCAAATTTAATCTCTCATGGACATGAGGGCTATTCAGCGAGTAGCACAGCAAGAGCAGGGACAAGGATTTTACTCAAGACTTTTCTTGGTACCCAGAAAGGACAAAGACTGGAGACCAATACTGGACCCGTCTAGTCTAAACACTTTTCTGGACGTTCCAAAATTCAGAATGTTGACACTGCAGCAGCTTCTGCCCATGCTGGGCAAGAAGGCTTGGCTTGTAACTTTGGACCTCAAAGAGGCATACCTGCATGTCCCAATCAGACAATCTTGCAGAAGATACCTCAGATTCATAGCTGGCTCAATGCACTACCAATTCTCTGCACTGCCCTTTGGCTTATCTACTGCACCCAGGGTCGTCACAAAATGCCTGGCACCAGTAATTGCATTTTGCAGACAAAGAGGAATTCAAATATATCCCAACTTGGATGACTGCCTTATTCAAGCAGAGAGCAAGGACATTCTACTGAAGCATCTGGAGTTTGTAAAAAGATTACTAATTTGCCTAGGGTACACAGTAAACGAAAATAAATCAAAACTAGTACCCTCTCAAGAGATAATATTCCTGGGTGCAAGCTTAAATACAACTGCCCAGATGGCTTATCTCACGCCAGACAAACAAAGGCAACTGACTTCTTACTTCGAAAAGATGGCAAAAAAGACCCAGTTACCTGCAAGAAAAATTCTGCAGGCTTTGGGTTTCATGGCATCCTGCATTCTGCTAATTCCATATGCAAGACTGTATATGAGGAAGCTACAATGCTACCTAAAAAGTGTTTGGACTCAACATTGCCACAGCCTGGAAACGTTAGATGTTCATCGTGTTACCCTGCTGCAGTCATCACACTAGGGTTATTCTGTCGTCAGGTGGTCCTGCAGTCGGCCGGAATTCGAAAGTCTTGGTCCGGCGTCGGTTGCTGTCGCCTCTTCCCTGACGTCAGTGCACCAGGGGTATATATAATGCAACCGACGCCATTTTCTTCAGTCTTTCTTGCCGCGCGGTGCCCGAAGCAGAAGCAGTTCGCAAGTGCCGGTCGGCCGACTCCTGAGATTTTCGAATTCGAATTTCAGACCGAAGTCTTCTATAAAGCTAAGTACCCGTTAGAAACTTTTCTTGCCTTAGACCGATGTCAGAAAAAGTTAACAATTGTATTTCTTGTGGGAAGCAAATACCTCATAAGGATTTTCATTCTTATTGCATATCTTGCCTAGGCCCAGACCACGATGTCACTTCTTGTCGGTTTTGTGCTAGGTTTAATAAGCGTACTATTAAAAGACGCTTTGATTTCGCATGACACTACTTCGGTAGGAAATTTAACTACACCATGCCGTCGGAGCAACCTACTACCGGCGTGCACAAAAAACGCAGGGATAAGGACAGACAGCCCAGGCCTAGACCAGATTCCGAGGCCTCGGCTGATCCGGTCTCCAGTTCTCCGGTCCTCAGTGAGGCTCCGACGCAGCCCCTGACTACCGCAGATCTGGAACCCGAGACCACTACGGATATTTTGACGGAATGTACCAGGCCGACGCAGCCTTTTACTTCAGGCCCTTCCGACGACTTTGCTTCAAAAGACGTCGGTGCTACAGAAACGCCATCGGTTTCTGAAGGCGTTTTCAGACCGACGACTCTCACCATTAAAATGTTTTCTAAGTCGAAGACTCCTTCTAAATCTAAAAGGACTGCACTTCAGTCTCCTGTTCAAGGCCCTATGCCTAAGAAACAGATGCTCAAAATGGCTGAAGATTTGATTTCTTTAATCAGGGGTTCACAGCCCCTTCCTGACAAAAGGCCTAGACAAGAGGAAGATTATGCTTCCTCTGAGCAAATGTCCATTTCTTCAGACTCCTCTGAGGACCAAGACTATTCCTTCTCTCCTTATGAAGATTCTGATGCTGAGGACTCTATTCCCTCAGCTTCTCCTCCTGAAGACTACTCCTTTGGGGAAACTTTACACACTATGAGGGAACATTTTCACTGGGAAGGTCAAGACTACTCTGATTCAAAGAAAAGGCTCAGAGAGTTTCTTTTACTCCCCAACACAGACCACTTGCCATCCCACCAGTTTTGGACATTGTGGATGATGTCTACTTAGAATCCAGTTTCAACCCAGACTCTCTACCTCCTGCTCCGGCTAAGCCTGACAGATACTACAGAGTGCCTGATTCCCACAAATTTCTTTACAAAAGCCCAGTAGCTGACCCAGAGACTATCTCCCAGGGTCCCAAGGGGGCTAAGGCTTCTATGGCTAAAACCCAGTACCTTCTGAGAGGGATTCCAGAGCACTAGACAGGTGGGGGAAAAAGGTTTACACCTCAGCCACACTAGC
Source organism: Protopterus annectens (assembly GCF_019279795.1). NCBI lineage: Eukaryota > Metazoa > Chordata > Ceratodontiformes > Protopteridae > Protopterus > Protopterus annectens. The sequence continues at coordinate 1,151,449,366 of NC_056747.1, read as the reverse complement.
TATGAGGGCACTGAATTGTCAATTTCATATGCTTAAGTATCAGCAATTTCTAATCTCTCAGTTAAAGCAAAGAATAACCACTCTCCCTCAACAATGTGAATTGAAAGAAGTACAGGATCTGTTGCACGCCACTGAGCAGGTGGGCAAACATACCTTACAATGTGGGTTTGATTCTTTGGAGGCCTCCTGCAGAGCAGCTGTCACTGGGTCTGTTATACGTAGGCATGCTTGGTTAAAGGAACAAACTCTGCCTGATCATGTTAAAGCAAATCTACTAGATGCTCCCTTACAGCAGGATGTTCTTTCTGGAGTTAAAGCAGAAGAAGTTTTAAAGAAAATGGAAGATAAGACAAAATCTATGCAGACAGTCAAAGATTTCCTACAAGTACAACCCCCTCGCTTCAGCAGAAACTGGCCAACAAAAAATTGGTCCTTTCCAGCCACTGACAGACCGCAGAGTGGTAAATACAGACACCCAAGGGGCAGAGGACAACCACAAGCCCAGTATAAACCTCGCCAATGGGGCACTACAACACAGAAGGGAGGAGAAGACAGGTCTCAATCCATCAGAAGGCAAACTCAATGACTTGCACCTCATCTGGCCAAGCAATGCTCTCTTGGCAGCCCCCTTGGGGGGAAAACTCGCACTTTTTTCAGACAACTGGCACATTGTCACAAAGGACAAATGGGTCCTAGACATAATTTTATGAGGATACAGATTCCACTTTCACACCTTGCCAATGAAAAGAGGAATGCCAAACCTGCCACAAAATCAATGGGCAGAGGCACAAAAACAAATTGCAGCTCTCATGGCCATGAGAGCCATTCAACGGGTACCGACTCGAGAGCAAGGCCAAGGATTTTACTCAAGACTCTTTCTAGTGCCCAGAAAGGACAATGCCTGGAGACCAATTCTGGACCTTTCAATTCTAAACACTTACTTACAAGTACCCAAATTCAAGATGCTAACACTACAGCAGCTACTTCCCATGTTGAGCAAGGAAGCATGGCTAGTAACGTTGGACCTCAAGGAGGCATAGCTGCATGTCCCTATCAGACAAAGTTGCAGAAGATACCTCCATTTCATTGCAGGTTCAACCCATTACCAATTCTCTGCACTGCCCTTTGGCTTATCTACTGCGCCCAGAGTTTTCACAAAATGCCTGGCACCAGTAATTGCATACTGCAGACAAAGAGGAATTCAAATATATCCATACCTGGCCGACTGCCTCATCCAAGCAGAAAGCAAAGACATTCTCTTACATCATCTGGCCTTTGTAAAGCATCTACTAAACTGCCTGGGGTACACGGTAAATGAAAAGAAGTCAAAACTAGTACCCTCACAAAAAATGACATTCCTGGGTGCCAGCTTGAATACAACGGCCCAGAAGGCTTATCTTACTCCAGACAAGCAACTACAACTGACTCAATATTTCAAGACAATGGCAACAAAGACCCAATTAACTGCAAGAAAAATTCTGCAGGCTTTGGGCTTCATGGCATCTTGCATACTAATAATACAATTTGCAAAGCTGCATATGAGGAAATTACAGTGGTACCTAAAAAGCGTATGGTCTCAACACAGCCACAGCTTGGACACAATGATAACTCTCATTCCCTGCCTACAACAGGAATTTCTATGGTGGTCACAGGCATGTCACCTCAACAAGGGTCAGCCTTTCACCTTGCCCCCAGCCAGGCAGACTATCACAACAGATGCTTCAGACTACGCCTAGGGGGCACACATGGCAGGACAATGCATTCAAGGCCTATGGACTGCAGATCAAAGAAATCTGCACATAAATCAAAAAGAGATGCTAGCTGTACAGAAAGCTCTGACAGCCTTCAAGGATCTATTACATACAGGACAACTTGCAATAAAGACGGACAACACCAGAGTAATGTGGTACATAAACAAACAAGGGGGTACACATTCCTACCCTATATGCAGGCAAACAATGATCTTATGGAACACAGCTCTGGCCTACCAAGTCCAGTTACAAGCTCAATTCCTGCCAGGACAGAAGAACACATTGGCAGACGACCTCAGCAGAAACATCAAGGATCCCCAGGAGTGGAAACTAGATCCACAAATATTTGCAATGATAACTCAAAAATGGGGCCTTCCAGACATAGACCTGTTTGCCAGTCCTCAAAACTATCAACTAACAAAATTTTGTACAAGGACATTCCACCATCAAGCTTGGAAAGTGGACGCTCTCTTTCAGTTGGAAAATCCTGACAGCATATGCCTTCCCTCCATTACCTCTCCTCACAAAGGTTCTTTTGAAGGTCAAAAAGGAGAGACCACGACTGATTCTCATAGCCCCAGACTGGCCACGCCAGCACTGGTACCCACTATTGAGAAATATGGCCCACAGCCCACCATGGATATTGCCTCAAATACCCCATTTGCTCACACAACAAAACAAACAGATTCTTCACAGCCAGCTCAAAACTTTAAATCTGGCTGCATGGCAAATCAACTAAACATCCAACCAGCTCCTCTTTCCCAAGCAGTTCTGGATGTTATTCTGGAAGCCAGGAGGCCAAGCACCAGGAAGGCTTATTCAGACAAATGGAAAAGGTTCTGTGCCTGGAACCAAGCTAAAGGCCAAGACACAATTCAGCCTCACATGCCTCACATTCTACAGTATTTAGCTGAGATGTTGCACAAAGGACTTTCCTTTTCCTCAATTAAAATCCATGCTTCAGCTATTTCAGCTCACTACAACATGGATCCACCTTTATTTTCACATCCTCTTCTAAGGCAGTTCCTCAGAGGGGCAAAAAACATTAGACCACCCAGGAGAGCTCCTACACCAACATGGGACGTCAACTTTGTTCTGGAAAAACTAACGCTACCTCCCTTTGAACCAGCTTTCTCTGCAGATCTTCAGTTCCTATCATGGAAGACTGCCCTGCTCCTAGCAATAACTTCAGCTAGGAGAGTCTCAGAGCTACAGGCACTAATGGCAGTGGAACCTTTCCTCATTTTTCATCAAGACAGATTTTCTCTACGAACTAATCCTTCCTAAGGTGGTTTCCAGTGTAGCTTTAAATCAAACCATCCACTTACCCACCTTCTTCCCCAATCCACAGAACAAAGGTGAGAGACTCCTGCATTCCTTGGACATTCACAGGCAGCTTCGTTACTACTTGGACAAAACTAAGGCTTTCAGAAAAACTGACCAGCTCTTTGTATCCTATGCTACAGCTTCTCAAGGGAAGGCTATATCTAAGCAAACCATTTCTAAATGGATAGGTCATTGCATACGTTTCTGCTATACCCATCATGGGAAACCAGTTCCTGCTACCATTAGATCCCACTCTACCAGGGCAACAGCTACCTCTACAGCCTTTCTCAGGGGGGTTCCAACCAAGGAAATTTTAGAAGCTGCAACTTGGAGTTCAGTACACACCTTTACCAAACACTATCACTTACCTCTTTACTCTAAGTCCAGGGCGGGCTTCGCCACTGCAGTTCTGCAGGGCCTTATTGCCTCCACTAACCCTCTATGATACCTTCCCCCTACCTTAGCTTTGGGATTCAACCCAAGTGTGATGACTGCAGCAGGGTAACACGATGAACATAGTACAGTTTTGTACCTACCATAAATGTCGATGTTCGAGTGTTCACCCTGCTGCAGTCCAGGTTACCCTCCCTCCCTCCCCTCTGATCTACTGGCAAAGTCTCCTCTAAGCCTTACTGATGTATTTGCTTATAGCTGAAGGGATTTTGTGTTTGTGCAGTGTTCACTCCATTTGGTACTAATTCTGACCACCTTTTTTGGGGCACCTGACATCTGGGGCAAGAAAAACTGAAGAAAATGGCGTCGGTTGCATTATATATACCCCTGGCGCACTGACGTCAGGGATGAGGCGACAGCAACCGACGCCGGACCAAGACTTTGGAATTCCGGCCGACTGCGGGACCGCCTGATGACAGGATAACCCTAGTGTGATGACTGCAGCAGGGTGAACACTCGAACATCTACATTTATGGTAGGTACAAAACTGTACTTTACCCTCATTCCCTGCCTGCAACAGGAGTTTCGATGGTGGGCACTGGCTTGTCACCTCAACAAGGGACAGTCATTCACTTTACCCACAGCCAGGCAGACACTAACAACAGATGCATCGGATTTTGTCTGGGGGGCCCACATGACAGGAAAATGTATTCAGGGCATGTGGCCCGCAAGCCAAATGCATCTTCATATCAATCAAAAAGAGATGCTAGCTGTACAGAATGCCCTGACAGCCTTCAAGGACCTACTCCATCCAGGACAACTGTTGATAAAGATGGACAATACTACAGTCATGTGGTACATAAACAAGCAAGGGGGCACACATTCCTACCCCCTCTGCAGACAAGCCATGACTTTGTGGAACACAGCATTGACTTATCAAGTGCACCTGCAAGCACAATTCCTGCCAGGAAAGACAAATACTCTGGCAGATGAACTAAGCAGAAGCCTCATGGACCCTCATGAGTGGAAACTAGATCCACAAGTCTTCAGCATGATAACAAGGAAGTGGGGCTGCCCAGACATAGATCTGTTTGCCTCCCCTCACAACTGATAACTACAGAGATTCTGCACAAGGACTTATCACAAACAAGCATGGAAGGTGGATGCTCCGTCATTCAGCTGGAAAACCCTTACAGTATATGCCTTTCCTCCACTGCCTCTCCTCCCCAAGGTACTCCTAAAGGTCAGACAAGAGAAGCCAAAAATGATACTGATTGCCCCAGACTGGCCACGCCAGCACTGGTATCCAGTCCTAAAGAGCTTGTCTCAAGGCCCAGCCTGGACTTTACCTCAAATTCCTCATCTACTGACCCAACAAAACAATCAGATTCTGCACAGCCAACTCAGAACCTTAAATCTGGCTGCATGGCGGATAATATAACCACTCAGAACACATCTCTCTCTAAAGCAGTTATGGATGTTATTTTGGAGGCCAGGAGGCCCAGCACCAGAAAATCTTATGCAGAAAAATGGAAGAGATTCTGTGCTTGGAACCAGACACAAGGAATTGACACGCTTGTTCCAAATATTCCTCAGATTTTACAAAACCTAACTGAGATGCTGGACAAAGGCCTATCCTGCTCATCAATTAAGATCCATGCCTCTGCCATTTCAGCTCATTACAATACGGAACCACCTATTTTTTTCACATCCACTGCTAAGGCAGTACCTCAGAGGGGCCAAAAACATAAGACCTCCAAGGAGAGCACCAATACTTACATGGGACCCCAATTTTGTCTTGGAAAAGCTCACACTGCCTCCTTTTAAGCCAGCCAATACAGCCAAGATAAAATTCTTATCATGGAAAACAGCTCTGCTCCTAGCAATAACTTCAGCAAGAAGAATCTCAGAGTTACAGGCATTAATGGCTGTGGAACCTTTTATTATTTGTCATCCGGACAGGGTTTCTCTAAGGACGAACCCAACATTTATGCCTAAGGTAGTGTCCAGTGTGGCTCTTAATCAAACCATTTATTTGCCTACATTTTATCCAAACCCACAGAATAAAGGGGAGAGACTTCTGCATTCTTTGGACATACATAGACAGCTATGCTTCTACTTGGACAAAACTAAAGCTTTCAGAAAGACTGAGCAACTTTTAGTGGCATATGCTGCAGGATCACAAGGAAAGGCTATCTCAAAGCAGACTATTTCAAAATGGATAGGCCACTGCATTCGTTTCTGCTATTCACAACATGGCAAATCAGTGCCTAAGGGCATTAGGCCACATTCAAGCAGAGCAGCAGTCACTTCAGCAGCCTTCCTCAGAGGAGTACCAACCAAGGATATTTTGGAGGCTGCAACTTGGACTTCAGTGCACACTTTTACAAAGCACTACCACTTACCTCTTTACTCTAAATCCAGAGCAGGCTTTGCCACTGCAGTTCTGCAGGGCCTCATAGCCACTCCTAATTCTATTTAGACCCAGCCACCCAACCTCAACTTTGGGATTCAACCCAAGTGTAATGACTGCAACAGTGAAACACGATGAACATAGTACAGTTGTGTACCTACCATAAATGTAGATGTTTGAATGTATTCACTGTTGCAGTCCAGGTTACCCACCCACCACCATCCCCCTTTCTTTGCTGGGACTTATCTGTACGTCTCTATTCTATACAACCTATGTGGTGTATTTGCTTGTAGATGAAGGTAATGTTTATATTAGTGCATGCTTTTTTATAAGCAGTATTTTTATCCTACCCTTTTGGGGGCACCTGACATCTGGGGCAAGAAAAACTGAAGAAAATGGCGTTGGTTGTATCTTATATACCCCTGGCGCACTGACGTCAGGGAAGAGGCGACAGCAACCAACGCCGGACCAGGACTTTGGAATTCAGGCCGACTGCGGGTAGCCTGCCAGCAGGATAACCAAAGTATAATGACTGCAACAGTGAATACACTCAAACATCTACATTTATGGTAGGTACACAACTGTACTTTTCCTGGTTCATGGTGGGGAACCTGTAGCTATCAAGAATATGGTAATAAATGTTTTCCACAGTTAGTTGGACATGGAATAGCTCAAGCATGTCACATTGTTTGACCATCCTAGAAGTGAGCTTATCCTTTAAAGATACACCTCCACCTTTCAGTCTTTTTCACGCAATGGGTGACTGTAACATATGATAGGTGTTATAGCCATGACTGCTGGAGTGCTTTCAGTGGCTTTAAACCATGTTTCAGTAACTGCGTGGATGTCAGCTTTCTCCAGGGTGAGGAGAGCTTCTAGGGAGTGCAGTTTCTTTTTGAAACTCCTAGCATTGAGCAGTATCACCTTTAGCTTGTCCTGAGTAGCTTTTGTTATGATGCAAGGTTTGTCTGTTTAGCAATGCCTAAAAAAGGCACTATTGAGTTGCATAATGTGTTGGCCAGTATCCAAAAGCCTAGAGATGACAGGTGAAGGCCATCCCTGGCAAAGCATTGTGGCCTATTGACTCTGTCCTCCCACGCTGACAAATATTGGATCCATTTAGAATGACACCAGTAGCTAAGCCAGTTGTAAAAATCGATCATTTTCTGTTTGTACTGTGGCATCATCCTTGGAAAAAGTAGAATGCTGCTTAGTGTTAGACACATACCAAGCTGTGACATACATTCTGAGAGGTCAGGCTTGTCTCTCTTCATGTAATCCAAGGAGGTATGTCTTAGGTCATTTATTTTTTTTATTTATTTATTGACATTTGATTACCAGGAAAGTCCGACTGGGTAGAAACCCAATATCAGTGGAGGCCCAGTGAGAAAAGCTCCAATTATTGCAAAACATTTTAAGAACAATAATTTTACATTTATGCAGATATGGACTATGACTGAGTCGTACTGGTACTTACGGATAAGTGACGTGTGTGCTTGTGTGATCTTCTTGACCTTGGATCCTGACAAGCAACTAACTGTAACCTTCTCCTTATCCAGTCATGTAAGGGGAACATTGGTGTGTCTCACAGTGCTGTCACTTGTGACCTGAATACTGGGTTGTGAAATGTTTCATCTTATGGGCTTGGTAGTTGAGACACAATCAGATGTGGCTTTATGTGCTATTATAGTAAATGTCTTATTTGTGTGTGTGACAAGCCCTCTTTATCCCAGGGCAGTAACTAAGGAGTCTCAATCCTTACCACTCTCTCCTGTAAGGGGTGTCACTAAAAGCAGGGATAGAAATACACAGTTTCCCCTAAGAATACACCAGTAACAGGTTCCAAACCTGAGACTGGACTATATTCTGTTCTATTCTATTCTGTTCATTTCATTTATTTATTTATTTATTTATTTAACATTTGTTGATCAGGAAAGTCCAACTAGGAGAAAGCCTATTTTCAGCGGAGGCCCGAGAAGAAACGCTCCAGATGCATGTCTTTGGAATGTGGGAGGAAACTGGGGCACCTGAAGGAAACCCATGCAAATGCAGAGAGGACATGCAGATTCCACACAGAAGGCACCTCAGCCGAGAATTGAACCGGAGAGCCTCTTGCTGTGAGGCGACAATGTTAACCGCTGTACCACTGTGCTGCCCTTTGCTTCCCTCTAGGTCCTCAAATGAGTCTCCACACTAACCACTGCAGAGCACTGTGTCCCAGTTCTATGTATCTGACACATTATCTCTTAAATGTCTAATATTCATACATACACACACTCTTGGGAAAGAGTGACATAGATTTATCTGCTGTCTTCCTTTGTCCAAATTACAAGGTAATGGCTGCCACCAGTCAAATACCACAATACCCTTCAAAAGAGGAATCTTGAGGCAATGTTACAACTGCCTTATGTATACAGACCACCCTCTCCTCCTCCCAACAAGCTCAAATATATGTGAGAGATGCAACTATATAGCCAAACTGGAGGCTAAGCTCTCTCAACCCAGTACTGGCACAGCCTGTCAGGAGGAGAAGGTAACCACACACACCACAAATCCAGTCTCACATAGACCTATCGCATCAGCAAACCAAGCACATAAACACACAAAAACATATTCGGAGGCTCTAAATAAAAATTTGCCTAAGCAGCAGAGACCTCCAAAGCAGACATCCAAGCAACATCTACCATGAAGCAATATCCACGTAGCACATAGCTCACAAAGTCAGTGTGCCACACAGTCACAGCCCTTAAGGCTAAACAACACACCTAATACACTTGTAATAGGTCACTGTGTTGTCAGACACACTGACATCCCACTCACCAGGCTGAACAAGGAGAAGGTCACTGTAAGCTGCCTGTCGGGTGCCAGGATCCGCCACATAACACAAGCACTCAGGTCACTCCAAGGCAAGTACAAATATGACTCAGTCATTGTCCATGCTGGTGTGAATGACCTGAGACGTACGTCCCTAGACTACATGAAAAAAGACGTACAGGAGCTCTTTGATCATGTAGCCCAGGCCGGTATGACCCTGACCTTGAGTAGCATCTTACCCTCACCAAGAATGATGCCACAGTATAAAGACAAAATGATCAATTTTAACAATTGGCTAAAGTATTGGTGTCATTCAAAGGGGATCCATTGTCTGTCAGCCTGGGATGACATGCTCGACAAGCCACGTTGCTTCGCTAGGGATGGCTTGCACCTGTCACCCCTGGGTTTTCGAATACTGGCTAAAGCTCTTGCCTCCCCCATAGTGCCTTTTTTAGGCAAGGCTCAAAAGACAAACCCAGCCCCATAGACAACACAAAGAAAAAAAAACTAAGGGTAATGCTGCTCAACGCCAGAAGTCTAAACCTCAAGATGCACGCACTCGAGACTCTCCTCAGTATGGAGAATATCGATATCTGTGCAGTAACAGAAACCTGGTTCAAGGCTGCCGAGAGCACCCCGGCACTACCAGGCTATACTTCATACCATGCTTTCCGGCCCCAAAACTCGGACCGAACCACAAAAGGAGGGGGAGTATCCATATTTACCAAAGATACCCACACCTCCAGGCTAGTGGCACTGCACGAAGCTTCGGAGACCATCCATGTGCAACTAACAGTGGGCAAAACTACCTTTCAGTTTGTAGCCTGCTACAGACCACCCTCCCAAACACAGGAACCTCACTCGGCTTTCCTGAGAACACTGGAGAATTTGAAGGTCTCTCCAAACACTATTATATTGGGTGACTTCAACTACCCAAATATCGATTGGGAAAACTACTCAAGCCCAAACACCCTCGCCCAACGGTTCCTAGAATTTATAAACTCAAATGCTATGGAACAACTGGTCACCACTCCCACAAGAGGGGAAAACATACTGGATCTGGTCATCACCAACATGGGGTCTCTATGTTCCACACCAGAGGTATACCCCTCATTGGTAAGATCAGACCATAAACAAATCTCACTGGACATCCATATTCCGTCCCCACCTCTAGCCAAGGAAACCACGGTGAAGAACTTCTCAAAAGTGAACTTCACACTTCTCAAAACTGAGGTGGAATCCTTCAAAGCCCCTGGGCCAGTGGACAATACGATCCAAAATGCAGAATCCTTTACAAAAGCATTCTATGGACACCTACAGGAATGCATGGAGCATGCTATCCCAAATAAAAACAAGACTCACTCCTCCAAAGGCAGGAGACCTGTCTGGTGGACCCCAGCCATAAATAAGCTATACAACAGAAGGAGAAAGTTACTACATGACAGAGCAAAATCCCAAAAAGGGAAGGCGTCACTGATCAGTACTAGCAAGAAACTACGATCCCTCATAAAATCTTATAAGGCCAGCTTTGAAAGAAAAATTGCACAAGACACTAATGATAATCACAAGGCCTTCTTTAGTTATGTCAGAAACCTGGGAGGCAACTCCTAGATATGCTCTGAGTTAGTGCAAAATGACAAAAAATTCACTGAACCCACAGACATTGCCAACATCCTGGCAGAAAGGTTCAGTGCAAACTTCTCCCCCCCTTCCCCCCAAAAGAGCAAATGTCTATCCCAACAGAGTGTAGCCTTCCTGAGATCACAGATGCACAGGTGAGAGCTGCCCTCTCCAAAGCTAAAAACACAGCATCAATGGGACCAGACGGTGTCCCAGGCTGCGTCTTACACGAGCTCCAAGAAGAACTAAACCCTCATATAAAGTCACTGTTCAATCTCAGCCTTACTACAGGATATGTTCCCAAGGAATGGTGTACAGCAACAGTGGTCCCACTCCACAAAGGTGGTGCCACAACAGACACCGGAAACTATCGCCCTATAAGCCTGACTAGCCTGGTCTGCAAAGCTATGGAACGTATCATCATAGAAATCATAAACAAAGACATTGGGAACCTCCAGACACTGGATCCTACCCAATTCGGCTTCATTAAGGGCAGATCTTGCCTCTTGAACCTGGTCGACTTCTTTGAAACAGTTACCAAAGCCATAGATGAAGGGAAGGTAGTCCACACAGCCTACCTGGACCTCGCAAAGGCCTTTGACACAATACCCCACTCAGGCATCATAAATAAGCTCACCAGCTTAAATATCAACCCCTATGTCACAAGATGGGTTGCAAACTGGCTCAGGGATAGAACCCACATGGTCAGAATAGCAGGTGCCATGTCAGACTCTAAACCAGTTACAAATGGTGTCCCACAAGGCTCAGTCCCGGGACCTCTCTTGTTCGGTATATATTTCTCCGAGGTACAGGCTAACACGGGTGGACTATGGCTGGCCAAGTTCGCAGATGACTGCAAACTGTGTGCTATAATTGACTCTCCGACTGACACAAGCATCCTCCAAAAGGGTCTCACAGAGACGGATAACTGGTGCCAGAGCCATAGCCTAAAGCTAAATGCCAAAAAGTGCATAGTCATCCCCTTTGGAAAAAACAAAGTGCCCCCAAATTACCACATAGGTGGTAATCCATTAAGTATGGAAGAAGTAGTTAGGGACTTGGGGACCCAAGTAGATAGCAATCTCTCCTTTGACAATCATGTTGCCAAAGTGGTTAGAAAGACCTTCTATATAGCCCACCTTATCATGAAAGGGCTCACATCTAGATCAAGAGAGGTCATTGTGCCCCTCTACTCATCACTTATCAGGCCCATAATTGAGTACAATGCCCCGTTTGGGATGTACCTTACCTGACACCTTCAGCAACTGGAAAGACCCCAAAAGTATCTCACCAAGAGGATCAAGGGGCTCAAACAGATGCCCTATGCAGTTCGGCTAAAGAAACTCCAGCTCTACTCAGTTGCGTACCGCCTACTCAGAGGCGATCTGTGTCTGATGTATAAAGCCATGTCCAACCCAGAATTAATGGACATGCTTCACCTCAGGAAATCTAAATCCTTTAGAGCTACACGCTCCAGGGACCTGAACCTCAGCACAGAAATAAATAGGACATGCTGGAGGGACAGATTCATATCCCAGAGGCTCCCCTCACTCTGGAACAAAATCCCAATCCATGTCAGGCAGAGCCCCTCACTGACCCTCTTCAAGAGAAATCTTGACGAGTGGATGGGAGATCGTAGGTTTACCCCTGGGATCTCTTCTGTGTCCCTACTAGACAGAGGTACAGTAAACAAACCTTAAAAGGGCTACCTTCTGTGACCTACTATACAGAGGCACAGTCAACTAATCTAAAAGGGTGGCGAAAGCCAAACATACTCTGGCTAGGCTTATAAATGCCCTAGGGCAGATAGCCTGGTATCAACCTATGAAAAGGGGTGTTCCATTAAATGGGTTAAACTAGATGTAGATATTGATCCAAATGGTAGCATGTAACCCAAGCACTAAGGCTTTTCGGAGTGGCCCTGGTGTTTTCACAGTAGGCATATACACTCTCAAGTTATTAAAAGTGTTCACCGAATAACCAGCCACAATGAGAGGTAGTAAAATATTTAATAACAAATAAAATAATTTAAAACGTTTAAGTACTGAATAACTGATTCCAATAAACAGCAGAATTTTGCACTCAGGAAATATGAAAATAAGACTGTAGGATAGATTTCACATTGATTTTAAAAAACCTCTAACTATCTGTGGTTCCCTGACTATCTGAAGATTAACTGTCCTTATCTAATCTAAATAACTCAGCAAGGCAAGATTATACTCTTACTTCTGAAAGACAGGATGAGGAGTTATGTTCACACTCCAGACTGTTGTCTGTCTTCAGCAACTTTAACTACTACTCTGGAAACAACTGTATTACTACTGCTGAACAGCTCTGGAAACAAAACTGAACAAGTGAACTACTGCACAATTACTCAGTTAGTCAAAACCTGCTTTTATAGCAGATTTTTTAAAAGTAGCAGAAAGCTGCAATGAGAAGTCTGCTCTCTCTCATATCAAATTTTGAAAAGTAAACAAACAGCTGCAGTGAAGATTCTATTCTCCCAGCCCTAGCACACAATGACATCACATTTAGGTCCGCTGACTCTGGTGTAACATACATTCAGAATTTTCTTTAAAAAATGTACATTTGGTCAGCCAGAAGAACACAGTTTGACATTCATAAGCTTGCATAAGTCAAAGTGATAATCAAAAGACATAAACTTATTTACAAAATTATAGCTAGTCATGCTAGGATATGTAACACAGGGTAATTTACAATTATTTACAAAACCTAAGCCAGTCGTGCTAGCGCAGATAACAATATCTAGACAGTGTGCATGTGCCTCAGAGACCTTTGAGGCTTGGTAGGCTACATGTGAGTACCTTCGCATGTGTAGGTCTATGTGCATGGTACTTGGTGGGTGTGGTGAGTGGTGCGTATGAGTCTCTGACAACCTATTTGTTGCATTTTGTATCTGTATGTGAGAATCTGGCCTCCAGAGACAATGTGTAACTACATCTCTCACATACTGTATTTGTTTGTTGGAGAATTAAGTGGTTGTCAGTGTACATGAGGCATTTGTTACATTGTCTGAGGATGCCTATGTCCACCAAGTTGGAAATAGAGATGGTAGAAAAGTGCCCATCCATGGTTGCAGGTCTTACTGTACTTGCAAGGAATAGGAATGGAGGGGGTTTATAACCAGACAATGGGGGCACTTACTTGATGTAATACGCAGGTAACCTAGTCAGCGATGCTACCCATCACCCAAACTCAATGTTTTCTGTAAGTAGCGATAGTCCTGGATGCTATGATAAAGTAATGCAAACCTAAATAGTCCTACCTGAATGTGTAAGCGCTGTAGCCTATGTTCTTGTGGCAAGAAAGCTCTGAAGCTTTAGGTTCATAGATCAGTACTAAGCTAACTGCCCTTATGGGCCATTTTAAACCTAGCCAGTTACCACATGTGAGAATCAAACCTTGCACCCTGTGTCTGTAAGGGAGACACTTTAGCCATTATGCCAACCTCCCTCCAATTTAGGATTAAATTAACCCTGTACTTTATGAGGTAAACACCTTAACCATTATGTTGTTGTTGTGTCTTTTGGCTTTTCCCGGTTAGGGGTCGCCACAGCGGAACTCCGGTCCGCTAATGATTGGTAGTAGATTTTTACATGCCGAGTTACCAGCCCTGATGCACTACCTTCAACGAAGGTACGTCCATTCACGCATGTCTCCACGCAGAAGATGCTCTAACTGAGAATTGAACCAGGCAGTGTCTTACTGTGAGGCGACAATGCTACCGCAGCACCACCACTGCAAACACCTTAACCATTATGCCAACCCCAAACCCTATATAGTGAGAACCAAACCCCGTACCTTGTGTCTGCAAGTTAAACACCTTAACCATTACACCAACTCTTTTAAACTACCCAGACTACCTTCATGTATGGCTCTGCTCGAGCCCCTGGTAGTTGGGGCGCATGAAGGGTGCCCTGAAGCTTTGAATGCTGTCCAGTAGTCATATCCTAAATGGAATATAACCCTAATAGCTTATGCTACTGCATAACATCTGTTGTTACGGTAAGTTTGCTTACATAACTGTACTTTTCTGATAATTTTGTACAGCAGTCAACTTAGGAAAATAATTCTGATGTGAATGTGTGAGGGAAGATACATATTTTAATTTGGTCTGAATTGTTTTTACCAGGAGAATAAATAATCCATTTTGTTTTTATTATAATATAAATGTATTTTAATTCAGCATGAACTTTGCCTTGATTATTGTTTATTTTTGTTAATTTTAAACTTGGCACATGCAAAAAGAAATAAAAACAAAATCTAAGCTCAGTAGGGTGCACGAGTTTGCGCTTCTCAGAAGATGCCTGAACATTTTTCTTAGTTATGGTGTGGTACCAGATACAGCACCATCATCTTATCCAACAGGAAAATCGGCAGAATAGATGGGTTGAACAGCCTATTCTTTGTCAAAACAAAAGTTATATACTTATTGTGACATTCTTCTGATAATTGGACATTGTGGGACCAGATCTTGGCTTTCATCTAGCTATCTTATTTCCATCTGTAGAGTATTATAGAGATAAAGTGCTGTTAACATCTATTTATTTATTTAATATTTGTTTACTGGGAAAGTCTGACTGGGACAGAGCCCATTTTCAGCGGAGGCCCGAGGAGAAAGGCTCCAGATGTATGTCTTTGGAATGTGGGAGGAAACCGGAGTACCTGGAGGTAATCTATGTAAACACAGGGAGGATATGCAGCTCCACAAAGAAGGCACCTCAGCTGAGAATCGAACTGGAGAACCTCTTGCTGTGAGGCAACAACACTAACCACTGCACCACCCAAATAAAGCCAAATAAAGCAAATAAAATAAAATAAAGCCACATTTTCATAATTACCATACCTGTTATGTCCTTGCATTTCTGAGTTTTTTATTTTCTTTGCTAGTGGCTCAAAATATAAAGCAAGTAACAAAGGGGAAAGAGAACATCTTGCCTGGGTCCTGTGTTCAAATACAACTTTTCAGAGAAGGACCCTCCCACTTTAAATCTTACCTAGTGAGATGAATCGATCCTTCTAATAGAACAAGGTGGCTTAAGATTACCTGATTTGAAGAGATATTTTAGAGCTACACATTTAAGACTCATCAGCGGTGGTGGTGCTGCGGTAGCGTTGTTGCCTCACAGTAAGACGCTGTCCGGTTCGATTCTCAGCTAGAGTGTCTTCTGCGTGGAGACATGCGTGAATGGGCGTACCTTTGTTGAAGGTTGTGCATCAGGGCTGGCAACTTGGCACGTAAAAATCAACTACCAGTCATTAAAGGACCGGAGTTCCGCTGTGGCGACCCCTAACTGGGAAAAGCCGAAAGACACAACGGCAACAACAACAACAACATACATAACACAAGCAGAAGATTATCATTCATAATGAAAAAGAATGATGATGATGAAGCGGGTGGGGGGGGTCAAGAAATCGAGAAAGCAGTATTTGGGATGCAGATCCATAAGGAGAATAATAAACACAGATGCTATTTTATTCATAAAGTAGCAGAAAGTATTCTAAGAACTAAGCTAACATGAGAATGGAGAAGGGGGATTTTGCTGATACGGATGACTGCAAGAAGAGGTACAGAAAATAGACAAAAGGGGGCTTGAATTTACTGGAAAAAAATGGCAAAGGAGCCAAGGTACTGGGAGCAAATAACTAAAGAGGGAAATGGGATAGAGTGGGATGAGATTGAGAAAACATTCAAACTCCAGGTTAGAGACTGCCTTGCCTAATAAGGATTGATAACAGAGTATAGGCAAAGAGAAAGGGATAGGGGAATCCCAAGTGGAAGACTTGCTCTTGATGGGTTTTCAGTCGAATTTAGAACAGAAGCTGCAGTTAAAAAGATATATAATTAATACAGCTTATAAAATATTGCATGATAACTAGAATTAATCATAGAAGGTTAGAAAAGATTGGGAAGAGAGACTGGAAAAGCAATTTACAAGAGAACAATGGGAAGACATATATGTGGCTCCCAAGTATGCAGCAAAGTTAAGAAGGTTTAGGATCTTTGTTTGGAAGTGTGTGCATAGGTATTTTTGTACCCCAAGCAAACTTCAAAGAACTTCTCCTCAGGTAGATAGCAAATGTTGGCGGTGTGATGGGGAAGAAAGATATAACTGGGAACATGTGTTTTGGGAGTGTAATGAGTTGGCAGATTTAAAAAAATTCCCTACAGAGTACTGTGTCAGAAATATTGGGTGATCAAATAGCTGTAACTTAGGACGTGATTGTTTTGAGCTGGGAAACAGGATCTAAATTGTCTGAACATAGTAAAGCCTTATTAAGTTTAATTCTCTTGGTTGCCAACAAAAGCAGTTACTGAGAAATGGAAATCAAAGTCTAAATTAAAAGCTTTTTTCCCCATAGATACTAGGTACAGGGGTTGATTCTGACCTCTGGTTATTGGCTAGGCCTGTAATCGTTTGCTGACTGATGGCCTTTTATTTATCCCCCATGTCCTTTATGGACAGAGGTCGTCAACAAGAAAAGTACTGAATATTATAAAAGAGATAAAAGAACTAGAAAACGAATCTTTAGAAAAGGGAAGGAGCAAATTACATAGAAATGAATTTATTTGTGTGAACAACATATGCAGAATAATGTTCAGGAGGAGGAGTGAATTTTAAGGGAAGGCAGGAATTCAGCAATTTATGTAATGTTGGACTAATGATAATTACAAAGAAAAGTTAAGTGATGTATAATGTATGCAAATGGAAAAATGTTGATGTGGTTTGTTTTCTTTTCAGTTAATGTATGTTTCTCTATGTCTTAAGTGGTAGTTTAATAAATGTGTTTAAAAAATAATGTTTTTAAATGTGTAGTATATGATGTCCTTCTATTCCCATGTTGCAGTATTTTTACTGTGGGATCCTCCACCTCAGGTGACCTGAACGTCCGGCTTCTATGCAAAAGCTTAAGCCTGGTTGCTGCCAGGTGCGTGGGACATCACACAAATGTGTAGTATATGTTCTGCTTAATAAGGATCTCTTCTTCAAATGGTTGTTCAAACAGATGAATCCGTACCCCTTTAAAACCTTCTTCGGAAAAGGAAAAAACATTTTTTTTAATTTCTTCTTGTATGCAGAATATTTTGCTTCCATATTTGAGCTTTCTACCCCTGGACTGCCCCTAGCACTACTAACAGACAGTGTGGCAACTCCTAAATGCTTTATCCCATGCCTGGACCCCCTCAAATTATATGTGGTATAATCCCAGTTATTCTTATTAGGGATAATATATAATTTTCTACAATGGGATGGGTAGGGCCAATCTGTAATGAAATGGGGTAGGTTAATTCGAGCACAAAAAGGAAAATTGGCTTAAAATGACCAGTAAGGTTAGCTAACCTAACACTTACCTGTGAACATATTGCATCTACTTCATGTAATCTCACAAGTCTAATCCATCTGGGTAATATTTCATATTCATCAGTGTTACCTCATTTTTAATCCCAAATTCTTATATTAGGTAAGCCACTGGGAAAGAAATGGGAGTACAAGAGCTTTTCTAAGAATCAATATAAAGGTTTGAGTAACCCAATTATGTTACTGTTAGACCATAAAATCCAAGCAGATCAGTATTGGGCATATCTTTGATCTTACTAACTCAGGCAGTGGCTTAGTTGTCATTCATTCTCTAGCTGGATCTGTAGCCTGTAATAAACATCAGTTCTTATTATTTTTTGCTTTTAAATATTCAACATGTTGACCCTAAGATCTGTTAGATGAAAATAATCATCCCTAAATAAGTTACTCGGTTAAGTAATTTAGTTTTTAACTCTTAGCCATACCAGTCTACTTTTGTTTGTTTTCAGTCTTTAAATTAGCTTCATTTTACTTGTGTTTGTTTTCAGTCATGGGATGACATGTATCATAGGTTCATATTTTAGGCTAATGACCACCAGGGAGGTTCATAGGTATATTCTAGGCTAATGACTACCAGGGCCTTTATAAGCCTTGCTGTGCAATCCAACTAGGTTGTGTCCATATTTACGGGTATGTTAATAAGGAAGTTCCTAGAAGTTATGGGGGGGGGGGAGTTGTTAAGTTTGGTATAATCAAAGGGCTGTTTGTGTGTACACAATGAGGTTTGTATAATGTCACTAGAACTGTGTTATTGATTCTTCGGTGATTCTACTTCTTTCAACTTCTCAAATAAGCTGTCGGTTTAAATCAGGAATAACCAGGGAGCTAAAATGTATCCCTGTCATACCTCTTTATTTGTCTCAGATTTTGTTGTTAACTGTCCATGCCTAGAAAACTTAACCCGTGCCTAGGTGGAACTGTAATGGGCACCCATTTTACCAATTAAACGTTTAAAAATTCCTCATTTAAACTTTGATTCCCATAATTTGATCTACTTACATAGTCAGATATGCATTTTGAATCCATGAATAACATCTACATTGCCTATTTTCTCACTTTAGTATATTTCTCAGTCGCATACTGTTGTAGCAGGTAAGGCATCTGACACTGACCTCTTCACAGCACAAGCAAAGTGAGCTTAACAAAGAGATGATTGCTTTAATGACCTTATAAATCTTGTGAAAAAATCAATCTACAAGGTCTATGGGGATATAATCTTTGGATTTGTCTGCTCCCCTTTGTTTATAAATTGGGATGATAATCCTTCCAGCCCATGAAAGTGAATATTTCTTTTCTGTTAGTGTCCAGTCCAACTACCTAATTACAGTTTTTACCAGCTTCTGGGGATGCGCAAGTTGGTTTCATTGCTTAGTCTGTTAGGAGCTGCTGCTTTGCTATTCCTCCTTATACAGTCTTTAAGTATTAGCCAAGTCATTCCAATTCTCTGTGAAAGTCCAATTTTATCTTAGGTCTTCCATTCATGATTGGAGTAAAAAATTCCCTTCATAATGTCCTTTCCATCAGTTGCCATCTGTACATCTTTCCTCCATCTGTAACGTTCCTAAAGCTCCTCTCATCATTCACTGTATCTAGTATTCTTAACCATCTCAGTTCAGCATGCATTAATTATATATATTCTCACTGTAGCATGCTTAAAGTCCTTATATTCTCACATGCGCATGCTTTAAGTCTTCATATTTTAAGCATGCCCTAAACTCTTTTGGTTTTCTCATTTTCTTGCAAGTTTTCATCCTTTCTCTTAAGAAATTGGCCTAATGGTTAAGGGGTTTATCTTGCATTCGCAAGATACAAGGTTTGATTCTCACCTCTGAGGGAAATTGTCTGAGCAATGGCCCACAAAGGCAGTTAGGCTAGCACTTAGCTATGAACCTCTTGACCTGTTTCTTTTTCCCATCCCTTTATTTCATTTCTTTTGACATATGCACTGTCATGCAACCTTTCTCATGAGTTTTCTGTATCTGCTGCATTGTCCTTCTTTTTAACACTTACTGATATAAGTCTGTTAACTCTGTTTTTTGTTATCATTGTTATATATGTGATCTAATTTCCCTTTTATCCACAATCCACTTGTCGTGTGATCTCTCCCATTGTCTGGTTGTGAATTAAATCTCCTTCATCTTGCTGTCTTTTTTCACATCTGCTGCTCCAAACCATTATTTTAACCATTATTAATGCATACTAACTCTCGGGCCTAGTCGTATCAGTTTTCGTTTAAACTGTGGTGTTAGATCTGTAGATACTATTCAGTAATCTGGAACAGAGCTTTGCTTTCTTGTAAAACATACCGATCCTCAACTAGTTAGTTGTTTGCCATTTAGGATTACCAAATCATAGCTAGAAAGAAATTTCAATAAGTATTTACCTTCTTTTTAACCCTATGCTCTTTGGACTAGCTTCGTTGAAAAATCATCTTAATTACCAACATATAATCACCCAGACAAATATTCTACAACAGTATACAAAAAATAAACCTTGATAATTAGCAACAGTAAATGCTTTGAACTGCCAGTGTACTTCACAGTTTCAGTCGCTGAAAAAAAAAACACAGAACAAGGTAAAACAGGAGGCAGAGTTGCACATTCTGATATTAGAAGAAAACCTGGATGCACATCTGTTTCAGACGTATGAGTAATATTGCTATTAAAAAAGGTCTATATTACAACGTCGAACTCACAGGAGTCCGAACGTTGTAATATCGAACCCATATGTTCAGTATGTAAAAATAGCGAAGGCACGGAAAACCACATTTTTTCCCTGGGAAAAAAAACGGTGGGCCATTTTCGTAGCTTAGCTATTTCCTCCACTGCGGTGCGATCTAAGTAGTTGGAGTGTGGGGGCACAACCCCCCCCACATTAGTTTAAGTTTAAAGTGTACTTTTTTTTTTTGTACCGGAACAGCGATTTTTTTCCCCTGGGGAAAAAATCACTGTTCTGTGTTTTCGTACTTTTTGGGTTTTGAACTTCCTGGTTCAATATTACATTGTTCAAACTCCTGTGAGTTTGACGATGTAATACAGACCCCTTTAAGAATTATATATATATATATATATATATATATATATATATATATATATATAGTTGATAAGAAGACGTTTTCCCTTACCTTCCACTTTTTTCTGTAGCCAGTTTTAAAGTTTTGTAATTCTAATGTAATCATGATCTAACACTGCAAAAATTGCAAGTTAGTATTATCTTATTTCCATTATTTTGGCTTTCCAGTGTACCGTCCCCCAGTTTCTGAAAAATGTATGTTGGCTTTTCTCATATTCTTTTTCTAACAAGTTGTACATATTTATTAAAATCGTCTTACTTTTGCCGTAACTAATCTCCATGTCTTAGTCATATTTGAAGTATGCTTTACTACTCTCAGTTTTAAACATCGATCAACCTGTACAAATGTCCTTAACTATGCCTTCATTATTTCACATTTGTTCTTTATTACAGCTGCAACTAGAAATTTCAGTAAATCTCAAATTGAAAACCCTGCTTCATCACTTAAATATATTTCCTAAGTGTTCAGTAAAAACTCTGTACCCATGAACTACAACATAGGCGGTAGTATACTTAACACCGAAAGTGTGATAAGAGACCTTGGGACACAGGTGGACAGTAGTCTCTCCTTTGATAATCACATCACCACAATAGTCAAGAAATCCTTCTACATGGCAGACCTCATCAAAAAAGGTTTCTCATCCAGAAAAAAAGGTCATTCTTCCCCTCTACTCATCACTCATTAGACCCATTGTAGAGTACAACGCCCCTTTTGGTATGTACCTCACAAGACATCTACAACAACTGGAAAGGCCGCAGAAATACCTCACAAAGAGGATTACTGGCCTCAAACAGATGCCCTACGCAGACCTTCTCAAAAAACTCCAGCTTTACTCCGTCGCATATCGCCTACTCAGGGGTGATCTCTGCCTAACATCAAACCCAGAGCTGTTGGACATGCTCCAGTTAAAGAAATCCCAATTCCTTCGAGCTACCTTGTCACCACAATAAACAGAACATGTCGGAGGGATAGATTCCTGTCCCAGGGACTTCCCATACTCTGGAATAAACTACATATCTATATGAAACAAAGCTCCTCATTAGCACTCTTCAAGAAAAATCTTGATGACTGGATGGGAAGTAGGAAATTCACCGTGGGTACCACCTCTGTGGCTCTGCTCGACAGTATCACAGGAAAATAATTTTCTTGGGTGGCAAAAGCCAGGGTACCTTTTTGGCTGGGCTTGTATAGGCCCCAGGGCCGATAGCCTAGTACCTACCTATGAACCTATCATCTTTTCCTAACTTCTGTAGTAATTATTTTAAAAGCAGTCATCAGGTATCTTCATTATACATACACATATATATATATATATATATATATATATATATATATATATATATATATATATATATATATATATATATATATATACACACACACACATATATATATATATATATATATATATATATATATATACATACGTACATACATATATATATGTGTGTGTGTGTGTGTGTATTCATGGGTGTAAGACTATTGATCGCCTACACGTTTCAACGAAACTGAAATGGGAAAGCACACTTTCGTGAAACTGAGTTTAAAAAAAAAAAAAAACCATGAGAAAAAGGCTTTTGCTGAGATTGTGGCACAGTGGGGATAAAGGAATATTCCTTTCCCCCACTGTACTGCAATCTCAGAGTGAGAATATAAAAGTGGGCGGGTGCAGGGGGGCTTACCCCCCCTGCATGAACATGATTACTGTTATCTTTTTTTTTTTTTAAATCTTGTCTTTATTTTTTTTAGCTGACTTTCGTGAAAGAAAGTGTGCTTGACCGTTTCAGTTTCGTTGAAACGTGTTATCGGTAATTAGTCTTAGATGTTCTTCATGTTTCACTGTTGCAGTCATCACATTTGGGTTATCTGCCTGCAGGTAGCCCTCAGCTGGCCTGAATACCATAGTCTTGGAATCCTGCATCGGATGCTGTCTCTTCTTCCATGACGTCAAGTCGTCAGGGGTATAAAACATGCAGCCGATGCCATTACATCTGTCTTTCTTGCTGTGCGGTGCCCGAAGCAGAAGCAGTTCGCAAGTGCCGGTTGGCCGACTCCTGAATTTTTTGTTTTAGAGTTTCAGAACCAAAGTCTTCAAAAAAGCTAAGTACCCTGTTGGGGATCCTTTTTCTTGCTCTAACTGATGTCAGTAAAAGTTAACAATTGTCTTAACTGTGGAACAAATACCTCATAAAGATTTTCATTTGTACTGCATTCCATGCTTAGGCCCAGACCACGACATTCCTTTCTGTCGATTTTGTGCCTTGTTCAATCCCCGAACTATTCGTCGTCGGGCTATCTTTGCAGCAAATTATTTTGGTACTCGGTATCCATACTCCGAAATGGCTTCGTTAAGCCATCCGACTACCGATCAACCGAAAAAACGTAAGGATAAAGACAGAGAGAGACTGCATAGGTCCAAAACTTCCAACGATGCTTCCGTTAAGCTAATCGCCAGTCCGCTGGTACTCAGTGAGGTGCTTTCGCAGCCCCTGATACCCGCTACTTCAGATTTGCAGGCCTCTACTGATACCCATTCGGAGTCCGGTATGCCACGAGATGCTTCTTCGACTATGGAACCTGTGGATGTCTCTACCTTGGATGGGTCTAGAGCCACTGTGCAGGCACTGGCTTCTGAGGGTGTATTCAGGCCTACAGACTTGCATTTTAAACCAACGCCATCTTCTTCGTCCAGGCCTAAAACTCGCACCACGCCTAGAAAACCAATGTCCAAACCGCATGCTCAGGCCCATATGCCTAAAAAAAAAATGCTTAAAATGGCTGAAGACTTTATTGCCTTAATTAGTGGAAGCCAGCCTTCCCCCCTCTAAGAGACCTAGAACTGATTTTCCTTCTGATTCTTCTGATCAGGAGTCTGATATTTCTTCTGATTACCAGGATTTGGCCTTATCTACCTATGAGGATTCTGATGCAGAGGATTCCATTCCCTCTACTTCCCCTCCAGAGGATTTTTCTTTTGGCGAAACCTTGCACACTCGTAGGGAGCATTTTCGCTGGGAAAGCCAGGATTACTCTGACTCCAAAAAGAGGCTTAGGGAATTCTTACTCCTTCCTCAACACAAGCCTTTCGCTATCCCTTCTGTTCTGGACATTGTAGCTGATGCTTTTTTGGAATCTAGCCTTTCCCCAGACACTTTACCTCCAGCTCCCAGAAAACCTGACAAGTATTACAGAGTACCTGACTCTCACAAGTTCCTCTTCAAGAATCCTACTGCGGATCCAGAAAGGCATTAAGGCTATTGCTGCCAAAAATCCTACCCCTTCTGATAGAGATTCTAGAGCCTTGGACAGATGGGGTAAGAAGGTATACACTTCTGCTACTTTGGCCATTAGGGCTTTAAATTGCCAGTTTCATATGTTAAAGTACCAGCAGCATATTATGGGACTACTTAAACAGGAAATGATGTTGATTCCTGACTGTGCTGAACACAAAGAATTACAGGATTTAATGCATTCTGCAGAACAAGTTGGTAAACATACTTTGCAATGTGGATTTGACTCTCTAGAAGCATCTTGCAGGGCTGCTGTCACTGGGTCTCTACTTAGAAGGCATGCTTGGCTTAAGGAGTAAAACTTGCCAGATCATGTTAAAGCTAAATTACTGGACGCTCCCTTAAACCAAGACCGCCTGTTTGACAACAAAGCAAAAGAAGTCCTCAAAAAGATGGAGGAAAAAGCTAAATATATGCAAACTGTTAAAGATTTCCTAAATGTATAGCCTCCCAGATTTAGTAGGCATTGGCCTTAAAAGAATTGGTCCTTTCCAGTCTCTTCCAGGCCTTCTCAGTCCAAACTTAGGAACAGCAGACCACCTAGGTTACAGTCTCAGGCTGCGCACAGGCCTAAGCAGTGGGGGGCTACCACTTCCAAAGCAGGGAGTAGTAAGCCACCCCCCTGTGGAAAAATGGCACAATGACTTAACCTTAACCCTTCCAAGCCCTGCTCAACGTCTTGCCCCCTTAGGAGGAAAACTCGCCCTGCGTGCAAAAAACTGGGAACTCATTACCCAGGAAAAATGGGTTTTGAATATAGTTTCCCAACAATACAGATTCCACTTCCACACCCTACCAACCCCAAACGGTTGGCCAGACGTACCACCAATCAGTGGGTGGAGGCCCAACAGCAGGTTCTCTCTCTTCTAATTATCAGGGCTATTCACCCTGTCCCAGCAGAACAAAGGGGACAAGGTTTTTATTCAAGACTTTTCCTGGTACCCAGAAAAGACAGCTCCTGGCGTCCTATCCTGGACCTCTGTATTCTAAACACCTTTCTGGTAATCCCAAAATTCAAAATGCTTACACTTCAACAGCTGCTTCCTATGCTAGGCATAGATGTCTGGTTGGCAACCTTAGACTTAAAAGAAGCTTACCTGCACATTACAATAAGGGAATCTTGCAGGAAATACCTACGCTTCAGGGCAGGCTCCATGCACTATCAGTTCTCTGCACTTCCCTTTGGCTTATCTACTACGCCTAGGGGATTCACAAAGTGTCTAGCTCCAGCCATTCCATTTTGCAAGCAGAGAAATATTCAAATATACCCATACTTGGACAATTGTCTGATTCAGACAGAAAGCCAGGACTTGCTATTAAACCATCTGGCATTTGTAAAGAATCTTCTAACCTCACTGGGGTACACCATAAACAAAAAGAAATCTCACCTAGTACCCTGCCAACAGATTGTATTCCTGGGAGCAAGCTTGAACACAACTTCCCAGATGGCTTTCCTCACTCCAGAGAAACAAGTTTATTTGGCAACCTACTTCAAACTATTGGCCACGAAGACCCAGCATTCTGCAAGGAAAATACTGCAAGCCTTGGGGTTCATGGCCTCTTGCATTCTACTAATTCCATATGCAAGACTGCATATGAGAAAACTACAATGGTATCTAAAAAGCCTATGGTGTCAACATTCTCAGGATCTAGAAGCAATGATTCCTGTCATACCTTGTATAAAAACAGCTCACCTGAGACGTCAAGGATTCCAGGTGTTTCCTTATCTGGATGACTGGCTCCTCACTGCTACCACCAGGCAACAACTTGTAGAGGCACGAGATTATAGCATCACATCCTGTGCTCAACTAGGCATCACAATAAACTTAAAAAAATCTGCCTTGTTGCCCTGCCAATCTATTACATACATAGGAGCAGAGCTAAACACAAGAAAAATTATTGTAAAATTGCCTCAGGAAAGAGTTTCCATTATTCAAAAACAAGTGTCACTTCTCCTGAGGAGCAAAAGAATTCAAGTCAAATATGTTCAAGTTCTAGGGTCCATGGCAGCAGCCATTCTTCTAGTTCCCTTAGCACGCTTTCACATGAGAATCCTTCAGTGGCTTCTTTTCACACAGTGGTCCTTCCAGGAATTACCCATGTCTCACATGATGCTAATTATGGAATCTTGCAAAAGACACCTTTCCTGGTGCTGGGTCTCCCCACTAATTTCTCAGGGCAGACCTTTCATGGAACCCCATCCGGTCGCCACAGTGACCACAGACGCTTCCCTGATAGGATGGGGGGGCATTATCTAGGGAAGACAGTCCAAGGCATTTGGCAACCTCATGAGTACCACTTGCACATCAACGTCCTGGAGATGAGAGAGGTGCTGCTAGCATTGCAAGCTCTTCAAGACTCTCTCTCCCTACTGGGACTATTGCAATACAGACGGACAATATGTCAGTGGTTTGGTACATCAACAAACAGGGCGGAACCAGGTCTTACCACTTGTGCCGAGAGGCCCTCAGACTGTGGCAATGGGTGATTTCCTCCCAACATTTTCTGATAGCAGTGCATGTCACTGGGACATCCAACGTAATAGTGGACAGTCTCAGCAGGGCTATCCTCATGCCTCACGAGTGGTCTCTGAAACAGGAAATTGTGGATCTTATTTTCTGCAAATGGGGCCAGCCTTGCTGCAATCTCTTTGCCTCTCCCCTCAACAACAAATGCAGCAGCTACTTCTCCCTTCTTCCTCCTCCAGGTAAGACACCCAGGGACGCTCTAGTCCACAATTGGCATCAGGGACTCCTTTATGCATTTCCCCCCTTCCCCATAATTCCAAAAATCATTCAGAAAGCAAAATCATTGGGTTGCAAAATGATTCTCATAGCCCCCTATTGGCCTCGACAGATTTGGTTTCCGTTCCTTCACCCCCACCTTCTAGCCCTGCCTTGGATTCTGGACCCAGTATCGGACCTCTTGATTCATCAGTCAGGGGGGCTACACCAATCCCTCCAATCTCTCAAGCTCACAGCTTGGTTACTCCACTTCCAATCCTAGCCAGGCTCCCCAATATTTCCCAGCAGTGTGTGATATTATTGTTTCTTCCCATAAGACAAATACAAGGAAAGTCTATGCTAGCAAATGGAAAAGATTCTCTTACTGGGCAGAATCAAGGAATTTAGATCCTTTTACAGCTCCGATACACAAGATTTTGGACTTCCTAGCAGAACTGTTTCATTCTGGTGCAGCAGCTGCTACCATCAGAGTACAACTGGCTGCCATTTCAAATTTTCATGTCGGAGTTTCTAACTCCAGCATAATGTCTCACAAACTCTGTAAGGCCTTCATGAGAGGTACATCTCTACTTAGACCCCCAGTGAAAGCGCCACTTCCACCTTGGGACCTCAATTTGTTTTTTTGCCTCCTTGATACTGCCACCCTTTGAACCAGCAGCATCATGTTCCTTGAAGTTTCTCTCTTGGAAAACTCTTTTCTTAGTTGCTATTACTTCTGCCAGATGTGTTTCAGAAATTCATGCACTATGTGTTTGCCCTCCATACCTAGTTTTTCACAAAGACAGGGTTTCCCTGAGAACTAACCCATCTTATCTACCTAAAGTTTGTCCAGACCACAATTTGAATCAATCCATTGAACTCCCATTTTTTTTCCCCTAATCATTCCAACAAGGCAGGATACAGATTACACCAATTGGATGTGCATAGACAACTGCGTTTCTATCTCCATAGATCTAAAGAAATGAGAAAATTAGATCAGTTGTTCCTTTCATTTGCTAACAACAAACATGGCCTTCCAGTTTCTAAAGTAACATTGTCAAAATGGTTATCGGACACCATAGTCCATATCTACCACTTGCGACAAAAAGATCTTCCAATAAAACCCAAAGGTCATTCAACCAGGTCAGTAACTACTTCGGTAGCATTTCAATCTAGATTGCCCTTAGATTCAATTTGTGCAGCAGTTACTTGGGCAGATCCTCATACATTCCTTTCTCATTACAAAGTAGATGTGGTCTCCCGGGGCAGAGCTTCCTTTGGTTCCATGGTTCTGAAGAGTCTGTTCCAATGAGTCACCCAGGATTGAGGTGCTAGGGACGCTGTCCCATCCAGCAAGAATGAAGGTGAGATTGGACAACTTAACATAAAGAAGTTATGTACCTACCATAACATTCCATATTAGTTGTCCTTCAGCTCACCTTCCTTCTTGCGTCCGTCCCTCCTTCCCCCTTCCTTGAGGATTGAGAGGAGTTTCTTAATGGTGGCTAATTTGTTTTGTTATTAGTTGCTTCTCAACCAAACCATGACAATTAATGGATTATCTTCTATAATTATGTCTAGTGTGAGCTGTCTCAAATGAGATCTGAGTAGCTGGCGCTGGGCATTCTGGGATAAGGGGTAGCCTCGAGCCTGTAAAGAGCTCTCGAGCTATAGTAAGTGGCCGAGTCGGAGCTGAGTATCGGCTCCGAACCTGTCCAGCAAGAAGGAAGGCGAGATGTAGTACAACTAACATGGAACGTTATGGTAGGTACATAACTTCTTTTTATGTACATGCATGCACAAATGAATGTACCTGGATATATGCATCTGCGCACATGTACATTTGTGTCTGTATATACGTTTGCCTACATGTTTGTATATGTGTGCACATCTAAGTGTATATGCACGTGTGTGTGTGCATATGAGTATATATGTACATTTTATGTTTTGGGGAGGTGTGTGTGTGTATATATACATATACAGCTGTCATTGCGCTAACAGATTGTTATTAACTTGAGTCCTGTGCCCCCCAGTGTGTGCAGGTCCTCAGCACCTGAGAGGAAGAAATCCTCTGAGCTCCTATAAGCTACATCCATGCCTGCATGTATGATGTACTTTAAGGTCCCTTTTGTGACTTTGCATTTAGTATGATTCCCATTTTGCACTAGGAGTTCTGGTAATGAAATTGGACCTGAACACATGCACCTTGCCTCCCTTGAAGAGATGTGTGTGGACATAGACTTACTATTCCTGCTCACCCATGCCAACTGTTTAATGTAGATGAGCCACTAGTAGGCTGCAGTCTGGCTTTTATCAACGTACACTAATGCCGTGGTCTGGCTTTTGTCCTCATACACTATGCTATGTTCAGGCTTTTATCCCCATGCACTAGTGCTGTGGTTTGGCTTTATCCTCTTGTACTAGTGATATGGTCTGGCTCTTATCCCCTTATACTAGTGATGTGGTCTGGCTCTTATTCCCTTATACTAGTGATGTGGTCTGGCTCTTATCCCCATATACTAGTGATGTGTTCTGGCTTTTATCCCCATATACTAGTTTCATGGACAGGCTTCATAGGTCCCTAGGAGTCTATTATTATATTATATTATATTATATTATATTATATTATATTATATTCTTTTTTGTTTCACTTGTATACTCATATTACAATCTGTGTATTATATTGTGCTGTATATTGTCTATCTGTCTATCTATGTATCTGTCTACATATATATATATATATATATATATATATATATATATATATATATTTATTTATTTTATTTTTTTGCTTATATAAGCTCATAGCATAGTGGAAAAGGGTCAGTTTGACTAGCCTACCTTCTCTGCCTGCTTAACAAATAGCAAATAAGTAATAGAATTATCTGATTTCATTTTTTGGGCTTGGGTGTGATTTTGTCATTTCAGTGTGAGTTTCTGTTCCTCAGGAGTATGGATAAGTTAAAATATTATAACAGAAGAAGCACATTTTTAAATCCTTTAGATGCTGTGGTGGAGAGGGTTTTTTAAGCACATCTGTCTCTTTATGAGCTCTTTGATTTACTGTAATTTTATCTGTTGTTGGCTCCTAGGAATAGTTGCCTCATGGCACACTGCGTGAAGCCGGCATGACATTTAAAGTGGACTGTGAGTCATTCTTGCAGGTTGGGGGCTGGGAGAAGAGTGAAATATCAATAATAGATTATGGCAAGCCATAACTACATCAGACAGAAACATGAATTGCATTCTAGCATATATATTTTTGTTTTTCTGCACCAGTGTCATGTAGATATTCTGGTTCACTGTAAGAGTCTTTCAGATCCCTTAAGTTGTAAAACGTAGGATACTGCGTTTGTTATTTTTGTAGTCCTGGATGTGTCATGTTGTCAGAGGGCTGTGCTTTGTTGAATTTCAGCACTTGATTTGAAAGGTTAATGGAATGTATTTCATGGAGATTTAAGGTGACATTGCTGTGCATTATCAATGTGTCATTAAATGGAGGGTAAAAGGGCAGACAATTAAATCACATTGTTATGCTATCCTGTACAGAGAGAGGAAGCCAGAATATATTTACATTGGATATGGGGGTGGGGGGCAGAAAAGACAGATGGAGTGAGAAAGTGCTACACTGAAGCATGAGGAAGCGGTTCACACGTGATAGACTACAGATTATGACAAGACTGCACAACTTGCAGACTGGAGTACAGAACTAACAGTGACTCATGACTGGGAAAGTCATTTCAGATTTTGCACTTATTCTGTATGGTAACAATCAGCAGTACGTGGAAACTGATAGCTAGACCGCATAATCAGAAGGGATTACTTTTCCATGCATATATTCGTAGTTTAATAAATATAGCTATTACTTACATATTTTTTGTAACTGGGTAGTTAAACCGTTCAGCAGCAGTGACCAGTTGTAGACATGTCCTGGTGCAGTCCAGAAAACAAGATGCATGATGATTTTTGAGACAAATTTAACAGGATTAACAGTTGCATTTGCCAAGAATGTGCACATATGCAAAGGAAGTTTAATTATGTGTAAAGGAGTATCTTATTCTCTCTTCTGAGTACTTTATTCTTCGTTTCTTTCAGGCCACATACCATTTCTAACCATTTTCATAGACGCATGTGATAACTGGGATATGTCTTTACCTTTTAATATTCTGTGTAGATCTTCACTTTACTTTTCTGTGATGATATTCCTTAAACAATTGAAAACTTTTGCAAAATACATTACATCTAACACCCTGGAAAGATGGGTAACTACCCATCTTCTACCAATTTTTAGTAATGAATCCCCCAAATCTGTCTAACTGTACCAGTTGTGAGTTTAATAGTCCTGTCTCTTTTCTGCACAGCAGGGCATCTCAGTTCGTTGCATGTATGCAGAGCAGAAGCAGTCTGTGGCCTTTTTATTCTGCAGTGGCAGGGCTTTAATCCAAAACAAGAGTGTCCGTGGGTACCACTGTGTCCAGACTACTAAACAGCAGTTTCTTTCCAATTTAATCTGGTATTTTGGGATACAACATAAGTTTGTTTATATACCGTTCTCCACATACATGTTGCTTCAGGGAACACAGCTGCATTGCTTTTCCTAGATTTCAGAACCTCCTCCCATATGAAATTAGGACCACCTTCTCAGTCAGAATTCACAAACGTAACCTGAAAGTGCATCTGATCCCATATGTACCTGCAGAAGTGTCCCAGTGTTCAGCTGCCAACTTTGTTCAGTTACCCACCTTCCCTGATTCATCTTTTTTTCTTGTAAACTGACTGATTAACCTAACTTTAGCTGCCATGGCTTTATATACCTCTCAACCTCTTCACGCAAGATTTGTGCACAAAGAAATAATGAGACGGCGAAGGCCCAAAATAAGGGACATACTTTTGATATTTTTCTTATAAATGTTGAGAGAACTATGGGTTTTAAATTAACATGAATTTTCTGAAGTCAGTGATGTCTAAAATGCAAGTGCCTCATCATTGTTTATTGACTTAAGTTGTCAATGGTTTGCTAGAATGCCACACATTTTTTGAGGAACAGACCCAAAATATGAGGTATAAAGGTGGACATTCTATGAAATTCCAGAACGTCTTCATCAGTCACCCGTTATCCTCTACCTTCTTTGTCTCCCTTGGTATTTTCCTTTCCTTTAAGACTTTGTTGAAATACTAGCCGTTTATAATAATGTACTGCATAGATGTGTGTGTATGTGTGTGTGTGTGTGTGTGTGTGTGTGTGTATGTGTTTTTTTAATCCTAGGTCTCCCATGTAAAATTTGATGATAAGGGTACTTGATTAGAGTGGCCTGATTTTCCTTTTTTATTGTGAACTATCATAGGTTAACTGAAACATGACCTCTTACATGGCTAGGGCTAGCAGAGACAGTTTCAGGAGCATTCTGGAATCACAGTTTGAAACTGTATCAGAAGTAAAAGTCATGTATATTTTTACTGATTTTTGACTTGTGTTTCTGTAGAGCAGTGTTGGCAAAACATTGATTTTGTTTGGTTGATAATAGTATGTCTATATTTCTGTTATCTTTTTGTAACTGTCAGTGACTTGAGTAGTATCTCACATTCCTCAGTGTCCAGATCATATACTAATTACATTCCCTGTTTTTTGGCCAGATGTACCTACTTTTCAAGGGCCTTCGTACATATTTTTGATATCTTCAGGTTGAGAGGTGTGTGCTATGTTGCCAGGTAAATGATTTCTAGAAGATATATAATACAGGAACGTTTTTCAGGCAGGTTTAGTCTTGTCCATTTAGAAGCAGGGTATTTAAGCCTTCTGATAATTTATTTTGTCCTTGATACAGAGTAGCCCACTTAACTGTGTCACTAGGTTTCTGCATTTGTAATGATTTCACCACCAAGTCTGTTTTGCTGGCTGGCAGTTTTCATCTCCCAGTGCAGTGATAGCCGATAGGCATGGCTTTACAAATACTTTGAAACAAAACAAACAGGATATTTTGAAGTTTATAAAAAATAGGAGTGTAAAAAAATATAGAAGGCCTCACCTGCATGTATTACTTAACAGAAACACTATTTTACTTTAAAAATGAAGACACGCAAAAAAGATAATTGGAAGATACTGTCACTGAGAATTCCCCTTGAAAAGACAAATATAATAATATACACTCAGGATAATTTCCTCAACCAAACATTTACTGAGTCTGAGACGAGTGTTTATCTTCATCTGGAGATTCTCATGTTTTTGTTGACCTGTTCCATTTAGCCAGAAGGCCTGATTTTTGCAATTTAAATAAAAAAAACAGTAACATTTAGAGATGAACACACAGTAAGCAAAAACATAATTAGCCTAGAGGTGCAATGAAAGGTGTAGACACTTGAAAATCAAGGTTTTTCTAATAGAAAATGAAGAGTTAGTGAAGGGAAGATCATACAGGTTTAGATGCAAGTCCGAATGTTGCTTGCCATATTCTACAACCTTTTATTTTTTTTTTTGAGGAATATTAAGTATAAAATCGGAAGCATATGATTTTCAGTAAAGTAGTACATGTGTTAGTATAATATTGAAGTAAATACAGACAGCTGCACATTAATTTAGGGAGGTGTTTTCCTGTTGAAACCACTTATTTCCTGTATGCAACCATTAAATGCTGTACCATAGTTTGCAGTCAAGTTGACAGTTATAATTAATTCACTGGAGCCAGCACTAATGCTTTGTTTTTAGTGTTTTTAAAAATGCATTTATTTGTAAATGCTATCTGGCTGTTTGCCAATCCTGCATGAGGTCTTGAGTTTTGAGACAAAGTTTAACTACTTTCATTGTGCTTGTACATTCTATTTTTTGTACGAGTGTGAGTTTGTCTGGCAATACAGTTGAGTGGGGTTACAGCACCAGTCTTACTGCCATTAAAATGAATAAATAAATTAATATTGAAATGAGATTAAGTGCAAAAATTGTACTTTTGCCATTGTTGCTTGTTCACTACACCCGTTCAGCTGAGTCGCCATCTTCACTGCTCTTGTGTCTGGACGACCCTTGTACAAGTTCACTGTACCACTCCTCCTGACTATCTGCCTGCATGTTCAGTCTCTTTCCCCTTCTGATAACATATGCAGTGCAGTACAGTCTCTCTCTCTCTCTTTTTTGTAATTCCATTATTCGCTAGCTGTGAGGTGTTCATCCTCTGTAGCGTTATATCATTAACCCCTTATCAACTCAATCCCTATCTGTTGTAGCAAACTAGTTAATCCCCTTGCCAAAGTCTTTAGTTGCTGCAACTTGGTTAGTGAAATAACCTCTCCAGGGAGGTGAACGACCATAATTAACTTAGATCCTCTACTGAAAGATGTGTATCTGTTGAATATGTTGGTTGGTCCTGTCCTCTTAAGGCATGCCAACAGTCTTCCTTCTTAGGCTAGGTGGACCATGTGACATAATGTGGGTCCCTCCTGAACTCCATAGGATGGCAGTGCCCCAAGTTTGTCCATTTATCCAGCCCAACTGTCATAGCAGCCCCAGTATCGACCAATGTTGTAAAAACTGCATCTTTTGCACTGGCACTTCATCCCTGCCCTTACTTCCAGAGACAAGTGAGCAGGTGTTGCCACATCATTGAAAGAACAGTTGTAGCTCAAATATACTTGTAGATGATATGAAATAAAGGCTTTTATTCATACATCTGATAACATGAGTAACCTTTTACTTTTTTTATTTATTTATTTGTTTTAACATTTGTTGACCAGAAAAGTCCAACTAGGGCAGAGCCTATTTTCAGCGGAGGCCCAGGGAGAAATGCTCCAAACACATGTCTTTGGAAGGTGGGAGGAAACCAGAGTACCCGGAGAAAACTCACGTGAATGCAGGGAGGACATTCAGACTCCGCAGAGAAAGCACCACAGCCGAGAAATGAACCGGAGAACCTCTTGCTGTGAGGCGACAACGTTAACCGCTGCATCACTGTGCCTTCATAAGGCAAGATGGAAAATCACACTTCCAGCAGAAAATTAAAGCAATATATGCTGCAGTTAAGGCACAGTCTACTAGTTACCTTATTCTAGTAGCTTTTACATTACTCTAAAGGTATTTGCAAGTGGGCAGTGGTGAGACACCTGTTGAAATCCAAGGTATTATGAGCTTCTTTTCCATACAGGAATGTTCACCGTCTTTGTCATGTGCTCATTTTATTGCTAGGCAGGAGGAATTCATGATTTTGTTGCCTCAGCTCTTTTAACTTGTCCTTGTCATATGTCTAGATATTCAGTTCAGAATGTGACCTGTGTTCTTTAACAGTCATTTTTACATCAGAAGAAAGAACCCCTGTACAACACATTCATGTACATATTCCTGGATTGTGACTAACTGCAGTTAATCTGTTTCAGTTTACAAAATACACAAAAAATGCATTTGATGAGACAGATACACATTAAATAATCATAGAAAATAATAACGTTTGTCAATGTCTGCCATTCCTTTCCTCAACCCGCCAGCTTCAATAGGCATCCAAGCTGCTAATCAGATGTGGGTCTCCTGTGTCATGGTCAGGGGTCTATCCTTTCACCAGTGATGCTGTCAGTCTAACCAGTATTTTGAATACATGTGCACCTCCCTTTCTCCATGTGTCTGTTCACTGTATCCTCAAGTATCTGTTCGGAGTAACCCTTTCTTTGAGTAGCACCTCCATTACCTCATTCTCGGAATGCTTGCTCATTATCCCGTCATCACTGATTACTTTTTCTTCTGACTGTCTCCTCACTGTAAACTCATTGTCATTATCATTATCAGCCCCCTTTTTTCCATTTCCTACCTGGGATTGGGGTGTTGCATCGACTGTTGCCATCTCTGTCGATTAACACCCACTCTCCTACATTCTTTGACAGTCATGCCTGACAGCTACAGGTCTTCTCTCAGAATCCATCCATCTATTTTCAGGATATCCTTGTTTTCTTTTGCCTTCTTCCTGTCTGTCCCAAATCTTCTTTGCCAGATTGTGCTCTGTTTTCTTTCCCATGTGCCTGAAGCACCACAATCGGTTCTCCTTTACCTTCTCTACAACTGTTAGTACTTATGCTTCTCCTCTGATGTCCTTATTTCTTCATCTGTCCCAGCATACTTCTGAGGCATGTCATCTCCTTCACCTCTAGCTTTCTCATCTGCTCTGCCTTTACTGCCCAGGTTTCTTTACCATACAGTAGTGCTGGTCACGCCACTGTTCTGTGCACCTTACTTTTCAGCTTCTTTGGCACTCTTCTGTCATAGACTACCCTTGACACTCTGTGCCTGTTGGCTGCAGTCTCTCTGATTGTGGCTTTCACCTCCTCATTCAGACTTCCCTTCTCCCCAACCACCCCTCCCAGTTCTTTAAGCTGTTAACCTGTTCCACTATTTTCCTTCTACCTCAATTTTCAGCTATTTATGATCCCCCCATTTACTGCCATGGCATCTGTCTTATATGTCTTCAGTTTTATCCCATGTTTTGCATTTCCTTCCTATATCCTTTGCTGAACTTATTTTTTTAATTTTTATTTTATATTTGATTTTAAGTCTGCCTGTAATGCTACATCATCTGCATACACTACTTTGTTTATCTCTCCCCTCTGACCAGTTTGCCAACGTAACCCATCACCAGTATGAACAGCAGAGGGTTCACTGCTGAACCTTGATGCAGACCCACTCTCACTGTGGCCCTCTCTGTAAGTCTGAACATTGTGAACTCTCTCTTAGTGCAACAACTCCTGCTGTCTGACTACCTGTTTACTATGATCTCTTAGAACATGGTCACTGTACTTCCTCCACTTAGTGCCCCTTAATTACACTTTTCCCTTTGACTGCTTGTTCACTGCACTCCCTCATGTTAGTGAATGGTCACTGTACTTGCCCTGTGAGTACCTGTTCACTACAGGCCTTCTTCTCAGTACCAAGTCTCTCCACCTCTCCATGTTCTTTGCACAATTTGAACTTCACGGAGGAGAGGCCGTCACTCAACCTACTCAAAATAGTGCTCGTTCAGTTCTTCCATCCTTAAAACGAATGCTCGCTGCATCTCTTTCTCCAAGGGCATGTCCACTGTGTCCTGAGAAAAAAGTCCTAGTCAGTGCACCCCATCCAAAGCACCACTTTGCTGTAGCTGTTCAGAAGCTGCTTGCCCAATGCACCATATCTAAAAGTATTTATTTTATCCCCTCCTCTAAGCACCTGTTTACTATGGCCTGTGCATGCAGACTGTCATTTCATTGTATTCTACCAGTGAGACACTGTTTAACATTGTTCTCATTTCATTGTATTCCACCAATGAGACACTCTTTAACATTGTTCTCATTTCATTGTATTCCACCAATGAGACACTCTTTAACATTGTTCTCATTTCATTGTATTCCACCAATGAGACACTCTTTAACATTGTTCCTATTTCTGTGCATCTGGTTATGCTTTCTGCTTCATTAAGTGCCTGTGCCCTCTGCTCTTACTTTGATATTTGCTCGCTGTACTCTACACCAAGAGCACACACACTGCATTCCATTTGCCGAGTGTTTTTCCTGTTTGCCATATTGCCTTCCACTTTCACTGCATGCCACAGTTCTTTATGCCTCTTCTCCCTAGTATTGTCTATAACTGAGGGCCAGTTTGCTGCTTCCAAGCCGTTTAATTCATAGGTGTCTGTTCTGTGCATTCCCCTTCAGTGTTTGCCTCTTCGCTACCTTCCTTAGCACTGTCTTTTCATTATTTACTCTGCTAGTGTGTAAAAGTACTTGCTCCTCTAAGTGCTTCTTCTGTGTGCACCTTCACTGTACTGTACTAATAAATGTACTAATAAATGTTTATTTGCAGCCATCTTTGTTGGCACAAAGGGACAAAGTCTGACAAGTGACCAAGTCCGATTAGTGGCTTATTTGTGTGTGTGTGTGTGTGTGTGTGTGTGTGTGTGTGTGGGGGTGACATGGTTTAGTCAGCTCACTTCTCTTTGGGGAGAGACTAGGTGGGCACATGTTTGGGGTGCACAGTTCCATGGAGGAAAACTAGGTTGAGGCCAGAGACCACATGGGAACACTGGCCTCAAGAAGGGCAGGGCTATCTTGATGAGCTACGTCATTTAAGAAAATTATTATTAAACCTGCACTGATGCTTGCTTTATTCTGAACCCTTGAGTGGGTTACTAGGCTTGGGATGGGGGGTTAGAGTTTAACAAGATAAAGATCCCTCCCCTCGATAGCTGATGACAGCATTCCTCACTATTTCAGCATCACCCAAGGAGGAGTGAATGACCTGAAGAGCTCCCACCTCCAAGGGGGATGAATGAGCTAATAAAGTCCCAAGGAGGAGTGAATGACCTGAAGAGCTCCCGCCTCGGGGGATGAATGAGCTAATAAAGTCCCAAGGAGGAGTGAATGACCTGAAGAGCTCCCGCCTCCAAGGGGGATGAATGAGCTAATAAAGTCCCAAGGAGGAGTGAATGACCTGAAGAGCTCCCGCCTCCAAGGGGGATGAATGAGCTAATAAAGTCCCAAGGAGGAGTGAATGACCTGAAGAGCTCCCACCTCGGGGGATGAATGAGCTAATAAAGTCCCAAGGAGGAGTGAATGATCTGAAGAGCTCCCGCCTCGGGGGATGAATGAGCTAATAAAGTCCCAAGGAGGAGTGAATGATCTGAAGAGCTCCCGCCTCCAAGGGGGATGAATGAGCTAATAAAGTCCCAAGGAGGAGTGAATGATCTGAAGAGCTCCCGCCTCGGGGGATGAATGAGCTAATAAAGTCCCAAGGAGGAGTGAATGACCTGAAGACCTCCCGCCTCCAAGGGGGATGAATGAGCTAATAAAGTCCCAAGAAAGAGTGAATGATCTGAAGAGCTCCCGCCTCGGGGGATGAATGAGCTAATAAAGTCCCAAGGAGGAGTGAATGACCTGAAGAGCTCCCGCCTCCAAGGGGGATGAATGGGCTAATAAAGTCCCAAGGAGGAGTGAATGACCTGAAGAGCTCCCGCCTCCAAGGGGGATGAATGAGCTAATAAAGTCCCAAGGAGGAGTGAATGATCTGAAGAGCTCCCGCCTCCAAGGGGGATGAATGGGCTAATAACGTCCCAAGGAGGAGTGAATGACCTGAAGAGCTCCCGCCTCCAAGGGGGATGAATGAGCTAATAAAGTCCCAAGGAGGAGTGAATGACCTGAAGAGCTCCCGCCTCCAAGGGGGATGAATGGGCTAATAAAGTCCCAAGGAGGAGTGAATGACCTGAAGAGCTCCTGCCTCCAAGGGGGATGAATGAGCTAATAAAGTCCCAAGGAGGAGTGAATGATCTGAAGAGCTCCCGCCTCGGGGGATGAATGAGCTAATAAAGTCCCGAGGAGGAGTGAATGATCTGAAGAGCTCCCGCCTCGGGGGATGAATGAGCTAATAAATTCCCAAGGAGGAGTGAATGACCTGAAGAGCTCCCGCCTTCAAGGGGGATGAATGAGCTAATAAAGTCCCAAGGAGGAGTGAATGATCTGAAGAGCTCCCACCTCGGGGGATGAATGAGCTAATAAAGTCCCAAGGAGGAGTGAATGATCTGAAGAGCTCCCGCCTCGGGGGATGAATGGGCTAATAAAGTCCCAAGGAGGAGTGAATGACCTGAAGAGCTCCTGCCTCGGGGGATGAATGAGCTAATAAAGTCCCAAGGAGGAGTGAATGACCTGAAGAGCTCCCGCCTCCAAGGGGGATGAATGGGCTAATAAAGTCCCAAGGAGGAGTGAATGACCTGAAGAGCTCCCGCCTCGGGGGATGAATGAGCTAATAAAGTCCCAAGGAGGAGTGAATGACCTGAAGAGCTCCCGCCTCCAAGGGGGATGAATGAGCTAATAAAGTCCCAAGGAGTAGTGAATGATCTGAAGAGCTCCCGCCTTCAAGGGGGATGAATGAGCTAATAAAGTCCCAAGGAGGAGTGAATGACCTGAAGAGCTCCTGCCTCGGTGGATGAATGGGCTAATAAAGTCCCAAGGAGGAGTGAATGATCTGAAGAGCTCCCGCCTCGGGGGATGAATGAGCTAATAAAGTCCCAAGGAGGAGTGAATGACCTGAAGAGCTCCCGCCTTGGGTTATGAATGGGCTAATAAAGTCCCAAGGAGGAGTGAATGACCTGAAGAGCTCCCGCCTCCAAGGGGGATGAATGAGCTAATAAAGTCCCAAGGAGGAGTGAATGATCTGAAGAGCTCCCACCTCGGGGGATGAATGGGCTAATAAAGTCAGCAGAGGGAAAGCTAGATTGTCATGTGGGCAACAGCAAAACGTGGGTAAACAAATGTTTATTCAGTGTACTCTTTTATATTTATTTTATTTATTTTGCATTTGTTAACTGGGTAGAGTCCGGCTGGGCAAGTAGCCCATTTTCAGTGGAGATCCAGGGAGATAAGCTCCTTAACAATAGTACAAAAAGATTACAAAAATTTTTAAAAGATTTACAAACAATATACAAAAAGTTTGACAGTTGCCAACAATCACAGTTTACAAAAAGGTGAATGTAAAACAGAAAGTATTACATTTCTTAAGCCTTATTACAGACAGTAATATGAAACTCATTAGATATATAACTAAAAATCATTATCATATTTTCATTTGGTAGAAGTAAGACAAGAAGATAGCAGAATAGAAAACATTTGATCGAAGGTATGAGAAACTAGCCAGGAGTATTACAGGTGCATAGCCATTGTTGAGTAAGGTATTCCTTTAGGAGTTTTTTAAAGCTGTGACGATCTGTGTTTTTTAAGATATTCTGGGGTAATAGGTTCCACTGTTTGGCTACTTTGAAAGAGAAGAGAGAGTCACCAATGTAATTATGGGACTTTGTAACCTTGAGTGTAAGTTTATCAGATGATCTGAGTCCTGGGGTTGGTATTTTGTTGCACTAGGTTGGAGAGTGCTGGGCAGTTTTCAGGTTTGTGGATAATACACTGGGCAGTGGTGAGCTGATTGAGCAATAACAGATTGGGAAATTCAAGGCAGTGTAATTTTTGAAGAGGAGGTCATTGAGTAGGTTCATATGTAGTCACTAGGATTGCAGTTCAGCAGACAATTGAGGAGCCTAGTCCAAACTCCTATTTGTTGTAAGAACTGTCTGGTTAAGTGACTAGCTCAAAGTCGCACCATAAGCAAATAAAGACTTAGGGAATCAAACCCAGTACCAAGGGAAGCAGCTTAATAACAGCTCATAGCCTTAATCCTCTGTGCTAACTGCCAGACTAAAAATGGAGTTAAGTTGTGCTTTTGACTTACAATGTTACAGGTGCTACAACTGAAAGAACAACAAACACAAACTCCAGTATAGGCATGTCCAAAAACAACAAAACAGGAAATTAACCCAAAGCCATTATTACATGCAAAGTGAAAGGCAGATCACTGTTACAATCTCTGAAAATCATTTCCCGTCTCTGTTGTTAAATGCTTGTTAATTTTGTCCCATTTTCAATGTTTCTGTTATTGTGCATGTGTTCAATGCTTTTGCCATTAATGAGTACCTGTCCATTGCATTCCCCAATGTCAGTTGATTGTTCAGTGCATCCTGCAGGTCCTTACCTCTTAAACTCTTAGCAGAATAGTCGGGGACAAAGGCACAACATCAGGGAAGAATTTTAAATATTGCTCTTATATACTTGGAAAGCTGGTAAAATGATAGGTCTTGCATTCACATGAGTTATTTGAAGGTTATGAAGTCTGAAAGTTGTGTGTGTCATCATTCAATGACTGCATTCTTCAGTTATTTGCCAGAAAACTACAGATTTTGTGGGTAACAGACCAAAACTATGAGGCAAACTCAGGAAGAGTTGAGAGCTCTGCCCAGCTCTGAATGCTTATTTTTGTTTTGCCCAACACTAAGTGCTGCTTAATTTTTGTGCCAAACACTGTACCCCTTCCATCAAATAAATGAGCATCTTCCACCTATATTGACATTCATCATCCCCAGTGATCCTGGGATCTGTATTTAGCAACACCCCTCATGCACATTTTGCTGTTTTAATCTTCATTGTTGTTGCTCAGTAAATCCTCTCTCATCATATCTCGTGTTCTCATGCCCTTACAGAAGGATGTGTGGCTCAAATTATAATGATATTTCACACTTTACATTTAAATTTGCTACCAGCTTTGCAGTATTAATGCACATTAAAAATCTCAATGTTAATTTATTTAATCAACATTATATTACACAATGTTTTAGTGCTTGCAGTATTAATGCTTTTACAAATTCAATTTTTTTAATCACCAAATGACAGTTATCGCAAATGAATAAGGCTCTGAGTTGTTAATCAGCTGGTTGGTTCATGATACAGGGTTTGATTCCTTCCACCTCCATCTGACTACTATGTTATATAACCAGACAGTGTCCCGTGGACACCCCTGAAAATAGACACTTGTCTCCATAAATCGAGCTCAGAAGTGGACATTTAAGATGGAATGTCTGTGGTATAATTTACATGGACAACAAGATCAGTCCTGTCACCCTTTTTCATCTCCTTCTCTGTCTGCATTAGTAACCTTCTCCTCAGATCTGCCTTACAAGCATTAAAAACAACAACCCCCCCCCCAGTCTCAACTTCCAGTGTCATTTCATTAACCAAAGCAAAGGTATGTTGCGTCTTCTGTTCTGGGAAGAATAAAGTCTCACATTTTCTCTCACGCAGTGGGAAGGCAGCCATAGTGACAGACATTCTACTTTGACAGTTCTAATATAAACTGTCTGTCATAGCTATTTCCTTAAAAAAAACTCTCTCAACAAATACTACATATCACCTGCAGTCATATTTTCAGTTTCATAACAATTGCACCTCGAAGAAGTCACCACTGTTCCTAACTTAAAAAGGGGTCCTAATTAAACACACGGCAGCACTCTTAGTCCAGTCATAGTCTACAAACTAACTTACATTCATTACCCTTCTTCACTTGTAGACTAACTCAGGGAACTACCCCATACAACCTCAGGTCCCGTACACCCAACCCCTAACTTAAGATGCCCCAAAACAAACTCCACTGACTGACCACTCATTTTCTCTACTAGCACCTAAAATCTGAGAATCCCTTCTACCCAGTGTGGAATCACACCTTAACCTAAACTCTGTATACAGCTGAAAACCTATCTACCTAAATAGGTACAATGCAAATGCAAACACAATACAGGAGTCACCTGGATCAATATAGCTATACCTGTATCTATCACCTAACTTATCGCTTCTGACATAACTTTGTTTTGTGGACGGCACAGTGGTGCAGCTGTTTGGGTTGTTGCCTCACTGCAAGAGGTTCTCTGGTTTGATTCTCGGCTGGGGTGCCTTCTGTGCAGAGTCTGCATGTCCTCCCTGCATTCGTGTGGGTTTCCTATGGGTGCTCCGGTTTCCTTCCACATTACAAAGACATTCATCTGGAGCATTTCTCCCCGGGCCTCTGCTGAAAATTGGCTCATTCCAAGTTGGAATTTCCCAGTAAACAAATGTTAAATAAGTAATAAATAAACTCCCCCATTACATAAGTAACATCCCCTCAAATCAACTCTCCTCTACACTTTGTCTCAGCCTTCACACCCTCCCAGTGTCAAGTAACTCTCCATATGACTCATCCTGTGTATTGTTAATTTTAAACATTAGGGGGGGGTACTGCAGTGTCTTGCTAATTTTAAACATTAGGGGGGTACTGCAGTGCCTTGTTAATTTTAAACATTAGGGGGGGTACTGCAGTGCCTTGTTAATTTTAAACATTGGGGGGGCACTGCAGCGCCTGTTTTTGTTTCGATGAGTGTCCCATGAGTTGCTTTGAGGGTATTTTATATCATATCTATAGGTATGTTTGCTGCTGTTGTGCAGAAACTCTGCTGCACTTTCCCATGTATATTTGAAGATGGAGTTCACTGTATTTAGGGCATGTAGGTTGGTGAGGAACTGAGTATCTAGTTAATATGTAGTTACTGTGAGAAGTGTCTTTTAACCATACAGTTCTGTTTTAAGTCTATATCTGCCATTTTACTGAAACATCTGTCACAGTTTATACTGTTGAACCTCCAAGCTCTCAATTTAAATATTTGTATAAGTATTTGGGGTTATAATTCAGAGAAAGATGCATTTTGATAATATTCTCTGCCACAGGTTTTAGCAGTGATTTTCTAAATATTATCAAGAATAATTTTTCATGTCAAAGGAACTTGTATATCTTCCTATTCAGGCAGCCATGTCTCTCTATTAATCCAGGCTTTACTTTCTGTGCAGTGTACTCCAGTAAAAACGAGTGTATGCAGAATGGTTTATTTTTGTTCATATTTACTGCTCTTGTGGGTACTAATTTGGGATAACTGTTTTCCTATTTGCTAATCTTTGTTTCTTTTCACTAAATGGGGGGGGGGGGGTAAAGGGTGTTTGTCAGTTTTGAGTGAGTTTTGAGTGACCTAAATGCCTGTTATCTTGGTCATTGCTTATTTTCCATCTTGCTGTCCTTTGCCTGCATGGTGTTGCTCATGAAATAAAATTTCAGATTGAGCCATCATTTTGTGGCCACTTTCTCTCTTCCCCCCACATTCCTCTCACATACTCTTTGTTAGCTTTTCATTCATAACTCTCCTCCATGCTGTTTT
Source organism: Protopterus annectens (assembly GCF_019279795.1). NCBI lineage: Eukaryota > Metazoa > Chordata > Ceratodontiformes > Protopteridae > Protopterus > Protopterus annectens. The sequence goes on along the minus strand of NC_056747.1, from coordinate 1,151,405,029 downwards.
TTCCCTTGTATCTAGAGGGGCTCTGTCTTGAACTGTTGGCACTCATAACACTGAGTGCTGCCAGACTGAAAAAAAAGACCAAAACTGCATGAGTAGAGAAAATCTTGAACATCACTGTTCTCCTTCAAACTTGTTTTTGTGCAGGGGAGAACCCCTGCCCCCCTGCATCCCCACTTGTATATCAACTCTGATATTGCCATACTTCAAAATGGCCATCTTGGACTTGGGATATTCAGTCCCTGTGTTTCAGGAATCGCTCTTCCAGGTCCCAACATTTCTAATGGTCTGGAGGACTTGTTTGCTTGCCATTAATGCTTGTTTCCACTGAGTCTACAAGACTACTACTTCCCTTGCCATATCCAACCAACCCTACACATCACACACTGATATAGTTTCATTTCATTCCATCAGTTCTTTACCTCCATCCATTTTTTATGGAAATTTCAGGCTACATTTCTGCACTCCTCTGATTACGTAGTTGTACCACCCTGACCTTCACCCTCATTTACCTTCTTTTTACTATCTTTATTTCTGTACACCTTCAGTCCTGTTATCCTTACCTCGCTGTGTTCCTAATAATATTTATTGTTGTGCTGTACTTCCCTTTCTTACTCCCTCACCTGCAGTTCTACTGCGTCCCCACTGCTCAGTATAAACAGTCCTACTTACAGTGTAAAAAATTGAATGAATTGGTATGCCCCTGCACTGGCCCAGTAATCAAGGAGCCTCAGTCCTCACCACTAACACCAGTGCGGGGTGTCCACATTGGGAAGGATAACAAATACACACACAGTAAAGTACAATTTCCCTTAAGAGCACCCAGAGATCACAGTCAGTCTGGGGGTGGTTTCTCTCTTTCTCTCCAAATCCCCAATAAGACTCCCCACTGGCACATCTATAGGGTGCAGATCTCAGCCGAGTAGTCAAGCCAAAACTTCCAGTGCCCTCTCTGTCCAACCAGTGCTACGTGTCCCTACCCAAGTAGCTGACACACACACACATTTGAGATTTGGTTTATATACAAAGACACAGACACTCCTGGGGAAAGCTGGCACAGGTTCTCCAGCTATGCCCCCTCCTGCCAGGCTATAAGGTAGTAATCACTGCCACCAACTACTCTTATCAGCTACTAAAAAGGCCCTTACCAAAGGGTGTCCAGTTATTACTGTGCAATATTATCATCCAATTAGTGTGACAAACAGCAAGGCTTACTTGGAGTGGCTTTCTACGGTATCATTATATACATTCAGTGTACTCCAGAGCTGAAATTATCTCTGCACAAAACAGCCACATTTGAAAGGTTTAAAACATATTTAATAATAATAAGTAATAAAAACACAAAACAAATCTTCTCAATTCAACACAGTGCTAGTCAAGAGTTCAGAAATCACAGTAAAATGCTTAAAATAATACTGTAGAATAGTCTGACATAAATATAGAAAACATCTAGACTAAATCTGACTAAATTTTTATCCGACTCTAAGAGCAATCACAGTTCTAAATAAACTTACATATAGAGTATGGTACTGGTGAGTGATGTTCTTCAGACAAAATCAAAAATGCTTTGATTTTCTCTCTCTGAGAAAGTCTTAAAAATAATACATCAGTGCTGACTCATTTTAGATTACATCATTCTTCTCTGGTTACCAGGCTAACAGAAACTCAAAGTTTTAACATTTCTTTGATCTAGCACCTGGTCAGGAAACTACAGCAATAAAAGACATTATATATATATAAAATCTAGCAATTAACTCTGGTCTCAGAACAATAGAAGGAATTCCTCAGTCCAGACATTATGTCTCCGAGCCTTGAGATCAAACAGTCATACAATGCTTGACTTCTCAACCTTCTTCCAGCAGAGTGCACTGTGGTTACATTTTTGAAGTTCAGCATTTAACACATTTTTATTACATTTTAAGAGGACAAGCCTGTGGATTATATTCATACTTACAGTGACATAGAATTATCTACAAGATTCTATCTAGCTAGGCTGGCAGCCTTCACATATTTAAACATGAATCACCTGGTGAAATCTAATTCATAAAATAAATAAGTCATAACAAGACGGTATGATAACCTAAACCAAACCAAATCCAGTGTGTATTAACCTACCTGATGTTTGCCACTTTCCATTATTTTGTGTTTTTTCAAATCCCAGATAGGCTTGTCACTTCTACTTAATCAGCCATAATGTCTCTTACTAGTCCATTTCCAGTCACTGCTAATTTTCTGCCCAATAATATCTTAACCTGTGTTATACAATATGGCAATTAGACAGTACAGCAGTATTGTACAGTGCAACAGCCATGAAATAAAGATTGCCATTTCTAAATGACTTAAATCATGTTCACAGTTTCTTCTTTTTCTTCTTTTGGCTTTTTTCCTGGTTAGGGGTTGCCACAGCAGATCACCTGTCCGCTCTTGATTCTAAATGGTTGGGATAGCCAGTAAAGGACTAAATGTTGGGGACTATTCAGTACTGGATGAAACCAGACTTGGTATATCTATATAACCATTTCTGTGATTTTTCCAGATACTTGCCAAATGCCAGTCTTAGATCTAATGCCAAACTGTTATAACCTCTTCTTCTGGCCTTCTGTGATCACAGCTGGTGAATGTTTGATGAGTGGTGTCTCAATATCAGAATTTCTTTCTTATCTCTTCCTCATCCTTGCATTCCTGCTATCACATCTTCAGTCTTAAATACCGTGGAATCCTTTCATGTCCATTAGAATTGCATTATTCTTGGTGATTTCATCTCACGATTAGTGTACTACATACCAACTGGCAGCATTTTGTCTACAGCTAACATCTTACAATAATTACCTCCGGTACTAAGTCTAACCCCCTTCCGGGATTCATTCTTTGTTGGACTGAGTCCTAACCAGTGTTCACTCAGTACTTCCACTCACTACAATTCAGTTGTTCTCCTTCAGTAATCATTGGCAAGTAATTGACGGATTCAGTGCGGAAAAGCACTAGCGACACAATACTGCTGCTGTTTATTACTGTTTCTGTCCCAGCAATTAATTTTCTTCTGCTGTTGGAAGCATCAGCTGTGAATCAGCAGTCTGTTTTTTAAGTCTCTGGACAACAACATTTTAATTTTCTATTATCACTATGGAAAAAGTTTTTTCCTACTCCAAATACATACACAGAGGATATTGACTTCATTGATTAAGTCTGACTTGCGCAGTTTAAAGAAAAGGGACAGAGCCTTGTCTGCATTTAAGAGAACCCAAGCTACATTAGCCTTATTCACAAAAGAAAAAGCAACTTTTTTATTCAAACCTGAAATACTTCAAGAAGAAAATGAACTACTTGATTAGGCCTGTTCATAAAACCTTGCTTGTTGTCTTTAATGGTGCCAACTGCTAAGATCATTGCTGTTACTAAACATTTTTACTAACTTACTTTTCACTAATCCTTTAGCTTTTGTGATAAGCTGCTTTTCCAGTCATATCATAAATTTTAACCCCTGTGTATTATTCTCTGCCTTTCCTTTTTATACAGCTCTATAAAGAATGATGAACAAGCTTTTGAGGCCCTTCCAAAATGCAGCAACCTAGAAGTTGATGCCTGCCTCATGGTCAGAGGGATGGAGCCCTAATTTTAACCCAGGTGACTGGGGTTCAGTTAGGTGCCCTGGCACTGTGAGAGCCAGACAGGGAGAGAGATGGGAATGAGGGGGCATGACCCAATACCTTCTCCCATAGGGTGGGGAGGGGGCATGAACATTCTAGAAACATAAGGGAAATGTGAGTTCTTTGGTGGAGATCAGGGTGATCATCTTCTGTGCGTCAGGGATGAGGACAGGGCTGTTTTCTGGCAATGCCACTTGCAGAAGGATGACCAGCGCGGTCAGCCAGTTGCACGCCCACCTTTTACAGCATAGCTGAGCATGTGCACAGGTTGTTAGTAACATAAAGTAAATTCCTGGAACCACTTCGATGGCTGCCTTAATGATGACATCTTTCATCTGACTCATCCACAGTGATGAGGGGATAAATGGGTCAATTAATCAAGAGGGTGCTTATGATTAGCAGGCAACAGGGGCAAGGTGCAAAGAGAGACAGAACAAAGGAAACTAATGTTTTCTACCCCAGAGTTCTCTGTGTTTGCTGCACTTGTATATGTAGATCTGTAAATGACCCCAGATTTCTATATGCTTACAATAGTTTTGTATGTGCTTTTGCAAATGACAACCGTTATATATCTTTTACATCCTTTGATTTTCCTGATCTTTGAATTGTATGAGTAGATCTCTTGGCATTGACCATAAATTGTCACATACCTGACCATACTTTTACTTTCTCTGTTTTTTTAATCCTCTTCCTGTAACTATGTACCCCTTTATCGATTTTTCTATTGGCGCTGGTAGCACCTTCCCTCCCATTTCAGCAACACATCAACTAGCATTAATACTCACAAGCCCCAGACGTTACATTTCTTCCGGTAATATTTGTTTATTATTCTTTCCTCTCTCATCAGTTAGTTTTTGATATTCACTCCTGACCTATCTTGTTAACTGCGAATACCCCTTACTTAAAGTACTGTTTGTTTTCATGAGTGACTGAGACTTGCTTATTCAGTAAATCTGTACTCATTTTGCCGTTTTTCATCAGTTGAAAAAAAACAGTTTCCTTCCATCGTTTCTTAGTGTTCACAAGTTTCCTTTTTTACCACTGAGCACTTTTTTCTTTTCTCCTCTCTTTTTTCAACATCATTTGCAGCCTTTGTAAATACTTCGGTATTTTAGCTTTTCCGTTTGTATGTTGTGCTTTCCTTTCCTTTTCATGTATCCCTCGTATCACACAAAACGTATTTCCTTTATTTCTGTTGCCATCCTTGCCTTCTTAGGAATCTTCCGTAATGACCTAGTTTATGGATAGTTTTGTCTCTTTCAGTCTTGCTTGTGATTATGAGCTGTTTTTTCCTTTTGGTTTCCTGTGCCTCCTAGAGAAAAATGTAGGACTCACTTTATTCTGCTTTTATGATTGTTTGCTTTGAAGGATTCAGTTACATATCAGCACCTATTTTAAACAAATTCATTTAAATATTATTGGAATGTTTGACATGACGTGTCCAAGCTTCTACTGCTTATTTAATCATATTTTGCTACCCTCATAGTCTTACAAGTTTTCCTTCCCAGGGAACACAGTTCTTTTCAAGCACGGAGACCCTCGTATTATTTGTTTATGAATGGAATTAACATTTTTGGAGAAGACAAAAGGCATGTCATGCTATACTCTGAAATGGATATTTGGTTAATGATAAGTATTAACTGTACAACAAATTCAAGATGCTTGTCAGTTCTGTGCCTCTGTGAAATGCATGGAAAACTGTGGGCAGTTTCAAAGGGGCTAGTTACACATTATGACGGATTTAATAGCAGGTAGCATCCCTGCATCTGATTATATGCTTGTAGGTGCAGCAATATGACACCCGAGTGCTGTAGGTCTGTGGAGTACCTTAGATATAACACTGCTGTTAATGACTTTACCTACTTAACTTTGAGGAAGTGATTTTTTTTAAACCCACAATTCTAGGACTTGTTTTGTGTGTAGGAGTTTGCGCTGCTTGTTTGGTGGAGAATGGGATCATAATGCTTCCTTTGAACACTACTTTTTATGATGTTGATGACTTTATTTTGTACAAGGTTCTGGCTGTGAAGGCTTGCCTCTGTGATTATCGGGCGTCTAATAGATTGCTTATGCTTCTTGGGTAGAAGAGATAGCATATGTGGCTCACCATTGCCACCTGGTGGTGACGATGTGATTGTGCAGCACAAAGGGAGTATGGTAGTGAAGTAATGTTTGCATGAGCAGTCCCATTCATACACTGATTGTATTACTCTCTGCCTTTGGCTTTAGCCTCCTAAGTGGAAATCAGTGCCCATCAAAGTGTGGAACAGTTACTGAAAACTTTGACTAACATGCTGAATTCATGGATAAAATGTGTTAAAGTTACAAATTGTACAGTTGGTGTACTGTTGTTATTAATAATGATTTTTTTTGCTTAAAAATTGAATACTAAATTGAAAAAAAACTTTTCATTGTGTATAAGCCTGTTTTTGACAACACAAAATGAGAAATTGTTCCTTATTTTGAGATGTATTTTAAAGATGTATAGCAAAGTGCTTATATTAGGAATAAAATGAGAATAGCAATTTAGAACATAATTGTCCTCTAAGTGAAGAATTAACCAGTATATGTTAAGCCTGTATCTTTACTGTAAACAAATGTCTGGAGAAGGGAGGACAGGCTTTTATCTGGTCCCACATCACAAGACATGCTTAAGATTTTTTCTTGGACATTTTTACCCCAAGTGATAGGCTGAGCATCAGCAGTCTGCTGATGTCCATAGCTAAACCAGGGGCCTTCTCAGGTGAGAGGTACAGTCCAGGAATGGGTCCTAATTGTCCTCTAGCTAGTGCACCACAGAGCAAATCCTTGGTACTTCACCAAAGTTTTGCATGGCGTCTAACTTCTGTTCCCATGGCAACCTTCTTGAACACTGTTGTTTATAGTACAAGGCTTACTAATGCATGTAGATGGCCCACATACCCCTCACCACAAGCAGCACAGCATGCTGCTATACTAGCAAGCACATACCAGCTTTTGCTTTGCCTGCCTTTGACCCCCTGCCTCATCTGAGTGTCATTGTTGCAGTAAACAAGGCTGCTTTTGTCCCTCCAGAATGGTCAAGCTGACATCGGCTACTCATTACTTCTCCCCCTCCCCAGCAGTGCATCCATATTTAGTTAATTGCAGGTCATTTGGGTTGTAGTTAGAGCTTTATCCTCTGTTTAGTGAAGTTATTATTATCTGGCATAAGGAATATGATAGGATAATGGGACGTAGGTGGTGGCTAGAGTAGGGAATAATGTTAAGACTGTATTAATGGAGTAGTATTTCACAGAGAGGATAGTATGTCGCTGAAACACACATGCTCAGTGAAAGTAATAAATGGACTAAGTGTTGCCAAAAAAAAAAACAAAAACAAATGAGGAGTGCAACAGAGGTATGGGAGGTGCTGCTACATAGTGGGATTGCTGTACTGTTCAGGTTGACATGGGGTAGTTGTTTTCTTCTTTTATTCTTTTCATGTCTATGTTTGTTTGCTTGTTTGTATGGCTGGGTAACCACCTCAGGGAAACATAAAACGCCAGTCTAGCAAAAAAGAAGAAAAACAAAAAAAAAACAGAAAGCATGTTTTGATTTATTCATTTTTGTTGCTTTGATGTTATGTTGTTCTCCCTGATGTTGAAACTAGAGTGCTAGTGTGTATTACTAAAGTCATATCGGTCTGTGCTTAACCACCACTCACTCAAAGTCACCGCTGTATCGCTTATATATCAGAGTTACTCCTGTTTGAACAGGAGTGGAATGTTAGTCAAACTAGAAGATTCTTTCACTAGTTGTGTTTTAAGAACCATGAATGAAGTCGATAAAGCAAGCTGAAGGCAGGAATGTCAGCATGTGGTGAGTAGGATGTGCAGAGCTGGTACAGGCATGTATCGTTTAATAGTAGGCAAGGACCACTCAGTCCAGCTGGTCTGTATTCTTTACCTTCTTGAAAAGCTGCACATCATACTGATTTCTTTTTTATTCACTCCAGCTTCAGAATTTGTGTCTGCTTAATGTTCTTTTTTAATTTTGACACTAATTTGATATTGCTGTCCATTCAAAATGGATCTTCCAATTATCGGTCACCCTTTCTGTGAAAAAAAAAATACTTTCTGTAATCATTCTATGAGGCTTGGCTTCTACTTTATATCTTCAAACCGTGTGTTTTACTTTTCTAAAAGAATATGCATTCTGGGACTCGGTAGATTCCCATATTGTACTTAAAATATTACTTTCATATTCTGTCACTGCCTTCCTTCTCCCTGCTTTCTTCAAGTATTAACCATGTCGTCCAAATATTCTGAGTTATTGTGAATTCTCTTCAGTCTTTTTTGTGTCCAGTACAAGAGTAATTAGCTATGATCCTATCCACAAATGATGTGTTTTGCCACCCCCATCCCATCCCCTTCCCTTTTGTTGTGCATCAGCTATTTCCTGCTGATACGTTGCCAGCTGGCAAGGCCCTTCTTGGTTTCCTGTAACTGTAATAAAATGCATAGCTGTCCTGTCAGCAACATTAAAGGAAATAATGCAGTTCTGTGCCACTGACTGCTAAATCGCTTTGAGGCTTTGCTTATGATCATGTGATTAGGATGGCGTAGGGTAAGGAAAACTAACTAAATGCATTGCCAAGTGTGCTGGCTGGGACAGGCGTGTGGAACTGGAAGATGTTTCACACCAGCAAGCATCATAAAGGTGGCAAGAAAGTAGAAGGGGAAGGCAAAAGTTATGTGAATTTATTGGACTGCTAAGACAGGGCATCATGCTAACACTAGCCTGAAGCTTACATTATAGGGATACCACTGCTTGCATGGTCTTTTGAAAAAAATCAAACATCTTGACGACATTGTTTTTCTAACTGTAGGAGTTGTTCCCAGTGAAAAGCAGTAACTAACTTTGCATAGATGCAAAAGATAGAGAAGATGGCAGCTGATTAATGGTCAAAAAAACATTTTGAGGCTGTTTTTGTGGTACCTAAGGTACTTCTTTGACATCTTTCTTGGGTGTGAAGAGAGGTCATTTGGTTTGCTTACACTGTAGAATTACAGTAACATTTACAGCATTGTCGCTGATAAGAAATTGGGTACAGTTTTGCATTTCATTTTGCTTATGTTTTGTTCAGTTTGCATACGAGACTGCAAACGTTTATTCCATTAGATTGTAAATAATTTAACAATTAGGCGTCAGTAGCTCTGGAGATATTCAGTGAAGAGGATAGATTAGGTAGTAATGTAGTAGGTAGGTGCCAGCATGAAAGTGAAAGTAGAAATCGGAAGGTTGTGGTTAGAGCAAACAGGAGGGTTAAAGAAATCTGGCCAGAGAGGAGAAAGTTCTGAGAGGAGACTAATCTTTTGATTGGTGACAGATTTGTGGAGAGTATTAAGGGTATGACCTGTTAATAAACTACTTTTTTGTGGTCCAGTGTTTGACTCCCCTTTTGATGGAGGAAGTATCACAGTATTTTACATGAAGGGTTAACCAGGAATTTCATTAGTTACACAGATGACAAACTGAACTCCAGAAAAAAAACATTTATTTTGAATGTTTGAATGTTACAGATACCATATTAACAAGTGATAGCTTGGAAGTCACGCTGGGATGCAGAACTCTAAATTGGGAAGTACATTGTGGCAGGAGACATGACAGGGGGCTCCATTTTATAACTGGATAATTGTACCTAGTGTATGGTTATTGTTGAGAGAAGTGCAGGATGAGTTACAGATAAACTGTGCTCAGGTGGCAGTCCGAGGCGCCACACAGGCTGTGAATTTCTTAAGTAGTGCAGTACTGTGTGAACTAAAGGATGGTTCCATTGTTTGTAAGAAGTGCTGATTACAATAATTGGGTTCTTCTGGTACCTGGAGAAAATTATGGTAAGATATGGTGTTGGAAGACATACTGCAGGAAGCTATGGCATGTTCCGTGGCAGTAGCGTCAGGTCTGACATCTTGTACGAATCAGGATTGAGAGGTGGTAGAATTCTGCAGTCATCAGACTGGATTTTCAGCAGATGATTGGTAATGCACTGCAATAGTACAGAGCTCATGATCTCTAGGCTAAAGAGTCACCTTGTCTGAAGTACTAGCCAAGATGTAACAGACAAAGATGGTAGCTTAAGAAAAGCAATGACATGTTGAAAGAGAACAGTTCAAAAGTATTTAAGTGTGTGACTTGAATTTAGGGTAATGGAAGCAACATCAGAAATACGCACTGACACTTCTATTCTGCCCTCAATAACAGGGATGGCTTAGAAATATCAGAAAGAAAAGGGTATAAGAGAGCCTGGATAAGTGAAGAATGAATCAGACTGAATGAGAAAAAAAAGGTTCAGAGACATTGAAAGACCATGTTTGATTTTCAGGCTTATTTAATTCACCTCTGTTTACTGGGATTGTATAAATGGTAAAAAAAAAATGCCCCTGTTCAGCCGAGGGCTAGTGAGATAAGCTCTACTATTAGATGGAAAAATGTAAACACACACGCAAATTATATCAAGTTTAAAAATTTGGTGAGGAAAAAAAGCAAACTTAGTTTAAATATGTAAACACAAAGTAAATTAACATCTGCCCTAGAAACAGTTACAGCCATCTGGAGTTATACATGGAAAGTGAAATATGAAGGTTTTAGAAAGAGGGATGTTAAAATTAGAGAGGGGGGGTGGTAATATGAAGGAATAATGAAAGAAAATGTGCAGTAAAAATAAGGGAGAAGCATGAAAAAGGAAATAAACGAGTCATCATGGGATAAAGAAAAAGGGAATTCTGTGGTATGTAGAGTTCAGTTTTTAGTTTTGTACAAGAGTGGAAAGAGTAGCGATTATAAAATCTGTTAGTGTGTGTTGAGATTGAGCAGGTATGTCTAGAGATTAAGTGATATTTTAACATAGACTGAAACCTTTTGAAGTTTGATTCTACTGTAATGTTAATAGAGTTCCATTTTTTGTCACACAAATAGAAAGAAAGGAGTCCCTATGAATATTTGTTGATTTTTATGAGACTGTAATATTTTGATTTTGTGACCTAAGTTTTCTGGAGAGGTCACATTTTTGCAGTAGCTTGCTCAAAGGGTTTTTTATGACTTTGTGGAGAAAGGGGTGGACTACTTCCCTTTGTGAGAACGTCCCGGAATGAGGAAGTTCTAACCAAGCTATTTCCTTTAGTGCATTACAGTAGTAGATTTAGCTTTGGAAGTTTACAACAAAAGCTTGCAGTTTTTGTAATTTATGCTCTTTATTTTAATAGGGCAGTGCACTGATCAACAGTGACCACTTTCAGCCTGGTAGACGTAAATAACTTACATACATACATAGTTAATAAGTTAACGGTGAAAAATGCAAAGGATTGCAGATAAGCACAATAGACACCTGCTGTACATTCAAGTCAAGGAAAAGAAGGGAAGAAGGCAATGGCAGTACTGCTAAAAGACATTAGTTTGGATTTCTTCCCAAAAAGCAAAATAAGAATTAAATGGTGTACAAAGAGTACAGCAATACATAATTTGCAGGAAGAACTGGAAGAGAGATTGACGAGAGAGAGAAGAAAAGGTTGATAGCAGGTTAGGTGAGGTGACCCCTTTCGAGGCAGACGCATTGAGCTTCTTTGAGGAGAAAGTTTTTTTAACTTGGTTTGCTGGACTTTAGTAAGAGTTTTAGAGGCGTAAAGTAGATTAGGTAGTAAAACAATATGCACTTTTGTTAGGAGAACACATTTAGTAAGGCATAGTTTGGCCTTGTAAAGTTGGCCAAGTTTCTTGTTGTTTTTGTTGTCTTTAAAGTTGATGTGTTGATCGAATTTCAGATCTTTGTCGATGATGACATCAAGTAGTTTAGTTTGAGTTACATGTTCAATGATGGAGTTATTTATACAGTTATCTGTATGTTTTAGTGTGTCATTTGTAGTGGCAGGTAGAAAGTGGGTGTGTTTTTTTCTTTTTGCATTTAGAGGTAATTGTGATTGAGCAAAGTATTTTTCTAAGGAGAGAATTATTTTTGAGCTTTTGAACGGAGTAGATTGAAAAAGTGTGCAGAGCAGGTTAATGTTCAGTCTACACACCGGATGATTGAGCCTTATTTGATAGACTTGTGCATATCAGTAATGCATGCGTTATACAGAAGTGGTCCCAGTGCTGAGTGCTGAGGTGCTTCTCTGTTTACAGGTAAGAAGGCAGAATGAGCAGTTTTACCTTTGATGCTTTGTATCCTGTGATTGAGATAGCTGTGAAACCATTGAGGTGGTCTAATTTATGCTTAGATGTGATCCTCTGGTTATTAGAATAGAGTGGGAACTGCTATCAAAGGCCCTAGAGATTCTAGAAAAAGGAATGCTGCAAGTTGTCCTTGGTTTCTCTTTTGTTTTATGACATCCAGGAAGAAAAATCATGCTGTTTCTTTCTTGCAAACTCTTTATAATCCTCGATGTGCTGGCAAGAGAATGTTGTTCTTATTTAAGTATAGTGTAATTAATTTTTTTTTGTGTATACACCTTTCCAGTATTTTGGAGAGTGGGAACAGCATCGAGTAGATCTGTAGCTGAATAGGTCATGAGAATTTAACCCTTTTTGGCGCAGGGTGATATAACATTGGTTCCATCGTTGCAGAACGTATGCTTCATTAGGGTGGAGATCGATTAAGATAGATACAGGATGGGCATTCAGATTGGATGCCATCTGGAGAAACTCGGTTGTCAGGAGTTATGGTGCTGATTTTTAATAAAGTTTTCTTTTAAGAAGTTTGCTTGAACAGGATCCATACTGAAAGAAGAGTTGGAGGATTGTGCTTGGTTAGGTTCAAGGGAAATGGAATCATCCTAAATAAGTAATAAGGATGGTTTTATGAAATGTTCATTGCAGGAGCAGGTTACATTGTAGTCAGTTCATTTTGGAGTGGGCCGTTTTTTTTTTTTTTTTTTTGGGCCAGGTTTTAAAAGCAAGTTGGTAGTGTTACAGAATTGTTTAAAATAGTGTTGATGTGTATCCATTAAGTAGGATTAGTAGTGCTTCTCAGTATTTTACCCATTTTTTTACTTGGTTACATAGGTTCCTGCAGTGCTGTTTGGACAGTATTACTAGGTTTCCATTTTACCCAGGCTTTGTCTCTAAGAAATATAGCTTGCCAAGGGGCAAGTTTGTACTTGTTTGATACAGATGAGCTATATAGTTGGTAATGCTTGGAAAAGTATTATTAACGTGTCAGAACATTGTCAAATGATAAATATGTCAAGGATTTCCAGTTTACTTTTTTACAGAGAAAGAAATATATCTTTATGTAAGTTTTACCTGTTACTTACCCAGTTAAAGGTAATGTGTTTAGGAACTTTGGTTTAAAACTGCAGCTGTTGGGTGATGATTGCATAAGGTATTGGGCAAATGCCAGATGTGTTTATAAACTGAGGGTTAGAGGGAAATAACCTGTCCAGTACGCTTTGTTTGTCCTTCACTTTATCAGCCCTTTTGGAAGATTTGGAAACTGTGTTAAACTGTAAAGGGGTCAGGGATGAGCGGACTTCCTCCTGTGTTTTGGGTTCAGTGTACAGTACGTTGCTGTCACTCAGAATAATAAGATCTTATTGGAGGTAATCCAGAAAAAAGGTGTGTCTTTAGGTGTGCAGGTGTTGACAGAAACCTGTGTTTTTATTGTCTTTGCATCTTCTAGAAGCTTGACTGAGGCAACAATATTTATTGTAGAATCACACAGTGCTTTCTTAATTGTACAGACGTGCATTATTTAACCAGGATTGGTGGCCATATTTATTGTAGAATCACACAGTGCTTTCTTAATTGTACAGCCGTGCATTATTTAACCAGGATTGGTGGCCATATTTATTGTAGAATCACGCAGTGCTTTCTTAATTGTACAGCCGTGCATTATTTAACCAGGATTGGTGGTCATATTTATTGTAGAATCACACAGTGCTTTCTTAATTGTACAGCCGTGCATTATTTAACCAGGATTGGTGGCTTATCGTTTCTAAGTAGATGCTCTGCTACAAAAGGATCCCTCTTTTTTTCTTGGGTTTTATTTATCTTTGGTAACAAGTTACCCAATTTGGTGTTAATCCCATACTTTGTGTGTTCTACACACAGTATTTCAAAAGGAACTGACTCTGACAGTACCAGGGACAGATCACTTCTCAGGAACCTGGTTTCCCTGAGAACATCGAGAACTTCCTAGCATACCTCTGTAGGTTTAATTTAATTTAAATTTAATTTTTTATCCCCATTATTTTTATTGAGAGAAAATGTTGGCTTTTCTCAAGTTGTACAAAGTGTTTCATTAAGTAAATATAAAACTGTGCAGTGTACTTTGCAGTTGGCCAAATTAGTGTTGTGTAAAGCAGCACAGTTGTCTGTCTGGTTGTCCTGATATTGCTTTTAGTATTAGATGTTCCAAAGTCCCTTCATATCTACTAGGAAGACATTTTGATCAAAGTTAAGACTGTTGCCTGTACGTGTGCCTTAGTCTCTACTTTGAGTATACAGCTGTGGTCAAAGCTTAGTGTTTTCTTCTCAAAGCACAGGATGTGAAAGTTGTGTATTTATCATAACAATAGATCTGGATGCACACAGCCATCCTCCATAACAGCAAGACTAATGCTGGTAGGCATTAGGACAGCCTGGCAAATTAAACTTTCCCAGGTACTCTGTTCCATCTCATTATCCCACAATGCACTGCAGCATTACTCCTCTCCAGATCTATAGTGAAATATGCAACGTGTCAAAAATGTACTTCATCCTATAGACTGAACCTTAACAGATGAAGAATTGAGGGAAGGCATGTTATAAATATCATAATTAATGAATATTTTACTAAGTATTAAATGATTGTCATATACCTTGTATTAATTCCTAACCAGTGTTTTTATATTATGTCTAATTTGTTATAATTATTTAAACTGCATATGTTTTTGTTTTATTTTTGAAGATTGTAAAATTATTGTTCTTAAAATGTTTTGTAATAACCCGCGGTGGTGGTGCTGCGGTAGCGTTGTCGCCTCACAGTAAGACGTTGTCCGGTTCGATTCTCAGCTAGAGCATCTTCTGCGTGGAGACATGCGTGAAAGGGTGTACCTTCGTTGAAGGTTGTGCGTCAGGGCTGGTAACTTGGCACGTAAAAATCAACTACCAATCATTAGCGGACTGGAGTTCCGCTGTGGCGACCCCTAACCGGGAAAAGCCGAAAGACACAACAAAATGTTTTGCAATAATTTGGAGCTTTTCTTCCCAGGCCTCAGCTGAAAATGGGCATCTACCCAGTCGAACTTTCCCAGTAATCAGATGTCACTAAATAAGTAAATAAATAAATATAAAGGACTGTCCTGCCCTTTCAAATCTATTATTATGGTAAAACTTAACTTTCATATTTAGTATGAGGAAGTGCATCCTCAGCAACAGATTATCAGAGTGCCAGGCTAATCCTCCTGTGTGGTCTCCCTCATGAGACCACACCTCTTATTACTGTGGCTGCAAAGGAGGACCTTGACTTGGGTGTCATATCCATCTTGTAATGTTTTGTAAAGTTATTTATGGAGGATATAGTGCCAAAGGGAGAGGTTTGCCACATTTGGAATAACAGAGACCCCCCTTAGAAACATTTTCTCCAGCTTCTCACTAGAGAAGGATTTAAAGACATGAGAATCTTTTCTAACAGAGTTTGTTCTGTCAGTATAATATCTTAATTGTGTATGAATATCCATGCACTGAAGAATGTATTCTCCCTGGTTGGGAGATGTATCATTTGACCTGCGTGTGATTCCTTTGTTACTTTAGACATAAAGGGTGGGCTTACGTGCAGCAGCATACTACCATTATGGAAGACCCTGTAAGATTTTTCCATCATCATTACCTGTGTGCCTGAAGTTCACTTTGCTGAGGTAACAGCCATGAGAAATGTTACGTTTTCCAAGGTGGACATTTTTAACATTATGATTCAACAGGTGCTGCCAGCCCAAAATGAAGAGTTGGCTTATCCAGCACAAAGTAAGGATCCCATGGAGAAACAAAATCCTTAAAAGGATCTTAAGAGAAAGATGCTGTTTAAAAGGATTTGCAGACTTTTAATGAAGTTAGACGTGGCTGCTAAATGATCTGTAACTGAAGAGGAACTGAGCCCAGAGTCAAGTATGTGTGGAAAGTACTCTACAATATGTGATACTGGGTCATTAAAGGCATCCAGACCGCTAGTTGTTGCCCACAAAGAAAAATATGCCGGCCTACTTTTGTGAGCTTTTTAGTATTAGGCTTATGGGAAGATGAGAAAAGTGGGGAACCATGCATCTAAATGGGTTCTGAGGTCCAGATAGAGCGAGCCAGAAAGTTGGGACAGAAGGGTTCTGAATGAATGAATGAAGGTTGAGAAGTTTCTCCCTTAAGTACACTTGAATGTGATAAAAGAGGGCTATGAGAAAGACTTTGGACTTGTTCTCTTTGACTTTTTGGATGAATCTTATCTTCTGATGAAATGGGGGGGCAGAGGAATCTAATATGCCAGCTCCAGATGAAAGTAGAAAGAATGAGGGAAAAGAAGCTGTTGCAATGCGTGTTGGTTAGAGAGGTACACAGGCCGCTGCATAGCTTTCCCCAGTAACAGAAAAGTTTCTGCACCACAGAAGGGATAATGGGATTATTCGTGTGGCATCAACAATCAGTGGCTGACCCTGTCTGCAAAGGAGCTGACTTCTGAAAAGCAGTTGAATGACAGCTCATTCCAAAGGTCTGTTTCTCAGTATAGAGGGTAGGAAGGTATTTCTCCCTGCTTATTGATGTGTATTACCATTGATATTTTGTCAGAGTGGTTGACAATCGCATCAGTAAATAGAGTTATGGAAGCCTTGGAGAGCAAGGACTGCCCTCATTTTCAGCATGTTGATGTGAAGACTGGCCTCTTTGCTGGTCCAGACTCCTTGGATTATTGGCTGGCACTGCACCCCCCCCCCCCCCCAGGTCAGAGTGTCTTGTGGTTACTGCATGGGATGCAGTTGGAAGCCAAAACAGATTGCCTTGAGTAAGGTTGGGAAAGTGCAGACTCCAGGATGAATGTTGTTTGCAGACGCTGGAGATGTTGACTTGCACTGATATGGGATCAGAAGTCGGGGTCCATTCTAACTGTCACTCTCATTTGATGCAGAATGAAAAGTACTGCTAGACTGAATCACTGTGGCCTGAGGTAGAGATGGCCAGTGCAATGGTGACCATTTCCAAGCTGCAACACCTTATGCTGAAAATGCTGAACTCTTAACAAAGGGGGAGTGGCTCTGCACCTGTCAGCGTCCAGCATGCAGAGAGTAAAGGTAAGTTCCTGGGAGAATTCCATCTGGGACTATACAAGGTTTAATGTAATCCCTCTGGATCAGAACACACTGATTAAACATTCACAAGTAGATATTAGTTCTGGTAGAGAGGGAGCTACTCATCCAAGTAAGGGAATATCTTGACTCCATTCCACCTTTGGCTGGTGGCTGTCATGGATATACATTTGATAAACAAACCTGGGCAGTGATGAGACCAAATCTGAGAGTTGTGAACTGATAGTGACTGGTTCTTACATGGAAGGGCAGTACCTCTTGGATTCGTTTACTATTTGTATATGGACATCTATGTCATTGAGGTCCCAGAAAAGCATCTGATCTCCTTCTGACAAACATTTAAGGAAAGAGACTGCAGCATGCCCATCTGAAATGTTTTTTTAAGAATTAATTTATTTATCCTGCTTAAGTGTAGAATTGGGCCTAAGGTAATAGTACACTAATTCTTACTGGTCAAATGGAACCTCTCGGGTTACTTGTTTTTCTTCATAGAAGATAGAGAATTCTTTCTTCTGACACTTTTTTTTCCTGGGTCGGATATGACTAGCAAGAGTGTTAGAAGTGGTGGAGTCTGGAATAGTATTATATGGTCTCTGCATAGCTGAGTCCTTGCATCATCCACCTATTTTGGTGGGTTATAGACATGCAGAAAATTAGAGGGCTTAGGTACCTTCTGACTTCCTCCAGAGCAGGACAGATGGACAGGGTCTTGGGGATTCTGTTGTCCAGTGAAAAATGGACCATGATTTCTCTGCTATTGCCAGGGCCTTTACTTCTTTAAGGCAGTTTTTTCCTGGAAATTGCAGTGTAAATTAAAGCCCATTCCATGTTGCTTGTTACTCACACTAAAACTGTATTTGGCACAGGTCCTCCGAATCCCTAAAAAGATCATTGTGGATACTGAAGTTTCACATCAGTAGCAAAGAGGGTCTTGCTGCCTTTCTATGTATTCTTCATTTATGACTTGACTTCAGGGCCAAAGGGATAGGGACCCTGAAAGTATGAATTTATGTTTGACTGTGTGTGCTTGGCAAAGTAAGTAAGCCAGAGCCAACCTTGCTGGCACATTGCAGTACCTGCCTCTACAGCTCAAACAAATTGTTATGTGACTTGCAGGTAATGTTCATTCTTTGAGTTGGGATTGAGGATGCAATAGCTGATAGGGACTGTAATTTAAAGGTCCATTAAAAAACTGGCCCAGTGATGCATCTCAATCAGCAGGACCCTCTGGCATTGTGTGATGTGAGATAGATAGTTTATGGCCCTTAAGGTGATGTAGAAGGTGCTTAAACTCACCTCCTGAGAAGGTCCTTAACTGTTGAGTCATTGCTGGGAGATGGGGCCACTGGACTCTGAGGAGGAGGAGTCCTTTTAAGATCTGCTACTGTCGCTATGGTGTCTGCCTTAGGAGTCTTTGACCAAAAAGAATAGGTCTTTAGGATGCAGCAGAACCATTTTTGACTTTGGAACACTCACAACAGTTTAAGTGTTGTCCCTCCCTTTTTTATTTGTTTGGCCATTTTTAACATGTTCGGTAAAGGAGGGACCACCCATTAGGACTGTTGAGTGGAACAGAAGGCTTCCACTGTGGGGAGAAAATGGGAGTCTGTGGATAGACTCCCAGTACATAATTTCTAAGATTTCCCTGCCTGATGTCTGTTCTCCCATCCTGCATGGTCTCACTTCTTATACTGGAAATTGACAACCTCCCCAGCATGTCCCCATCCCCACTAAACAAGGAGGTCTGAGCAGGGACTATCTTCATTCCGTTGCTTCTTCATACCAGCTGCAGCAGATGTCCAGGTCCCTTGTGTCACAGTGAGGATTGTATCCCTCTGTACTGATGACACTGGCTATTTTTATCTTTTTATGCACTTGTGAATGCTACCACGTTTGCTTCTTGTGTCCAGTGTCTACTTATCATTGCTTCATCAATCACATCTCATATTCTTATATCCTGTAGCCACATCCCATGTTATCACCTTTAAGTGGTGCAGTCCTGTATACCCTTCTGTGTTGTACAGAGTACGTTGTTAAGCCATCTTGTTTTGTCATTACCCCTCTTACTGCACTGACTGTTATGAAATCAATCAGCTTTTGCCCATTCTCTAGCCAGTCTGATAGCACTAGGTGTATTTTGAGGCAGTGAAGCATCTGCATCATGCTTACCGCTAACTCTTTATTAGCACTCCAGTATGATTCAGCATGTGAGAGATGTAAATATGTATTCAGCTTGGAGGCCACCATCTCATCGGAAAGCACAACTGCATGCCTGTCATTAAGTACCTGCACTGCTCCTGCTTACGCCAGGGTAGTTAATAGACTATTACCCTAGCCTCCAAACTGAACGACTAAGAAACCTCAGCTGTTAGTTCACACAGCAACACCCCATAGCTAGTGCACATTCTCCTGAGTCACAAAAGTGCAGTCTTCAAGGTGTTAGGATCCACTGAGACTACATCCACCCATGGGTGAGATTGCCCTGACCAGGACAGATAGAATAGGGTAACACCTGACTTTCCACAACCAGGATCCAACATACAATGATGACTCCTATATCCCATCATCCTGATAAATATGATTATGACCTAGTGGTAGCTCACATGGTGGTGAATGACCATAGATGCTGTATCCAAGTAGTACATACACAGAGACAAAATTGAATTTGCTGTGCATGTGTGTGTGAGTCAGGAAAGATATTGGTACTGAGTGGTATTTTACCTAGAATGATGCTAAGATTCGAAATAAGATAATTGACTTTAATAATTGACTATAAAACTGGCATAATTTTAGGGGGATCCATTATGAGTCAGCTTGGGACAAGATGGCTGACAAGTCCTTCAGCTTTGTCAGGGATAGTTTGCACCTCTGTTATTATGGCTTCTGCATTCCAGCTAAAGCCTTTGTTGCCCAATAGTGATATATTTAGACAAAGTCTATCTGCTGGACTTTCCAGCCAACTAAAGTCTAATTTGGAACAACGCCAGTTGTCTTAACAAAATGCCGAAACTTGAACACATTCACATGTACCTAGTTAGAGAGATGTGGCTTTAAAACAGTGAAAGTACTCTCATTATTCACATGTACCTAAATAGAGAGATGTTCATTATTCACATGTACCTAAATAGAGAGATGTGGCTTTAAAGCAGTGAAAGTACTCTCATTATTCACATGTACCTAGATGGAGAGACGTGGCTTTAAAGCAGTGAAAGTACTCTCATTATTCACATGTACCTAGATAGAGAGACGTGGCTTTAAAGCAGTGAAAGTACTCTCATTATTCACATGTACCTAGATAGAGAGACGTGGCTTTAAAGCAGTGAAAGTGCTCTCATTATTCACATGTACCTAGATAGAGAGACGTGGCTTTAAAGCAGTGAAAGTACTCTCATTATTCTTGGGTTTAGCACCATTCACTTATTTAGGTCTACTGGCAGTTGTGGGGATGTGTCAGTATTTCTCAAGGAAACCATGGCCTCATTTCAGATTCCTTATTTATTTTACATTTGTTAACCGGGAAAGTCCGACTGGACACTAATCCCAGTTCAGCGGATGCCCAGGGAGAAAAGCTCCAAGAACACTACATACAGGGAAATTTTACATATATAAACAGCTCTGGACATCTACATGAACAGCTCTAAACATCTAATAAACACAATAGCAATGTCTAGCTTTCTATACTGTAATGTGCAGTTTACAAGTTATTCATGTAATTAAGAAAAATAAAAAAGATAATATTAGGCATTAAGACAGCAAAAACCCTTTTTTTTTTTTTTAAGTAATGGTTAATTATCTAATATTTAGCTATTCAGCTATTGGATTGAGTAGTAGATGAAGTTGCAGTTATTTGGCTTGGTAGTGAGTTCCAGGTCCTGGCAATAGTGCAAGCAAAGTGAGCTTTACCAGCATCATTTTTATGTTTAATGACATTTATGAGGTTTTGGCTACTGGATCTCAAGGCTCTCATTGAAGTGTGAGGCTGGATTAGATGCTGGAGGGCTGGGGTATTTTTTGGAAGGTAGTACAGCTTGTGGGCTATTGAGAATTGATTGAGTAGAAGTAGTTGAGGCAGTTCAAGCCAGTTGAGCTGCTTAAGGGCAACACAGTGGTGTGATCTGTAAGAGGCTTCAGTAGGAAACTTGGCAATCTTGTTGTAACAAGATTCCATTTTGCTGAGATCATTTTGTCGGAGATTTATAAGGACTGGGGAGGCATAGAGAAGGATGTATAAGAGATGTGTCCTAGTGATGGTTGCTTTGGTTTGCTTGGTCATAAACTGTTTATTCTTGTAGAGGAGCCCTAGCTTTGTGTTTACTTTCTTGATGGTTTGAGCTATATGGATGTCAAATTTTAGGTTATTGTCTATCTCAACAGCTAACAGTTTAGTGTGGGTAGTAGGTGTGATTTGGATGTTGTTCTTAGAGTTAATAATAAAATTACTGTTTAGGAGAGGGGGTCGCCCAGAACCAAAAAGAATTAGTTTTGTTTTTTTGGGATTAAGAATACGTTTAATGTTGGTGAACCATGTTTCGGCTAGAGTAAAGCTATTTTGGGTTAGGGTTTGGAGTTCTGTCAAGGTGGGGGCAGCAGATATAAGGGATGTTCTTTGTGTTTCACTGTTGCAGTCCTAACATATGGGTTACCTGGCTCCCGGTAGCCCGAATACCAGAGTTCTTGGTAAATGACGTTGGCTGCCGTCGGTTGTAAACCAATGTAAGAACATCAGGTATAAAGGGAGGTGGCCAACACCATTTCCTCAGTCTTTCTTGCCACGGAGCCCGAAGCAGATGCAATTTGCATTAGTGCCGGTCGGCTGTTTACCTTCTTTCTGCATTCCGACTACCAAGTTGAAGACGCCTTCAGATAAGTACCCCATTGGGGATCCTCTTTTCTTGCTTTAACGAATGTCAGATAAAGTTAATAACTGTCCTGCCTGTGGAAAACATATTCCACACCGTGATTTTCATTCCTATTGTGTAACTTGTTTGGGCCTTACGCACAACGTCCATAACTGTGATCTCTGCTTCTTTCAACCCGCGTGCCATATGTTGTAGAGCTAAGATTTTATATAAGCATTTCGGAGTCTGGCCCAAGTTCATTTGTATGGAGTCTTCTAGTCTCCCGACTTCAGATATACCTAGGAAGCGCAAGGACAAGGACTGTGACAGGCCTAGGGTTAAAGCCGCTGACGACGTGCCGGTGAAATTGGTCGTCGGACCAGCGGTAGCTAGTGAGGCGCTTTCGCACCCCTACAGTCCACAGATTTTCAGCGGCAGGCCTCTGCCGAGACCTTTACGGAGTCCTCCATGCCACAGGCTGCTATCTTGTCTTCAGACCCTCCGCATCTCGCCACCTCAGATGGGTCCAGAGCCACTATGCAGGCACTGGCTTCTGACGCCTCTTCTCTCTGACATGAGGCCAGAGCCAGACCGACTACCTTAGCTCAGACTTCTGCGGTTGCTAGGCCTCCCGAGTCCCTCTGGATTACTAGCAAACCTTTTAGCTGCAAATCTACCCACAAGCGGGCATCGGTCTCCTCTCCTGTGCCTCAGTCCCAGTTGGTAAAGATGGCTGGTGATCTTCTTACCCTTATTAAGGGCTCTCATCCTCCCCCCCCCCCCCCCGTCCAAGAGGGCTAGGGAATTGTCTCCTGATGTTTTGTCTGAATCAGATTCTGAGGTTTCCAGTATTTCTGCTGGTGAGAAAGGAAATTCTCAACTTTTTTCTGGCTTTGAGGATTCTGATGCTGAGGATTCTATCCCCTCTGGCTCCCCTCCAGAAGATTTTTCCTTTGGGGATACTTTGAATACACTTAGGGAGCACTTTAAATGGGAAAGTCAGGATTTCCCTCAGTCTAAGAAGAGGATCTGGGAATTTTTAGATTTGCCACAGCATAAACCTTTGGCTATACCTACTGTTTTGGAAGTTGTGGATGATGTTTTCATGGAAAATTCTTTAACTCCTAATTCTGTTCCTCCTGCTCCCAGAAAACCTGATAGGTATTATAGGGTTCCTGATTCTCATCAGTTTGTTTTTCGAAACCCTTCTGCTGATCCTGAGATTATTTCTCAAGGTCCCAAGGGTGTTAAGGCTACTATTGCTAAAAACCCTGTACCTTCTGCTAAGGAGTCTAGGGCCTTGGACAGGTGGGGTAAAAAGGTCTATACCTCTGCAACTCTTGCCATTAGATCTGTGAATTGTCTTTTTCACATGCTTAAGTATCAGCAGCATACTTTGGAGGCTATTAAGGCTAAGCTTGGGGATATTCCTTCCATGTCAGAGAACAAGGACTTACAAGATTTACTAAATTCTACCACTCTGGTTAATAAGCATTCTCTTCATTGTGGTTTTGACACCTTGGAGGCTTCCTGCAGAGCAGCAGCCACTGGCTCCGTTGTTAGAAGGCATGCTTGGCTTAGGGAGCAACCTCTTTCTGAACCTGTAAAATCTAAATTGCTGGATGTTCCTTTGTACAAAGACAACCTTTTTGGTAACAAGTCTGAGGAGGTACTGAAAAAGTTGGAGGATAAGGCGAAATCTATGCAAGCTGTAAAATATTTCCTTCAGGTTCAGCCTCTTCGGTTTAGTAGGCATTATCCTTCCAAGAACTGTTTTTTCCCTGATCCTGGCAAGCAGGGTCACTATAGGCCTAGGGGTTTCAGATCTTCCAGAGGGCAGGCTTCTGCCCCTCAAAGGACTAAACAATGACATCCTTCTGCTGCTAAATCGGGGAGTTCTAAGCCAGCTTCCCAAAGCAAGCATTCTCAATTACTCCGGCCTTCTTGTGCCTACCTCTGTGGGCCCAGGGTTTCCTTTGGGGGGAAGGTTAGCCAGGTTTGCAGGGGTATGGTCAACCATCACAGATGACAAATGGGTACTCAACATAGTAAACCAAGGTTACAAGTTTTATTTTCACACCTTCCCTGCTCTACGAGGGTACCCAGACATACCCAGAACTCTCAGGACAGAGGTAGAGAATCACATTTCTTCTCTACTGACTATGGGGGCTATAGAGCCAGTTCCTGCAAATCAGGCAGGCCTAGGTTTCTATTCAAGACTTTTTCTGGTACCCAAAAAGGGGGCACCTGGTGCCCTATTCTGGATCTGTCTATTCTAAACACTTTTCTGGTGATTCCCAAATTTAAGATGCTCACTCTTCAACAGTTACTGCCAATGTTGGACAAGGATTCATGGCTGGTAACTTTGGATCTCAAGGAGGCTTCTCTGCACATCCCAGTAAGGATAGTTGCAGGCAGTTTCTTCATTTCAGGGCTGGGGAGCAACACTTCCAATTCTCTGTGCTGCCCTTTGGCTTATCTACTGCTTCCAGAGATTTCACAAAGTGCCTGGCGCCAGCTATTGCTTTTTGAAGGCAGAGGAACATTCAAATTTATCCTTACCTGGACGACTGTCTCATTCAAGCAAACTCCCCAGAACAGTTAAAAAAGGATTTGGACTTCGTGAAGAGCAGTCTCACGTCTTTGGGTTACACTCTCAATGAGAAGAAGTCAAAGTTGGTTCCTACAAGGGAGATTGTTTTCCTGGGAGTGAGTCTCAATACAGCCACCCAGATGGTTTTCCTCCCTCAAGACAAACAAGATCTGTCGGCTTATTTCAAGAACTTGGCAAGCATGACCCAGCTCTCTGCAAGGCAATTCCTGCAAGCACTGGGGTTCATGGCTTCATGTAGTCTGACGATCCCATATGCAAGGCTGTATATGAGAGAACTTAAATGGTACCTCAAGAACCTTTGGTGTCAACACACACAGGACTTAGACTTGATTCTTCCCCTGATTCCCTGTCTACAAATGGGGTTCCTCTGGTGGGCGACAGCCTGTTCTCAGAACAAGGGTCTGCATTTCCACCCACCACCTGCCAGCCAGACTCTCACCACAGATGCCTCAGATTATGCATGGGGGGCACATCTGGAAGGCAGGGGCATGCAAGGAACTTGGAGTACACAACAGATTCATCTGCACATAAACTTAAAAGAATCGATGGCAGTGCAGCAGGCCTTGCTGGCTTTCAAGGACCTACTCTATCCTGGGACTCTTCTGATCAGGACAGAGAACACCACAGTCATGTGGTACATCAACAAGCGGGGGGGGGACTCACTCTTACCTTTGTGCAGACACAGCATGAAAATATGGTCCTTAGCAGCTTCCATGGGCATATACATCTTATAGCCCAGTATCTTCCAGGGAGGCTAAACTCCTTGGCGGATCAATTGAGCAGACATGTTCTGGACCCTCACGAGTGGCAACTGAACAAGATCATTTTCCATTGCATCACTCAGCATTGGGGCACTCCTCAGGTAGATCTTTTCTCCTCTCACACCAATCATCTCCTTCCAACCTTTTCCACCAGAGAGTTTCACGACAAAGCATGGAGAGTGGACGCTTTGACCTTCCCATGGACACAACTCTCTGTTTATGTCTTCCCCCCTCTGCCTCTTCTTCCCAGAGTTCTGCTAAAGATAAGGGGTGAAAAATCAAAGGCTATTCTGATAGCACCAGATTGGCCCAGGCAGCACTGGTATCCCTCCTGCGCAGCCTTTCCCATGCTCAGCCTTGGCATCTTCCCCTGGTGCCAGATCTGTTGGTTCAGGAAGGGGGGAAGTTTCTTCATCCTCATCTTCAAACTCTGCATTTAACTGCCTGGCTAATACTTTAAATCTTTCCTAGCAGGTGGTTTAAGTTCTTCATGAGGCCAGGAGGCCTAGCACCAGGAAATCCTATGCAGATAAATGGAAGAGATTTTGCTCTTGGATGCTGGCTAAAGGAGAAGACTCTTCTCATCCTACTCTTTCCCTCATTCTTAACTACCTAGCAGGACTGCTTAATGGTCGACTTTCCTTTTCTTCAATTAAGATTCATGCTTCAGTAATTTCTGCTCATTGTTCTTTTGAACAACCAATTTTTTTCTCACCCCTTGATGAAACATTTCCTGAGGGGATCCAGCAATCTTAGACCTCCCAGAAGAGCTCCTACTCCTGCTTGGGATCTTTATTTTGTCCTGGAGAAGCTTACTCTTCCTCCCTTTGAACCTGCTGCCTCTGCAGAGTTAAAGTTCCTTTCATGGAAGACTGCCTTTCTTTTGGCTATTACTTCTGCCAGAAGGGTTTCGGAGCTGCAAGCCTTAATAGTAGTAGAACCTTTCATTATTTTTCATACAGACCGGGTTTCTCTGAGAACTAGTCCCTCCTTTATGCCTAAAGTGGTTTCCAGTCTGACACTTAACCAGTCTATTCATCTGCCTACATTCTTCAGTAACCCCCAGAATAAAGGGGAAACGATTTTGCACTCTCTTGATGTGCACAGACAGTTGAGATTTTACTTAAATAGGACTAAACCCTTTTGGAAGTTTCCGCAGTTGTTGGTTAGTTTTGCTCCTGGGGCTCAGGGTGAAGCTATTTCCAAACAAACCATCTCCAAATGGATTGCTCATTGTATTCACTTTTTGTTACCTGCAGCATGGAAAGTTCCCCCTCACCAGGGTATTAGGACTCATTCTACTAGAGCAGCCTCTACTTCTGCAGCTTTGTTGAGAGGTGTGCCTACTAAGGACATTCTAGAAGTAGCCACTTGGTCTTCTGTCTATACTTTCACAAAGCATTACAACCTGTCTTTGTTTTCTAAGTCTAGGGCTGGTTTTGCCTCTGCAGTTTTGCAAGGCCTCCTTACCAGTCCTTAATCTGTGATTCTTCCTCCCCCCTTTTGTTTTATTCCTGGGCTTTGGGAATCAATCCATATGTTAGGACTGCAGCAGTGAAACACGAAGAGCATAGTACAGTTGTGTACACTTATCATAAATGTAGATGTTCGAGTGTATTTGCAGTCCTGGTTTCCCACCCTCCATTCCCCCTTTTTTCCTAAGGCACAGACTACTTATGTTATTCTTGGATGGCTTTTTTCCAGGGTGTTTCCTTCCTGGTTTGGCCTTCTTTTGGGGGCTCCTGACAGTTAAGGCAAGAAAAACTGAGGAAATGGCATCGGCCACTTCCCTTTGTACCTGACTTTCTGACATCAGTTTACAACCGACGGCAGCCGATGTCATATATCCAAGGACTCTGGTATTCGGGCCGAATGACGGCTACCGGGAGCCGGATAACCCATATGTTAGGACTGCAACAGTGAATACACTAGAACATCTACATTTATGGTAAGTGTACACAACTGTACTTTGTGTCATCTGCATATTGTATGATGGATGTGGTGGGTGAGGAAGAAGAGATTTGGTTGGTAAATAAAGAGAACAGCAGTGGGCCTAGCATAGACCCTTGGGGGACTCCTGTGGATACTGGTAGTAGAGAGGGCAGCTGGTCTAGCCAAAGGACCGCTTGCTGACACTCTGATAAGTAGCTAGTGAACCAAGATATAGAGGAGGAGCTTAAGTTTAGGTTAGAAAGAGTTTGAAGTAGAATGCTATGGTTTACCATGTCAAGGACTTTTGATAAGTCTAAGAATATGGAAGATACAAATAGTCCCCTGTTTCTTTGGTGGTTAACTATATCAGTGAATGATGGCAATGCCATGGTGGTGCTGTGTGAGGGCCTAAAGCCATGCTGACATTTGGAGAGTAGGTCATTTTCTAGGAGGTAATGCAATAGCTGGTAGTGGGTAACTCTTTCTAATATTTTTGATAAAGGTGATAGGATTGCAATAGGGCAATAGTTGGTGAGTTCTAAGGATTTACCTCCTTTGTGTAGTGGAATAATATGTGATGTTTTCCATAAGGTGGGTACCTTGTATTCTGATAGTGATCTGTTTATGAGAATGGATAATATTTGAAGGAAATCTGCAGGTAGGTTGTCAGCCTCTAGTATGTTTGGACTATGGGGTAGGGTTGCAAGATGGAAGTCTTTTTTTACACAGAAAAACATCCAGTCCCGGATAAAATTTGCAAAACCATACATCAAGTCTCCCAAAAGCATGTGGGAAAATGTATTATGGAATGATGAGACCAAGGTTGAACATTTTAGCCTCAATAACAAAAGGTACGTTTGGCGCAAAAACAACACTTCTCATCACCAAAAGAGCACCATCCCCACTGTGAAGCATGGTGGTGGCAGTATCATGCTTTGGGGTTGCTTTTCTTCAGTTGGAACTGGGGCTTTAGTCAAGGTGGAGGAAATTATAAACAGTTCCAAATACCAGTCACTTTTGGCCCAAAACATTCAGGCGTCTACTAGAAAACTGAAGATGAAGAGGAATTTCACCTTTCAACATGACAATGACCCCAAACATACATCCAAATAAAAAAAGAATGGCTTCACCAGAAGAAAATTAAAGTTTTGGAATGGTCCAGTCAGAGCTCAGACCTAAATCCAATAGAAAATTTGTGGTGTGACCTGAAGAGGGCTGTGCACAAGAGATGCCCTTGACAAATGTGGAGTGCTTTTGCAAGGAAGAGTGGGCAAATATTGCCAAGTCAAGATGTGCCATGCTGATAGACTCCTACCCAAGAGGACTGAATGCTGTAATTAAATCAAAAGGTGCTTCAGCAAAGTATTAGTTTAAGGGTGTGCATACTTATGCAAGCAGTGTATTGTATGTTTTTTATTTTCTATATTTTTTCCTCTAGCAGATTTGTTTGTTTTTCAATTGAATTGTACAGGTTATAGGTCACATTAAAGGTGGGAAAAGTTTTGAAATTATTTATTGTGGCCTCATTTTTTATATAATAAAAACTTGGCATTTTAACAGGGGTGTGTACACTTTTTATATCCACTGTGAAACAGACATTGTAATGCTGTTATACATAGCTGGCCCAACCATGAACTGTGTTAACTACAGACCCATTAGTCTTGCTAGCTTCATAAGAAAAGCTGTAGAACATATCAAAGATTTCATTAATCTGGATTTTGAAAATCCCTTAACTCTGGACCCTTATCAGTTTACCTTTGTCAAAAGCAGGTTCTTCCTCCGTAATTATGATAATTTCTTTGAAAAAGTCAAGTGAAACACTGGATAAAGATTATGCACTGTATACAGCATGTCTGGTTATGACAAAGGCCTGTGACATTATTCCTTATACAGGCATTCTGGACAGCCTTATAAATCTGAATGTAAATCCGTGTGGTTTTGCAGTTGACAGCTAACTGCTTGTATGATACAACCAATGTGACTGCACTGTCAATTGCCACTTTCTGAAAGCAAAAAAAGTTGTGAGTGGTGCACCACAGAGCTGACTGTTAAGCTGGCTGCCGTTTACCATTTCATAACTTCAAACCAATACTCCTGATCAGTGTTTATCAAAGTTTGCAGATGATTGCAAACTGAGTTCTGTTATTTGTTCCTCCATTGACTCACAATTGTTGCAACATGGGCTATACTATATTAGCAAAAGGTAAAAGGCTAATGATCTCAAATTAAATGTGAAAAAATATGGTACAGTTCATTTTGGTAAACAGAAAATTTCCACGTCATATTATCATCATCATCATCATCATCAACAACCCTCTTTTTCTCATTTTCTACATGGGATTGGGGTATCGTGTTAACTGTTGCCATCTCTCTTGATTCAGTGTCACACTCCTGCCTTCAGCAACACACATGCTGGCTGTCATGATGATCTCTTACACAATCCATCCACCTTTTTGCTGCATGCCCTCATTTCCTCTTACCTTCTTCCTGTCTGTCCCAAATCATCTTCACCAGATTGTCTTCAGCTTTTCTGCGCATATGTTCATACCACCGTAATCTATCTTTGATCTTTTCTGCAATTGGAGCTACTTTTGCTTCTGCTGTTATGCCCTCATTTCTTCTTCTGTCCCATAATGTGCATCCTACCACCCTTCTCAGGCACTTCACTTCCATCGCCTCTAGCTTCCTCATCTGCATTGCCTTTACTGCCCAGGTTTCTGTACCATACAGTAGTACTGGTGCCACCTTACCTTTCAGCTTCTTTGGCATTCTTCTGTCATACACTAACCTGACACTATATGCCAGTTGCTGCAGCCCCCACTGATTCAACCTTTGACCTCTTCATTTAGTCTTCCCTTCTCCTCAGCCACCTTTCTCAGATACTTGAAGCTATTAACCTCTTCTATTATCTTCCCTTCTATTTCAGTTCTCAGCTTCTTCTGATTTCCCCAATTTGCTACCATTACCACGGTCTTAGCTGTGCTTAGTTTCATCCCATGTGCCTTCAGTTTTGAATTCCATTCCCCCATCCTTTGCTGAAGTTCTTGCTCAGAATTAGCCTGTAATGCCACATCGTCTGCATGCAGCTACTTTGTCGATCTGTCCCCTCTGACCTGTTTGCTAATGTAGTGCATCAGCGGTATGAACAAAAGTGGGCTCAGAGCTGAACCCTGGTGCACACCCATTCCCATTGGGAACCCGTTTGTCAGACTACATCATATCATGTCACGTGTACAGCATGCCCCTACAGTCAGACATTGCTGTAAGGGATCTAGCCACTGTTGGTGATAAGTCCTTATCTCTTGACCATGATGTATTTGTAGTAGTTCTTCAATCCTTTTATCTGGCTTTGCTAATGTCCAATGGAATCTTCTCTAAATCAAAGGAAGTCCTCATTCTCTATTACTCATCTTTTATCAGATCTATTATTGAATGTAATGCCCCTTTTAGTATGTATTTGTGGAAAAACATCTTGAGATACCTCAGGACTTCTTAACTGAAAAGAAGCCTGAGGTCAGCCTCTTATAGACTCCACCATGGTGATCTGTGTCTACCCTTTCAAGCCATGAAAGACCCAACACTCAATGATCTCCTATTCCTTTGCCGAACAAATGCAGTATAAGAACCTAATCCTTTATCAGTAAGAAAAGTAGGACATATTGGCATAGTGGATTCATATCCTAACATATCTCACCCGTTTGAAACAGATTTCCACTGCATGTCAAGCAGAGCACCACTCTTTTTCAGATAATTGGATGGTCAGTCCCAAATTCTTTCTGTTTTGATCTTGTGTTACCCTCCTCAAGGATGGAGGGAACTTCTGAATCTGATGCATTGGCTAGCCTTGTAATGGTCTGCTGAATGATTGCCTACTACTTACCAATGACCCATAGAAGTTTTGTAGTCATTCAGAGAAGTACCTCCATCATGGTTGTATCCATTTAAAGGTAAAGTCTTCAGAACTGCACACTCCCCTTACATGGTGTCTTAATAACTTCTGTAAAGAACATCATCAGCTTCTTTTTTTTACTAGTGATATCTCTCTGCTCTGTGGTCTACACTGGTTTTCTTCTCTGCTGTTTCACATTCGTATTGAGACCTAGTGATCCACCCTTATGATGACTCTCATGAGCTGAGGAAGTTAGATAATTAGTCTACTAATGTATTTTGTAATGATAACATCACCTCATGACTGAATCCTCAAGACCCCAAATCTGAGATCGTATATGTCCTAATCACCCTAAACAAGAATAACTGCAATTTCACAGCTGGCTATCAAACACCCACCCACCAACCCCCTGAATGATATCAATGACATAGCAGAGAAATAGGTGTCACCAGTAAAAAACAAGGAGCTGTTACTGCTCTGTACAGAACCTGTTAAGACTCCATCTCCAGGACTGTGTGCAGCTCTGAAGTTCTGGCCTTCAAAATGGTATAACTGTGATATGGGCACTTATGAGAAGTGATCTTGTACTACTTTGTCATGAAATTATATATATGTGTGTGTGTGTGTGTGTGTGTATATATATATATATATATATATATATATATATATATATATATATACACACACAAACACACACACATACATATATATATATATATATATATCTATATATATATCTACTGCTTTTGGTCGAATTACATTTGGTCGAAAATGATGTCAGGCAGTTAATTTCACCGAAAATGCATTTCACTGAAAACCCATTTGGTCGAAAATGGAATATGGCCCCTGCCCCCCTGGAGTGAGAATATAAAGTAAGGGGGGGTGGGGGCGTAGCCTCCCACATAATTACAATGTATGCACTATTATATACATGTGTATCCATTAAAAATACATTGAGACATATAACGTCAGTAAAAACTAGTTGCAAAATGGTGGGGGGCTGTGCCCCCCACACCCCCCTAACTTTATATTCTCACTCCAGGGTCGCACTGCAGTGGGGCAGGGGCTATATTCCATTTTCGACCAAATGAACTTTCAATCAAATGTGCTTTCAGTGAAGTGGGCTGCCTGAATTAATTTTCGACCAAATGTAGTTCGACCAAAAGCAGTAGACCCATATATATATATATATATATATATATATGTAGCTTCTTTTTTTTTTTTTTTTTACATTGTAATGGTTACTTCAATAGGTGTGATCCTGAAACTGAGATGACAGGGGAATTTAAATGCCTTCCTTTGTTTCAATTGCCTTTTTCTTGCATGTCAGTCATTTCCAGCGAACTTGTGTTAAAAGAGGGGAAGTCCAGCCATTTAAGTAATAACAGCTGTCATGTTTAATTTACTGTGGCTTGAAGAAGATTGTTTACTTTTAATTTGCTACCACTGCAGGCGGGCCTCCTCCTTACATTGCTTTCAGCCACTGTAATCTGGACAGGCTTACTGAAAGGTTAAGAAGGACATGAGAAAAATGTTATTTACACACAGAGCACTGGCTGCATGAAGCATAAATGTTTGAATCATCTAGAGAACGGAGATGTGAAGCCATTGCAAAGAATAAAGCAAGTGCAGGTTGTGCAGTTGAGCACAGAGGAAGAAGGAACAAAGAAAGGAAAGGTAGGTCTGTGTGGTCTGCTTGGGGCTGTATGTGTCGTTAAAAGGAGTATAAACAGGGTAGAGTCTACCGTTACATTCTGA
Organism: Protopterus annectens; assembly: GCF_019279795.1. Classification (NCBI taxonomy): domain Eukaryota; kingdom Metazoa; phylum Chordata; order Ceratodontiformes; family Protopteridae; genus Protopterus; species Protopterus annectens. Next base: position 1,151,372,310 of record NC_056747.1, on the reverse strand, counting down.
ACGTGTAGAAGGTGATTTAGCAAAACCTTTTGAATGGTATCACTGGTATGTTATGTGAATATGTATGATTTAACTTGATTCTAGAAATGTTAAGTTTCTCAAAAGATTAGTGATGAAATACTGCCATGGTGTTTGTAATGCTGGGACCTAGGTTTACTCTTTCATTTAACGTTGTTAATGTTGGATTGCAGTTGTAATATTAATGCTAGTAACCATGGGTTTGACACTTGGTGAAATGGTATTATTTAATATGCACTACAAAAAATATGTGAGAGCATTACATCATCTATTTTAAGGTGCCAGCTATAACTAAATGTCGGTAGTTTATGATACATATGCTTATCCTAGCTAATCCACTTTTACATGTAGGATTTAATATATTTTTCGTTCTTCCACTTTAACTTGAACACAGTTAAATGTAGCAGGTAATTGTTCATATTATGCATAAATTTCATTCAGCAGTTTGTGATGCAGTAATTACAGACCCATAAACCTGACTAGCCTCATCTGTAAGGCTACAGCAAGTATCATTATGGAACCAAGTATGGACATAGGTGACCCAGAGACTATTAACCCAGTTCAGTTTGCATTTGTTAGTACAGTCGACCTGGTTAACTTCTTTGAATATGTCACTGAGGCTGTGGATGGGGGTAAATCAGTGCACACTAGCTGTCTAGACAGTGCAGAGGTGTTTGACTCCATCCCACACACAGGAATCATAGATAAACTCTCTAAGTTAACTATCAGCCTCAGTGTAATTCACTGCATAGTAGACTGGCTCACATGTAGAATACAGAAAGTAACAGTCGCCAGCTTGACCTCTTCCAAAAGACCTGTCACTGGTGGAGTGCCACAGGGTTCAGTCCTTGGATCACGTCTCTTTGGCATTTACTTCTTAAAGATCAAATCTGATGTTAAAGGATTGTGGCTGACCAAGTTTGTAGATGGCTAGAAACCTGGTGCCATCATAAACACCCCAGGGGATACCATGATCCTACAAGAGGGTTTGTCCTAAACAAATAGTTGCTGCCAAAACCATGGACTGAAACTAAATGAAGAGAAATATATAATCATATCCTTTGGCAAGCACTGCTCCCTTTGTAACTAAATATTGACAGCAGCCCCCCTGAAAACTGATCCCAAAGTTAGCGATCTGGAAATATATGTTGACAATAAACTGCCCTTTGATTACCAGGTATCCACTATTGTAAGGACGTCCTTTTCCTTCACAGAGCTTATATTGAGGAGTGTGGCATCCAGATCCAGGGACATAATTGTTCCTCTGTACTCGACACTCATTAGGTGGCTCACTGAGTATAATGCCCCTGTCAGGAAGTACTTGTCAAAACATGTTTCACAGCTGGAACAACCACAGTGCTTCTTCACTTTAAAAAAAAAATCAATGGCCTAAGTCATAGAAACTACACAGATCATATCAAAGCCTTTTCTCTCTTCTCAGTATCATACAGGCTGCTGCGGTGTAACCAGTAGAGCCTCAACAAACCCAGTTCTGTCACACATGCAGAAGTTCAGTGGTATCAGAAACACCCACTCAAGGGACCTTAATCTGTTTAGCAAGATTAATAGAACATGCTGGTGGGATATGTATGTATCACAGAGAATACCACATTGTTTGGAACCGGCTTCCCCTCCACATAAAGCAAAGTATTTCTCTGACTCTATTCATACATAACTTGAATGAATGAGTAACTGCAAAGGCCCCAGTAGTTTAGCTCCAATGGCCTTTGGGGATAGGGTAAACATGTATGTACCCAACATATAGATGTGTGGTTCATATTGCAAAATGCAAGGGCCAGTAATTACTATACATGCAGTCCTATAGTAATTACTGGCCCTTGCAAAATGCAAGGGCCAGTAATTACTATAGGACTGCATGTCTAGGTTTCTTAAAGTCCTCACAGATCGATAGCCTAGTGAGCACCTATGTATATCCACATACCATGCTTAGAGGCATCTTATTCCCTTGGCAGTCCTTGCAGTTTCCAAAAGGTGGAAAAGACGATCTAATCATTGGACAAATTGATGACAGCTAGTTCATTGAGTCTTTCTAGTCAAGTACCCTGTTCATCTCTTTTCCTACAAAGAGTGAGATTGTGCAGGGAAACAGAATTATAAGCAGGCCTAAGATTGTTTCCATTTCCCCATGGTTGTGCATTGCCAGAGTTTATCTATAAGTATCAGGGGTGGGGGGGATGCCATCATTCACATGATGGGAAGGGGATGCTAGGGGCTTACCTTTTAAGGAAGATTTCCTACCTGTTGACGCCTGTAAAGCAGTCAAGGACTTAGTCTTTTCCTTGCACTGTCAGTGAAACAGTTTCTGTGAGATCGAGAAGTTACAAGTAATATGACGGCTGTCCTTCCATGAGGTGATGCTTGACAAGATTGTTATTGATAAAATGAATAAGTTACGTGGAGTATGACAACTGGCCATCTATAACTTTGCATTTATCAAGACTGTTATCAATAAAATCTTGAGTTACAAGGAACATGATCTCTGGTCCTCAGTAACTTGGTGCTTCTTGAAACTGACAAGAATAAAATCAAGAATTGACAAGGAATATGAAAACTGACCCTTCATGCGTTGTTGGCCATTTAAATTGAGTTCAATAAAATCATTGAGTTACAAGGAATACAAATCTCTGGCCCTCAGTGAGTTGGTGCTTGTTGAGACTGGATAAGGTCTCTCTTTTTGTGACTGACATCAGTTAAATGAACCTATCTCCTGTAAACACAACCCTGACATTCTTAAACTTAATTAAAACTACCTGACATATATTTTATGTTAAGATACAGTAACATATCCCCTGATTGTAATAGATTTTTCTGTTACATCTCTGTTTATTCTGTTTTCTAAGTCATGTGCCCAATAAGCTTTGTAGTGGTATCAGGATGAGAAGGTACAGCAGACTTTCTTCAGTCCAGCAACAATCTCGGACATCCTTCAACTTCAGTCATCTTTGGTTTTACTTTGGTGTTCTAGCCCAAAACACCATAACACCAAAACAAACTAGCTTGAAATACAGTTATAACAAATATACAGTAAACAAATTAGATTTAACAAACATAGTACTAATTATACAATGATGTCTTATTTGTATTTAAAAACAAGCACGCTAATTGGACAGCCCAACCAGCATACCCATTGTAAATTGGGCATATACCAATAGAATAAAGTCTGCCTGCTGAAGCACATTGAGCAGCCAAACTTTCTATTGGAATATTCTGTGAGACAGTGCAAAACAGAAGAAAAATCAGGTACGTTCTCAGATATAAAGAAACATAAACATACCTGATTTTCCTTCTATTTCTGCACTGCCCCTCATAAAATCTCAAAGTAAATAAATAAATAATAAAAACAGCAATGGAGATTGTGGGGAACTTAAGTCCCGTACGCATGCATGGTACATTAGTAAACAATGCATGCACGATACATTAGTAAACAATGCATGCATGGTACATTAGTAAACAACGCATGCACGGTACATTAGTAAACAACGCATGCACGGTACATTAGTAAACGATGCATGCACGGTACATTAGTAAACAACGCATGCACGGTACATTAGTAAACGATGCATGCACGGTACATTAGTAAACAACGCATGCACGGTACATTAGTAAACAACGCATGCACGGTACATTAGTAAACAGCGCATGCACGGTACATTCGTAAACGATGCATGCACGGTACATTAGTAAACAACGCATGCACGGTACATTAGTAAACAATGTATGCACGGTACATTAGTAAACAACGCATGCACGGTACATTAGTAAACAACGCATGCACGGTACATTAGTAAACAACGCATGCACGGTACATTAGTAAACAACGCATGTACGGTACATTAGTAAACAAGGAAGACGGTTGAGGAACACTACAGTGCCGTTATACAAAGACATTATTTAAGAAATGTAAGCAATTTCTTTCATAACTAATGCGGTTGTATAATAGCAGTAACACTCTCATTATCAGACCAAACCAACCATGGGTAAATCCTGATATACCCAGACCCACTTATGGGTTGTTGCTTAAATAAATATTGCAACAAATATAGTTATTACCCCATCATAGTCTAATTCAAAGAGATAAGTTTTAAACTTTCAAGATGCTGTGACATATCTGGGACTCTTAACCAGTGCTCTTTAGTTATTGCTGAACCAGTTAACCCCTGCCCATCTTGAATTTCTTTATACATTATTCCCTAATATTGATTGAATTATATGTTCCACTGATCGGTCTGTTATTGTGTACTGAGAGTGTTCTAGCTTCTGTCAAGAGAATAATCAGCTTAGCTTTTGCAGATGTTGTCCATGTATTTCTCAGTCATACGGCCTTGAAATACTTAGTATTCCACTGCATTTCAAAGTATGTTTTTGCACCTTTGTATAATTGTCCACAAATTCTGCCCACTCCATTGTTTTCTTTTCCTTTCTAATCTTTTTTGCATTATAATATTTGCTCTTCTGTTTCTCACCACCACCAGGATAGGATGGCTGTATTGAGAGACTTGTGCCCAGGTAGTCCTATAGGCCAGAGCTCACATTTCCATTGTAAATACTGTTTAAGTTTTATATATTGTTTAGTAGATATTTTATACAGTTGTCCACTTCTACTCCCTGTATTCATCCCTTGTGACCAAATGATAAACTATAGCATTGTCTCAGCCTGCCATCCTTAAGATCATGTCTTTCCATTAAGGACTGTATCCATTGTATTGAATAAGGTATACTAGTCTGGCTTTGTGGTTTAGCTAAAGACAGCCAGTCTTGTTCTGTAAACTGCACTGGCATTTCCATTCTATTCTTGAACCTTTCCCTTTCCCTATAAATTTCATAATTTCTTTTTGTACCCATTTCCAAAAACGTACATCTGATTCATAAATAAAATGCTTAACCCAAATATAAAATGATGCCTTTTAATAGCCTGTACTTTTGGTCTACATCCAGTTACATAGTATGCCATGTCTTAATTTGAGCCCAGATTTTTCCATTGACATATTCCTATGTCTCTCTTGAGGTATCCCTTGCTGATCTTGTAATCTATACACCTAGATATTTCATTTTATAATGTCCCCAAAAACAAAGGTACTTTCGCACTGAACCATGAGTCGGGCAATAATTTACTCATATAACTTTTATTTTGCTGTCATTTTATGTATATCCTGCTAAAGCTCCAGACTTTCTCAAGATACTAAACAGCATAAATACATCCTTGCTTGGATTGGTGTTATAAATCATTAGATCATTTACAAATATCCCATTTCCATCCCTGGAGACAGCTCCCCCATATTCTGTGTGGTAATAGCTCTAAACAAATTACAAATAATAATAATAATAATAGTGACAAGGGGAATCCCTGTCTTCTGCCCCTCCCTATCATTAACTCTTGAGATAATCCCAAGAACCATCTGTCTTAGTTACTGCTTTGGAATTCCAGTATAGCTCTCTAAGCAGTTGTATAAAGTCATTCATAAGTCCTGTTTCCTTTATAACTGTACATAAGTGATGCCAATGAACCTGATCAAATATTTTTTCAGCATCTGAACTATCTAGTAGGAGAGAATTGCCTGTGTTCTCAGCTTCCTGGTATATCATGTGTACTTTAAAGATATTATCAAATGCTTGCTGTCCTTGTATAAAACCTCACTGCTCTAAATCAGTAATTTTCAGTAGGCACTGCATTAACCTTTTCACTTATATTGCCATACAAATTTTATAGTCATGATCCAAGAGATATTGGATGGTGTAACGCTGAGTTTACATGATCTTTCCCCTATGTTAGTATTACTTAAATTACATAATTTTCCATGAGCCTGGAAAAGTCCTCCCTCTCAAAATTCTTTTTAAATAAAAATAAACATATCCTCACTGTCTTTTAGGTTCATAGGTTGATACTAGGCTATCTGCCCTAGGGCATTTATAAGCCTAGCCAGAGTGTGTTTGGCTTTCGCCACCCTTTTAGATTAGTTGACTGTGCCTCTGTATAGTAGGTCACAGAAGATAGCCCTTTTAAGGTTAGTTTACTGTGCCTCTGTCTAGTAGGGACACAGAAGAGATCCCAGGGGTAAACCTACGATCTCCCATCCACTCGTCAAGATTTCTCTTGAAGAGGGTCATTGAGGGGCTCTGCCTAACATGGATTGGGATTTTTGTTCCAGAGTGAGGGGAGCCTCTGGGATATGAATCTGTCCCTCCAGCATGTCCTATTTATTTCTGTGCTGAGGTTTAAGTCCCTGGAGCGTGTAGCTCTAAGGGATTTGGATTTCCTGAGGTGGAGCATGTCCATTGAATTCTGGTTTGGACATGGCTTTATCACGTCAGGCACAGATCGCTCTCTGAGTAGGTGGTAAGCAACTGAGTAGAGCTGGAGTTTCTTTAGCCCTAACTCATTAGGGCATCTGTTTGAGTCCCTTGATCCTCTTGGTGAGGTACTTTTTGGGGTCTTTCCAGTTGCTGCAGGTGTCGGGTAAGGTACATCCCAAATGGGGCATTGTATTCAATTATGGGCCTGATGAGTGATGAGTAGAGGGGCACAATGACCTCTCTTGATCTAGATGTGAACCCTTTCATGATAAGGTGGGCTATATAGAAGGTCTTTCTAACCACTTTGTAGCGTGATTGTCAAAGGAGAGATTACTGTCTACTTGGGTCCCCAAATCCTAATTACTTCTTCTGTACTTAATGGATTACCACCTATGTGGTAATTTGTAGGCACTTTGTTTTCCCAAAGGGATGACTATGCACTTTTGGCATTTAGCTTTAGGCCATGGCTCTGGCACCAGTTATCCATCTCTGTGAGACCCTTTTGGAGGATGTTGTGTCGGTGGTGAGTCTATTATGGCACCCAGTTTGCAGACATCTGTGAACTTGGTCAGCCATAGTCCTCACGTGGTAGCCTGTACCTCAGAGAAATATATACTGAACAAGAGAGGTCCCAGGACTGAGCCTTGTGGGGCCCATCTGGAAAATCTCACATATTATTCCCTTCACAAAGGTGGTGACTCTACTGAATACTCAAACTACCGTCCCATAGCTCTTCTGTCTCCTCTTGCAAAAATAATGGAGAAATGTATCCATAAACAATTAATTACCCACCTACTCCACCACAATCTCTTAGCGATTGTCAACATGGCTTTCGTCCTTACCACAGTACTACCACAGCCCTACTTTCTTTAACCAACTGTATCAACAAAAATCGAAACAATAATTTCCTGTCGTCAGCACTCTTTGTAGATCTTTCTAAAGCCTTTGATATGGTCAACCATAAACTTCTACTCCACCTTCTGAAGTCCCTATCACTTGATAAATCCACCTTGAACTGGTTCACATCCTACCTGGATAATCGTAAACAAGCAGTTCTCTGGCAGAATCATCTTTCTGAACTTCTACCTACTTCCTTAGGTGTCCCACTGGGCTCTATCTTAGGCCCACTTTTATTCTCCATTTTTATCAATGACCTTCATCTCTCTATTCCCTTCTCTACCTGCATTCAATACGCCGACGACTCCACAATTATTTGCTCAGCACAATCCCAAACTGACCTACATTCTCTCACACAAAAATCCTTCACCACAATAGAAAAATGGTTCTCTAACCATTGTCTTCTCCTCAACCCTAAAAAAAAACAAATTATTGCTGTTTACACCCTCACACTCATCTCCCCCTCTTCATTTTACATTGGAATCCAACAATGGTACCATAATTTCTCCTGACACTACCACCAAACTCCTAGGAATCACAATAGATAATCAACTTAAATTTAACACTCACATTAACACTATAATAAAATCTACCAACAAAAAACTTGGATCCCTATATAGAATTAAACAATTTCTAACACCTCTAGCCAGATCTACAATAGCAAGAACTCACTTAATCTCTACCCTATTATATGCCGCCCCCATCTATACTAACCTGTCCCAAAATAATCATAACAAACTAGCTAGATCTTATAATAACATTGCCAGATCCGCCACTAACTCACCATATAGGACTCATCACTGTCAAAACCTAAAACAACTAGGCTGGCTTGAATTACCTCACCTCCTACAATTTAACCAACTTATTATTGCCCATAAAGTCCTTTATCAACCTAACAATACCCCCACTCTCTCTACCCTCATAACACCATACTATAACCTGAAAAAGCTACGCTCAACTAAAAAAATGCAGATGCAAACTTCTTTATCTAATAACTCTGCAGGAGACTCTCTTTTTTCTAACTTTGTTGGTAAAATATGGAATCTCCTACCAATTGACCTAACAGCTCTTACATCTCTCCCACTATTCAAAACTAACCTTAAACATTTCCTCTCCAACCACTGGTTATGCTCTTGTAATAACCCTGACTAACTGCTTTTTCACTTCCGTGTCCTCTGCTCTACCATGTCTCCCTCTAAATTTCTCTGTTAAAGTTGATCCTTCTATCATACTTACTCACTGACCTTTCTACTCTTTCCAGCTCTACCTATCCCATCTAACCACCAATCCTGTTTTCCAAATGCGTCTTATCCTGTAGATGTCCTTAGTATCCTTATATCCCCATCTTTTCTCTATTTACTTACTTATTGTTTTTTGGGAAAATAGTCAAGTCATTTTTATACTATGTACAAATCTTGTTTTTAGTAATGTTTTGGTATACATTTTTGTACTATTGTTTTTAATTTACTTGTAATATTAAATGTTTTGTAAGCTCAGAGCTTTTCTCCTCGGGCCTCCACTGAAAATGGACATGTATCCAGTTGGACTAGCCCGGTTAACAAATGTAAAATAAATAAATAAAATAAAATAAATACTGTTTAAGTTTTATATATTGGTTTAGTAGATATTTTATACAGTTGTCCGCTTCTACTCCCTGTATTCATCCCTTGTGACCAAATGGTAAACTATAGCATTGTCTCAGCCTGCCATCCTTAAGATCATGTCTTTCCATTAAGGACTGTATCCATTGTATTGAATAAGGTATACTAGTATGGCTTTGTGGTTTAGCTAAAGACAGCCAGTCTTGTTCTGTAAACTGCACTGGCATTTCCATTCTATTCTTGAACCTTTTCCTTTCCCTATAAATTTCATAATTTCTTTTTGTACCCATTTCCAAAAACGTACATCTGATTCATAAATAAAATGCTTAACCCAAATATAAAATTATGCCTTTTAATAGCCTGTACTTTTGGTCTACATCCAGTTATATAGTATTCCATGTCTTAATTTGAGCCCAGATTTTTCCATTGACATATTCCTATGTCTCTCTTGAGGTATCCCTTGCTGATCTTGTAATCTATACACCTAGATATTTCATTTTATAATGTCCCCAAAAACAAAGGTACTTTCGCACTGAACCATGAGTTGGGCAATAATTTACTCATTTAACTTTTATTTTGCTGTCATTTTATGTATATCCTGCTAAAGCTCCAGACTTTCTCAAGATACTAAACAGCAAAAGTACATCCTTGCTTGGATTGGTGTTATAAATCATTAGATCATTTACAAATATCCCATTTCCATCCCTTGAGACAGCTCCCCCATATTCTGTGTGGTAACAGCTCTAACAAATTACAAATAATAATAATAATAATAATAATAATAATAACAGTGACAAGGGGAATCCCTGTCTTCTGCCCCTCCCTATCATTAACTCTTGAGATAATCCCAAGAACCATCTGTCTTAGTTACTGCTTTGGAATTCCAGTATAGCTCTCTAAGCAGTTGTATAAAGTCATTCATAAGTCCTGTTTCCTTTATAACTATACATAAGTGATGCCAACGAACCTGATCAAATATTTTTTCACCATCTGAACTATCTAGTAGGAGAGAATTGCCTGTGTTCTCAGCTTCCTGGTATATCACGTGTATCTTAAAGATATTATCAAATGCTTGCTGTCCTTGTATAAAACCACACTGCTCTAAATCAGTCATTTTCAATAGGCACTGCGTTAACCTTTTCACTTATATTGCCATACAAATTTTATAGTCATGATCCAAGAGATATTGGATGGTGTAACGCTGAGTTTACATGATCTTTCCCCTATGTTAGTATTACTTAAATTACATAATTTTCCATGAGCCTGGAAAAGTCCTCCCTCTCAAAATTCTTTTTAAATAAAAATAAACATATCCTCACTGTCTTTTAGGTTCATAGGTTGATACTAGGCTATCTGCCCTAGGGCATTTATAAGCCTAGCCAGAGTGTGTTTGGCTTTCGCCACCCTTTTAGATTAGTTGACTGTGCCTCTGTATAGTAGGTCACAGAAGATAGCCCTTTTAAGGTTAGTTTACTGTGCCTCTGTCTAGTAGGGACACAGAAGAGATCCCAGGGGTAAACCTCGATCTCCCATCCACTCGTCAAGATTTCTCTTGAAGAGGGTCATTGAGGGCTCTGCCTAACATGGATTGGGATTTTGTTCCAGAGTGAGGGGAGCCTCTGGGATATGAATCTGTCCCTCCAGCATGTCCTATTTATTTCTGTGCTGAGGTTTAAGTCCCTGGAGCGTGTAGCTCTAAGGGATTTGGATTTCCTGAGGTGGAGCATGTCCATTAATTCTGGTTTGGACATGGCTTTATACGCCAGGCACAGATCGCCTCTGAGTAGGTGGTAAGCAACTGAGTAGAGCTGGAGTTTCTTTAGCCTAACTTCGTAGGGCATCTGTTTGAGTCCCTTGATCCTCTTGGTGAGGTACTTTTGGGGTCTTTCCAGTTGCTGCAGGTGTCGGGTAAGGTACATCCCAAATGGGGCATTGTATTCAATTATGGGCCTGATGAGTGATGAGTAGAGGGGCACAATGACCTCTCTTGATCTAGATGTGAACCCTTTCATGATAAGGTGGGCTATATAGAAGGTCTTTCTAACCACTTTGGCAACGTGATTGTCAAAGGAGAGATTGCTGTCTACTTCGGTCCCCAAATCCCTAATTACTTCTTCTGTACTTAATGGATTACCACCTATGTGGTAATTTGTGGGCACTTTGTTTTTCCCAAAGGGGATGACTATGCACTTTTTGGCACTTAGCTTTAGGCCATGGCTCTGGCACCAGTTATCCATCTCTGTGAGACCCTTTTGGAGGATGCTTGTGTCAGTCGGCGAGTCTATTATGGCACCCAGTTTGCAGACATCTGTGAACTTGGTCAGCCATAGTCCTCCCGTGTTAGCCTGTACCTCAGAGAAATATATACTGAACAAGAGAGGTCCCAGGACTGAGCCTTGTGGGACGCCACTTGTAACTGGTTTAGAGTCTGACATGGCACCTGCAATTCTGACCATGTAGGTTCTATCCCTGAGCCAGTTTGCAACCCATCTTGTGACATAGGGGTTGATATTTAAGCTGGTGAGCTTATTTATGATGCTCAAGTGGGGTATTGTGTCGAAGGCTTTTGCGAGGTCCAGGTAGGCTGTGTGGACTACCTTTCCTTCATCTATGGCCGTGGTGACTGTTTCAGAGAAGACGACCAGGTTCAAGAGGCAAGATCTGTCCTTAACAAAGCCGAATTGGGTAGGATCCAGTGTTTGGAGGTTCCCAATGTCTTTGTTTATGAGTTCCATGATGATACGCTCAAGAGCTTTGCAGACCAGGCTAGTCAGGGTTATAGGGCGATAGTTTCCAGGGTCCGTTGTAGCACCACCTTTGTGAAGTGGGACCACTGTTGCTGTACGCCATTCCTTGGGTACATATCCTGTAGTAAGGCTGAGATTGAACAGTGACTTTATGTGAAGGTTCAGTTCTTCTTGGAGCTCATGTAAGATGCAGCCTGGGACACCGTCCGGTCCCGTTGATGCTGTGTTTTTTGCTTTGGAAATGGCAGCTCTCACCTGTGCATCTGTGATGTCAGGGAGGCTACACTCTGTTGGGATAGACATTTGCTCTTTTGGGGGGGAAGGGCGGGAGAAGTTTGCACTGATCCTGTCTGCCAGGATGTTGGCAATGTCTGTGGGTTCAGTGTATTTTTTGTCATTTTGCACTAACTCAGAGCATATCTTGGAGTTGCCACCCAGGTTCCTGACATAACTAAAGAAGGCCTTGTGATTATCTTTAGCGTCTTGTGCAATTTTTCTTTCGAAGCTGGCCTTAGATAATTTTATGAGGGACCGTAGTTTCTTGCTAGTACTGATCAGAGATGCCTTCCCTTTTTGGGATTTTGCTCTATCATGTAGTAGCTTCCTCCTTCTGTTGTATAGCTTATTTATGGCTGGGGTCCACCAAACAGGTCTCCTGCCTTTGGAGGAGTGAGTCTTGGTTTTATTTGGGATAGCACAATACATGCATTCCTGTAGGTGTCCATAGAATGTGTTTGTAAAGGATTTTGCGGTTTGGGCCATATTTTCCACTGGCCCGGGGGCTTTGAAGGATTCCACCTTGGTTTTGAGAAGTGTGAAGTTTGCTTTTGAGAAGTTCTTCACTGCGGTTTCCTTGGCTGGGGGTGGGGACGGGATATGGATGTCCAGTGAGATTAATTTATGGTCAGATCTTACCAATGAGGGGTATACCTCTGGTATGGAACATAGAGTCCTCATGTTGGTGATGATCAGGTCCAATATGTTTTCCCCTCTTGTGGGAGTGGTGACCAGTTGTTCCATAGCATTTGAGTTTATAAATACTAGGAAGCGTTGGGCGAGCGTGTTGGGGCTTGAGTAGTGCTCCCAGTTTATGTTTGGGTAGTTGAAGTCACCCAATATGATGGTGTTTGGAGAGATGTTCATATTCTCCAGTGTTCTCAGGAAAGCTGAGTGGGGTTCCTGAGTTTGGGAGGGTGGTCTGTAGCAGGCTACAAACTGAAAGCCAGTTTTTCCCACTGTTAGTTGCACATGGATGGTCTCCGATGCTTCATGCAGTGCCACTAACCTGGAGATGTGGGTATCTTTGATGAATATGGATACTCCCCCTCCTTTTGTGGTTTGGTCTGAGTTTTGGGGCCGAAAAACATAGTATGAGGTATAACCTGGTAGTGCTGGGGTGCTCTCAGGAGCCTTGAACCAGGTTTCTGTTACTGCACAGATATCGATATTCTCCATGCTGAGGAGAGCCTCGAGTGCGTGCATCTTGAGGTTTAGACTTCTGGCATTGAGCAGCATTACCCTTAGTATCTTTTTCCTTGTGTTGTCTATGGAGGTGGGTTTGTCTTTTGAGCCTTGCCTAAAAAAGGCACTATGGGGGTGGCAAAAGCCTTAGCTAATATTCGAAAGCCCAGGGGTGACAGGTGCAAGCCGTCCCTAGCGAAGCAACGTGGCTTGTCGAGCATGTCATCCCAGGCTGACAGACACTGGATCCCTTTTGAATGACACCAATACTTTAGCCAATTGTTAAAATTGATCATTTTGTCTTTATACTGTGGCATCATTCTTGGTGAGGGTAAGATGCTACTCAAGGTCAGGGTCATACCGGCCTGGGCTACATGATCAGAGAGCTCCCCTATGTCTCTTTTCAGGGAGGTACATCTCAGGTCATTCACACCAGCATGGACAATGACGGAGTCATATTTGTACTTGCTTTGGAGTGACCTGAGTGCTTGTGTTATGTGGCGGATCCTGGCACCCGACAGGCAGCTTACAGTGACCTTCTCCTTGTTCAGCCTGGTGAGTGGGACGTCAGTGTGTCTGACAATAGAGTCACCTATTACAAGTGTATTAGGTGTGTTGTTTAGCCTTAAGGGCTGTGACTGTGTGGCACACTGACTTTGTGAACTCTGTGATACGTGGGTATTGTTGTGGGGTAGCGGTTGCTTGGATGGCTACTTTGGAGGTCTCTTCTGCTTGGGAAGATTTTTATTTAGAGCCTCCAAGTATGTTTTTGTGTGTTTATGTGTTTGGTTTGCTGTTGCGATAGGTCTATGTGAGACTGGATTTGTGGTGTGTGTGGTTACCTTCTCCACCTGACTGACTGCGCCAGTACTGGGTTGAGAGAGCTCAGCCTCCAGTTTGGCTATATAGTTGCATCTCTCACATATATTTGAGCTTGTTGGGAGGAGGAGACGGTGGTCTGTGTACATAAGGCAGTTGTAACATTGCCTCAAGATTCCCAGATTCACCAGCTGGACTGGAGAGTAAACCCAAAACTGACTTTTGGACATGCCAGAATAGTATAAGGAACTACTTTTTGACTGATCAAAAAGGACTAATAAGGAGCCAAGTACTTTAAGGGAGTATAAGAGGGTGTAGTGCTTTAGTTTATTAGTGCTTACTTATAAGATTACTTATACGAGCAACTGCAGGGCTTTAGAATGAAAATAGAGTGCTTACTTTGAGATTTAGAACAGTTCTAAGGGAAAAAGTGAAGAGCAGACTTTGTGGAGCTGGGAATAGTTTAAACGGCGCTGTCCAATGCTGCTCTATTCGCAAAATCGTGCAAAACTGCGCAAATGCGGGTTTTAAAGCAGGGAAACAGAGAAAGATAGGAATTGACCAAAACGGCCAATAAGCTACTAGTTTCAGGGCTGAGACCACTCCTCCAGGGACAGATAGACTGCTCAAAGTTCCCCACTCTCACCGGTGAACAGAGAAGCTTCCTCCTATCCAAGTAAGGATATGGGCAACACAGGAAACTATACCACAGTCCGGAATTCAGCAAAACCTGAAATCTGGACTAATCTATTTCAGCAAAGGCAGGAAAAGAGAATGTTTTTTTTTTTGTTTTTTGTTTTTTTCAGGAAACAGCAGAAAAACACACAGAAACACTGTAAATGCTATAAACAGGCTTCCTTACTTTCTTCCCTTATATGACTCTGCTAGTACTGCATCCAAGCCCGGTCATTTTCCCTTTGTGAATTACTCTAATTGTTCTTTATGTCATCCTCTGTAAAGCCTGAAAAGCTCTTTTTGTCATCTTCATTTATCGTTTTATGTTTAACTGCCCCAAAACTCTTGAGTTCTGAACCCCATTTGCAGTGTTTTATTTCTCATGTAATTCTCTAATATTTCCAGTATGTTCCCTGGGTCTTGATATACCTTACCCGAAATAATGTTCCATGTTTTAATTATACAGTGTTCTACTTTCTTAATTTCTATATTAAAAATCGCTTTAACCTTTTATGTATTTGCATAATAAAGTTGTCATATTGCTATCTGTTTTCTTTCAAGAGCCTCTATACCATGATCATCTGGATTGCAGTGCTAATAACTTGGGCAAATCTGATGACACAATTAAATTCTTTGGGAAGAGTTACTGACTTATTGTTCTCACAGTAAACAAAGCTAACAACACTCATGGTAAAGCCCTATTCTCAAATCAAATAGCCAAATTATGGGACTCTCTACCCCACACCCTCCAAAACACACCTGAATTTACCAGTTTCAAACTACTACCATTTGAACATCTATCCAAGAACTGGCATTGCTCCTATGCCAAACCTGACTGACAAGATATCTATAACTCTCTCAACACGCTGTCCACTCCTTACTTCATTTTTTCCCTCTCCTCGGTGTTTATTATACTCAAAAATAAATATATACAAAGGAAACCTCATTTAGTCATAACTATTATTAAATATAGTCACACTACTAACTTTATTTTTTCTCACAGTGATCTTCAATGAAGTGCTCGTGTTTTTCTTTTTGAACCTGTATCTACTAGAAAACTGCATTGAATACTACTTTGTATAGACAAACTAGAAGATGTGTATTCTGCATCTTACTGTATGTATACTGTTGTACTATCTAATTATTGTATATTGCTTATGTTTCTGTGGAGGTTTTCCTTCCCGGGCTTCTAGTGAAAATGGGCTTCTGGCCCAGTCGGACTTTCCCGGTAAACAAATGTAAATTAATAAATAAATAAAATAAAGTTAAAGTCGGGTCTTACCCCTGCTCAGGTGCTATGTTATTGAGAGTCCATGTAGAATGGCTATAACAAATTAAAGGCTGAAGTTTTCATCCAACCAAGTCTCAGTAATAAAAGCAAGATGAATATCTCATAGCAGATCACAGATTATACCTATTTTATTGCAGATTGATCTTGCATTGGTGTACAGTAGTCTTGAGAGGGCTTAATAGAATGGGTCCCAGACACGTGTCACAAATGAAGGAAGCCTTGATGGTTTACCATACGGAGGACTTGTCAGGGCCTCTGGCTTGTCAGAAGAATACACATGGGAGCATCCAAAAAGGCTGCCTGTATCCAGGGCAGCAGTGTTTATACAAGATATGGAAACATCTACAAAAATTGATACAGTTAAAGGCAATCAGCAGAGGACAAAAAGGAAAAATGAAAGCAAGAGAGGTCTGCCATGTTGTAGTCATCTAACATCAGTAATCGTTTCCACAGTAACTTAAAAAGTGTATAAGTAAACTCTATAGTAAAAACGGGTAATAAAAATTGATAAAATCCCAGATGTATAAAGAAATAAGAAAATTCCTGTCAAGAAGAGGCCATGTAAGTCAGTATAAATACTGAACACACTGAAAAAAGTAAAATTTGAATTGTATTACTAGCATTGTCGCCTCACAGTTAGACGTTGCCCGTTCAATTCTCAGTTAGAGCGTCTTCTGTGTGGCGACATGCGTGAATGGGCGTTCCTTTGCTGAAGGTTGTGCATTAGGCCCGGCAAGCCAGTACGTAAAAATCTACTGCCAATCATTAGCGGACCGGAGTTCTGCTGTGGCGACCCCTAACCGGGAAAAGCCAAAAGACACAAACAAACAATTACTTTAAGCAAATTGGAGCAATAATAAATAATAAGCAAACATGAGCTTAAAGAGTCCCTGTTGGTTATTTACTGATTAGTAAGAGGTGAACTGTGCCAATCCTAAGAAGAAGAACAGCAACATGTAAAACCCCCTGAGCCCTAGCATTAGCTGAGGGTCTTGTTGAAAACACACGCATTGTATGCATTCCTTCCTGTGGAATTTTCAGATGTTCCCAAGCAGACATAAAGATGGTCTCCATCAGACGTGCCTTGGGCCTGCTCCAGAGTGTTTCCCCAATGGGTTGTGCCTGATAAATGTCCCCAGTCCACTGTGCCTGACTTCTGTCAACACATCAGGCCTAGTGACAGTAGTCTTACGGACATCCCTGATTTCTGAATGATAGAGTAAGCTCAGGTACCCTGCAAAGGAGCCTTATTCCTGCAGCTTGTATTCATGATGTCATCCATTCAGTCACCATACAAAACCGCTGACCATTGGTGAGGAGGGGGACAGACCGAATAGTTAATTGCGACCATCATATGACTTGGTTCTTGCTTCTGCATCACAGTCCAGTTTAATGTCTGCATTACTGCTGCCACTGAGCTGTCTGCTGGTCACTGTCCTGTTCTGTCTATTTTAACTCATAAGGCCCCAGGATAATTAAACTGCTCCACTTGAGGTCTGTTCCCCTTCACCTGCAGGAACAGTCCACTCTTATCAGGAAAGAACTTCAGATATGGAGGCACTTCTTTTCATCCCAAAGGATTTTCTATGAGCAGGGAATTGCCCCAGTGCTTGCTGAAGATTGCAGTTACATGAAGCTAAGGGAACAGTATCATCTATAAACAACAAAAATCGCAATCCTCACCTCCCCAAATTAGGCGCTGTCTGTAAAACTCACAAACAGGAGGGGATGCAACATGCATCGTTTGTATAATACTACAATCTTCTTGAACAGCTTATTGCCATTAGTATGAACACATCTCTCAATCCTCAGAATCTGACACCAAATTACATACAGCAGTAGGTGTATGACCACGTTTTAACATTTCTCACAAGACATTTTAGGGTGGGCTTTGTAAGTCCACAAAAGACATGTGGACAGTATTTGGAAAACTTCAGTCATGCGTGTCTGTGCAAGGATAGGGTTGAGTCATTCTTCCACAGCCAGGATGGAATCTGTGTTGTTCCTCTTAAATCAGTTTCCTATTAATTTCTATAATTTTCTTATTAGGTGCCAGGTAAATGAGTCAGACTAGCCTTTTACTGTTGACTATTTTGTCTATGGACCAGCACTGTTTAGGTGTAACTTTCAGGAAGAAGAATAAATGTTGTTGTGGCAGGACATGAAAGCTGCCATATATGGATTTAGATGCTTGCGCACGCGCACACACAACACACAACACACACACACACACACACACACACACACACACACACACACACACACACACACGTACGTGAGCACAGTCTCCTTCTCAAATATTTTTGGAATATTTCTAAGCATCTGATCTGTGCTTAAGTTTTTCTTCTTACACTAGCGTTTTTTGAAAATATCTATTTTTTGTAAGAAGTGATGTGTTTTGCAGTCTTCTTATGCACAAGCACTATGCACTAACAACATGTTTGTTCCTGAAGAAGAGCTCATAGGCTTGCGTAAGCTGTATTTTAAAACCTTTCATTCCTGTCATCTCTGTGTTCTGTTGTAGTTAGAACTGTCAGGTGTAATGTTACTAGATTAACTCATTCAGGCTGTCCGTAAGAAAAGGCTAGAAGACTTTCTGGAATGAATGCATGTATGATTTGGGTTAGAAACAGGTTTGTTATTTTCATACTGCTGTCACATCATTCTGTTTAATACCTTCATCTGCTTTACTGCAGTGCTGGAAAAGGAGATCATTTTGTTTAATACCTTCATCTGCTTTACTGCAGTGCTGGAAAAGGGCTGAGCAGTTCAAGTCCTGCATCTCACCTTAGCTGAGCACTTCAAGTCCTGCATTTCACCTTAGCTGAGCACTTCAAGTCCTGCATCTCACCTTAGCTGAGCACTTCAAGTCCTGCATCTCACCTTAGCTGAGCACTTCAAGTCTTGCATCTCACCTTAGCTGAGCACTTCAAGTCCTGCATCTTACCTTAGCTGAGCAGTTCAAGTCCTGCATCTCACCTTAGCTGAGTTGATTGTTCCATGTAAGAGATGTGTAAGGTGACTACTGAGCGTAGTGTATATTTAAGCTGCTATAGTATTGGCATAAGGTTCTGAAATTTTTACCCTCAATTTTACCCCTGCTTTGCTTAGTTCTGCTGAAGCACTGAACAGTGTTAGACCTGTTTATTGGTACATACAGTATTAAATCACTAACCGTATACAGAAAACATATTTATTAATATCCGTGTTTGATGAAATGTTTGTTAATCTGTTATGTGGACTGTTGTCCATTATTTAGACTGCGCAGTGGTGCAGCGGTAACATTGTTGCCTGACAGCAAGAGGTTCTCCAGTTCAATTCTTGTCTGGAGTGCCTACTGTGCAGAGTCTGCATGTCCTCCCTGCGTTCGTGTGGGTTTCCTCCAAGTGCTCCGGTTTCCTCCCACATTACAAAGACGTGTATGGAGTGTTTCTCCCTGGGCCTCTGCTGAAAATTGGCTTTGTTCCAAGTGGGACTTTCCCAGTTAACAAATGTTAAATAAATAAATAAGTAAATGTGAAATTAGAATTTGCTTCTCTTTTTAGTCTTCTTCTGTTATTTTTCTAAGAACAAGTATCTGATTTTTAGTACTTACAGTTTGAGAGTAGGCGCTGGGCAGCTGTGTGATGGCCAAGTATATGAGTTTTGGTTATGCACACTTGGCCTAATATTTCATTTATTCAGAGTGGTCACTAGAATGAAGAAAATCTCCATTTCCCCCCAAGGTGCAGTGACCTCAGAATTGATAGTAGTATGAAAGGAGGAAAAAGAGATACAGCACTCTGTGAGGGATGAGAGGCCTTTGCTTTCCACAATGTTACAGCATTTGTTCATGTGGACTTTGTTCACGTGACATGGATCCTTTTAAGTTGTATGGCATGTACTCCAAGGTAAAGCTAACATTTGAATTATGAGGCTGCTGGAGGGACAGTGTAGTATAAATGGCTAATGAAGAGAATGAAGAACCTAGAGTGAGACTTGTGAGTTAATAGAACACTATGGGGCCTAGACTGGGGTAGAACTGGCTGGTGAGTTAATAGAACACTATGAGGCCTAGACTGGGGTAGAACTGGCTGGTGAGTTAATAGAACACTATGGGGCCTAGACTGGGGTAGAACTGGCTGGTGAGTTAATAGAACACTATGGGGCCTAGACTGGGGTAGAACTGGCTGGTAAGTTAATAGAACACTATGGGGCCTAGACTGGGGTAGAACTGGCTGGTGAGTTAATAGAACACTATGGGACCTAGACTGGGGTAGAACTGGCTGGTGAGTTAATAGAACACTACATGGCCTTGACTGGGGCAGAATTGGCTGATGAGTTAATAGAACAGTACATGGCCTAGGCTGGGTCAGAACTGACTGCTGAGTTCATAGCATTGCCTAGAGTGAGACATAACTGGCTGATGAGTTTGAGGTTTTAGTGTGAGGAAAAACTAGAGATGAGTTCGGAAACTGGAGGGGTAGAAATATACAGATCTACCTAATGAGTCAAGAAACTGAATCACCTAAAGTGAGGTACAACTTGTTACTGAAGTTAGGAGACTGGTGGAGCTAAGTTGCTGCACAGCTTTGCTGCATGGATTATTGTCTGCTTGTAGGGCAGATGTAAAACAGCTGTGCTGAGGGGTAATTTTTGGAGGTGGGTCTTTTTATGAGTAGCTCCCATGGGACTTGAGGTTTCATTTAAAATTATTAGCTGGGCAGGTACCACAGAGGATTAAGGCTATGAATTGTTAATGGGCTGCTTCCTGTAATCCCAGGTTTGATTCTCTTAGCCTCTATCTGCCTGGTGTATGACTGTTCATAAGTCCCTTAACCAGAAAGTGCTCTGGGGCAGTTTAAGTGCCCTAATACTCTCTTCAGATCTAAGCCCCACTTACAGGCTTTCATTTTCTGTGTATACAGTCTTTCATAAACACTGTAGGCCAGGCTCCTCAGTGATCTCCTGGACTATATGCCTACTAACTGCCTGTGAATCTATTTAATAATTAGATTAGTAGTAATATAAATGCAGGGCATGGCTATTTTTAGATGGCTTAAAGTCGTGTGACAAGTAGGACATGGACAATGGTGGACTGGTTTTCTTTGTCTTCCTTTAATCAAATTTTAAACTTTTGTTTTGACATAGAGATGATTCGTGGTGCTGTATAATTACATTATTCAGTGTACAGGGAGAAATGTTTTAGGATGAGCATCTTGCATTATTTGAAAAATAACTGGAGTATGATTTACAACAAACTGGATATCCTCTAGAAGCAAACGGCTTTTTGGTAATAATTTCTCCTTTGTCTTTCAGGTTTCTTATTGGTCGTGAGAAGCCTGGAGAGCAAAGCGAGGTGGCACAGTTAATTCAACAAACTCTTGACCAAGAGCGCTGGCAGCGAGAAATGATGGAGCAACGATATGGACAGTATGTAGAAGATGAAGACGAGGTAAGATGATGGGATCTAACAGGCAAAGGAGAGTGTAGATGCACTGCATGTTTATGCCATCATTTATAATGCAGTCAGATAGCTGGTTACAGATAATGGAACAACTCCCTTTTTAGGAAGGTGAAACAGTAGCCAACAAAGAATGTTTCTAATTAATTTATTGGACTGAAAGAGATTCTTCACACTGAATAAGACTTTTGCGTAATTTTCCTGGGCAAATATTTGAAAGGAGTACTTTGAGTAAGTACACCTTGTAGCTCCCCCATTTACCAAATTTACCTGCAGGATTCATTCATTTAGGAATTTATTTCTAGCTGACAGTAGTGTGCTAGTCACCAACCATTCCAGCTGTGTTTTCCTCAAAAGCCAGTTTGCAGGAAATAAATGAATAAAGGCTGCATTCACAAAAATATGCCCTGCAGCCAAGCCAACAGGAGCTCTGAAATGCCAATTTTAGAGCTCATGGAGCAATTAATAAGGCTAGTGGGACAGCAGCACTAAGCACCATGGTGCTTTACAAAGCACAATATTGTGAGGCTGCCCGTATTAGCCTGATGTCCTGCTCCGCTGTACAACTTAACAAAAAAAAGTCTGAGACTTTAAAACTTGCTTTAGTTGCATGAAGTGATCAGTTGCAACTAGTGTTAGTATAAATTCTTCTTGCACACTAGTATAGAAATGGGTAGAAAGGGAAGACAGTGCACTCATTATCCCACTGTACAATACCTTGAAAGGGAAGACAGTGCACAGTGCACTCATTATCCTAGTGTACAACACCTTGAAAGGGAAGGGAGTGCACTCATTTTCCTAGTATACAACACCTTGAAGGGGAAGACAGTGCACTCATTATCCCAGTGTACAACACCTTGAAAGGGAAGGGAGTGCACTCATTATCCTGGTGTACAACACATTGAAGGGGAAGACAGCGCACTCATTATCCTGGTGTACAGCACCTTGAAAGGGAAGACAGTGCACTCATTATCCTGGTGTACAACACCTTGAAAGAAGGAGGAGTGCACTCATTATCCTGGTGTACAACACCTTGAAGGGGAAGGCAGTGCACAGTGCACTCATTGTCCTAGTGTACAACACCTTGAAAGGGAAGAGAGTGCACTCATTATCCTGGTGTACAACACCTTGAAGGGGAAGGCAGTGCACTCATTATCCTGGTGTACAACACCTTGAAGGGGAAGGCAGTGCACAGTGCACTCGTTATCCTAGTGTACAACACCTTGAAGGGGAAGGCAGTGCACAGTGCACTCAATATCCTAGTGTACAACACCTTAAAAGGGAAGAGAGTGCACTCATTATCCCAGTGTACAACACCTTGAAAGGGAAGACAGTGCACTCATTATCCTGGTGTACAGCACCTTGAAAGGGAAGACAGTGCACTCATTATCCTGGTGTACAACACCTTGAAGGGGAAGGCAGTGCACAGTGCACTCATTATCCTAGTGTACAACACCTTGAAAGGGAAGGGAGTGCACTCATTTTCCTAATATACAACACCTTGAAGGGGAAGACAGTGCACTCATTATCCCAGTGTACAACACCTTGAAAGGGAAGGGAGTGCACTCATTATCCTGGTGTACAACACATTGAAGGGGAAGACAGTGCACTCATTATCCTGGTGTACAACACCTTGAAAGGGAAGACAGCGCACTCATTATCCTGGTGTACAACACCTTGAAAGGAAGGAGAGTGCACTCATTATCCTGGTGTACAACACCTTGAAGGGGAAGGCAGTGCACTCATTATCTTAGTGTACAACACGTTGAAAGGTAGTGTACAACAACTCAAAGGGGAAGACAGTGCACTCAATATCCTAGTGTACAACACCTTAAAAGGGAAGAGAGTGCACTCATTATCCCAGTGTACAACACCTTGAAAGGGAAGACAATGCACTCGTTATCCTAGTGTACAACACCTTGAAGGGGAAGGCAGTGCACTCTTTATCTTAGTGTACAACACGTTGAAAGGGAAGATAGTGCACTCATTATCCTAGTGTACAACACCTTCAAAGGGAAGACAGTGCACTCATTATCCCAGTGTACAACACCTTGAAAGGGAAGACAGTGCCCTCATTATACTGGTGTACAGCACCTTGAAGGAGAAAACAGTGCACATTATTCTAGTGTACAACACCTTGAAAGGGAAGACACTGCACTCATTATCCTAGTGTACAACACCTTGAAAGGGAAGACAGTGCACTCATTATCCTAGTGTACAACACCTTGAAAGGGAAGACAGTGCACTCATTATCCCAGTGTACAACACCTTGAAAGGGAAGACAGTGCACTCATTATCCCCTTGTACAACACATTGAAGGGAAAAACAGTGCACTCATTATTCTAGTGTACAGCACATTAAAAGGGAAGAGAGTGCACTCATTGTCGAAAGTGTACAACAACGTGAATGGGAAGATAGTGCACTCATTATCCTGGTGTACAATACGTTGAAGGGGAAGACAGTGCACTCATTATCCTGGTGTACAACTCCTTGAAAGGGAAGACAGCACACTCATTATCCTGGTGTACAACACCTTGAATGGAAGGAGAGTGCACTCATTATCCTGGTGTACAACACCTTGAAGGGGAAGAGAGTGTACTCATTATCCTAGTACACAACCCCTTGAAAGGGAATATAGTGCACTCACTATCCTAGTATACAACACCTTAAAAAGGAAGAGACTGCACTCATTATCCTAGTGTACAACACCTTGAAAGGGAAGACAGCGCACTCATTATCCTAGTATACAACACCTTGAAGGGAAGACAGTGCACTCATTATCCCAGTGTACAACACCTCGAAGGGGAAGACAGTGCACTCATTATCTTAGTGTACAACACCGTAAAAGGGAAGAGAGTGCACTCATTATCCTAGTATACAATACCTTGAAAGGGAAGACAGTGCACTCATTCTCCTAGTATACAACAGCTTGAAAGGAAAGACAGTGAACTCATTATCTTAGTGTACAGCACATTGAAAGGGAAGACAGTGCACTCATTTTCCTAGTATACAACACCTTGAAAGGAAAGACGAGTGTTCTCATTAGCTTAGTGTACAACACCTTCAAGGGGAAGACAGTGCACTCAATATCCTAGTGTACAACACCTTGAAAGGGAAGACAATGCACTCAATATCCTAGTGTACAGCACCTTGAAAGGTGAGACAGTGCACTGATTTTCCTGGTGTACAACACCTTGAAGGAGAAAACAGCGCACTCATTAATCTAGTGTACAACACCTTGAAAGGGAAGACTGTGCACTCATTATCTTAGTGTACAACACCTTAAAAGGGAAGACAGTGCACTCACTATCCTAGTGTACAACACCTTCACGGGGAAGACAGTGCACTCATTATCTTAGTGTACAACACCTTGAAAGGGAAGACACTGCACTCATTATCTTAGTGTACAACACCTTGAAAGGGAAGACAGTGCACTCATTATCCCATTGTACAACACATTGAAGGGGAAAGCAGTGCAGTCATTATTCTAGTTTACAACACCTTAAAAGAGAAGAGAGTGCACTCATTATCTTGGTGTACAACACCTTGAAAGGGAAGACAGTGCACTCATTATCCTAGTGTACAACACCCTGAAAGGGAATACAATGCACTTAGGGACACAGGTAGACAGTAGTCTCATCTTCAATAACCGCTACAACAGTCAGGAAATCCTTCTGTGTGGCACACCTCATCACTAAGGGCTTTTCATCTGTATAAAAGGACGTCATTGTCCCACTGTACTCATCCCTCATTAGACCCATTATAGACTACAACGCCCCATTTGGTATTTACCTCTCAAGACATCTGCAAAAACTGGAAAGGCCGCAGAAATACCTCACTAAAAGAATCACAGGCCTAAAGTAGATGCCCTACACTGACCACCTTAAAAAACTTCAGCTATACTCTGTCGCATATCGTCTACTCAAAGGCGATCTCTGCTTAACATACAAGGCCATGTTAAACCCAGAGCTGTTGGACGTACTGCACTTAAAGAAATCCCAATCCCTCAGAGCCACACGCTCCAGGGATCTAAACCTTGTCATCACAATAAACAAAACATGCTGGAGGGATAGGTTCCTGACCCAGAAACTCCCCAGACTCTGGAATAGACTGCCCATGCATGTCAAGCAGAATGCCTCTTTGGCCCTCTTCAAAAGGAACCTTGACGATTGGATGGGAGAAAGGAAATAGCCAGGGAATTGTTATGGCTAGTCTTGTATAGACCCTAGGGCCGATAGCCTAGTACCAACCTATGAACCTATAGACATTATCCTAGTGTACAATACCTTAAAAGGGAAAATAGTGCATTAATTATTTCAGTGTACAACACCTTGAAGGGGAAGACAGTGCACTTATTATCCCAGTGTACAACACCTTGTAGGGGAAGACAGTGTACTAATTATCCCAGTGTACAACACCTTAAAATCGAAGAAAATGCACTTATCCTAGTATACAACACCTTGAAAGGGAAGACAGTGCACTCATTATCCTAGTATACAGCACCTTGAAGGGGAAGACAGTACACTCGTTATCCTAGTATACAGCACCTTGAAGGGGAAGACAGTGCACTCAATATCTTGTATACAACACCTTGAAGGGAAAGACAGTGCACTCTCAGTATCGTAGTATACAGCACCTTGAAGGGGAAGACAGTGCACTCATTATCCCAGTGTACAACACCTTGAAAGAGAAGACAGTGCACTCATTATCCCAGTGTACAACACCTTGAAAGGGAAGACAGTGCACTCATTATCCCAGTGTACAACACCTTGAAAGGGAAGACAGTGCACTCATTATCCCAGTGTACAACATCTTGAAAGAGAAGAGTGGGCACTCATTATCCTAATATACAACACCTTGAAAGGGAAGACAATGGACTCATTATCCCCTTGTACAACACCTTGAAAGGGAAGACAGTATGCTCATTATCCCAGTGTACAACACCTTGAAAGGGAAGACAGTGCACTCATTATCCCAGTGTACAACATCTTGAAAGAGAAGACAGTGCACTCATTATCATAGTATATAACACCTGGCTATAAGTGGGAGTCAGTGTGGCACAAATTGTTTTCGGGATCTAATGGCAGATCTAGGAATTTAAAAAGGGGAGGGGTGCATTTTGGAAAGTAGACCAACAGGAAGTGTGTGGGGTGATAAACAGAGATGAAATAGTGTCCTAGGCAAAGGGTCCTAGTGCCCTGGTTCCCTCCATCTTGACCTTTACACAATATTCAGATTACTTTTTCTTACCTGTTCTCATATTATTATTTTATTCTGCAGCTTTTTCATGCAACCCTTCAACATGCTGTAAGTATCAAGCAGTGCACTATAATAACTAGAATAAATAAGTGGATTACGACAGGACAGTTGTGTAGGTAAATTTACTGTAACAACAGATGTTCAAATGATCCCTGCTGCAGTAGTCTAAGCTATTTGTTTTATATCCTACAAAGCTTCATTGCACCTTCCACTCACCCAAACCATTAGATTGAGCTGAGCTGGCTAAAAAAACAGGTTTGGCTGCCAAGACTGTCTGAGCCTTCATGCCAACTGACAGAGGGAGGCTGAGCCCTGAGAAGACATTGCTAGGGATAAAAAAAAGCCTACACACTGGAATAAAAAACACACAAAAGAAAAGGGGGGTGGTGGGGTGGAGGAAGTTGCTACTGTAGCAGTGATCATTCAAACATCTAGTGCCATGGTAAATTTATTTATACAACTGCACTGTGTTCTTCATATTGACCATTGCTATGATAGCCTAAGCTGCATGGGTAGATTTCCGTAGCTTAGAAGAACTGGGAGGTGAAAGAAGGAATGGCCTTAACAAAACTTAACCTAGACCTGGAGAAGGAATCTGGCTTGTTGTGCTTTGTAAAAGTGTGTACAGAGGACCAAGTTGCTTCTTCTAGAATACTTCTATAATTCAACCCTTCCCAAAAAGCCATAGATGAAACTAAATCATGATAGAATATGGCGTGACCCTGCCTGAAATAATTTTATTGTGGTGGGAATAACAAAAGGTAATAGCCCAAAATATCCCATTTGTTAATAGTCTGCTTTGACACAGGTTGTCCCTTCTCCTTATTTTAACAAGAAATGAACAACTGAGTGGAAGTCCTGAAACATTTTGTAATGTCAATATAGTACATGAACTGTCTGCGTACATTCAAGGCATGAAGTATCCTTTGTCCCTCATGTTGGGGCTCAGGGAATAACACATGGATATGGATAGTTTGGCTTTAAGTAAATTTGAATGGCACTTTAAACATAAAAAAAGGATTACTTCGGAAGGAAACTCTGTCCTGTGGAAAATGAAATAAGGCTGAACTTATTCTTCTTGCAGAGGTCACATCAGAGCAAGGAATACATTTCTTTTCCATCTTAAGAACCTCGAGTCAGCCAGATGAGCTGGTTTAAACGGAGCAAGTGTTAGCTTCTCTAACACAAAATTAATGTCTAAAGGAGGAGACACTGGTTTTCTTGGAGGTCTGTTATGTAAAACCCCCTATAAAAATAAGTTGACATGGGAATGCCCTGAAAAAGGGGGATCCATGGGCAGACATGCTGAAATGGCAAACAAATTAACCTTGAGAGAGGAGTAAAATATTGTCAGACAAGTGACACACTACTCTGAATGGGTCCTGGTTATGTTTTTGACACCAACTAGATTTTCCATTTCCTAATATATGATTTTGTAGAATCGGGCTTTCTTGCCTCCAGTAGTACCTCCTGCACATCTTCAGTAAACAAGTACCGAAAGAGTCCTAAGACCCTAAGATCCAGGTAATCAGTTAAAGTTATTTGAGGGTGGGATATATAAAATGTCCCTGGTCTTTCCTTTTTTTTTAAACAAGAAGCACCTTTATTAAATTATCACTTATGACACAGGCAATCATACATTTATATAAATGAAAACAAACCATATTGACATATTTTCAGTTGCAAATATTATACATCACTTATAATCTATCCAGTCATTATCGATCAAATTATAAAGTTCATTCAGTTCCTGCCTTCCCTGAAACCTCATTCTTCCTCCAAAACATTATTCTGCATATATTGTTCCCACCATTTCTGTTTTTTCCATGTAATTTGTTCCTACCCTTTTCTAAAGCTCCCACTTCCAGTTGTTTTATCTCTGTTACTGTATTCACTACTTCTAGTACACTTGGTTTAGACTTTGACTTCCATTTCCTAGTAACTGTTTTTTGACAGCCACCAGAATTAAACTCAGCAATGCCTTACTATGTCAAAGCAATTCCAGTTCTGTATCACAGATCAAAAAATCATTTCCTTAGTTACACCAATTTGCTCACCCATTATTTCTGACAGAGTAGTCTGCAGGGAATTTTTAAAGTCTGCCAACTCATTACAATCCAAAAAATATGTTCCCTTTTACCTCTTTTGTCTGTGTTCTTGTGTGACTGGATCCAATCTGTGAGGAAACTTGTAGTAATTGCCCCTGGCCAATTCCAAAAGAAGGAATAAGCACTGTTGCCTGGGCCAGAAGGGAGTCATCACAATGCTCTTAGGGGATTCCTTCTGAATTTTCAGAATTACCTTCAATATCAGAAAGGGTAGAAAAGCATACAGGAATATTCCTGTCCAAGGAAAGGAAAAAGTGTCCGTCTTCCAGGCCTTCTGCATGAAGTCTTGGAGCAGAATTTTCCCAGCTGATTGTTCATTGGGAAGGTGAAAAGACCTACTTGAGATACTGCCCACAGATTGATCAAATCTAGTTTCCATTCACGAAGGTCTATTTTGTCATTCCCAGCTTGTCTGCCACATATAACAGAATGTAGGATGTAGAGTGAGATTCTGCTGTAAAACTATATCCCATGATAACATGTCTAGTCTGCAAAGGAAGTGAGACCTGGTTCTCCCTCATTTTTTTATGTGCTACAACTTGAAGTGGTCCTGGGAACCAAAGGTGATTTAGAGAATTGAGTGCCTTGTTAAGGGAAAACTCCTTTACATTTATGTGTTTGTGTTTGTGTCAGTACTTGTTGTCCCAGATACCTTGCACTTATCCCTCAAGCAAAGTGCAAGGTAACTGGTGACTGACTGTTTGTAGCAGGAGGGGAGAGGGAAGTACCTAGATTCAGAGAACTTGATGTCTCCACCAAGTGATTTATCTTCTCACACATCCCAGAACTGGAATCAGAGAAGGTAACAGGTATTGGTGCTGGGACTAAAGAGACTTCAGATACCATTGTATCTTTTCATGAGAATCATAGATGCAGTGAGACTCAGAATCCTGATGTATTCCCTCCCTTGCCCATTAGAGGATCCCAACAGTCGCCAAAGACATTGCTAACCCCCAGCCCATAGTGGCTGTATGTATAACACCAGAGGGATCAGGGAAAAACTCTGGAATAGATGTAAATGTAAATATATTTTTTCCAGTGGAAGAAATGCTCTTTGTACTGAGGTTCTCTTGGAATCCCGGACTGCATATGAGATCTGTCACCAAAGAGAGAGACTCCTGACACTTTGAAAAAGAGTCTGCATAGATAAACAAGGCATCTAAATATAGAAAAATGTGGATACCGTGTAGCCTGTAATGTGCTATGTCTGGAGCTAGACACTTTGTGAACACTCTTGGGGAAGTGGATAGCCCAAAGGGTAAGGCAGAGAATGTTTAATGTGATCCAGATACATAAAACCTTAAGAAACATCTGAAGCCTTAATAGATAGGAATGTAATGATAAGCATCTTTTAAATATAAGGTTACAAAAAATCTCAAATGAGTTTGAAGGGGTAAGAGATTATGTTGTTAAAGGATCTTGAACTTGGGCACTGTCACAAACTGGTTTAAGATAAAGGTCCATAACTGATCTCCAGGCATTTTCTTTGTTTTTTGTCTGAAATATTCTTGAATGAAAACCTCTTCCCCACTGAGAAAAAGGAATTATCTCTATTACCCCCTCCTGGTAAAGCATGTGTTGTAGGACAGGAGGGAACAGAGGGGTTTGGTCTGGGGATGTGGAATAATTCCCTGCAAAGGAGGGATTTCTTCCCACTAAGTCAGTCTCAGAACCTGCTTGTGTGAAACAACCTGTTTCCAAAAAGAGAGAAATGGCATGGGACATGGCTCCTTACATACTCATTCTGACTTTTTTTATTGTTTTTTTGTTCGGGGGGGGTTCCTGTTCTCTTTTTCTTTTAGGTGGATTTTTGGGAAGAAAAGTAGTAGTTTGTTTTTTTTGGGGGGATTATGCATCAGTTGTGCATTACAAAGCCAGGTTGTCTGATATGCATATCACATGATCAGGTTGTAGATGCACAGTACCAAAGGGCTTTGGCTGACTACGTTTGCAAATGACTGCAAGCTAGGAGCAAGGAGCAGTTAAATTCCCAAATGACTTAGCCATCCTGCAGAAAGGTTTGTCTTAAATAAATAACTAGCGCCAAAGTCATGTTTTGAAACTAAATGCCAAAAAATGCATTATTGTATCCTTTGGGAAGCCATATACCCCAGGGAAAAAAGGAAATTGGGTAAGTTTAAAATGGCCCGCAAGAGCAGCTAGCCTAGTACCTAGCTATGAACTTTGTGAGTGTGGAGTCATTTGCATGTTGTATTAGGGAGGTCTGTTGTGTGTGAATATGGGAGGGGGTGTTGATGAAAATGTCAAAGAGGAGGGACCAAGGCTAGAGCCTTGTGGTACGCTGTTGGTGACTGGGAGGTATAGAGAGAGGATAGAGGGCCATTTTACAGACTGATACCTTTTGAACAAGTACATTTTGAACAATAGAAGGGTGGGCTGAGATAGACCTAGTAAGGACATTTAAAACAGAAGCTTGCTGTGACAAATGCTGTTGAAGGCTTTAGACAATCTAGAAATAAGGAGTAGACTAGTTGTTATTTCTAGTGTTATTGACAATGTCTATCAAAGTTATAATTGCATTGTTAGTACTGTGGGAGGGACAGAAGCCATGTTATGTGGGGGATAGGTGTTCTTCCTACAGGAGATGGTTTAGCAATTGTTTTTGAATACATTTTTCAAGTATTTTTTTTTGTGGGGGATAAGATTGCTATAGGTCTAAAGGTAATGATGTCTGTTGAATTTCCTCCTTTGTGTAGAGGGATTATGTGTGATTTTTTTTTCCAGAGAGAGGGAATGTGGGATTCCTGGACTGACCTATTTATAAGAATTGAAGCAGCATAGGCAATGTTTTTGTTTGCTATTTTAATGTGCTAACCTGGAAGGTCATCAGCTGAAGTAGACCATGGTCGAGTTTCCTTAAGTGCAGTTTTGTATTGGTTGTTGGCACAGGTTTGAAGTTGAAAGTGGTGATTTGTGGCTGTTGGGCAGGGTTGGGATTAGATGTTGGGGAATCCTTGGTTAATGATGTTGTACTGTCTAAGAAATAAAGAGTTGAATTCTGTTACAGTTTTGATTGGTGAGTTATTGGGAGAGAGGTTAGAGTTGAATTTTTGGATGGGATGTATGCTTTCTTTAATTACAGACCATCCTTTTTTATGCTTCTGTTTACTGTTGTTCTTAATGTTGTTGTAGCATAGTTTTTTGTCTTCATTTGTTTGTTTGTTTTAGTATGGTTGCAGAGCACTCTAAAGTTTTCAGGATATTGTGTTTTTTTTGGCCGTTCTTTCCATCCTTTTTCTCTATCCTGCATTAGCATTCTATTCTTTTTGGATAACCAAATTGCAAAAGCTGCAAAAATATTTAGGAAAGTTGTATTGAATTCATTTACAAATTCATCTAAGAGGAGGATTTTTAGGATGTTCCAGGAAATAGTTGATAGGGTAGTAATAAATACTGCTCTGTTAAACTTGAACAGGTTGTGTGTTGTTTTATAAACATGCTGTTTAAGTGGATGTGAGAGATGTTTGATAGTATAGATTGGGAGATGGTCACTGAGGGAGTCTGAAATTCTACCTGTGGTGGTGAGTGTGGTAGGGTCTGATATTAGGATCCAGTCTAATAAGAAATTTGATGTCTTGCTATAATGTGTAGGGCTATTAATTATTTGTGTTAAACCATATGAGTTCAGCAAGTTAGAGGTAATGTCCAACCAATTTATATTGACATCACCAAGTAGTATTTTTTCTTGTGGAATAGTTGTGGATATCCAATATATGATATTTTCCAGTGTAGCTGTATTGTCACAAGGAGGGATGTAAAGGACAGTAATGCATATGTGTTTATTTTCAGGAAAGTAATAAGACGCTTTGCTGAATTTAATTTTGGTATTGGTTTGTTGTAGAGGGAAATGTGGTAGTTGTTGGAAGATATTAAAGCAGTAAGACCACCTTTTCTCTGTATATGGTCAATACAGATGATACTATGAAATGACAAACTGAAAATATTTTATTTAGCAGTTGTATCCGCTGTAAAGGACTTCATCAGAATAAAAGATAGCCAATATGCCAGTACTTGTATAGTGAAAAATCAGATGGCAAACATAAAAATTTCATGTGACATTTAATATCAGCTGATGTAATATACCAAGTTACAAATGCTGTGACGATATAAAAATAATAAAAACATCACTGTTCATTAAATAAGACAGGTTACTTCAATTTCCTTTCCTTTAGAAAGCATTTTAAATTAACCATGTCATTCAAGTTGGGTGTTTTATTTGTTGTAAATGAAGATGCATATGTACTTGATCAAACTAGAGGATATAGTTCTGAAACAAAGGCTGATGAAACGTTCTTTACTTGTAGTCAAAGTCAACAAAGAAATCAAGTGTGTCTATGATTTGATTGATGCCTTTTGCTAGGCCTTCTGTTACGGTTACCAGGAGGCGTGCATTTCTGAGTGGCCTGTAATTACCAACAGCTGTAGAAGGGCAACTTTTAAATGCTTTCTTAGACAAAATCAATAACTTTTATTTGGCCTTTGACTAAAGAAATCTTCAAAAAGTTTGAAGAAAATGTGAAAAGAAAGAAAGAAAGAAGCAGCTTTCAGTCCTGTATTCCAAAATTTTGAAGAACATTTTCAATAAACAGTTATACTTTTATAGCAAACAGTAATAGTTGTGACATAATTCATATAAATGAAGACCCTTGAAAGAAGCCAGTGGGAGGGCAGTAGCCAGGGCAGGCAGCAGGTCAGACATAAGAGGAATGCCCTCCCCTTGTAATCATTTTTGTCTGAATGCCCCTGACCCTCTCCCCTTCTCCTTGGCCTTTTTTTCCTTTACCTTATTTGAGGAAAGTTAGTTTTTTCAAAGACAGTTAGTTTGAACTGACCAGGGACCTCTGAGTAGAAGCGATAACTGTTTCAGGCTACAAAACTGAATCTTAAGACCTTCCAAAATTTAACCCCAGGTCAAATGGTCCTAGCAGGTATTATACTAGGCCACTTCCTTTCATTGGATGTAATAGAAAGGGTTTCCACAGAAGAGTAAAGAAAAATAATCTTTTTTAAAACTGTTCTTTGTTCCAGGAAAGACAGACCTTGATCCAAGCTAAGCAGATTCCTTATTGTAAAAAGATCCAAAGGTTAACGCTGTAGACCCTGCTTCTTTTGCTATTAAGAGAAGTGCTTATGGCCATCTTAGATATGAAGGGACTGTTGGCAACTGAGGCATTATAAGAATGGAAAACATTGTGTAACTGAAGTTTACAAAAAAGGAAAACATTTGCACGAGGCAAGCCAGGCTCCCTAATGAAATGTCAGCACTTGTTATGCCAAGTGCCAACAGAGTGAAAAAAAATGTGAAAATACAGTAGAAATGCAAGTCTGGAACATTGCTCTTCTCCGTTAAACTTCTTTTTTTGCGTGTGGGGGGGGTCAACCCCCATGTACCCCACTAACTTAAATATACCAACTCCAAGATCACCATACCTTGGAGAAACGTGTGTATTCCTAGAAATGATCATCTCAGACTTAAGGGGTATATATATATATATATATATATATATATATATATATATATATATATATATGTGTGTGTGTGTGTGTGTGTGTAAGTCTGTTTTTTGGCCATCTACTGTCCATGTTTCAGGACTCTTTAGGACTCACTATTGCTGGTTCCAACATTTCAAATGGTTGCAGGCAAGGCTGAATGTATTCACCATGTCGGGAGCACAGTTCTGCTTCTGAAAATCACTCAACTTTAACTTTCATGTCAACAAAGAAAAGACACAGAATGTGATTAAATGGGATAACAAATATTGCCATATCCCATGCCAAAGTTGGTTTGCTGTGAGGCCTGTATGCTGATATGAAGGCAGACCACTTTTACATCCTCATATACAAGGGAAGAAGGGCAGAACATTATTCGGGCTCATTGGCAGTACAGGGCACTTCCGTGTCACCTTTTTGGGCTTTCCACTGCTTTCAGGATATGTACATAATAATTAACTCTAGTTTCTGCCTACTTCAGGCTAGTGTTACCCTTCCAAGGATGACTGTCTGAACTTCCAAGATGGCTGTACATTGACAAGCAACATAACTTCATCTCTCCTAGTGTGAAAACAGAAGCTGAAAAAAGAAGTGCCACTGAAAATGTTTTTTTGGTTAAATTCATTTACTGGCCTGGGATGTCAGCATAAAAAGAAAGTTGGAAAACCTGAAAGAAAATCAATCAGAAAAGGTGAAGAGTATCTTGTAAGGATTCTGCAGCTGTTCAGCAAAAAGCAGTTCAAGCTTCAGCTTTGGGTTAAGAGATGGCTTCCAGTAATTTAGAGGGAAAGTAAATCAAATGTACTCAGAGGTGATTAATGTAAACGAAACATTGAAGGGCTATATCAATTTAAACAACAAAGGCTAAAATAAATAACAGAAGGTTTAATTAGCCATTCAGATAAACTGATAAAACTGCAAAAAATCAAGGTTCACGTGAGAAGAAAAGGTGTCCAAATATGAGGTTACTAAAGAACTGTGAGTTAGAAGAGAGTGCACAGGGGAAAACCTGAGATTTTCTGTAAATACAGTAACAGAAACTGGAAGGAACAGACTGTATTAATTTTTCTGAAAGCAGCTGGATCATGTACATTTAATTGAAAGCATCGACACACATCTAATAACTATTTCTGATCATGCACCAATAAAATGAAGGTAAAAAATAAGACACTGGCACTTTCCCACCTACCAGTTAAAAAGAGGAATTTACAGAATGTGCAGTGGAAATTATTTGAGAAATATTAGGGAAGTTAGAAATATCTTCAGAAGTTATTACTAGTGACTGGGATAAAATGAAAATGGAGTCTAAAATTAGAAATAAAAAGAGAAAAGATGATTAGTATTGCAGAATAAGATGAATCTCACAGAACATTTTGGCCATCTACTGTCCATGTTTCAGGACTCTTTAGGACTCACTATTGCTGGTTCCAACATTTCAAATGGTTGTAGGCAAGGCTGAATGTATTCACCATGTCGGGAGCACAGTTCTGCTTCTGAAAATCACTCAACTTTAACTTTCATGTCAACAAAGAAAAGACACAGAATGTGATTAAATGGGATAACAAATATTGCCATATCCCATGCCAAAGTTGGTTTGCTGTGAGGCCTGTATGCTGAAATGAAGGCAGACCACCTTTACATCCTCATATACAAGGGAAGAAGGGCAGAAGATTATTCGGGCTCAGTGGCAGTACAGGACACTTCCGGGTCACCTTTTTGGGCTTTCCACTGCTTTCAGGATATGTACATAATAATTAACTCTGGTTTCTGCCTACTTCAGGCTGGAGGGCATCCAGTGTTACCCTTCCAAGGATGACTGTCTGAACTTCCAAGATGGCTGTACATTGACAAGCAACATAACTTCATCTCTCCTAGTGTGAAAACAGAAGCTGAAAAAAGAAGTGTCACTGAAAATGTTTTTTTGGTTAAATTCATTTACTGGCTAGTAATTATACTGCGTGGATGTCAGCATAAAGAAAGTTGGAAAACCTGAAAGAAAATCAATCAGAAAAGGTGAAGAGTATCTTGTAAGGATTCTGCAGCTGTTCAGCAAAAAGCAGTTCAAGCTTCAGCTTTGGGTTAAGAGATGGCTTCCAGTAATTTAGAGGGAAAGTAAATCAAATGTACTCAGAGGTGATTAATGTAAACGAAACATTGAAGGGCTATATCAATTTAAACAACAAAAGGCTAAAATAAATAACAGAAGGTTTAATTAGCCATTCAGATAAACTGATAAAACTGCAAAAATCAAAGGTTTACGTGAAGAAAAAGGTGGCCAAATATGAGGTTTCTAAAGAACTGTGAGTTAGAAGAGAGTGCACAGGGAAAACCTGAGATTTTTCTGTAACAGAGAAACTGGAAGGAACAGACTGTATTAATTTTCTGAAAGCGCTGGATCATGTACATTTAATTGAAAGCATCGACACACATCTAATAACTATTTCTGATCATGCACCAATAAAAATGAAGGTAAAAATAAGACACTGGCACTTTCCCACCAACCTGTTAAAAAGAGAGGAATTTAAGGAATGAGCAGTGGAAATTATTTGAGAATTATTAGGGAAGTTAGAAATATCTTCAGAAGTTATTGCTAGTGACTGGGATAAAATGAAAATGGAGTCTAAAATTAGAAATAAAAGAGAAAAAGATGATTAAGAAGTAATAGAAGTTACTTAAGAGGGGCTGACAAAGGTTACAGTATTGCAGAATAAGGTGAATCTCACAGAACAGGAGAAGGAGCAAATGCAGAGTGCTACAGAGAAAGTAAGAGAATATCTAGGTAATATGCATGAGTTTAGAAAGACTGCAGTTACCAAATATTTTTTAATAACAACTCCAGAGCACAAAAACTGTTAGCATAATGGCTTAGGCAACAGAACATTGAAAGGGCTGTCACCAAACTTAAGGAACCTGTGGCAGGAAAAATAACCAGAGATCCTGTAGCAGTTTTAGAGATACTCCAGAAATGTTATGAAAATTTGTATAAAGCAGAGACCTGTGAAAATCAACAGAGTTCAAATGGAAATATTTATGGAAGACTTAATTATGTAAAAGTTAGAGGTAGACGAGGCTCAACAACTAACAGTTAAGATAGGAGGTGATGAAATAAAAGCAGTGTGTAATAAATTTTCCGGGAAGTCTCCAGGAACACATGGTATTCCTGTAGAAGGTTGGAAATTAGGAGAGAAGAAGGTGCTACAGATCTGGAAGATTTTGTTTAACAGTATTTTAAAAGGAGTGGAGACACCAACATCTTGGAAAAAAGGCTGTATTACCTAAAGATGGAAAAGTCCCTTCAGACCCAGCTTCATATAGATCCATTTCAATTTTAAACCACGATTATGAAGTGTTTGTCTATACTAGCTAAAAAATGGCAAAGGTGTTACCAAAATTGATGGATGTGGATCAGTGTGGTTTTGTGGGGGGAAGGCAAACATCTGACAACATTAATAGAACAACGATGATCCAGAGAGAAGAAGAATGAAAGAAAATACCTGTTTTGTTGGTGGGTCTTGATGCAGAGAAAGCATTTGCCAGAGTAAGCTGGGATTTTACGAGTAGGGCAATGGAAGCTTTTGTTTTCCCTGATACAAGTACTGTTAGTCAGAAAGATGTATAAGGAATTGAAGGCAAGAATTAAAGTGAGAGGGTTCCTCTCAGATAAGCTGTGCTTGAACAGAGGAAACAAGCAGGGGTGCCCTCTTTCCCCTTTGTTATTTTCTTTATATATAGAGGTGTTGGCAAAGAAAAATTGATTAAAAAAAATTTTAACTTTTGTACTGCATGTTATGCACATTATTGTAATGTTTATGCAAACTCCATTCTCAGGCCTTTTGTAAATTTCTAATGTTCTCATGTAAAGCACATTAATGTAATGTTTGCATAAAACTTCATTGTCAGATGTTTTTTGTAACTTTATAGTAACTATTTGGAGCTTTTCTCCTTGGGTCTCCACTGAAAACAGGCCACTGGCTCAGTTGGACTAACCCGGATAACAAATGACAAATAAATAAAAAAATAAGGGACTTGGGAATAAAAGGATGTAATTGGTATGGTAATCAAGAAAAATTGGCTTTATTTACAGATGATATTGTTTTGTACCTGATAAATCCAGAAAATGACATCTCAGTGTTAGTTTCAAGTCTTTTCAGGATATAAAATTAATGAAGATAAAACAAAGGCTATAGCCGTAAATCGTGTACCCACACACAAATTGGTTCAGCAATACCCATATTTATGGGGGCATGATAACATTATGTATTTAGGAGTCTGGATTAAAAAGGCTTCTGTTATGGCAGCTAAGTGTATGTGGGAAGAGACTAAACAAAAGAAAATACAAAAATTGAGAAACTGGCAACTCTTATTTATGGATATGGATAGTAAGATACAAGCAGTGAAAATGTTTTTTGTCCTTTTAGTCTTGTATATGGGTTAGGCATACTTTTATCAACCCAAGGTGAAGTTGTGGGCAATAATTAATAAAGAAATGAAGGAATTTATCACGGAGGTAAAGAGAGCAAGATGTAAGTAGGATACGTTCATCCTTCCAATAGAACAAGGTGGTTTAGGTTTACCTGATTTGAAGGGGTATTTTAGAGCTACACAGTTAAGGCTGATGTATGTAACACAAGCTGAAGGTTATAATTCAAAGCTGAAAGGGATGGTGATGAAGCAAGGGGGATGTACAAGAAATAGCGAGAACAATAGTGGCATTTTGAATACAGATACTTAAGGAGAATAATAAAAACCATACAGAATTATATTCATGAAGTAGCAGAAATGATTCTATGAACTAAGCCAATACAAGAATGGAGAAAGGAGATTTTGCCAGTATCGATGACTACAAATAGGGGTACAGAAAATATGCAAGAAGGGGTTAGAATTTTGCTGCAGAAACCTGGCAAAGGAACCAAGATACTGGGAGGAAATAACTAAATCAGGAAATGTAATAATGTGGGACGAGGCAAGGAAGACATTTGGATTGCAGGCTAAACACTGCCTTCCCTACCAGTGCTTGATCTCAGAGTACAGGCAAGGTGAAATAGGGAGATTTTAAGTGAAAGACATGCTCTGGTAGAGTTTTAGTTGAATCTGGTACAGAAGCAGCTGTTAAGAAAAAGGATAATAAGTCGAGCATATAAAATATTGCATGATAACTATAAAAATCAATCAGAGGATGTTGGAAAAGATTATGAAGAGAACCTGGAAAAGAAATGTACAAGAATACAATATGAAGGGGTACGTATGGCTGCCAAGTATGCAGCCAAGTCCAGAAGTTTTAGGATCTTTGCTTGGAAGTGTTTGCATAGGTATTTTTAGGTATAGGTATTTTTATACTCAAAAGTCTGTTTGAAAGAGGGCTAGATAGCTGTGTGCTTGGCTAGATAAAGGGCTGGAAACCAGGAGGGATCGGGTGGAAGGACATTTAACCAATCTGCTGAGAGAGGCGGTGGTACTATGGGGCCCAGGGTGGGGTTAGATGATGTAAGGGGATGATGTAATCAGTATAGATGTAGGTGCCAATCAAACTTGGAGACAAGTATTTGCCCCCCTTTTTCTCACTCCTAACAGCAAAAGGAAAGCCCAAGTCCCAAATGAGTAGTAGAAAACATTTTCAAAATACATGAAAGTTACTGTTTAAGTCTGTACACATCATGAGGTAAAAAACATTTTCAAACTTCTGACAGTTACTGTATAGGTTTGTTCACATCTTGAGATGAAAAAAAGAAGAAGTAAAAACAAGAATAAACACAGTGGCTTGTTTCCTGTGTTACTAGTTCAACATGTGAAATGTACCAGAGTAGATGCAGTGATCTACAGATCTAATTTCTTGATTCACTTTTTCATATTTACTCTACCAAGACAAAAATGCCTTTTTGTATACTTCCAGTTCACATCAATACTGCTTTATGGTGTACAGAACTTTTTTGGGTCTGGCTTCTTTAACGAAGTGACTTACCAGCTAATAATAGGCAGTATGAGACTGGCCAATGAGTTATTAACAAAATAACATTAGGATTGTTAGTCCATGATGTCCTGCAGTGGAGAAATTAATCTTTGTTTGCCACTCATTATTCTTATTTTCAAATGTATGCTTATGTTTTCATAACTGAGAGACCTACATTTTATTGAGATGTATGATGTGAAACCTCAATGTAGGAGACAGGACGATTCGCTGTAGTCACCACCCAATTGTTGGAAATGATATGGTAAAAATATCCACAGCTCCAGGCTAGTTGCTCAGCATAATGCATCCGAGATTATCCAAGTGCAACTAACTCTGGGCAATACTGCAAACCAAATTGCAGCTTGCTACAGATCCCCCACCATGTCCCAGGATTCCCACTCCTCTTTTCTTGATGTACTGGAAGATATTAGGGTTCAACCAAACACCCTAATAATGGGCGACTTCCACTACCCCACCATTAACTGGGAAAACTACCCGTGTACCAACTCCTTAGCTTAACGCTTTCTGGAATTCATAAACTCCAATGCCCTGGATCAACTTATCCACACCCCCACCAGGGGAAACAATATCCTAGACCTAGTCATTACCAGCATGAGTGACCGGTGTTCCACACCTGAAGTCAACTCCTCATTGGTCCGATCCGAACATAAGCTAATCACCCTTGATATCCACATCCCGTCCCCACCCCCCATTAAGGAAACCACAGTAAAAAATTTACCCAAAGCCAACTTCATGCTTCTTAAGACAGAAGTTGTGAACTTCATGACACCCATGCAGAGGGACAATCCACAACTGCTGAATCCTACACAAATGCACTCTATAAGCACTTACACGAGTGCATGGATCATGCTATCTCGAACAGAACCAAGACGCTATCCTCCAAAAAAAGGAAGCCAATCTGGTGGTCCCCTGACATAAACAAACTGTACAACAGAAGGAAGAAACTGTTGCAAAAGAGAGTAAAATCCCATGAGTGGAGGAGCTCCCTGGTCAGCCTCAGTGAGAAGCTGAGATCCCTTATAAGATCCTCCAAAGCTAGCTATGAAAACAAAATCGCCACTAATTCCAAGGACAACCACAAAGCATTCTATAGCTATGTCAAGAATCTCAATGGCAACACCCAGATCTGCTCTGAGTTACAGCACAAAGGCAAGAAAATTACAGAACCAACTGATAATGGCAACATCCTGGCAGATAGGTTCAGTGCTAACTTTACCCCCCTCTCATCCCCTAAATGGCCCATATGTATACAGGAAGAATGAAGAGTCCCTGTAATCACAACTATGCAGGTAAAAGCTGCACTCTCTAAAGCCAAAAACACAGCATACATGGGACCGGACAACATCCCAGGCTGCGTTTTACATGAACTTCAGAACGAACTGGCTCCCCACTTAAGCACCATGTTCAATAATAGCCTCGCATCAGGCTTTGTGCCCACTGATTGGCGCACAGCAACAGTTATCCCACCCCACAAAGGGGAAGCCACCACTGATCCCAGGAACTATCGACCTATTAGCCTGACGAGCCTGGTCTGCAAGGCCATGGAACGTGTCGTCGTGGAACTCATAAACAAAGACACTGGTAACCTCCAAACTCTGGATCCCACCCAGTTTGGGTTTGTGAAAGGCAGATCATGCCTCCTGAACCTGATCGACTTCTTTGAGGCAGTCACCAAAGCCGTAGATGAGGGTAAGGTGGTTCACACTGCCTAGCTTGACCTCGCCAAGGCTTTCAACACCATCCCCCATTCTGGAATTATAGCTAAACTCACTAAACTAGGTATAAATCTCTACGTCACAAGATGGGTTGCCAACTGGTTCACTGACAGAACCCACACTGTAAAAGTTGCAGACTCCAAATCTGACCTTAAAGCAGTGACAAGTGGAGTACCACAGGGTTCTGTCCTGGGACCTCTCCTGTTTGGTATCTACTTCTCTGAAGTACAGGCTAACACAGAAGGCCTCTGGCTAACGAAGTTCGCAGATGATTGCAAACTAGGAACCATAGTCAAATCCCCAAATGATGTGGACATCCTACAGAAGGGCCTGGATGAAACAGATGCCTGGTGTCAGAGCCATGGCTTCAAGCTCAATGCCAAAAAGTGCAGTGTCATCCCCTTTGGCAAAAACTCTGTACCCATGAACTACCACATAGGCAACAATCTACTTAACACCGAATGCGTAATAAGAGATCTTGAGACCCAGGTGGACAGTAGTCTCTCCTTTGATAGTCACATCGCAACAGTAGTCAGGAAGGCCTTCTACATGGCACACCTCATCATAAAAGGGTTCTTAAGCAGGAAAAAAGAAGTCATTGTTCCCATCTACTCGACACTCATTAGACCCATTATAGAGTACAACGCCCCTTTTGGAATGTACCTCACAAGACATCGGCTGCAGCTGGAAAGGCCACAGAAGTACCTCACAAAAAGGATTACTGGCCTCAAACAAATGCCCTACACTGACCGCCTCAAAAAACTCCAGCTTTACTCCGTAGCATATTGCCTACTCTGAGGTGATCTTTGCCTAACATATAAAGCTATGTCAAACTCAGAGCTGTTGGACATGCTGCACCTAAAGAAATCCCAGTCCCTCCAAGCTGCATGCTCTAGGGACCTAAACCTTGTCACCACAATAAACAGGACATGCTGGAGGGATAGATTCCTGTCCCAGAGACTTCCCATACTCTGGAACAAGCTACCCATCTATGTCAAGCAAAGTTCCTCATTAGCACTCTTCAAGAAAAATCTTGATGAGTGGATGGGAAATAGGAAATACACCCCGGGGATCACTTCTGTGTCTCTGCTCAACAGTGGCACAGGAAAGTAACTTTCTTGGGTGGTGTAAGCCAGGGCACCTTGATGGCTAGGCTTGCGTAGGCCCTTGGGCCGATAGCCTAGTACCTACCTATGATCCTATGATCTTTCTGTTTGTTTTGTAATCTACTGTAAATGTTAGAGCCATGCTTCTTTTTCTTTTATTCTCCTTTGAGTCCTGATGTTGGTTTCTGCTGAGCCCTAGGAGTCTCTAAGGGGATTCCTCAAAATGGGATTCTCTACCTTCTTTAAAGTTCTGATGTGGTTGAAGATGGAATTCAGTACTCTATTGCTGTACCCCCTAGCTAGGAAGTCTTTAGGCTGATTAGATTTGTAATGAGATCTCTAAGCTCTTTGGAGACGTATGCAATTCTTATCCCTTGAGATTTTACATTTCTCTTAGTGATCTGTTAATGTGTGCCTTTGCTGTGCAACAGCATATTAGCTCTGGTTGGTTTTCTGAACAGGTTATTGGAGAGGCATTTGTTTCCGGTGTGCTTAGATATC
The DNA here is from genome assembly GCF_019279795.1 of Protopterus annectens. Taxonomy (NCBI): domain Eukaryota; kingdom Metazoa; phylum Chordata; order Ceratodontiformes; family Protopteridae; genus Protopterus; species Protopterus annectens. Next base: position 1,151,328,878 of record NC_056747.1, on the reverse strand, counting down.
ATTATGTCTAAAATGCTGATCAATGACTTGCTGTGAGAGGATGTGAATCTCAGGAAGCTACTGGAATTACTGATATGTTTGTAAAGGTTGTATGGGTTCATCCCCCTCCCAGATGATAAAAATGCCATAAATGAAACAAAGATAGCATTTCATTTGATGCAAAATAGGGGCTCTGGTACATTGCCTCTTCCTCCTCCTGTTTTCCAAGAGGCACATTGACCATGCTTGGGACCATGGCAGCCCCTGTAGCTATTCCAATAATCAGTTTATAAAACCTGATCCTTTGTTGACTGCTGTGTCTGGCTTCTAACTTATCAGATCCAACTCAGATTTGACACTGCACAGTTCCTTCAGACTTCAAACTCACCAGGCTCTGTCTTCCTTACCCACAATCCCCCACTCCTCACCCTGCTTTTCAGCAGCTCAATCTGGTTCCACCTAGACGTATACTTTCAAAAAGTTTATTGTATTGCTTGTTTGAGTCTCTATTTTGCATCCCTTGTCCCTCTTTTAGTGTTAGCAATAGTAGTGATGTGTATCAAAGGTCATTAGGTAGGTATGTAGGTAGCTGTGCTTTAAGTATTTCATTCTGTAGCTTGGTTTCCCACGTTTTGGGATTGTCTTTGCTGTAGTATTTGTCTTTCTCAAAGTGTTTAGCCTTAATGGTTTTGTGTAGGGTAGTTGCAGTAGTATTTTTCTAAGTTTATGCCTTTGTGTATTTTCCTTTCTGTTGTTTTTATGTTTTTGGACTGTGGAAAAAGGCTTTAAGAAGTGCATTTCCTGTGGGCAAAAGTTCCCATTACAGGACACACATGATTGCTGTGTCTATTATTTGGAAGCAGCACATCTGGATTTGGCATGTTTCATTTGTGAGGGGTTTGGATCCAGGAAGATCAACGAGCATTGGGCCAAGTTGATACTCAAGGGCCTTCTTCACTGTGGCCCTTTGCCAGCATCTTCTGCCTCTCCTTCGACTGTAAGGGCTGGGTCCGGGAAGCATTATTCTCAGGACTCCAAATCTTCCAAGGGGGATCAGTAAAGGTCCTCCTCTGCTTCTGTCCCTGGTCCTTCTTCCTTGGGCTCACCAGACTCGATGATGCCATGATTATGGGTCTCTTGGCTGCCCCAGCACCTACACGATCTCCCTCAGTGCTGAACACCAGTAAGACTCTATCAATGGCTCTGAGCCATTTTAGCCTCTTTCATGTTAAAGGGGCTCCTTCAGGTAAAACATCTTCTTCTTTTTCTCCATCTGCAGTGCCAGAGCTGTCACTGGAGTTGTCTCATTTCCCACCCAATTTCTGAGTCTCCCCAACTCAGATCTGGCAGCCTAGTTTGTCCACTTTGAAATGGCCCTGCAAGCCCTCTTTGGTAGCTTCATCCATTTGGTGATCATAGTCAGTAAGCAGAATTAACGCTTCTGACCTGAAGCAGCTGATGACGTCCTTTTTACAGACTCAGATGCAATTAGGCCTTATCCCTTTGGGTCCAGGTATGGTTCCCAGATCTTTGGTTTCATCTCCATCCTTCTTCCTCAGCAGAGCTTCCAGCCTTTTTCCCTGTCCCCCAGCATCACCAGAGTGGGAAGTTTCAAGCAAGAGGAGATGTATGAGGAAACAGCTGCCTCCATGGAGGAGTCTTTCACAAAGGATACTGCCCTGAGAAAGGAGAGAGGTCCCCTAAGTCTCAGGATGACGCCTTTTTTGGCAATCTATTTGAGCTGCTTCACCAACGAGAAGGCTGGACAATCAAAGTTTCCTCTCTGGAGGAGTCATTATTTTTAGAGTCCTCTGACATGGGTCCATTCATGTCTTGGATGGTTCCTCCTCTGGTTGCATTTATAGACCTAGTGTCCCAGAGGGTGTTGGAGGAAAATAACATGGTGGAGTCCATCCCTAAGAGGGCTGATGAGATTTTTCACACCCCTAGGGCCAGACGCATTGGAGTAATGGTCTGTAAGTGCTATTGTTTTGGTAGCTGCCACCATGAAGGAGATCTCTGAAGAGAGCTATTTAGTCCATCCCCCTAATAGGGAGTATCAAACTTTGGGATCATTTAGGGAAGTGCTGCTATGCCTCAGCTACATTTGCGTTAGTGGCACTTAATTACTTATCGCACTTGACCTGACTCCAGTGTGACCTGATGTCTGAAGTGTCAAGGAACATTAAGGTGCAGCAATCTCTGGAGACTTTAGAAGACACTGGAGACTCAGTTGTCTACCCTGCTATCTATCACCAATGTCTCCATGGGGCTCACTTCTAATGCAGCCGTTGGAGCTTCCTGAGCAGCTGACTCTGGCATTGCCATGAAATGCCACGCTTGGATACAATTGTGCAACTTTGTGGATTGCTTCAAGGCATTCTTTTTTAATGCCCTGTTTGATGGCTCCTCCTTGTTTGAGCTGAACATTAAAGATACTCTAATGAGGAGAGGAGCGAGCAAGATGAGTAGACCCTGTCCACTCTAGGGGTGCATTTCACCACACCTCAAAGTACATTTTTGAGAAATCAGAAAGAAGGCAAACACCTGTTTTGCAGAAAGTCACAGCAGTCTGTAAGGAACCTTATTCAAAGGGTTCCTTCCAAGGATGGGGGCAGGATCATAATGGATGCCACCCGTGTGTCAGGGGAGATCTGCAGAATCAGGGTTTTCCATAGGACTGTCTCCAGTGGGCTCTTTCAGTGACCGTAAAGGGTTGCCCTACTGTCGTACTTTGGAAACAGTCGGGGATCACTTGGCTCTTCACCCAGATGTTTGGGAGTCTTCACCGTGGACATATGGGTGTTGAGTCTTATCCAGAGGCAACTCTGTGCCATTTTTAGAGATTCCAGACTTTCATCACAAGCATCTCCCAGACATTCCACTCCATCAAACACTGCAAGCAGCAGTAGAGATTCACAAGTTGCTCACAGACTGAGTCACCCAAGAGGTCCCACCAGATCAGTGAGGATCTGGGGTCTAGTCAAGATTCTTTTTGGTACCAAAGAAGAACAAGGACTACAGGCCCATGTTGTATTTAAGCAAACAGAATAATTTCATGAAACAGATCAAATTCCAAATGGTCACAATGCAGTCCATCATATCTCTGCTGAGTAAGGACAACTGGGTGTGCTTAACAGACCTCAAGAATGACTATCATCATATAAAGATAGGCGGGCACTCCAGGAGGTTTTTGCACTTCTGGCTACAGGCCAATCACTACCATTTCAGGACCCTGTCATTTTGTATCACCACAGGTCTCTGGGTGTTCAAGGTGCATGGCAGTGATTGCAGCCTGGCTGCGGCTTCAGGGATTCCAGATCTTCCCTTACCTGAATGATTGTCTCCTTACCTCCCCAATAAGAGCATTGTTGATCATGGCCAGGGATAGCTTACTTTACCTTTGTGACCACTTAGACATTACGGTCAATTACCTAAGGTCGAGCCTACAGGATGTTCGGGTATTAAGAGTTCATAGGTTGTCACTTGGATACAGTCAGTGAAATTGCCAGACCTCTGAGCTCCAGAGTGATCGGCCTTCATGTTCAGGCCTTGCCAATGCTTGTGATCTCGAAGCCTCCAGCTTATGCTATTTTGAAACTCTTAGGTCATGTGGCAGTGCCCATAGGTTTGGTTCCTTTTGCCAGATATGTGAGGCTCTGCAATGGACTCTGCCATTACAGTGGTCTTTCCTAACCCACCCAGTAGATTTTCCAGTACAACTGACAAAGGTGTGTCAGAACCAAATTTGTTGGTGGTTGCAGTCTCCTTTAGCGACAAACAGGAGACCATTTGTTCTTCCACTTTCCTCAGCCATGGTCATCACGGATGTATCCCTTCTGGGGTGGGGGGTATTTTGAAGGTAGGATGGTTCAAGAGTCCTGGTCTACTGTGGAGGCTGACATCCACATCAGTGTTCTGGAGATGAGAGCTGTCCTCTTTGTTTTGCAGGCTTTTCCTGATGCTCTTCCCAGAGGTGTGATTGCATTGTGCTTGTGTTTGCAAATGGATAATATGTCCATTGTCTGGTATCTCAACAAGCCTGGGGCAACATGTTCATATCCTCTTTGTCGAGAGGTCATAAGTGTTTGGCAGTTAGTGATTTTTTTCTCAGTGGATTCTGGTTGCACTGCCCATACTGGGGATTTCCAACTTTCTGACCGACAGTCTCAGCAGGAGCATTCTGCTTCCCCATGAGTAGTCCTGAAATCAGAGAGTTGCAGCTTGGATTTTTCAGGGCAGGGGCATTCCATGTTGTAACCTATCCACCTGCCCATCCAACACCTTGTGCAGCAGATGTTACGCCTTAGTTCCCCCTCTGGGACAGTCACCCAGGGTTGCTGTGATGTTTGCTTGGCCTCCAAGACATCTTTACGCTTATCCCCAATTCTTTTGATTGTAAAATTTCCAAAGAGGGCACCCTACTGCAGAGCAACTGTGATCCTCATAGCAACTTTCTGGCCTCATCAGTTTTGGTTCCCCTTCCTTTGGCCTTTTCTGAAGTACCCACCTTGGGTTTGGATCCCCCCAGTCTTCAGTCTTTCAAGTTAACCACATGGTTTCTCTAGCCCTCTTGATGGCCAGAAATCCCAAGCTTTCACAGGCTGTAGTTTATATATTGCTTCATTTCAAAAACATTATTGTATTCCAGTAAATGGAGATGATTTATGCTTTGGGCAGAGTCTTGTGGATTCGATTCCTTTTCTGTTCTTTTGGAACCCATTTTGGATTTTCTTGCTGAGTTGTTTCATTCAGGTTCAAATTTTTAAACCATTAAAGTGCAGTTGGCAGCCTTCTCTAATTTCCATGTTGGCAGGGACAATGTTTCTCTGTCCTCCTTTAAGATTTCCAAGGCATTTCTCAAAAATACATTTCTGCTACATCCCTCCCAGGGATTTGCAGGCCCTGCATTTGAACCTTCAGCTAGTTTCAGCTTGAAGCTCTTGTCTAGGACGACCCTGTTTTTTGTGGCTGTTACTTTGGCGAGGAGGGTTGCAGAGTTACAAGTTCTTGATTCTTATCCCCTTTATTTGGTGCTCCACAACGACAGGGTATCTCTCCATACGAACCCTTCCTTTTGCCTAAAGTGCTTCTGAAAATAATCTTAACAGTTCTGTTCATCTCCCTGTGTTTTCCCCCAATTTCTTCAAGAAAGGCAAATACCTTCTGCATTGTTTGGATGTGCTTAGGCAACTGAGATTTTATTTGGACCATACCAAAGCCTTTAGAAAATCCAGTCAGTTATTGGTCTCCTTTTCAAAATCCAGGCTGGGCTCACCTGTGTCTAAAGTGGCTTTATCCAAGTGGCTATCACAAACCTAGGGGGTCTCTCTGCCAAGGCTACTTGTACAACTTTCTTTTTTAGAGTATCAATGGATGAAGTTTGTGCAGCTGCAACTTGTATGAATCACCACCCTTTTTTGTTAAGTTATCAGCTGGATATTCAGTTAAAATCCAGGGCTTCTTTTTGCTCCACTCTGATGTTCATCGTGTTTCACTGTTGCAGTCATTACAATTGGGTTATCGTGCTGGCAGGCTACCCGCAGTCGGCCTGAATTCCAAAGTCTAGGTCCGGCGTCAGTTGCTGTCGCTTCCTCCCTGACGTCAGTGCGCCAGGGGTATAAAAGATGCAGCCAACGCCATTTTCTTCAGTCTTTCTTGCCGCGCGGTGCCCGAAGCAAAAGCAGTTCGCAAGTGCCAGTCGGCCGACTCCTGAGATTTTCAAGTTCGAATTTCAGATCCGAAGTCTTCATTAAAAGCTAAGTACCCTGTTGGGGAAACCTTTTTTCTTGCTCCAGACCGATGTCAGAAAAAGTTAATAATTGTATTTCTTGTGGGAAGCAAATACCTCATAAGGATTTTCATTCTTACTGTATTCCTTGCCTAGGCCCTAACCACGACGTTTCTAGTTGTCGGTTTTGTGCTAGATTTAACCAACGCACTATTAAGCGTCTGTTTGACTTTGCGTTTCATTACTTTGGCAGACGATTTAATTATATTATGCCATCGGAACAACCGACTACCGGAGTTTACAAAAAACGCAAAGAAAAGGAAAAGGACAGGCATCCGAAGTCCAAAACCGATGACGAGGCTTCTTTTAGGCCAGTCGCCGGTTCTCAGTGAGGCGCTTTCGCAGCCCCTGACGACCACTACTTTAGAGCCACAGGCCGATACCGATTCCCATGTGGAGTCAACCAGGCCTACAGAAACTCAAGGTATTGGACCTTCGGAAATCATTCCCTCAGATGGGTCCGGAGCCGCTGAGCAGGCATCGGCTTCTGAGGGCGTTTTCAGACCCACACAATTATATGTTAAAACAACTTCAGCTTCAAAGGCAAAAACTAAAACAGCTTTAAAGACAAAGAAACAAGTACAACAGCCCCATGGACAGGCTTCCATGCCTAAAAAACAGATGTTCAAAATGGCCGAAGACCTGATTACTTTGATCAGGGGTTCTCATCCCCCTCCTGACAAGAGGCCTAGGGAAGAGATAGAATATGAATCTTCAGATCAGGTTTCCATTTCATCTGATTCCTCTTCTGATCAGCAGTACTCTCTTCCTCCTTATGAGGATTCTGATGCTGAAAAATCTATCACCTCAGCTTCTCCACCTGAGGATTATTCTTTTGGGGAAACACTGCATACCATGAGGGAGCATTTCCACTGGGAGAGCCAAGATTATTCAGAATCTAAGAAAAGGCTCAGAGACTTTCTTTTACTGCCTCAGCACACGCCCCTTGCTATCCCACCTGTGCTAGATATTGTAGATGATGTATTTTCGGAGTCCAGTCTGACTCCAGACTCCTTACCCCCAGCTCCTGTTAAGCCAGACAGATACTACAGGGTTCCAGACTCCCACAAATTCCTTTTTAAAAACCCTGCTGCTGACCCATAAACTATCTCTCAGGGTCCCAGGGGGGTCAAGGCTTCCACTGCAAAAAACCCTACCCCCTCTGACAGAGATTCCAGGGCACTGGACAAATGGGGTAAAAAGATTTACACTTCTGATATCTTGGCTATAAGGGCTTTAAATTGTCAGTTTCATATGCTTAAATATCAGCAATACATAATGTCACTGCTTAAACAGAAAATGTCGACAAATTCTGAATGTGCAGAAAATAAAGAAATGCAGGATTTATTGCATGCAGCTAAACAAGTTGGAAAGCATACTTTACAATGTGGTTTTGATTCTTTGGAGGCCTCCTGCAGAGCCGCTGTTACGGGTTCTGTAATTAGGAGGCATGCTTGGTTAAAGGAACAGAATCTGCCTGATCATGTTAAAGCAAAATTACTAGATGCTCCATTACAACATGATACCTTGTTTGGTGTTAAAGCAGAAGAAGTGTTGAAGAAAATGGAGGACAAAGCCAAATCTATGCAGACAGTCAAGGATTTCTTACAGGTACAGCCTCCAAGACTTAGCAAACACTGGCCTACAAAGAACTGGTCCTTTCCAGTGTCAGACAGGCCACAAAGAGGCAGATACAGACGCCCTAGAGGCAGATCCCAGCCCCAGGGCTCATACAGGTCTAAACAATGTGGTGCTTCTACCCCCAAAAGCGGAGAAGACAAGTCACAGCCATACAGAAAGCAGTCCCAATGACTTCCCTCTGCCAGCGCCAAGCACTTATCTACTGGCAGCTCCTTTAGGGGGAAAACTAGCACTTTTTTTCGCAAAACTGGCACCTAATCACCCAGGACAAATGGGTCTTGAACATAGTGTCACAAGGTTACAGGTTCCACTTTCACACCCTGCCAAGGCCAAACGGTATGCCAGACCTGTCAAAAAATCAATGGGCAGAGGCACAGAAACAAGTTACATCCCTCATGGACATGGGGGCCATTCAGCAAGTACTACAGCAAGAGCAGGGACAAGGATTTTACTCAACACTTTTCTTGGTACCCAGAAAGGACAAAGCCTGGAGGCCAATACTGGACCTATCTATTCTAAACACTTACCTGGATATTCCAAAATTCAAAATGTTGACTTTGCAGCAGCTTCTGCCCATGCTGGGCAAGAAGGCTTGGCTTGTAACTTTAGACCTAAAGATGCATACCTGCATGTCCCAATCAGACAATCATGCAGAAGATACCTCAGATTCATAACTGGCTCAATGCACTACCAATTCTCTGCACTGCCCTTTGGCTTATCTACTGCGCCCAGGGTCTTCACAAAATGCCTGGCTCCGGTAATTGCATTTTGCAGACAAAGAGGAATACAAATATATCCTTACTTGGATGACTGCCTTATTCAAGCAGAGAATAAGAACATACTACTACAGCATCTGGCATTTGTAAAAAGATTATTAACATGCCTAGGGTACACAGTAAACAAAAAGAAATCAAAACTTGTACCCTCTCAAGAGATAATATTCCTGGGTGCAAGCTTAAATACAACTGCCCAGATGGCTTATCTCACGCCAGACAAACAAAGGCAACTGACTACTTACTTCAAAAGGTTGGCAACAAACACCCAGTTAACTGCAAGGAAAATCCTGCAGGCTTTGGGCTTCATGGCACCCTGCATTCTGCTAATTCCATATGCAAGATTGCATATGAGGAAACTACAATGGTATCTAAAAAGTGTTTGGACTCAACATTGCCACAGCCTGGAAACAATAATTACACTCATTCCCTGCCTACAACAGGATTTTCGATGGTGTGCAAAGGCCTGTCACCACAACAAGGGGTAGCCATTCACCGTACCCCCAGCCAGGCAGACATTGACAACAGAGATGCATCAGATTACACCTGGGGGGGCCCACATGGCAGGAAGATGCATTCAAGGCTCATGGTCCACCATCCAAATGCATCTACATATCAATCAAAAAGAGTTGCTAGCTGTTCAGAATGCCCTGACAGCCTTCAAGGATCTACTGCATCCAGGACAACTACTGATAAAGACGGACAATACTACAGTCATGTGGTACATAAACAAGCAGGGAGGCACACATTCCTACCCCCTTTGCAGACTAGCCATGACTTTGTGGGACACAGCATTGACTTACCAAGTACATCTGCAAGCACAATTCCTGCCAGGAAAGATAAATACTTTGGCAGATGAACTAAGCAGAAACCTCATGGATCCCCACGAGTGGAAATTGGATCCACAAGTCTTCAAAATGATAACAAGGAATTGGGGATGCCCGGACATAGATCTGTTTGCCTCCCCTCACAATCACCAGCTACAGAGATTCTGCACAAGGACTTATCACAAACAAGCATGGAAAGTGGATGCTCTATCTTTCAGCTGGAAAGACTTAACAGTATACGCCTTTCCCCCTTTGCCTGTCCTCCCCAAGGTACTCCTAAAGGTCAGACAAGAGAAACCAAAAATGATACTGATTGCCCCAGACTGGCCCCGTCAGCACTGGTATCCAATCCTAAGGAACTTGACTCAATGCCAAGCATGGGCATTACCTCAAATTCCTCACTTACTGACCCAACAAAACAATCAGATCCTGCACAGCCAACTCAGGACCTTAAATCTGGCAGCATGGCGGATAATGTAATTTTTCAAAACACACCTCTCTCTAAAGCGGTTATGGATGTTATCTTAGAGGCCAGGAGGCCCAGTACCAGAAAATCTTATGCAGAAAAATGGAAGAGATTCTGTGCTTGGAACCAGACACAAGGAATTGGCATGATTGTACCAAATATCCCTCAGATTTTGCAATACTTAACTGAGATGCTGGACAAAGGCCTATCCTTTTCATCAATTAAGATTCATGCTTCTGCCATATCAGCTCATTACAATACAGAGCCACCTCTTTTTTCTCATCCTTTATTAAGGCAGTACCTCAGATGAGCCAAAAACTTACGGCCTCCAAGGAGATCACCAATCTCTGCATAGGACTTCAATTATGTCTTGGAAAAACTCACTCTGCCTCCTTTTGAGCCAGCCGCTACAGCTGATATTAAATTTTTATCATGGAAAACAACTCTGCTCCTAGCAGTAACCTCTGCAAGACGAGTCTCAGAGCTACAGGCACTCATGGCTGTGGAACCTTTCATCATGTTCCATCCAGATATTTTCTCTAAGGACAAACCCCACTTTTATGCCTAATGTAGTGTCCAGTGTGGCCCTCAACCAGATTATTCATTTGCCTACCTTTTTATCCAAACCCACAGAATAAGGGTGAGAAACTTCTGCATTCTTTGGACATACACAGACAGCTGCGCTTCTACTTGGACAGAACCAAAGCTTTCAGAAAGACCGAGTAATTACTGGTAGCGTATGCTGTAGGATCACAAGGAAGGGCTATCTCAAAGCAGACTATTTCAAAGTGGATAGGTCACTGCATTCGTCTGTGCTATTCTCAACATGGCAAATCTGTACCTAAGAGCGTTAGGCCACATTCAACCAGGGCAGCAGCCACTTCGGCAGCCTTCCTCATAGGAGTACCAACCAAAGACATTTTAGAGGCTGCAACCTGGAGTTCAGTGCATACATTTACTAAGCACTACCACTTACCTCTCTACTCCAAATCCAGGGCAGGCTTTGCCACTGCAGTTCTGCAGGGCCTCATAGCCGCTCCTAATTCTATTTAGTTCCAGCCACCCAACCTTAGCTTTGGGATTCAACCCAATTGTAATGACTGCAACAGTGAAACACGATGAACATAGTACAGTTGTGTACCTACCATAAATGTAGATGTTCAAGTGTATTCACTGTTGCAGTCCAGGTTACCCTCCCACCATCCCCCTTAACTTTGCTGGACCTTATCTGTACTTCTCTGTTTCTATACAACCTATGTGGTGTATTTGCTTGTAGAAGAAGGAAAATTATTACTTAGTGCATGTATGCTTATTGACATATTTTTAGCCTAACCTTTTGGGGGCTCCTGACATCTGGGGCAAGAAAAACTGAAGAAAATTGCGTCAGCTGCATCTTTTATACCCCTGGCGCACTGACGTCAGGGAGGAGGTGACAGCAACTGACGCCGGACCTAGACTTTGGAATTCAGGCCGACTGTGGGTAGCCTGCCAGCAGGATAACACAATTGTAATGACTGCAACAGTGAATACACTCAAACATCTACATTTATGGTAGGTACACAACTGTACTTTGCGGAATATCCTTCCTTAGTTCGTCCCGGGATTTCTTTGTGGCTGGAGACTCTGTCCAACAGGTTGAAGCCAGATGGTGCAACAACATCATATACAAAAGTTGTGTACTTACCATAATGATAGATCCATGTTGTCTGTCTACGATTGGTTCAGCCTTCTACCCACCTGCCTATGCTTTGGCTTTTTATGATGAACTTCTCTATCTGAGATGGATGGACAATGGAGGTCATCTGTTCCTTATACATTTAGTCCTGCGTCCTCCTTGCTTAGGGAAGTTTATTGTAAGTTGGAGGTGGCTTGCATGGGGCAAACTCAATTTGAAGAGTAGTGTGAGGAGCAGGGGGTTGTGGGTAAGTGAGTAGGAGCCTGACAGTTTCGAAGTCTGAAGAAACTGGCCTGTGTCAAATCCAATAACCCACAGGTTGAACCAGATGGAGAGAAACAACATGGACCTATCTTTATGGTAAGTACATAACTTTAGTTTGTTAAACATGAAGTAGCTGTTCTTAAGGATAATCCTTTTTGCCAAACAAATAAAGATTAGTTTTTGATATTGTGTCTTCAAGATGTATAATCCTGCTAAATGTGGGCACAGCCTCTTATATTACGTGTGCTACAGGCATTGATAAGGACAGGTCATACTAGAAAAAGTTCTGTAATAAAGTTTTCAGAATTTGCTTCAAGGAATATGAGCCCCACAAAGGCAGACACAGCCTCTCATATTGCATGCCTTACAAAACAGGCTAATAAAGTCTGATGACAGCCTTGTAAAAACAGACATTTTTAATGATCAGACTGTAAACCACTCTATTAGATGGACCTGATGAAGTCCAAATGAAAGTTTTTTTCTTAAACATTTTTCGGTAGTGATAGCTCATAGTGTGGTTGTCATTTTTTGTTTGTTAAAAGTAAAAATAAAAAGCTTTTAGGTAGGAATGAGATTCCACAGGCCACTGAGCTGGTAACCCCTCACAGGGCTTTGAGAAATATTCAAATAAGGGACTAACCTCTAAGCTTTGGGATTGGCTTCTTGTTTTTCCATCTCCCAGATTTTTCTCCAGTCAGTTCCCCTGGATCATACCACAGTTGTCTGTAACTGCCTTTAAATAACTGGTCTGTTGAACACTCATCTATCTACCTACTTAACCGAATAAACTACTTGAAACTTCAACAAGGCATCTTTATTCCTCCCACAAGGAGGGTATAAGAGAAAGCAAGCCTCCTTGATCTGCTAGCTAAATTGATTTTATGTAGACTAATTCTGTGTACTCTGTTTCTTGTTAGTCCTGTCACCCTCTGGGTCACAGGTGGGAAACCAGACCAGACTTGAGCTTTCTGGATTACCTGTTTTCGCTAGTGTGATTTGGTGAGAAAAAGTTCCGTTTTTAACAATAGATAGTAGACTGTAAGAATCCAGTGGAGTGACATCTTCTTAATAGATTTGTCAGCCCTCTCACTCATCTTTTTTACTTTTTCTAGTTTTTTCAGCTCAGAGAAATGTTCCTTAGATTTATCTCTGTGTATTCTTCATACGTCTTTCAGTTAGTGATGATCTTTTTTTTTTTTTCTCCTTAATTTTGTGGCCTGATTGAACTTACTACAAATCTCACAATCCTTAAGGCCCCAAAGATACTTCTGGAATGGAAATGTTTTAGGGCTTTTCCCCACCACCGTGTCAGATTTAATTGTTATCAGTAGAACTAATATCAAAGATGACAAAGCACATTTTACAGTTTTTCTAGACTTGTCTAAATCCTTCAACACAGTTTGTTACAGCAAAATTCTGCTTCAGATATCCCCAGTAGGACTCTCTCAGCCCACCCTTCTGTGGTTCAAAAGCTACCTCTCTAATAAGTATCAGTCAGTAAAATGTCACTCCACAGTCTGTCCTTACCTCCTAGTCACCACAGGTGTACCTCAAAGCTCTATCCTTGGTCCCCTCCTCTTTAATATTTTCACCAACACCCTCTATACATCCATACAACAGGCCACCCTAATACAATACGCAGATGATTCCACTCTCATTTGAATACCTGACAACATGGTACACCTGCATAAAAATTACAGTAAACTCTCAGTTAACCGGCACACATGGGGATTGGTAGATGCCAGGTAAAGTACAGTTTTGTACCTACCATAAATGTAGATGTTCGAGTGTTCACACTGCTGCAGTCATTACACTTGGGTTATCCTGCCGTCAGGCGGTACCGCAGTCGGCCAGAGTTCCAAAGTTTTGGTCCGGCGTCGGTTGCTGTCGCCTCTTCCCTGACGTCAGTGCGCCAGGGGTATATAAGATACATCCAACGCCATTTTCTTCAGTTTTTCTTGCCCCAGATGTCAGGTGCCCCCAAGTAGGTAGGCAATACATATTGCTAATAAAAAATAGACATGAAATAAAAACAATACCTTCAGATACAAGCAAATACACCACAAAGGTTGTATAGGATAGAAAGGTATAGATAAGTCCAGCTAGTTCAGAGAGGATGGAGGGTGGGTAACCTGGACTGCAGCAGTGTGAACACTCGAACATCTACATTTATGGTAGGTACAAAACTGTACTATGTTCATCGTGTTACACTGCTGCAGTCATTACACTTGGGTAGAATCCCAAAGCTAAGGTTGAGTGGCTGGTCTATAAGGAGTTAGGATTGGCTATAAGGCCCTGCAGAATTGCAGTGACAAATCCTGCTCTGGATTTAGAGTAAAGAGGCGAGTGGTAATGCTTGGTAAAGGTGTGCACTGAACTCCAAGTTGCAGCCTCCAAAATTTCCTTGGTAGGTACTCCTCTGAGAAAGGCTGTTGAAGTGGCAGTTGCCCTGGTGGAATGTGGCCTAATGTTATTTAGGGACTGATTTTCCATGCTGTGTGTAGCAGTAACGAATACAGTGTCCTATCCATTTGGATATAGTCTGCTTTGAGATAGCCTTGCCCTGTGATCCTGCAGCATATGCTACAAACAGTTGCTCAGTTTTCCTGTAAGCTTTTGTTTTGCCCAAGTAGAACCGCAGCTGCCTGTGTATGTCCAAAGAGTGCAGAAGTTTCTCCCCTTTATTCTGGAGGTTTGGATAAAAAGTTGGCAAATGGATGGTTTGGTTAAGAGCCACACTAGATACCACTTTTGGCATAAAGGTAGGGTTTGTTCTTAAAGAAACCCTGTCCTGATGAAAAATTGTAAAAGGTTCCACTGCCATTAATGCCTGTAGCTCTGAGACTCTTCGTGCTGAAGTTACTGCCAGGAGCAGAGCTGTTTTCCATGATAAAAATTTTAGATCGGCTGTATTGGCTGGCTCAAAAGGTGGCAGGGTCAGTTTTTCCAAAACGAAATTGAGGTCCCAAGTTGGTGCTGGTGCTCTCTGGGGCGGCCTTATGGTTTTAGCCCCTCTGAGGTATTGCTTTAGCAAGGGATGAAAGAATAGAGGAGGATCCGTGTTGTAATGTGCTGAAATGGCAGAGACGTGGATCTTAATTGATGAGAAGGATAGGCCTTTGTCCATTTGAGGCAAAATCCATGGTGGGCCTTGAGCTAAGTTCTTTAAGATTGGCTACCAGTGCTGGCGTGGCCAGTCTGGAGCAATCAGGATCATCTGTGTTTTTTCTTGTCTGGTTTTTAGGAGTACCTTTGAAAGGAGAGGCAGTGGTGGAAAGGCATAAACGTTTAGGCTTTTCCAGCTGAACGAGAGAGCATCCACTGTCCATGCTTGTGTGTGATAAGTCCTTGTGCAGAATTTTTGTATTTGGTAATTCAGTGGGGAGGCAAAAACATCTATGTCTGGGCATCCCCATTTTTGTGTTACCATGCTGAAGATTTGTGGATTCAATTTCCATTCGTGAGGGTCCATGATATTTCTGCTTAGATCGTCTGACAGAGTATTTTTCTTTCCTGGAAGGAATTGTGCTTGCAGATGAACTTGATACGTTAGAGCTGTGTTCCACAAGGTCATGGCTTGCCTGCATAGGGGATAAGAATGAGTGCCCCCTTGCTTGTTTATGTACCACATTACTGTGGTGTTGTCTGTCTTTAATAATCATTGTCCTGGATGCAGAAGGTCCTTGAAATGATGTGAAGATGCATCCAGTCTGTGGTCCACTTGCCCTGAATGCCTTTTCCTGCCATGTGTGCTCCCCAGGCGTAATCCGAAGCATCCGTTGTTAGAGTCTGCCTGGCTGTGGGTAGGGTAAAAGGCTGACACTTGTTTAGGTGACATGCCTGTGCCCACCATCGAAACTCCTGTTGTGGGCAGGGAATCATTGGTATTACTGCTTCTAAACTGTGAGAGTGTTGAGTCCAAACACTTTTTAGGTACCATTGTAGTTTCCTCATATGCAGTCTGGCATATGGTATTAGTAGTATGCAGGATGCCATGAATCCCAGGGCCTGCATAATTTTTCTTGCAGGGAGATGGGACTTTTTTGCCAGTAATAGAAAATATTGAGTTAATTGAATTTGTTTGTCTGGCGTGAGATAAGCCATCTGGGCCGTTGCATTTCAGCTGGCACCCAGGAATATAATCTGTTGTGAGGGCACTAGTTTTGACTTCTTTTCATTTACTGTGTACCCTAGACAAATTAGCAACCTTTTTACAAATGCCAGATGCTGTAGAAGAATGTCCTTTGTCTCTGCTTGAATGAGGCAGTCATTCAGGTATGGATATATTTGAATTCCTTTTTGTCTGCAAAATGCAATTACTGGTTCCAGGCACTTTGTAAAGACCCTGGGCGCAGTAGATAAGCCAAAGGGCAGTGCAGAGAATTGGTAGTGCATTGTTCCAGCTTTGAATCTGAGGTATCTTCTGCAATTTTGTCTGATAGGGACATGCAGGTATGCCTCTTTGAGGTCCAGAGTAACAAGCCAAGCCTTCTTGCCTAGCATGGGTAGAAGCTGCTGTAATGTCAACATTTTGAATTTCGGAATATCCAGGTAAGTATTTAGAATTGAAAGGTCTAGTATGGGCCTCCAGGCCTTGTCCTTTCTGGGGACCAGGAAGAGTCTTGAGTAAAATCTTTGTCCTTGTTCCTGTTGTGGTACTTTTTGAATAGCTCTCATGTCCATGAGGGCTGAAATTTGTTTTTGTGCCTCTGCCCATTGATTCTGTGGCAGGTCTGGCATTCCTTTTAGCCTTGGTAAAGTATGAAAGTGGAACCTGTAACCTTGAGACACAATTTTCAGAACCCATTTGTCTTGGGTGATTGTTTGCCAGTTTTGAGAAAAAAGTGCTAGTTTTCCCCCTAAGGGAGCTGCCATAAGGGAAGTGCCTGGCGTACGAAGGGGGAAGTCATTGGGACTGCTTCCTGTAAGGTTGAGACTTGTCCTCACCTCCTTTTGGGGTTGAGGTGCCCCACTGCCGTTGTCTGTTAGAGCCTTGGGGGTTGAGATCTGCCTCTTGGGCGTCTGTATCTGCCTCTCTGTGGTCTGTCTGACACTGGAAAGGACCAATTCTTTGTTGGCCAATTTCTGCTAAATCGAGGTGGCTGTACTTGTAAGAAATCCTTGACTGTTTGCATAGATTTAGCTTTATCCTCCATTTTCTTTAACACCTCTTCTGCCTTTACACCAAACAAGGTATCATGCTGTAAAGGAGCATCTAATAATTTTGCCTTAACATGATCAGGTAAACTCTGTTCTTTTAACCAAGCATGTCTTCGAATCACAGAACCTGTAACTGCGGCTCTACAAGAGGCCTCTAAAGAATCAAGACCACATTGCAGAGTATGTTTTCCCACC
Organism: Protopterus annectens; assembly: GCF_019279795.1. NCBI lineage: Eukaryota > Metazoa > Chordata > Ceratodontiformes > Protopteridae > Protopterus > Protopterus annectens. The sequence continues at coordinate 1,151,312,107 of NC_056747.1, read as the reverse complement.
TGTTCAACTGCATGCAATAAATCCCGCATTTCTTTGCAGTCAGGAGCTTCTGAGCTTGCAATCATTTTCTGTTTTAACTGAGCCATTAAATATTGTTGGTACTTAAGCATGTGAAACTGGCAATTTAAAGCCCTCACTGTTAAAGTTGCAGAAGTGTAAACTTTCTTCCCCCATCTATCCAAAGCTCTGGAATCTGTGTCAGAGGGTACTGGATTTTTTGCAATGGAAGCCTTAACCCCTTTTGGACCCTTGGAAATAGTTTCTGGATCTGCAGAAGGGTTTTTATAAAGAAACTTGTGAGAGTCATGGACTCTATAATACCTATCTGGCTTGGCTGGAGCAGGGGGCAAAGAATCAGGAGATAAGCTGGATTCAGAGAACACATCATCCACAATATCAAGCACAGGCGGAATAGCCAGGGGCCTGTGCTGAGGCAATAAAAGGAAATCCCTGAGCCTTTTCTTGATTTCTGAATAATCCTGACTTTCCCAGTGGAAATGCTCCCTCGTGGAATGTAAAGTTTCCCCAAAAGAATAATCCTCAGGAGAAGAGGCTGAAGGGATAGATTCTTCAGCATCAGAGTCCTCATAGGGGGGTAGAGAGTATCCCTGGTCTGAAGAGGAATCAGAGGAAATGGAAACCTGATCAGAGGAATCATAGTCTGTATCCTGCCTAGGCCTTTTCTCAGGGGGGGGATGGGAACCCCTGATTAGAGTAATGAGGTCTTCGGCCATTTTAAGCATCTGTTTCTTAGGCATGGAGGACTGTCCAGGAGAATGCTGTACTTGCTTCTTTGTCTTTAATGGTACTTTTGTATTGGCTGTTGCTTTAATGGTAAGTTGTGAAGGTCTGAAAACACCCTCAGAAGCCGATGCCTGCTCAGCGCTCCAGACCCATCTGAAGGATTAGTTTCCATATGCCCGATACCTTGAGTTTCCAGAGGCCTAGTTGTCTCCACGTGGGAGTTGGAGGCGGCCTGTGGCTCTGAGGTAGCGGGTGTCAGGGGTTGCGAAAGCGCCTCACTGAGAACTGGCGACTGGCCTAGAAGAGGTTTCGTCATCGGTTTTGGACCTCGGATGCCTGTCTTTATCCTTGTCTTTGCGTTTTTTCAGAATTGCAGTCGTCGGTTGATCTGATGGCATAATATAATTGAACCTTCGGCCAAAGTAGTGCAAAGCAAAATCAAAACGTCTTTTTATAGAGCACAAAACCGACAACTAGTGATGTCGTGATCAGGGTTTAGGCATGGAATACAGTAAGAGTGGAAGTCCTTATGAGGTATTTGCTTCCCACAAGAAATATAGTTATTAACTTTTTCTGACATCGATCTGAGGCAAGAAAAAAGTTTCCCCAACGGGGTACTTAGCTTTATTGAAGACTTCGGATCTGAAATTCGACTTCGAAAATCTCAGGAGTCGGCTGACCGGCACTTGCGAACTGCTTCGGCTTCGAGCACCGTGCGGCAAGAAAGACTGAAGAAAATGGCATCGGATGCATCTTATATACCCCTGGTGCACTGACGTCAGGGAAGAGGCGACAGCAACCGTCGCCGGACCAAGACTTTGGAACTCTGGCTGACTGCGGGACCGCCTGACGGCAGGATAACCCTAGTGTAATGACTGCAGCAGTGTAACACGATGAGCATCTGTAGTTTCTGGTTGCTTGAGAGTTACTATTAAAAATAGACCTTACTAATATTGTACCCTGTAGTATTTGTTTGGTTTGACTTGTTTTTAGGTTGGGGAGAGAGGGAATTTATTCCTGTGTTCCTTTTTAATACTCTAAAACTCTAAAAACATAAGATATGTTTCTGTGGGGGAAACAAAAAGTGCAATACATGAAAATTGTACTGTGTTTCTTATTTTTCTGGTTGCTTGACAGTTCTGGTTTTTTGAGTTCCAGTTAACTGAGAGTTTACTGTACTCAAGAAGCTTTAACAGCCACTGAAACATGGGTTCATAACTTACAACTCATGCTTATCCTAAAAAGGACAAAACTACTACTTTTTCCTCAAATCCCTCTCTCATGAAAAAAAAAATTTAAAGTCCTCTCTCTCTTGATAATACAACCAGTGAAGGCACTTCTCTTAGCAAATTATTAGGGGTGATAGTGGATGATAATTTTACTTTTGACCTTCTTATACAAAACAGCATAAGAAAAACTCATCAAAAACTAGGGATGCTTTACAGAGCCAACAACCTACTCAAAGACCTAGCTAAAATTACACTTGCCACTACTTATCTCCTCCCCACCCCACTCTTCTTTATGGAATTCCCATCCTTATTGACCTCCAGGCTTCACAATCATTTTGAACATTACTATAACAAAGTTGCTAAATTTGCAGCAAATACCCCTTTCGTAACCCACCACTGTATAGCACTAAAAAGACTAAATTGGTTAGAACTGCCTCATCACCAAACATATGCACAATTTCTTACCACCTATAAAATTATCTATCATCCATCAGCCTGTCCAGCACTAAAAAACATTGTACATAACTATGTTCCCAGTTGATCATTGTGATCCAGTGAACAAAAACTCCTGTCTGTCTACAAACTTAGCAAATGTCTTTGGCATTGTCTGTACTAGTAGATGGTTGCTAAGGTCTGAAACTCCTTACCTTTATCCATCAGGTCAATACCTTCCCTCCCATCACTCTGAAAGACTTCCTAGCTAAACTCTGGTTGTGTTCTTGCTTAAAATCAGGATAAACTATAACCCTAAATGTGAGTAAGTATATTTTCATTCCTTACACCTCTTTTACTGTCCCTTCTTCATTTACTTCCTTACTTCTATCAAATTATGTTCCCTACTGTCTCTCTAAATATACCATAAGCCTGTTTTCCCTTACTTCATACTGCAACTCCTGTTTGTATTAGACTAACTTACCTTTAATTTCTGTACAAACTCTGAAAAATGTCTCTAAATATTAAATGATCGTTATGTAACCTTTATTGATTCTTAACTAATGTCTATATTATGTCTAACTTGTTATAATTATTTAAAGTGCAGATGTTTTTGTTTTATTTTTGAAGACTGTAAAATTATTCTTAAAATGTTTTGTAATAATTTGGAGGATGTTCTTCATGTTTCACTGTTGCAGTCATTACATTTGGGTAATCTGCTGGCAGGTTGCCCTCAGTCGGCCTGAATAACAAAGTCTTGGGTCCTGCATCAGTTGCTGTCTCCTCTTCCATAACGTCAGGTCGTCAGGGGTATAAAACATGCAGCCGACACCATTTTAATCAGTCTTTCTTGCCACGCAGTGCCCAAAGCAGAAGAAGTTCGCAAGTGCCGGTCGGCTGACTCCTGAAATTTTCGTTTTCGAGTTTCAGAACCGAAGTCTTCAAACTAAAGCTAAGTACCCCGTTAGGAAAACTTTTTCTTGCTCCTTACCAATGTCAGTAAAAGTTAATAATTGCATTACTTGTGGGAAGCAAATACCTCATAAGGATTTTCATTTGTACTGTATTCCTTGCCTAGGCCCTGATCATAACGTGCCTTGCTGTCCATTTTATGCTAAATTTAACCAACGCACTATTAAGTGTCGGTATATTTTTGCCTCTAAATATTTTGGTTCAAGATTTAACTACCCTGAAATGTCGTTGGTTAGCATTCCAACTACCGGAGTTCACAAAAAACGCAAGGAAAAAGACAGAGACAGACCGTCGAGGTCCAAAACCGACGACGAAGCTTTTCCTATGCCAGTCGCCAGTACTCAGTGAGGCGCTTTCGCAGCCCCTGATACCCGCTACTTTTGAGTCACAGGCCTCTACCAAGACCCATTCGGAGTCTGGTATGCCGCGAGATTCTGCAAGTACTGAACCTGTGGATATCTCTCCCTTGGATGGATCCGGAGTGGGTCCGGAGCTGCTGAGCAGGCACCGGCTTCTGAGGGTGTTTTCAGGCCTCAACATTTGTATATTAAACTGACGCCATCATCAAAAACAAGGCCAAAACCAACTTCTATGTCTAAAAAACCGATGCATGAGCCACGTGCTCAGGCCCCTATGCCTAAAAAACAAATTATCAAAATGGCTGAGGATTTAATTACCTTGATCAGGGGTTCCCAACCCCTCCCCCCCCCCACTAAGATGCCTAGGCAAGGCACTGATTATGAAGCTTCAGATCAGGTTTCCATTTCTTCTGATTCCTCTTTTGATCAGGAATTTTCTATTCCACCTTATGAGGACTTTGATGCTTTGGAATCCATCCCTTCTGCTTCTCCTGAGGATTACTCTTTTGGAGAGACTTTGCATACTTTAAGGGAACATTTTCACTAGGAGAGTCAGGACCTCTGAGAATCAAAAAAGAGGCTTAGGGATTTTCTTCTTCTTCCTCAGCATAGGCCTCTGGCAATACCTCCTGTATTAGACATTGCTGATGATGTGTTCTCGGAATCAAGCATGGCTCTTGATTCCCTGCCTCCGGCTCCTAGTCAGCCAGACAGATATTACAGGGTTCCTGACTCCCACAAATTTCTTTTCAAAAATCCTGCTGCTGACCCTGAGACTATTTCTCAGGGTCCCAAGTGTGTTAAGGCTTCTACAGCCAAAAATCCTACCCCTTCTGATAGAGATTCCAGGGCGCTGGATAGATGGGGAAAGAAGGTTTATATGTCTGCAACCTTGGCAATCAGGGCTTTAAACTGCCAGTTTCATATGCTTAAATACCAACAGCATGTTATGGGCTTACTGAAACAGATAATGATGTTGATTTCTGATTGTGCGGAAAATAAAGAGTTACAGGATTTATTGCATTCAGCAGAACAGGTTGGAAAGCATACTTTGCAATGTGGTTTTGAATCCTTGGAGGCCTCTTGCAGGGCCTCCGTAACTGGATCTGTGATAAGAAGGCATGCCTGGCTCAAGGAGCAAAATCTGCCTGATCATGTTAAAGCTAAATTGTTGGATGCCCCTTTACAGCATGACAGTCTGTTTGGTAATAAGGCAGAAGAGGTTTTAAAGAAAATGGAAGACAAAGCTAAATCTATGCAAACTGTAAAAGATTTCTTGCAAGTGGAGCCACCCAGGTTCAGTAGGCACTGGTCTACTAAGAATTGGTCCTTTCCTGTGTCCAACAGAGCCGCTCAGGGCAAACCCAGGCGCTCCAAAAGCTCCAGATATCAATCATAAGGATCTTACAGGTCAAAGCAATGGGGTGCCTCCACCTCCAAATCAGGAGGTAACAAAGCACAACCCTACAGTAAACAGTCTCAATGACTTTCCTCTGCCATCTCCAAGCACTTATCTTTTGGCAGCCTCCTTGGGGGGAAAATTAGCACTTCATGCTCAAAATTGGCATTTAATTACCCAGGACAAGTGGGTATTAAACATAGTATCCCAGTGGTACAGATTTCACTTCCACACGTTGCCAATTCCAAACAGATGGCCAGATTTGCCACCAAACCAGTGGGCAGAGGCCCAGAAACAAGTCATGTCCCTCATGGATATGGGGGCTATTCAACCAGAACCAGAAAAGGAAAAAGGACAAGGGTTTTATTCAAGACTTTTCCTGGTACCCAGAAAAGATAAATCATGGCATCCAATTCTGGACTTATCAATTCTAAACACGTTCCTGGACATTCCAAAATTCAAAATGCAGACTTTACAACAGCTACTGCCTATGCTAGGCAAGAATGCCCGGTTGGTAACAATAGACTTAAAAGAGGCATACCTGCATATCCCAAAAGGGAATCTTGCAGAAGATACCTCCGCTTCAAAGGAGGCTTTTTGCATTACCAATTCTCTGCACTGCCCTCTGGCTTATTTACTGCACCCAGGGTCTTTACAAAGTGCCTAGCACCAGTAATTGCATTTTGCAGACAAAGAAACATTAAAATTTATCCTTATCTGGACGATTGTCTCATTCAGGCAGAGGACAAGGATACTCTTCTTCAACATTGGGCGTTTGTAAAAAGGCTTCTAGCATGCCTAGGGTACACCATAATCAAAAATAAATCACATCTGGTACCCTCTCAAATAATTACATTCCTGGGTGCAAGCTTGAATACAACTGCCCAAATGGCTTACCTCACTCCAGACAAACAAATTCAATTGACAACATACTTCAAACAAGTGGCAACAAAAACCCAGCTATCTGCAAGACAAATTCTGCAGGCTTTGGGGTTCATGGCATCCTGCATTCTGCTAATTCCATATGCGAGACTGCATATGAGGAAACTTCAATGGTATCTAAAAAGCTTATGGAGTCAACATTGTCACAGCCTGGAAACAATGATCCCTCTCATTCCCTGCCTGGAACAGGAGTTTCTTTGGTGGGCAGAGACATGTCACCAAAACAAGGGACTGTCATTCATTTTACCCCCTGCCACCCAAACCCTAAGTACAGATGCATCAGACTATGCTTTGGGGGCCCACCTGGCAGGGAGATGCATTCAGGGCAAATGGAGCCCAAACCAAATGCATCTACATATCAACCAGAAAGAAATGCTAGCTGTTCAGAATGCTCTGATAGCCTTCAAGGACTTCCTTCATCCAGGACAACTACTGATAAAGACGGACAACACCACAGTTATGTGGTACATAAACAAGCAGGGGGGGGTACCCACTCCTACCAGCTTTGCAGACTAGCCATGGCCTTGTGGAACACAGCCTTGACTTACCAAATAACATCTTCAAGCTCAATTCCTGCCAGGAAAGCAAAATACTCTGGCAGACGACCTAAGCAGAAATCTTATGGACCCGCACGAATGGAAACTGGATCCACAAATCTTCAGCATGTTAACACAAAAATGGGGGAGCCCAGACATAGATCTATTTGCCTCTCCCCGAAACTATCAGTTGGACAACTTCTGCACAAGAATTTATCACAAAAAAGCATGGAAAGTGAATGCTGTCTCCTTCAGCTGGAAAAACCTATCAGTCTATGCCTTTCGTCCTCTGCCTTTACTCTCCAAGGTCCTACTAAAAGTCAGACAGGAAAAAACAAAAATGATTCTAATTGCTCCGGACTGGCCTCGCCAACACTGGTACCCGCTTCTAAGGAATATGTCACACCTTTCTCCGTGGTACTTGCCTCAAACACCTCACCTATTGTCTCAGCAGAACTATCAAATTCTGCACATGCAGCTCCAAACTCTGAATCTTGCAGCATGGATAATCAACTAATTTCACCAACCACATCTCTCAGTAAACCTGTGATGGATGTCATTTTGGAGGCCAGAAGGCCTAGTACTAGAAAATCTTATGCTGATAAATGGAAGAGATTCTGTGCTTGGAACCAAGCACAAGGATTAGACACAGCAAAGCCCAATATTCCTCAGATTTTGCAATACTTAACTGAGATGTTTCACAAGGGCCTGTCTTTTTCTTCAATAAAAATCCATGCCTCTGCCATCTCGGCTCATTACAACACAGAGCCTCCCCTCTTTTTTTGTCCTCTGCTAAAACAGTACCTCAGAGGGGCCAAAAATTTAAGGCCTCCCATGAGAGCACCAACTCCTGCATGGGACCTCAATTTTGTGCTGGAAAAACTCACCCTACCTCCTTTTGAACCAGCAGCTACTGCGGATATAAAATTCCTTTCTTGGAAGACAGCCTTTCTTTTGGCAGTCACTTCAGCTAAAAGGGTTTCAGAACTACAGGCTGTCGTGGCAGTGGAGCCTTTCATTATTTTTTTAGCCGGACAGGGTGGCCCTCAGGACCAATCCTTCTTTTATGCCTAAGGTGGTATCCAGTGTGGCTCTTAACCAGACCATTCACCTGCCAACTTTCTTCCCAAACCCGCAGAACAAGGGGAAGTGGATTCTGCATTCATTGGATGTACACAGACAACTAAGATTCTACTTAAACAGGACAAAATCTCTAAGAAAGTCTGAGCAACTACTGGTGGTATTTGCTGCAGGATCAGAGGGGAAGGATGTATCAAAGCAGACTATTTCTAAATGGATAAGCCATTGCATTCGTTTCTGCTACTTGCACCGTGGTAAACCTGTGCCCAAGGGGATCAGATCCCATTCCACCAGGGCTGCCTCTACTTCATCAGCTTTTCTCAGAGGGGTTTCTACCAGAGACATTCTAGAAGCTGCTGCTTGGAGCTCAGTTCATACATTCACAAAGCATTACCTTTTACCTCTCTTTTCTAAATCCAGGGCAGACTTTGCCACTGCAGTCCTGCAGGGCCTTATAGCTGCTCCTAATGCTGTTTAGTTCCATCCTCCCATCCATAGCTTTGGGATTCTACCCAAATGTAATGACTGCAACAGTGAAACACGAAGAACATAGTACAGTTGTGTACACTTACCATAAATGTAGATGTTCGAGTGTATTCACTGTTGCAGTCTGGATTACCCACCCGCCAGCCCCCTTTCTATAACTTTTCTTTCCTTCACTATATTCAAAAGCCTTTGTGGTGTATTTGCTTTTAGTTGACGGTAAATTTTATTTGTTCTAAAGTGCATTTATATATTTATAGTTATATATATATTTTTTTGCTCCCCATTTGGGGGGCACCTGACATCTGGGGCAAGAAAAACTGATTAAAATGGCGTCGGCTGCATGTTTTATACCCCTGACGACCTGACGTCATGGAAGAGGAGACAGCAACCGATGCAGGACCCAAGACTCCGTTATTCAGGCCGACTGAGGGCAACCTACCAGCAGATAATGCAAATGTAATGACTGCAACAGTGAATACACTCGAACATCTACATTTATGGTAAGTGTACACAACTGTACTTTTTCTCCCTGGGCCTTCGGTGAAAATGAGTTTCTACACAGTCGGACTTTCCCAGTAATCAAATGTCAGTAAGTAAGTGATTAAATATATAAGGGAAACAATAAAACTATTACATCCACTGAACAAAAATGTACTAACTAAGCAGAAATCTCTTCTGCTGATATATTACAAGAGAGAGATGTGCAGTACTCAAAACTGTGAGAAGATCCGAAACAAGCATGCAGTGACATGGAATTTATATACCTCCAGATGGAAACCAACTTTGGTAACTCCCATGGAGGAAGCCAGAGCATCTGTAGTGTCTGACAGGTGAACTCACTGTTAAAGAATATATAACCTTAATTATGATTTACTATTAATAGTGATTCTCCCTGAAAAAGATATACTAAGTATCCTTGAAGCCTTTTCCACTGAAAGCACTGTCTTAGAATAAATGACATCTATTGTCATTGCAAAAAAAAAAATACACAATTGGGCAACCATGAAGAATGGGTATGCACTTTGCAAGTTTAAATAAAAAGAAAAAAGAAAAATCTGTATTCCATTTGCAGCACTCCACTGCAACAGGAACTAATTATACAGCAAACAAATTAGTAAAACATACACATCTTAGAAGTTCCAACAAAACTAAATAAAAAATCAAAATTAATCAGAAAATAGTTTTAGTGAAAGTTGCTTTCGGTTTTACTTATTTAATGATATTAGTTTCTGTGAAACTGAGTTCATTGAAGAATAATGATCCAAATGTGCGTGCACACATGCACAAGCGTGTGCACACACACTCACACATGCACGTGCACGCGCACACACACACACACACACACACACATGCACACACAAACACAAACATATGCACACACAGCCAAAAAAGGAAAGCTATCATTTGCAGTCTTTCCTTAACCTAAGTCATATTGTTTATGTATGTAACTTAATCAAATATCTGTATCGTGCTGTTTCCGTGTGTGCATTAGTGTGTGTATTCTTATACTCTGTAGTTTTTCCTTTCCTAAAGCTTCAGTCAACTGATCATCTGGCATCCACACTTTACCAGTGACCCCCACAAACATCTTCTTGCTCCCATAAGGTGTGCAAGTCTAGGTTTGGCAAGCAGTGAATTTTTTTTTTTTTTTTTTTTTTTAGTTTTGTTGGAACTTACCAGGCTAAGCCCAAATAGTTAAGGCTATGAACTGCTTTTTAGCTTTGTCATAACATCCTGGGTTTGATTCCCTCAGTCTGCATTTGCCTATTGTGTGAGTTTGAGCAAGTCACTAAACCAAGCAATGCGTGCAAGTTGTCCTTATAAGAAGCACGTGTGGCTTGTGGGTTTATTTAGTTAACAAGTAAAAAGAGATATAAAGCTAATATAGACTTCATTTGTATTTTTACTTTTGATTGATGTTTCAAAAGTTGAGTTGAGTGATTTTTTTCTTTTCTTTATAATCACTCAACACTTGGATCACGTTTATGAATGCGAAAGCTTAGCATGTTATATATGCCGTTATCATGTTATACTTCTGTAGCTGTGTATGTGGTACAGTGTACTAGAACTGCTTGTCATAGGATCACAGGATATACAAGGCAGTCTGACCAGAGGCCATGCGCCTTGCCTGTTAAGTCCTGAAGTAAATTGTTGTCCAGGTTATGTCTGTAGAATGTGAGGGGAAATGTGTTGCTTGATCCATAAGGGAGAGCTCATTCCAGAGCAGAGGGGGCTGATGGGTGATGAACTTGTCCCTTCATTTGATTATATTTATTTCCTAATGCAGGTTAAGATCTTTTGTTCTGGTGTTCACTACCTTATTTGACTTATTGAAAAAAGGAACTAAAGAGGTAGTAAAATTCTTGAGGGCATGGTAAGACTGGCGTTGATTCTTCCCTCAGGAGCCTATATGACACTGAACGCAAAGACAATTCCAGTCTCTTCTGATAGCTAAGACTTGAGGCCAGAGATTGTTTTTGTTAGGAACCTTGGTGGTTTTTCAAGTTTTTTTTTTTTTTTTTTTAAATGTGTCTTAAGATACATGCCAGAAGGTGTATTATATTCTGTAATGGGTCTGACCAGTGCAGAGAATAAGGGAAAGTGGCTTTCTTGATTTTGGAACAGAGGCCTTCAGGAATTAGTTGTGAGATATAGAAGGATTTTTTAACTACTGTTGCCACATGGTGATTGAAGGAAAGGGCGCTATCAACTCAGGTGCCAGGTCTATAATCACTGACTTTAGTTGATAGCATGATGTTATCAATGTGGTAGGTTGACACAGTTTGCTGTTTCTTGACTGAGATGATTCTACATTTCTTGATGTTTAGTTCAAGCCATTTCTCTTTGTACAAGGAGCTAATTCATGTCAGTTCTTTAAAGGGTATAAGTTTCTTGGGTTCACTTGACTACTACACCCAGCTTGCAGACATCAGCAAATTTGCTTAACCAGAGATCAGTGTTACCAACTTTGAGATCAGAGAAATAAAGGCTAAGCAGGAAGGATCTCATCTCAGATCCCTGGAGGACACTGTCTGTCACGTAGGTAAAAACTAGCCAATCAGTCTGCAAACTAACATCTGCCTTGCCAATAACCAGACAGTCACCAAAGGTGGAATCCAAATTTATACCTTGTGTCTGTGTGGAAGTCAAAATTTATACCTTGTGTGTGTGTGAGGCAAACATCTTAGCCATTGTGCCAATTCCCAACCCTTCAGCCTGTGGAGGTTTCACCAACTCTGACAAACTGTGTTCTGTCCTTGAGCCAGTTTGCAATTCAGTAATTAACAATTAATAAACTTAACATCGACACTACAGAACAATTGTTTATGTCATTTGGTAATGTTCAGAGACTTGCATCTGTTCAGAATCTTTAATGACCGAAGAGGTAAATTTTTACCAATAACCAAAGACACAGAAATATGAATATCATAGTAAATCCCTAGCTATACTTTACTAAACATATTGAGCAAACTACAAACACAATTCTACAATAACTAAGCAACTGCTGCAAGTTACCTCATCGCCACAAGTCTGACTCTCAAAATGCTGATGTTCTTCATCTCACATTGCTGCAGTCCTAACACTTGGGTAGTCCGCTGTCCCAGTCGGCCCGAATACCAAAGTATATGGCTGACGTCGGTCAAGGCGCATTAGTCTGACGTCAGGACGTGAGGGTACAAATGCGCAGGACCGACGTCATATCCTCAGTCTTTTTTGCCGCATGGTCCGATGCAGAAGCAGTTTTGCGAGTGCAGGTTGGCGTTCTGAAATTTTCTGAAGTCGGAGTTTCAGACCGAATCAAAGTTGGCTAAGTACCCGTTAGAATATTTTGGTTTTTCTTGCCTCAGTATTTAACCGGATGTCAGAAAAAGTGAATAACTGTATTTCTTGTGGGAAACAGATACCTCATAGGGATTACCATACCTTGTGTATACCTTGCTTAGGGCCTGAGCACGACGTAGTTGGCTGTCGCTCTTGTGCTAGATTTAACAAACGCACTATAAAGAGAAGATTAGACTGTGCCAGGTTAGTTTTTGGGAAGCGTTGTAATTATAAAATGCCGTCGGATGCTCCGACGCCCGCTTCGTCCAAAAAGCGCAAGGAGAAAGCAGCAAAGACTAGGTTGGAAGAACCGTCAGTCCCGGACGTCGGTTCTTTAGAAGGCTCGGTGGAGCCGGAGGTTCTGCAAGAAGTTTCTTTGGAGTCTCAGGGGGAGACTTTACTGTTACAGGATGTGTCCTCTCAGGAGGTAGGCCAGGCTGAAGGGGCTTCTCAGGTGGCTGTTCTCCCCTCCCTTCCTAAGGTGGTTAGGCCCTCCCCTTCTATTTCCAAGGCTTCTTTGAGAGGCAGGCCAGGTTTAGCTTCAGTGGGTGTCTCTCCTAGTTCTTCAGGATCTTTGCCTAAGAAACATATGCTTAAAATGGCAGAAGATTTGATTACTATGATTAGGGTTCTATGCCCCCTCCTGATAAGAGGCCTAGGGTGGAACCTGAGCTTGAGAGTTTTGAGCAGTGTTCGGAGGCTTCTGAGTCTTGGCTGAAGACTTACAGGAGTATCCTCCTTATTCTGATTCTGATGTGGATGATGCTACTCCTTCAGCTTCTCCTCCTGAGGATTTTTCTTTTTCAGAGACTCTTCATTCCATGAGGGAACATTTTAAATGGGAAGGACAAGATTTCTCTGATTCCAGGAAGAGGCTTAGGGAATTTCTGTTTTTACCCCAGCATAGGCCTTTAGCTATACCTCCTGTTCTGGATGTGGTGGAAGATGTTTTTGCAGAGGCTTCCCTGAACCCTGATTCTTTGCCTCCTGCCCCAGTTAAACGGCACAGGGATCATAGGGTGCCTGAAGCTCATAAGTATCTTTTAAGAGTCCTAGGGCAGACCCAGAAACTGTTTCTCAGGGGCCTAAAGGTGTTAAGGCTTCTGTTGTTAAAAATCCTGTTCCTCCTGATAAAGAGGCAAGGGCTTTGGATAGATGGGGAAAGAAAGTGTATACTTCTTCCACTTTAGCCATGAGGGCTTTGAATTGCCAGTTTCACATGTTAAAATATCAAAATTATCTCCTTTCACAATTGCAGTCTAAGGTGGATGCTCTGGCGGAAGGTATTGAGTGTAAAGAATTGCAGGATTTAGTTCATGTGTCTGAACAGGTGGGTAAGCATTCCTTGCAATGTGGTTTTGATGCTGTGCAGGCCTCTTCGAAGGGTGGCTGCCACTGGTTCTGTTCTTCGCAGGCACGCCTGGCTGAGGGATCAGAATTTAGCTGAGCATGTTAAGACAAGGATTTTGGATGCTCCATTACAGTCTGATGTGTTGTTTGGTTCACCTGTGGAAGCAGTTTTAAAGAAAATGGAGGACAAGGCTAAGTCTATGCAGACTGTTAAAGATTTTTTGCAGGTTCAGCCCCCGAAGTTTAGTAGAAATTGGCCTACTAAGGGATGGACATATCCTTCTTATGATTCCCAGTCTAGGGGTAGGTCTAGACGTGGTAGGGGGAGAGCTCAAGGTTCTTTTAGGCCTAGAACAGGGAGTTCACCTGCGCAATCTTCTGGTGAGGGCAGGGGTCAGCCCTTTCGTAAACAGACCCAATGACCTGCCTTTTCAGCTGCCAGTGCTTTCTCCTCTGGCAGCACCTTTGGGAGGAAGGCTGGCACTTTTCAAAGAAAATTGAGTTTAATTACCCAGGACAGATGGGTATTGGATATCATTCAAAACGGTTACAGGTTTTATTTCCATACCTTGCCTCCTTTCAAAGGCATGCCAGACATTCCTCCTCTACAAAGAAAAGAGGCTCACAAGCAAATTTCTCTGTTACTCCAAATAGGGGCCATTCAGCCGGTTCCTGTGCCAGAAAGGGGCCTAGGATTTTATTCTCGCCTGTTCCTAGTACCAAAGAAGGGGAACACGTGGAGACCAATTTTGGATTTATCTATCCTCAACACTTATCTGGACATTCCCAAGTTCAAAATGTTGACGTTACAACAGCTTTTACCTCTACTGGGCAAAGATCCCTGGATGGTAACTTTAGATCTCAAGGAGGCTTACCTTCATGTGCCTATCAGACTAAGTTGCAGGAAGTATCTGCGTTTTCGAGCTGGAATTCCCATTATCAGTTCTCTGCATTGCCCTTTGGCTTATCTACTGCAGAGTATTCACAAAAGTTCTGGCTCCAGTGATAGCTTACTTCAGGCTAAAAGGAATACAAATCTATCCTTACTTGGGCGACTGCCTGATTCTGGCTCAAGAAAAGGAAGACCTTTACAGCATTTGGAATATGTGATAGCAGTGCTAAGATGCCTGGGGTATTCTGTGAATGAAATAAAGTCCAGTCTAGTACCCTCTCAAGACATGTGCTTTCTGGGTGTGAGACTGAATACAGCAACCCAGATGGCCTTTTTAACCCCGGACAAACAAAAGAATCTTTCCTGTACTTTCATCAACTATCTCTTCAGTCCGGGCTGACTGCAAGGACAGTCCTTCAAGCCTTAGGGTTCATGGCATCTTGTATTCTGGTGCTTCCCAATGCCAAACTGCATATGAGGAAGCTGCAATGGTACCTCAAAAATGTATGGACACAGCACTGCCAGGATTTGGACACTGTCATTCAAATAATACCTTGTCTTCAAAAGGAATTTTTGTGGTGGGCTCAGGAATGTCACCTAAACAAGGGACTCTCTGTGACCCAGCCAGAGGCGAGTCAGATTCTAACGACAGATGCCTCAGACATAGCTTGGGGAGCTCATCTGAATGGAAAGTGGATACAAGACAAGTGGCCTGCCAGACTACAGCATCTACATATCAACATGAAGGAGATGTTAGCAGTCCAGTTTGCATTAATGGCTTTCAAGGAGTTACTTCTTCCAGGGCAGGTGTTGATTCTAACAGACAACACAACTGTCATGTGGTACATCAACAAACAAGGGGGAACACATTCTTATCCTCTATGCAGGCAAGCAATGCTTTTATGGGAGACTGCGCTCAGCTTGCAACTAACTCTTCAGGCAAGGTTTCTGCCGGGAGCACAGAACTCCTTAGCAGATGTGTTAAGCAGGCAAATCATGGATCCCCACCCGTGGAAACTGGATCTTCATGTATTTCGGAAATTGACAGTGTCATGGGGAACTCCAGACATAGATCTGTTCGCTTCTCCACTAAACCACCAGCTGCCAAAGTTTTGCACAAAAAGGTTTCATCACACAGCTTGGAAAGTGGATGCTCTTTCTTTCAGTTGGACAAATCTTCATGTGTATGTCTTTCCACCTCTGCCTCTTCTCCCAAAGGTACTCCTAAAGGTCAGACAAGACAAGCCAAGGATGATTTTAATAGCTCCAGATTGGCCTCGGCAACACTGGTACCCATTACTAAGGAGTCTGGTAAGGAAGCCTCCATGGCCTTTACCTTTGATTCCACACCTATTGTCTCAGAGGGACGGTCATCTACTCAATGTCAAGCTTCACACTCTTCATCTGACAGCCTGGCATATTCTGTTTTGAAACACAGCAGGTCTCAACTTCCTCAACAAGTTTTGAATGTGATTATGGAAGCCAGAAGACCTAGTACAAGGAAAGTGTACTCAGAAAAATGGAAGAGATTTTTGTTTTGGAGTGCAGCAAAGGATTTGGAGGTTTCTGAGCCTAATTTGAGTGTGGCTCTTCAATATCTTACTGAGTTATTAGACAAAGGTTTGTCTTTCTCTTCCATTAAGATTCATGCTGCAGCAATTTCAGCTCACTATGATTGTGACCCACCATTGTTTTCTCATCCTTTGTTCAAGCAATTTCTTAGAGGGGCAAAGAATATAAGACCCCACGTGAGAGCTCCTACTCCTGCTTGGGATCTCAATTTTGTGTTGGAGAAACTTACTCTACAACCTTTTGAGCCTGCGGCTACTGCGGAATTGAAATACTTGTCATGGAAGACTGCTTTTTTGTTGGCCATTACTTCTGCAAGAAGGGTTTCTGAATTGCAGGCCCTTATGGCGGTTGAGCCTTTTTGATTTTCCATAAGGACAGGGTATCATTACGCACTAATCCTTCCTTTATGCCTAAGGTGGTTTCTAGTGTGGCTTTAAACCAAACTATTCATTTGCCTACTTTTTATGCAGATCCCCAAAATAAGGGGGAAAAGATTTTGCACACTTTAGATGTACACAGCCAGTTGCGTTATTATTTAAGCAGGACTAAGGCTTTTAGGCAGTCTCAGCAGTTGTTTGTTTCTTTTGCTTTGAGTTCTCAGGGCAAGCCTGTGTCAAAACAAACTATTTCTAAGTGGATTGGGTTTTGCATTACATTTTGTTATTCCCATCATGGCAAGGAGATTCCAGCTGGGATTAGGCCTCATTCCACTAGGGCTACTGCCACTTCAACAGCATTTCTAAGGGGGGTGGCAACTAAGGATATTTTGGAGGCTGCTACTTGGAGTTCAGTGCATACTTTTCTAAGCACTACCACCTTCCTCTCTACTCTAAATCCAGGGCTGGTTTTGCCACGGCTATTTTGCAGGGCATGTTGACAGCCCCTGCTTCCTTATAATTTGCCAGCCTCCCTTACCTCTGCTTTGGGATTCTACCCAAGTGTTAGGACTGCAGCAATGTGAGATGAAGAACATAGTACAGTTTTGTACCTACCATAAATGTAGATGTTCAAGATCCACATTGCTGCAGTCCACCCACTCTCCCTCCCTCCTTCCCCTCTGTGTTTAGGGGTGGTTGTATGGGTGGGGTTGTACCTTGGTTAATTTGTATATATTGTATATATATATTTGTCACAAGAGTGTTTGGTGTTTTTGGTTTTGGCCTTATCTTTTTAGGGTCTTCTGACATCTGGGGCAAGAAAAGACTGAGGATATGACGTCGGTCATGCGCATTTGTACCCTGACGTCCTGACGTCAGACTAATGCGCTTTGACCGACGTCAGCCATATACTTTGGTATTCGGGCCGACTGGGACAGCGGACTACCCAAGTGTTAGGACTGCAGCAATGTGGATCTTCGAACATCTACATTTATGGTAGGTACAAAACTGTACTTTTTGACTTGAATAGTCTGATATGCCTTGAATATGCTGTCTCTATTGCAGCACTAAAGTCTCCACATAATAATGCCATACTTCAAACAATAGAGAAAAGAAGGAGGCATACACTCATAAGTCATGAACTGGAAATAGTCTGTTTGACACAGTGTTTGGTATCCTGAAATGTGAAGGCATTGTCTTTACACTGATAGAATAAATGGTGTATGGTGTAATCTGAATATTTTGAAGGAAAAGTTAATTTGGAGCCACACTGAGGTGGCCTCACTGTTTCACATCCCAGAAGTACAGAACCCAAAAAGAGTATTAAGGTTGAATGTTGTGGATGTTGCAAATAACTGTGCGGTCATAAGAGCTGAATTGTGGAATATGAAAAGTTTTCGGAGTGGCTGCAATGGAAGAAATGGGTTTTCTACACATCTACAAAACTGATTGCACAGCTGATATCTGTCCCTTAATTACAGGACCCCAGATTGTTTTACCACTTCACATCATAACTACCTTACTGTTTGCCAAGGGAGGTCTGGCTAGTGGTTCCTTTAAACTCACCTTCGTGGGAGGGGCAACTAATATGTCCTATATCCTCCCGTTCCACTTTCATTTGATCTCGCTTCCTAATTTTCTCCTCTGCTTACATAATTCTGACATCCTAACCTTTTAACTACCTAATCCCATTAGAGAAAGCAACAGCCTGAAGAAAATTGAAGAATATCCCGATATTCTTTATCAGGCCTTAGTGCTATCACCCTGGTGGGCCAGCAGGAAACCCTTTCTACCATGTACTATGTCCCTTCTCCTCTGTAAATTTGTATTTTACCTTATATCATCTCTGCTATTCTGAAGAGGTGAGCTTACCTGACCCCCTCCCATGCTTGCTCTGCCTTACCCAGTTCTGCAGTGTACTTCTTATCTGGAGTGACGTTAGTAGATCTCCCGCACTTGATTGTCTTCTGAAGTCAACATAATGCTGCAGATTGAGTATTGCCTTTCCTCTGGCACCATCCTGCATCCATTGTTGTGGCATCTGCTTTAATCTCTTTTGCTGGTGTAGGCCGTACTGCAGGCTACATCTTTACCTGCCTATTTTTTACAAAGCATTGTATTTATTGATTTTTTTTTATATGTACTGCCTTTGTTCCCATTACGCTGGTAATTAAACATTAGCTGACACCCTCACTTCTGTCACTAGTCTTCTGAACTGAACCCATTGCAACTGAGAACATGAGACAGTCAATGAATACATGAAAACATACTAGGAGGCGCTAAATAAAAATCTGCAAAACCAACAGAGACCTCCAAAGCAAACATCCAAGCAACCTCCACCCTCCAACGCAAACCATGAAACATATACTTCACAAAACCAGTGTGACCTGACCTTTTTGGGCGTTTTTTCTAGTTTAAAAAAATTTTTAAAAAAAGGGTTAGCTGGCCAGGTTTTTTTGGGGTTTTAATTTAAAACCGCATTGGGGAAAAGGCAAAAAAAAAGGAAAGCTGGTTAAATAGTCCCGGACGCGGTTCTTTAGAAGGCTCAGTGGAGCCGGAGGTTCTGCAAGAAGTTTCTTTGGAGTCTCAGGGGGAAACTTTACTGTTACAGGATGTGTCCTCTCAGGAGGTAGGCCAGGCTGAAGGGGCTTCTCAGGTGGCTGTTCTCCCTCCCTTCCTAAGGTGGTTAGGCCCTGCCCTTCTGTTTCCAAGGCTTCTTTGAGAGGCAGGCCAGGTTTAGCTTCAGTGGGTGTCTCTCCTAGTTCTTCAGGATCTTTGCCTAAGAAACATATGCTTAAAATGGCAGAAGATTTGATTACTATGATTAGAGGTTCTATGCCCCTCCTGATAAGAGGCCTAGGGTGGAACCTGAGCTTTGAGAGTTTTGAGCAGTGTTCGAGGCTTCTGAGTCTTGACTGAAGACTTGCAGGAGTATCCTCCTTATTCTGATTCTGATGTGGATGATTCTACTCCTTCAGCTTCTCCTCCTGAGGATTTTTCTTTTCAGAGACTCTTCATTCCATGAGGGAACATTTTAAATGGGAAGGCAAGATTTCTCTGATTCCAGGAAGAGGCTTAGGGAATTTTTGTTTTACCCCAGCATAGGCCTTTAGCTATACCTCCTGTTCTGGATGTGGTGGAAGATGTTTTTGGCTTCCCTGAACCCTGATTCTTTGCCTCCTGCCCCAGTTAAACCCAGATGGTATTATAGGGTGCCTGAAGCTCATGAAATTATCTTTTTAAGAGTCTAGGGCGAGACCCAGAGAACTGTTTCTCAGGGGCCTAAAAGGTGTAAGGCTTCTGTTGTTAAAATCCTGTTCCTCCTGATAAAGAGGCAAGGGCTTTTGAACTAGATGGGGAAGATTAATACTTCTTCCACTTTAGCCATGAGACTTTAGTTGCCAGTTCCTGTTAAAATGCTCAAGAGTATCTCCTTTCTGGTGGAAGTCTAAAGGTGGATGCTCTGGTGGAGGTGTGAGTGTAAGGTTGCAGGATTTGGATTTCATGTGTCTGAACAGGTGGAGTAAGCATTCCTTGCAATGTGGTTTTGATGCTGTACAGACTCTTGAGGGTGGCTGCCACTGGTTCTGTTCTTATTGAGGCATGCCTGGCTAAGGGATGGTTTGGGGTGGTAGGAATAAGGATTTTGGATGCTTTCCAAGATTTACAGTCTGGCGTGTTGTTTGGTTCACCTGTGGAAGCTGTTTTAGAAAATGGAGGGACAAGGCTACTCGGTCTATGCAGACTGTTAAAGATTTTTGCAGGTTCAGCCTCGGGGGTTTAGTAGAAATTGGCCTACTAAAGGGATGGGCATCCTGCTTATGATTCCCAGTCTGGGGTAGGTCTAGGCGTGGTAGAGGGCAGGCTCAAGGTTCTTTTTAGGCCTTCCAGAACAGAATTCTGCCTACTCAGTCTTCTACCAGGCAGGGGCAGGGTCAGTCCTTTAAGTAAACAGACAATGACCTGCCTTTTCCAGCTGCCAGATGCGTTCTCGTCAGCAGCACCTTTAGGAAGGAAGGCTGGCACTTCCAAAATTGGAGTTTAATTGCTAGAGACAGATGGGTATTGGATTTCATTCACCACGGTTACAGGTTTTATTTCCATACCTTGCCTCCTTTCAAAGGCATGCCAGACATTCCTCCTCTACAAAGAAAAGAGGCTCACAAGCAAATTTCTCTGTTACTCCAAATAGGGGCCATTCAGCCGGTTCCTGTGCCAGAAAGGGGCCTAGGATTTTATTCTCGCCTGTTCCTAGTACCAAAGAAGGGGAACACGTGGAGACCAATTTTGGATTTATCTATCCTCAACACTTATCTGGACATTCCCAAGTTCAAAATGTTGACGTTACAACAGCTTTTACCTCTGCTGGGCAAAGATCACTGGATGGTAACTTTAGATCTCAAGGAGGCTTACCTTCATGTGCCTATCAGACTAAGTTGCAGGAAGTATCTGCGTTTCGAGCTGGAATTCTCATTATCAGTTCTCTGCATTGCCCTTTGGCTTATCTACTGCCAGAGTATTCACAAAGTTCTGGCTCCAGTGATAGCTTACTTCAGGCTAAAAGGAATACAAATCTATCCTTACTTGGCCGACTGCCTGATTCTGGCTCAAGAAAAGGAAGACCTTCTACACCATTTGGAATATGTGATAGCAGTGCTAAGATGCCTGGGGTATTCTGTGAATGAAATAAAGTCCAGTCTAGTACCCTCTCAAGACATGTGCTTTCTGGGTGTGAGACTGAATACAGCAACCCAGATGGCCTTTTAACCCCGGACAAACAAAAGAATCTTTCCCTTTACTTCCATCAACTATCTCTTCAGTCCGGGCTGACTGCAAGGACAGTCCTTCAAGCCTTAGGGTTCATGGCATCTTGTATTCTGGTGCTTCCCAATGCCAAACTGCATATGAGGAAGCTGCAATGGTATCTCAAAATGTATGGACACAGCACTGCCAGGATTTGGACACTGTCATTCAAATAATACCTTGCATTCAAAAGGAATTTTTGTGGTGGGCTCAGGAATGTCACCTAAACAAGGGACTCTCTGTGACCCGCCAGAGGCAGTCAGATTCTAACGACAGATGCCTCAGACATAGCTTGGGAGCTCATCTGAATGGAAAGTGGATACAAGACAAGTGGCCTGCCAGACTACAGCATCTACATATCAACATGAAGGAGATGTTAGCAGTCCAGTTTGCATTAATGGCTTTCAAGGAGTTACTTCTTCCAGGGCAGGTGTTGATTCTAACAGACAACACAACTGTCATGTGGTACATCAACAAACAAGGGGAACACATTCTTATCCTCTATGCAGGCAAGCAATGATTTTATGGGAGACTGCTCAGCTTGCAACTAACTCTTCAGGCAAGGTTTCTGCCGGAGCACAGAACTCCTTAGCAGATGTGTTAAGCAGGCAAATCATGGATCCCCACGAGTGGAAACTGGATCTTCATGTATTTCGGAAATTGACAGTGTCATGGGGAACTCCAGACATAGATCTGTTCGCTTCTCCACTAAACCACCAGCTGCCAAAGTTTTGCACAAAAAGGTTTCATCACACAGCTTGGAAAGTGGATGCTCTTTCTTTCAGTTGGACAAATCTTCATGTGTATGCCTTTCCACCTCTGCCTCTTCTCCCAAAGGTACTTCTAAAGGTCAGACAAGACAAGCCAAGGATGATTTTAATAGCTCCAGATTGGCCTCGGCAACACTGGTACCCATTACTAAGGAGTCTGGTAAGGAAGCCTCCATGGCCTTTACCTTTGATTCCACACCTATTGTCTCAGAGGACGGTCATCTACTCAATGTCAAGCTTCACCTCTTCATCTAACAGCCTGGCATATTCTGTTTTGAACACAGCAGGTCTCAACTTCCTCAACAAGTTTTGCAGATGTGATTATGGAGCCAGAAGACTGGTGAAAGGAAAATTAATGGTTTGCCAAGAAAAATGGAAGAGATTTTTGTTTTGAGTGCAGCAAAGTTTGGGTTTCTGAGCCTAATAATTTGATCTTGGCTCTTCAATATCTTCACGAGTTATTGGACAAAGGTTTGTCTTTACTCTTCCATTGAATTCATGCTGCAACGGGTGGTTTAACTCATTTATGATTGGCGACCCTCATTGTTTTCTCATCCTTTGTTCAGCAATTTCTTAGAGGGCAAAAGAATATACAGACCCCACGTGAGGCTCCTACTCCTGCTTGGGACCTCAATTTGTGTTGGAAACTTACTCTACAACCTTTTGAGCCTGCGGCTACTGCTGAATTAGTGGTTTGTCATGGAAGACTGCTTTTTGTTGGCCATTACTTCTGAAAGAAGGGTTTCTGAATTACCGAGCCCTTATGGCGGTTGAGCCCTTTTTGATTTTCCATAAGGATGAGGTATCATTGGTTAATCCTTCCTTTATGCCTAAAATTGGTCTCTAATTGACTTCGTAAACTATTCATTTGCCTACTTTTTATGCAGATCCCCAAAATAGGGAAAAGATTTTTGCACTTTTGTAGATACACAGGCTTGGTTACATTATTATTTGCAAAAGCCAGGACTAAGTTTTGAGCGGTCTCAACAGTTGTTTGTTTCTTTTGCTTTGAGTTCTCCGGTTAAACCTGTGTGTCAATAAACTAATGACTATAAGTGGACGGGTTTGCGTGCATTTGTTACATCATGGCAAGGAGATTCGCTGGGATTGAAGCCTCCCATTCACTAGGGCTACTGCCACTTCAACAACGCCATTTCTAAGGGGTGGCAACTAAAGGATATTTGGAGGCAGCTGCACCGGGTTCAATGCATGTTTTCTCTAAGCATTACCTTCCTCTCTACTCTAAATCTAGGGCTGGTTTTGCCACGCTATTTTGCAAGGCATGTTGACAGCTCCTGCTTCCTTATAATTTGCCAGCCTCCCTTACCTCTGCTTTGGGATTCTACCCAAGTGTTAGGACTGCAGCAATGTGAGATGAAGAACATAGTACAGTTTTGTACCTACCATAAATGTAGATGTTCAAGATCCACATTGCTGCAGTCATCCTCCTCCTTCCCTCTGTGTTTAGGGGTGGTTGTGTGGGTGGGTTGTACCTTGTAAATTTGTATATATTGTATATATATATTGGGTACAAGAGTGTTTGGTGTTTTGGTTTTGGCCTTATCTTTTAGGGTCTTCTGACATCTGGGGCAAGAAAAGACTGAGGATATGCGTCGGTCATGCGCATTTGTACCCTGACATCCTGGCGTCAGACTAATGCGCCTTGACTGGCGTCAGCCATATACTTTGGTATTCGGGCCGACTGGGACAGCGGACTACCCAAGTGTTAGGACTGCAGCAATGTGGATCTTCGAACATCTACATTTATGATAGGTACAAAACTGTACTTTTTGACTTGAATAGTCTGATATGCCTTGAATATGCTGTCTCTATTGCAGCACTAAAGTCTCCACTAATAATGCCATACTTCAAACAACAGAGAAAAGAAGGATCCATACACTCATAAGTCATGAACTGGAAATAGTCTGTTTGACACAGTGTTTGGTATCCTGAAATGTGAAGGCATTGTCTTTACACTGATAGAATAAATGGTGTATGGTGTAATCTGAATATTTTGAAGGAAAAGTTAATTTGGAGCCACACTGAGGTGGCCTCACTGTTTCACATCCCAGAAGTACAGAACCCAAAAAGAGTATTAAGGTTGAATGTTGTGGATGTTGCAAATAACTGTGCGGTCATAAGAGCTGAATTGTGGAATATGAAAAGTTTTCGGAGTGGCTGCAATGGAAGAAATGGGTTTTCTACACATCTACAAAACTGACTGCACAGCTGATATCTGTCCCTTAATTACAGGACCCCAGATTGTTTTACCACTTCACATCATAACTACCTTACTGTTTGCCAAGGGAGGTCTGGCTAGTGGTTCCTTTAAACTCACCTTCGTGGGAGGGGCAACTAATATGTCCTATATCCTCCCGTTCCACTTTCATTTGATCTCGCTTCCTAATTTTCTCCTCTGCTTACATAATTCTGATATCCTAACCTTTTAACTACCTAATCCCATTAGAAAGCAACAGCCTGAAGAAAATTGAAGAATATCGATATTCTTTATCAGGCCTTAGTGCTATCACCCTGGTGGGCCAGCAGGAAACCCTTTCTACCATGTACTATGTCCCTTCTCCTCTGTAAATTTGTATTTTACCTTATATCATCTCTGCTATTCTGAGGAGGTGAGCTTACCTTACCCCCTCCCATGCTTGCTCTGCCTTACCCAGTTCTGCAGTGTACTTCTTATCTGGAGTGACGTTAGTAGATCTCCCGCACTTGATTGTCTTCTGAAGTCAACATAATGCTGCAGATTGAGTATTGCCTTTCCTCTGGCACCATCCTGCATCCATTGTTGTGGCATCTGCTTTAATCTCTTTTGCTGGTGTAGGCCGTACTGCAGGCTACATCTTTACCTGCCTATTTTTTTACAAAGCATTGTATTTATTGATTTTTTTTTATATGTACTGCCTTTGTTCCCATTACGCTGGTAATTAAACATTAGCTGACACCCTCACTTCTGTCACTAGTCTTCTGAACTGAACCCATTGCAACTGAGAACATGAGACAGTTAATGAATACATGAAAACATACTAGGAGGCGCTAAATAAAAATCTGCAAAACCAACAGAGACCTCCAAAGCAAACATCCAAGCAACCTCCATCCCCCAACGCAAACCATGAAACATATACTTCACAAAACCAGTGTGCCATGTAGTCACAGCCCTTAAGGCAAAATAACATACCCAACATACTAGTAATAGGTGACTCTATAGTCAGACACACTGACGTCCCACTCACTAGGCTGAATAAGAAGGTTACTGTTAGCTGCCTTTCAGGTGCCAAGATCCACCACATAACACAAGCACTCAGGTCACTCCAGAACAAGTACAAATATGACTCTGTCATTGTCCATCTTGGTGTGAATGACCTGAGCCATACCTCCCTGGACTACATGAAAAGAGACATGGAAGAGCTCTCTGATCACGTAGCCCTGGCCAGTATGTCCCTGGCCCTGAGTAGCATCCTGCCCTCACCAAGAATGATACCACGGTATAAAGAAAAAATTCTCAATTTCAATGTATCAAGCCTGGCTAACTCGAATGTGTAAAAATCTGTTAAGCAGTTTACTGTGTAATTTAATTTAATCCTGACTTGTGCTCAGGACTAACTGTAACCTGTGGAACTTGTTTAACTTGCTTACTTATGTAATCTCTGTAAATAGTCTGTTTGTAATATGTAATGCTGGTATTATGTAATGCTGTATCTGCTTACCCTTGGAGCTTTTCTCCCCGGGCCTCCGCTGAAAATGGACATGCATCCAGTCGGACTATCCTGGTCAACAAATGTAAAATAAAAAATAAAATAAATAAATTTCAACAATTGGCTAAGTTTCTGGTATGCCTTGAATATGCTGTGTCTATTGCAGGACTAAAGTCTCCACATAATAATGCCTTACTTCAAACAACAGAGTTGATCAAAGGGGATCCAGTGCCTGTCCGGCTTGGATGACATGCTCGACAAGCCAAACTGCTTCGCTAGAGACGGCTTGCACCTGTCACCCTTAGGCTTTTGAATACTGGCTCTTGCCACCCCCATAGTGCCTTTTTTAGGCGAGGCTCAAAAGACAAACCCACCATATAAATAGCACAAGTAACAAAAACTGAGGGTAATGCTACTCAATGCCAGAAGTCTAAACCTCAAAATGCACGCACTCGAGGCACTCCTCAGTATGAAGAAAATCAATATATGTGCAGTAACAGAAACCTGGTTTAAGACTCCAGAGAGCACCCCAGCACTACCAAGCTACAACGCATACCATACATTTCAGCCACAGAACCCAAACCGGAATACAAAAGGTGGGGGCGTATCCATATTTATCAAGGATACCCACACCTCCAGGTTAGTGGCACAGCACGATGCTTCAGAGATCATCCACGTGCAACTAACAATGGGCAAAACTGCAATTCAAATTGTAGCTTGCTACAGATCACCCACCATGTCCCAGGACCCCAAGTCCGCATTTCTGGAAACACTGGGAAACATAAACGTCCTACCAAACAACCCAATATTGGATGATTTCAATTACCCAAACATTAACTGGGAGAACTACTCAATTACTAACTCCCTTGCCCAACATTTCCTAGAATTTATAAACTCAAACGCCCTGGTTTAGCTGGTCAACACTCCCACCAGAGGTGACAACATATTGGACCTGGTCATCACCAACATGGGCGACCAGTGTTCCACACTGGAGGTCAACCCCTCGCTGGTTAGATCTGACCATAAACAAATCACTTTGGATATCCACATTCCACCCCCACCCCCATACAGGGAAACCACTATAAAAAACTTTTCAAAAGCAAACTTCACGTTACTTAAGACCAAGGTGGAAAGTTTCAAAGCCCCCATGCTGAAGGATAACTCTGTCCAAGCTGCAAAATCCTTTACTAATGCATTCTATGGGCACCTACAAGAATGCATGGATTGTGCCATCCCAAGCAAAACCAAGACTCACTCCTCCAAGAAAAAGAAACCAGTCTGGTGGACTCCTGCCATAAACAAGCTATACATTAGAAGGAGGAAACTAGTACAGAAAAGAGTAAAATCCAAGAAGGGAAGGCATCCCTGATCAGTATCAGCAAGAAACTACGATCTTCATAAAATCATCCAAGGTGAGCTTTGAAAGAAAAATTGCCAAGGACTCCAAAGATAACCACAAGGCATTCTTTAGCCATGGCAAGAATCTAAGTGGCAATGCTCACATCTGCTCGGAGTTAGTGCAGAAGTTAGTGTTCAAAATGTTGACGTTACAACAGCTTTTACCTCTACTGGGCAAAGATCCTGGATGGTAACTTTAGATCTCAAGGAGGCTTACCTTCATGTGCCTATCAGACTAAGTTGCAGGAAGTATCTGCGCTTCGAGCTGGGAATTCCCATTATCAGTTCTCTGCATTGCCCTTTGGCTTATCTACTGCCCAGAGTATTCACAAAAGTTCTGGCTCCAGTGATAGCTTACTTCAGGCTAAAAGGAATACAAATCTATCCTTACTTGGACGAC
The DNA here is from genome assembly GCF_019279795.1 of Protopterus annectens. NCBI lineage: Eukaryota > Metazoa > Chordata > Ceratodontiformes > Protopteridae > Protopterus > Protopterus annectens. The sequence continues at coordinate 1,151,284,837 of NC_056747.1, read as the reverse complement.
TGCCTGATTCTGGCTCAAGAAAAGGAAGACCTTTTACAGCATTTGGAATATGTGATAGCAGTGCTAAGATGCCTGGGGTATTCTGTGAATGAAATAAAGTCCAGTCTAGTACCCTCTCAAGACATGTGCTTTCTGGGTGTGAGACTGAATACAGCAACCCAGATGGCCTTTTTAACCCCGGACAAACAAAAGAATCTTTCCCTGTACTTTCATCAACTATCTCTTCAGTCCGGGCTGACTGCAAGGACAGTCCTTCAAGCCTTAGGGTTCATGGCATCTTGTATTCTGGTGCTTCCCAATGCCAAACTGCATATGAGGAAGCTGCAATGGTACCTCAAAAATGTATGGACACAGCACTGCCAGGATTTGGACACTGTCATTCAAATAATACCTTGTCTTCAAAAGGAATTTTTGTGGTGGGCTCAGGAATGTCACCTAAACAAGGGACTCTCTGTGACCCAGCCAGAGGCGAGTCAGATTCTAACGACAGATGCCTCAGACATAGCTTGGGGAGCTCATCTGAATGGAAAGTGGATACAAGACAAGTGGCCTGCCAGACTACAGCATCTACATATCAACATGAAGGAGATGTTAGCAGTCCAGTTTGCATTAATGGCTTTCAAGGAGTTACTTCTTCCAGGGCAGGTGTTGATTCTAACAGACAACACAACTGTCATGTGGTACATCAACAAACAAGGGGAACACATTCTTATCCTCTATGCAGGCAAGCAATGCTTTTATGGGAGACTAGCTCAGCTTGCAACTAACTCTTCAGGCAAGGTTTCTGCCGGAGCACAGAACTCCTTAGCAGATGTGTTAAGCAGGCAAATCATGGATCCCCACAGTGGAAACTGGATCTTCATGTATTTCGAAATTGACAGTGTCATGGGGAACTCCAGACATAGATCTGTTCGCTTCTCCACTAAACCACCAGCTGCCAAAGTTTTGCACAAAAGGTTTCATCACACAGCTTGGAAAGTGGATGCTCTTTCTTTCAGTTGGACAAATCTTCATGTGTATGCCTTTCCACCTCTGCCTCTTCTCCCAAAGGTACTTCTAAAGGTCAGACAAGACAAGCCAAGGATGATTTTAATAGCTCCAGATTGGCCTCGGCAACACTGGTACCCATTACTAAGGAGTCTGGTAAGGAAGCCTCCATGGCCTTTACCTTTGATTCCACACCTATTGTCTCAGAGGGACGGTCATCTACTCAATGTCAAGCTTCACACTCTTCATCTGACAGCCTGGCATATTCTGTTTTGAAACACAGCAGGTCTCAACTTCCTCAACAAGTTTTGAATGTGATTATGGAAGCCAGAAGACCTAGTACAAGGAAAGTGTACTCAGAAAAATGGAAGAGATTTTTGTTTTGGAGTGCAGCAAAGGATTTGGAGGTTTCTGAGCCTAATTTGAGTGTGGCTCTTCAATATCTTACTGAGTTATTAGACAAAGGTTTGTCTTTCTCTTCCATTAAGATTCATGCTGCAGCAATTTCAGCTCACTATGATTGTGACCCACCATTGTTTTCTCATCCTTTGTTCAAGCAATTTCTTAGAGGGCAAAGAATATAAGACCCCCGCGTAGAGCTCCTACTCCTGCTTGGGGTCTCAATTTTGTGTTGGAGAAACTTACTCTACAACCTTTTGAGCCTCGGCTACTGCGGAATTGAAATACTTGTCATGGAAGACTGCTTTTTGTTGGCCATTACTTCTGCAAGAAGGGTTTCTGAATTGCAGGCCCTTATGGCGGTTGAGCCTTTTTTGATTTTCCATAAGGACAGGGTATCATTACGTACTAATCCTTCCTTTATGCCTAAGGTGGTTTCTAGTGTGGCTTTAAACCAAACTATTCATTTGCCTACTTTTTATGCAGATCCCCAAAATAAGGGGGAAAAGATTTTGCACACTTTAGATGTACACAGCCAGTTGCGTTATTATTTAAGCAGGACTAAGGCTTTTAGGCAGTCTCAGCAGTTGTTTGTTTCTTTTGCTTTGAGTTCTCAGGGCAAGCCTGTGTCAAAACAAACTATTTCTAAGTGGATTGGGTTTTGCATTACATTTTGTTATTCCCATCATGGCAAGGAGATTCCAGCTGGGATTAGGCCTCATTCCACTAGGGCTACTGCCACTTCAACAGCATTTCTAAGGGGGGTGGCAACTAAGGATATTTTGGAGGCTGCTACTTGGAGTTCAGTGCATACTTTTTCTAAGCACTACCACCTTCCTCTCTACTCTAAATCCAGGGCTGGTTTTGCCACGGCTATTTTGCAGGGCATGTTGACAGCCCCTGCTTCCTTATAATTTGCCAGCCTCCCTTACCTCTGCTTTGGGATTCTACCCAAGTGTTAGGACTGCAGCAATGTGAGATGAAGAACATAGTACAGTTTTGTACCTACCATAAATGTAGATGTTCGAAGATCCACATTGCTGCAGTCCAATTTACCCTCCCTCCTTGCCGTCTGTGTTTAGGGGTGGTTGTGTGGGTGGGGTTGTACCTTTGTAAATTTGTATATATTGTATATATATTGGGTACAAGAGTGTTTGGTGTTTTTTTTGGTTTTGGCCTTATCTTTTTAGGGTCTTCTGACATCTGGGGCAAGAAAAGACTGAGGATATGACGTCGGTCATGCGCATTTGTACCCTGACATCCTGACGCCAGACTAATGCGCCTTGACCGACGTCAGCCATATACTTTGGTATTCGGGCCGACTGGGACAGCGGACTACCCAAGTGTTAGGACTGCAGCAATGTGGATCTTCGAACATCTACATTTATGGTAGGTACAAAACTGTACTTTTGACTTGAATAGTCTGATATGCCTTGAATATGCTGTCTCTATTGCAGCACTAAAGTCTCCACATAATAATGCCATACTTCAAACAACAGAGAAAAGAAGGATCCATACACTCATAAGTCATGAACTGGAAATAGTCTGTTTGACACAGTGTTTGGTATCCTGAAATGTGAAGGTATTGTCTTTACACTGATAGAATAAATGGTGTATGGTGTAATCTGAATATTTTGAAGGAAAAGTTAATTTGGAGCCACACTGAGGTGGCCTCACTGTTTCACATCCCAGAAGTACAGAACCCGAAAAGAGTATTAAGGTTGAATGTTGTGGATGTTGCAAATAACTGTGCGGTCATAAGAGCTGAATTGTGGAATATGAAAAGTTTTCGGAGTGGCTGCAATGGAAGAAATGGGTTTTCTACACATCTACAAAACTGACTGCACAGCTGATATCTGTCCCTTAATTACAGGACCCCAGATTGTTTTACCACTTCACATCATAACTACCTTACTGTTTGCCAAGGGAGGTCTGGCTAGTGGTTCCTTTAAACTCAGCTTCGTGGGAGGGGCAACTAATATGTCCTATATCCTCCCGTTCCACTTTCATTTGATCTCGCTTCCTAATTTTCTCCTCTGCTTACATAATTCTGATATCCTAACCTTTTTAACTACCTAATCCCATTAGAAAGCAACAGCCTGAAGAAAATTGAAGAATATCCCGATATTCTTTATCAGGCCTTAGTGCTATCACCCTGGTGGGCCAGCAGGAAACCCTTTCTACCATGTACTATGTCCCTTCTCCTCTGTAAATTTGTATTTTACCTTATATCATCTCTGCTATTCTGAAGAGGTGAGCTTACCTGACCCCCTCCCATGCTTGCTCTGCCTTACCCAGTTCTGCAGTGTACTTCTTATCTGGAGTGACGTTAGTAGATCTCCGCTTGATTGTCTTCTGAAGTCAACATAATGCTGCAGATTGAGTATTGCCTTTCCTCTGGCACCATCCTGCATCCATTGTTGTGGCATCTGCTTTAATCTCTTTTGCTGGTGTAGGCCGTACTGCAGGCTACATCTTTACCTGCCTATTTTTTACAAAGCATTGTATTTATTGATTTTTTTTTATATGTACTGCCTTTGTTCCCATTACGCTGGTAATTAAACATTAGCTGACACCCTCACTTCTGTCACTAGTCTTCTGAACTGAACCCATTGCAACTGAGAACATGAGACAGTCAATGAATACATGAAAACATACTAGGAGGCGCTAAATAAAAATCTGCAAAACCAACAGAGACCTCCAAAGCAAACATCCAAGCAACCTCCACCCCCCAACGCAAACCATGAAACATATACTTCACAAAACCAGTGTGCCATGTAGTCACAGCCCTTAAGGCAAAATAACATACCCAACATACTAGTAATAGGTGACTCTATAGTCAGACACACTGACGTCCCACTCACTAGGCTGAATAAGAAGGTTACTGTTAGCTGCCTTTCAGGTGCCAAGATCCACCACATAACACAAACACTCAGGTCACTCCAGAACAAGTACAAATATGACTCTGTCATTGTCCATCTTGGTGTGAATGACCTGAGCCATACCTCCCTGGACTACATGAAAAGAGACATGGAAGAGCTCTCTGATCATGTAGCCCTGGCCAGTATGTCCCTGGCCCTGAGTAGCATCCTGCCCTCACCAAGAATGATACCACGGTATAAAGAAAAAAATCTCAATTTCAATGTATCAAGCCTGGCTAACTCGAATGTGTAAAAATCTGTTAAGCAGTTTACTGTGCAATTTAATTTAATCCTGACTTGTGCTCAGGACTAACTGTAACCTGTGGAACTTGTTTAACTTGCTTACTTATGTAATCTCTGTAAATAGTCTGTTTGTAATATGTAATGCTGGTATTATGTAATGCTGTATCTGCTTACCCTTGGAGCTTTTCTCCCAGGCCTCCGCTGAAAATGGACATGCATCCAGTCGGACTATCCTGGTCAACAAATGTAAAATAAAAAATAAAATAAATAAATTTCAGCAATTGGCTAAGTTTCTGGTATGCCTTGAATATGCTGTGTCTATTGCAGCACTAAAGTCTCCACATAATAATGCCTTACTTCAAACAACAGAGTTGATCAAAGGGGATCCAGTGCCTGTCCGGCTTGGATGACATGCTCGACAAGCCACACTGCTTCGCTAGAGACGGCTTGCACCTGTCACCCTTAGGCTTTTGAATACTGGCTCTTGCCACCCCCATAGTGCCTTTTTTAGGCAAGGCTCAAAAGACAAACCCACCGCCATAAATAGCACAAGTAACAAAAACTGAGGGTAATGCTACTCAATGCCAGAAGTCTAAACCTCAAAATGCACGCACTCGAGGCACTCCTCAGTATGAAGAAAATCAATATATGTGCAGTAACAGAAACCTGGTTTAAGACTCCAGAGAGCACCCCAGCACTACCAAGCTACAACGCATACCATACATTTCAGCCACAGAACCCAAACCGGAATACAAAAGGTGGGGGCGTATCCATATTTATCAAGGATACCCACACCTCCAGGTTAGTGGCACAGCACGATGCTTCAGAGATCATCCACATGCAACTAACAATGGGCAAAACTGCAATTCAAATTGTAGCTTGCTACAGATCACCCACCATGTCCCAGGACCCCAAGTCCGCATTTCTGGAAACACTGGGAAACATAAAGGTCCTACCAAACAACCCAATATTGGATGATTTCAATTACCCAAACATTAACTGGGAGAACTACTCAATTACTAACTCCCTTGCCCAACATTTCCTAGAATTTATAAACTCAAACTCCCTGGTTTAGCTGGTCAACACTCCCACCAGAGGTGACAACATATTGGACCTGGTCATCACCAACATGGGCGACCAGTGTTCCACACTGGAGGTCAACCCCTCGCTGGTTAGATCTGACCATAAACAAATCACTTTGGATATCCACATTCCACCCCCACCCCCATACAGGGAAACCACTATAAAAAGCTTTTCAAAAGCAAACTTCACGTTACTTAAGACCGAGGTGGAAAGTTTCAAAGCCCCCATGCTGAAGGATAACTCTGTCCAAGCTGCAAAATCCTTTACTAATGCATTCTATGGGCACCTACAAGAATGCATGGATTGTGCCATCCCAAGCAAAACCAAGACTCACTCCTCCAAGAAAAAGAAACCAGTCTGGTGGACTCCTGCCATAAACAAGCTATACATTAGAAGGAGGAAACTAGTACAGAAAAGAGTAAAATCCAAGAAGGGAAGGCATCCCTGATCAGTATCAGCAAGAAACTACGATCTTCATAAAATCATCCAAGGTGAGCTTTGAAAGAAAAATTGCCAAGGACTCCAAAGATAACCACAAGGCATTCTTTAGCCATGGCAAGAATCTAAGTGGCAATGCTCACATCTGCTCGGAGTTAGTGCAGAATGGCACAAAATACACTGAACCGAACGATATCGCCAACATCTTGGCAGACAGGTTCATTGCAAACTTCACCCCCCCCTCACCCCCAAAAGGGCCCATAACCATACCAGAAGAATGTAGATTCCATGAAATCACAGACACTCAGGTTAAAACAGCCCTCTCCAAAGTCAAAAACACAGCATCAATGGGAACGGACGGTGTCCCAGGCTGCGTCCTACACGAGCTGAAAGATGAACTAACCCCTCACCTAAACACACTGTTCAAACTTAGCCTCTCCACAGGCTACATACCCATAGAGTGGCGCACAGCAACGGTTATTCTGCTCCACAAAGGTGAAGCCACAACAGACCCCGGGAACTATCGCCCTATAAGCCTGACTAGCTTGGTCTGCAAGACTATGGTGCGCATCATCATGGAACTCATTAACAGAGACATTGGGAACCTCCAAACACTGGACTCTACCCAGTTTGACTTTGTTAAGGGCAGATTATGCCTCCTAAACCTGGTGGACTTCTTTGAGACAGTTACCAAGGCTATAGACGAAGGAAAGGTGGTACACACAGCCTACCTAGACCTCGCAAAGGCCTTCGACACCATTCCCTATTCTGGTATTATAGACAAGCTCACCAGCCTGAGCATAAACCCCTATGTCACAAGATGGGTTGCCAACTGGCTCACAGACAGAACCCACATAGTGAGAGTCACGGGAGCTAGGTCCGACTCTAAACCAGTTACAAGTGGTATTCCCCAGAGCTCAGTCCTAGGACACCTCCTGTTCGGCATATACTTCTCAGAGGTACAGGCAAGCACTGGAGGACTATGGCTGACCAAGTTCTCAGATGACTGCAAACTAGAGGCTATAATTGACTCTCTGACTGACACAGACATCCTCCAAAAGGGTCTCACTGAGACGGATACCTGGTGTCAAAATCATGGCCTCAAGCTAAATGCCAAAAAGTGCATAGTCATCCCCTTTGGAAAAAACAAAGCACCCACAAACTACCACATAGGTGATAGTCCCCTAAATACAGAAGACGTAATAAGGTATCTGGGGACCCAAGTAGATAGTAATCTCACCTCTGATAATCACATTGCCAAAGTGGTTAGAAAATCCTTCTACGTGGCCCACCTAATCACAAAAAGGTTCGCATCCAGATCAAAAGAGGTCATTGTGCCCCTCTACTCATCACTCATCAGACCCATCATAGAGTATAACGCCCCATTTGGGATGTACCTTACAAGACACCTGCAACAGCTGGAAAGACCACAAAAGTACCTCACTGAGAGGATCACTGGCCTCAAACAGATGCCCTATGCAGCTCAACTGAAGAAACTCCAGCTGTACACAGTTGCATACTGCCTACTCAGGGGTGATCTCTGACTGACATACAAGGCCATGTCCAACCTAGAATTGATGGACATGCTCCACCTAAAGAAAACCTTATCCCCTCGAGCCACACGCTCTAGGGATCTAAACCTCACCACAAGAATAAATAGGACATGCTGGAGGGATAGATTCCTGTCCCAGAGATTTCCCATGCTTTGGAACGAGATTCCAGTCTACATTAGGCAGAGCTCCTCGCTAACACTCTTCAAGAGAAACCTTGACGAGTGGATGGGAAACAGAAAGTTTACCCCCCGGGGATCACTTCAGTGGCTCTGCTTGACAGAGGCACAGGGCGCTAATCGAAGGGGGCAGCAAAAGCCAACACATTCTGGCTAGGCTTATAAATGCCTTCGGGCAGATAGCCTAGTACCTACCTATGAACCTATGAGATGTTCGTGCCTCATACATACTCGGTTTGATTATTGTTCTCATTGCTAAGCAGCATCTATGGAAATGTTTCATTAACCTGCACATTTCCCCTTTCTCACAGTTGCCCGTTTACTGTGTGTACTGCCGCTGTATTATCTGAGTCTGGCGATTTGGTTCCTTGTCTGTCCCTCCCATAGTTCAGTGCTACAACTTTAGGGAAAAACACGTGCTCTGTGATCAGTACCCTGTACTGTGTCTCATTTTCAGAGTTCTGTACTGTAGAATCGTTTCCTTTTCAATTCTCCCTAAAACCTATTCTTCCTGCTGTGTCTGTATAAAACTATGCTATTTTTTCATAGGTTCATAGACTCATAGATTAGTACTAGGCTAACTGCCCTTGTAGGCCATTTTAAGCCTAGCCAATTATCCTTTGTGAGACTCAAACCCTGCAACTTGTGTTTGTAAGGCAAACACCTTAACCATTAGGCCGCCCTCCCAACCCTATGCACCCTGTGCCCAACTATCACTCATTGAAGTTGCATGTAAATGCTAGACACCTCTAAAGTCCAGTGTTTTCTTCCTTGTAATTTAGCTCTATGGTGTACTTCATTACAACCTGCCTCTTTTGCTAATGTTTGCAACAATAGTTGCAGGATCTGAGATGCTCACTAAATGTCACCTCTGCACTGGATATCACCCTGCAAGTGAAATTTGCTGGACATCTCTGTTTCTGCAAATGTATTAATGTGACCATTTCAAAATGGCTGTAATGTAGCTCAGTGATCTGTATAATTCTTTTTTAATTTCCCTGGCAAGTGTCACAGTCTTGACCTGATATCAGTCTCTGCTCATAGGAACGAGATCCTAAAGGATGGAACCTGTTTTCTCTGCTGCCTGTGATCCCCTCAAATCGGTATGTAGTCATGTAAAGCCTTCTACTGATTGCTGTCATTCTTGGGAATTAATCGGTTCTGTGAAGAATAAGTCATGTAAACAGTGGGCCATGCTGAATGCCTGCAGTGCCGCTCAATGCAAAGTAATAAGTTTCTCAACTGCTGCCATGCAACCCAGGGGCATGTATCTTTTCATGTAGTACCAATTTTCAAGTTATTTTTATGTATGGGTAATAGCCTAAATGCTGACTGAGTGTCCCCTCCCCATCTGTCTGCTGAATTTTCTTCATTGTTTCATCAAACACCGGATAAGACTTTGATCCTTTTTTTGTGTGGGTAGTTGTTCAGTAACCACCTCATGTGTTAAGTGCTGTGTAAGCCTAACCGTCACTGCTAGTATCTTATTCATGATACCCTGAAATGCTTTTTCTGTGTGGTTTGTTAAATGGGTCTGCCACCCTCGCAGCCCTTTTCCTTTTTAACATATTAATTACTACAACTGGACGATCTTTTGCTGATTTCAGATTTAGTTATCCTACCTTTCTTTGTACATCCAGCTAGAATCCCAGGTTACCATCCAGCCACTCGGTTGTAAAGTTTTCTTTATTAGTGGTGACAAGAAAGGGTAGGTTGCATTGCCCAAGAAAGAGTAGAGCTTCTCTGTTTGGTGGGATGTCAAGCTTACAGCAGGACTTGACTGGTTAATTTAATTTCGTACATGCCAGGTACTGGTGCCAAAACATACAGGTAAAAGAGATGGAATACTGGGTAAAATATACGAAACATTGACCCATTCCCCTTACTGATTCCAGTGGCTGCTCTTTTTTGGCTTCTTTTGAGCCACCTCCTTTTCTTTTCCTTTTCATAAATATTGTCTGTCTTTCTGTGAATCAGTTGTGTGTTTATCCCCTCACTTTGATTCATTCCAACAGATAAAACCGAGGCCCACCAAAGACCAGGACCTTTCTGAGTAGCTTTCCTTATCCTGTTATGGTCCTTATCCTACTGCAACCAGTGTTACATTCTTAGATGAACCACAGTATGGGCACTCTGTTAAACTGTGTCAGCATGCTTATTCTCTTTTTCCTGGTGTTTCTTTCATACAAAATTTCAGCATAAATGAAAAAAAAACGAATTATTTAGCTCTCCGCGACATACATAATGTAACTTCCTCCATTGCTAGAGGTTGAGTTCTTCTCTTTATTCTGCTTTTTATCTTCTTTCTCCTCATTATCTACATATTCTCCCCTAGTTATCTGCCATCTTATTTTCCTCCAATAGATGAAAATGTGTATCTGCTGATTAATCATTGTATTGTCATTGTCTGACCTCTGTCCTCTACTTGTAGTTTTTATGTATGAATTCTGATCTCTGAGTTTCTCCATTAGCTTTGCAGCATGGTCCTATATTGTGATGTGCTGTTCACTTGTTGCCAGCCTGTCCACCTTGCTTGACATTTGTATCTCTCTGGCCATGTTTTTGGTGTCTCCCAACTTTGTTCTTGGATCTGCCTGTGAAAATTGCACTGGGAAAAAAGCTTTTGACTTCTTGTTCTTCATATATGCTCTTATCTTTTTCTGTGCTTTCCTTTCAGCTTGTATCATCTTCACTGAAAAAAAACATTAATTCATTAACCATTCTGCAACAAGCTCTTATTTCTTCCATACCCTCTGTGATGTCCCCACTCTGGACCAGTAAGCAAGGACCCTGAATCCTCAACACTTGCATTAGAGAAGGATGTTCACTTGCAATTGAAATGGATACACTCAGTATTTCCAGATGCAGCTGTCGGCATCAAGCACAATTTCCCTTAAGAGCACACAGGGAACACATCCAGTCTCGTGGCTGGGTTTTTCTGTCTCCATCCAGGTCCCTAGTAAGACTCCTCACTGGCACAGCTATAGAATTGAGACCTCAGCCGATTGTCCAAGCCAAGTTCTGCAGCACCCTCTCTGTGAAAGCAGAGCTTTGTGTCCCTGCTCCAAACAGCTGACTCACACACTCTTTGAGATTTGATTTTTAGACACACATACACACACACACACACACACACACACACACAACACACACCTGGGAAAGGCTGGCACAGAATTACTAGCTATGCCCCTTCTCCCAGACTATAAGGTAGTTACACCGCCACCAGACACAAGGGTACCCAGTTATACTGAGTGAAATTAATATTAATACAACTAGTGGTTTGACCAACAGCAAGCGTTCAGGAGTGGCCAGAGATGTCACCAAATATATATATATATATATATATATATATATATATATACACACATACACACAAGTACTCTCAGAGATTAAAATATTCTCTAAAAGACCATCCACAATGAAAAGTTTAACTATATTTAATAATAAATAAGAAAAGAACATAAAATACTAAATATCTATTTACAGTAAACACCAGAGTTTCAATCACAGGAATATTAAAATAACACAGATGAATAGATTCACACATATACAAAAAAAACAGAAGTTAACTAAGCTCAGTGTATTTTTCTGACTGCTCTAAAGAATTGCTATTCCCTGGTTCACTTACTAGAGCAAGGCAAGATGAAGTAGGTGAGGAGTCCTTCTCTGTCAGGTTCCAATAACAGACTGCAGTGAGACTTCAGTCTCATCTATTATTAAACATATTTTTTGTCCTAAATTACAGAATGATATTCCATACATCTGGTCATCTAACTTTTGGTTCTCATGCTACCCCCATTGCTAGAAACTGACAGGGTTTAACATATATGTGTCAGTAGTACTAGTACACACACGTAGAGTTTTGCTCAGATCTTTTGCAGCTTCTGGAAATCATAAAAAATTTCAAACCTCCATCCTTCCAGAGTAGCAATTAGTTCACCTCAAAGACAATACAGAAAGCTTCCCAGTACAGACTTTTTCTCTTTGACTGCTTTGAAAAGTGTAAGGTACAATCTTTATGGCCTATGCCAGGTAATTTAATTTCAAACTGTTTTCAAAGTTAGATGGATTGAGATTAACCTTTTCCTTTCCAGTGTCCTTTGTTAAAACATATACATTTAAACAGCTGCAGTAATGCATGTATATTTCTTTTTCTTTCCAGCTGGGCACATTGTTGGTACATTTTTAACACAAGCAGCTTTACAAATACATTTTTCCACACAAGCATTTGTACAAATCAATTTGATATACAAATGACATATCATTCTTTACAAAATTCCACCTAGCTATTTTGGCATATGTTATATATCTACTGCCCTACTTCTCCTGGCATAGCTGGCAATACCTCACATCATCACACTCTCATTTGCTTATTCTCTTTGACACTTCTTGGCTCACTTCTTCTGTGTTCCAGGTGTTTCTATGTAACCTTCTCTGTGATAAGTAATTCTAGTTCCTAATTACCTGGCTCTGTGTTCCACTCTTCATGTCCATTGTCACATTTCTGCCTTCTTGTTGAGTTTCAGCATTAACGTTCCTCAACTTCTGTTGACCCCCAACTGTTTGTTGAACAGCATTCCCACTGCACTCTACCTTTTGTGTTGGCGACTGTCTGCAGCTGCAGATGAGAGCAGTGAGACATGGTATCTCAAACAATAAGAAAATGCCCTGCTGTTTCCTCTAAACACCACCTGGATTTACTGACAGTAGTAGCTGTCACCTGCTGATCCCTTAATCCACTCTCCCTCCAAAGTAATGTTCCCTTTTTTACATGCTTCTGCCCTGCATAAGCCCTTTTGTGTTTCTCCCTTCCTTTTTCCATTTTTTAAATTTTTTGACTGCCTGACTTATTCTTTATTTCTTCATCATTGTTATAGATACATAAGTATACAGCTGTACTTATATGCAAACAAGTAACTGGCCAGATTACTTTTGATCTAAAGCATGTAGAGAATGACTTTTGACTTTTTTTACTGGCATAGCTGAAGGCAAATAGGTTTTACAACAAAAATGTATGATTCCATCATTATCCAAATGGACTGGTGGGGCAACATAGCGGCTCAGTGGTTAAAAATCTCTGACTCACAACTTTATACTCCAGGGTTCAGTCCTGATCTTTGGTCACTGTCTGTGTGAAGTCTGGCTTTTCTGTCCATGTCTAATCGGGTTTTCTTTTCTGCCAGCTGCCAAAAACTGGCTGCTATTAAAGTGCTCATATATACACATACCGCATTTACCATTAACATTGTGATTTTTTGGCCAGCTGGATGGTTAACAAATAAAAGTATGAAAAAAAAATAATGACTGGAACATTTTTTATAAATGGAAAATGAAAGTTATGCAAAATGTACTTTTTTCACTGTAGGGCTAGCAGCTGTGCCATTAAAAAGAACTTTGCTTCCATATAGTGATAAAACAGAAATACTGCAGGCCAACTACATTGCCTGTAGCTGTATTAGATTTGTTTAACCGGGACAGCTTGGGACTTAAAAAACTCCTTTTATTCCTTCATAACCAAACAGATGTAACAGTTTAGTTTTGGTGCTTTTCAAAAGAACTATTCTGCCATCTAGTGAAGAATCAGAACTACTGCATGCATGGAGCTGCAACAGTTTTGTATAAAATAATCTGCTAAAACTAAAAAAAAATTGTTATAATGCAGCAGTATTCCTGCACGTACGTACTTAGTGCCTGCAGTGGTTAGGCTGGAGCTGTGTCATACTATAATGTAACAGTTTGCTAAAGATTTGGAGTTCTGTAATATAATGCTCAGCAAATAAGTCTGTATAGTTACAGAATAAGAAAATGTGCCTATCGAAAGTGTTGGGTTCTAAGCAGTATGTTTCCATCTTGTGGTTTTGAAAGTGTACTTGGCTTATATCACATGAACATGTGTGCTTGTTTCTTCAGACAGGAGATTATGCTACAGATGAAGAAGAAGAAATGAGCCCCATGTTTTCAAACTCTGAGATGGCTATTGAAGTGTTTGAACTGGCAGAGAATGAAGATATGCTGTCCCCTGTTGACATGGATCCTGAAAAACTGGTGCACAAGTTCAAAGAGGTAAGGTGGACTGACCAGCAATGGGGGAAGAGGAAATAACATGCACTGCTTAATAATTTACTTGCCACAGGATTATGAAGTAATGAACCATGTTCATTTGGATGTTGCAGGAGTTTATCTGGTGGCACTGAGGACTTAGGCACTGGACAATGCAGATAATGAGGTGCTGATGAACTCTGTTCGGAGTTATGAATTCTAGGAATTGATAAGGAGGGAGAGGGTCAAGTGCCCAGTAAATGTTTTCCTTTCCCAGAAGTAGAACATATGTCATGCTAGTTGCCTGATGATTTGTGCTCATGGCACGGGAATTTGGGTGAGAACCAAAGGGCATGGCATATATACATATGTATACAAGATATCTGGACAACCATGGTGGATGGCGTGCAAAAACATTTGCCATCATCAGTTCTGTTTGTCTCTGTGTAAGGGAGGTGATATTTGACCTCTTTAACATTGCCACATTCCCTTGGAATTGATTTGTCCATTAAAACTCTCTCATCACAGATCTGTTGCCTGTAATCCTGCCTCACATATGAGCTAAAGAAAACTTGCTTATCCCACTTCGGTAAGTGATGCTGAGTATGCGTTACTCAATTGTTTATTAACGTTACTGAAAGTGCCAGAATATTCTGCTGCCATATTGAATTTTAGTGTTAACCTTCCATAAGACTGCCAGTGCCACACTATGATTTCATAAGCCATGCTGTGAGCCTCCATCTAGGTAGGCTATGCCTAGAGTTTACAAGGCAGAGTCTGTCCGTAGACCATAATCACTTTGCCAATACTCAGTTTCCTATGGCACCTCCTTCTAACCAGCAGAGTTAGTAAAATAGGCCTCAGACTGAATTTTTCTCTGACAGCACTATATTTTTGACATTAATAGTTCATGTTATGTGACTTTCCTTGGCAAGTTGTAGAATGGAGTTCCAGTTTTTAAATGTTTTGTTTGGTCACAGCTGTAAGTCTAAAGTCTGCAACATTTTAGAGGAAGCATACGCTTCAGATTGCATTTAAGAGCTTGCTGGAGCTAAATACTGTTGTAAGGGTTGCTTCAGTTGTTGAGACATCTTACATTATTGTAAGAAATATCATTTCAATTAAATAGGGGACAGGTACAGAAGGCTGCTAGATGTGTTGCCAGTTACAATGTCGTACATTTCTTAACTTTATTAAATGGTACTGGAGTTCATGTATATAACTATTGTAATATGAGCTAAAAGTTCCAACATTTTAAATAATTCAAACAGTGTGAATAGCTCAGTAGTTGGAAAAAGATTACTATCATCAGGCCTGTTTGTATGTTGGTGAAACTTTGCCTGGTTGGACTTTCTTCTATTCTCAGTAATTGTTTTCTCTATTAAAACTGTCCCATCAGAAAAGCTGTGACTGCAAGGTTCAGTGCAAAGAAGGGAAGTATGTGGGGAAATGTTCAGCATTAAGCTAGTCACTAACTGCATGTAATTCACAGACGAAAACAGGCTGTAGAAACAGCAGGTAACATTGCTGCCTAAGAGTGCCTGGTTCTTCAGTTTGGTTCTCTGCTGGTTTCCCATCTTTGCTGAGGCTGCATGTCTTCCATATGTCTATGGGTTTTCGATGAGTGCTTCAGTTTCTTCTGACATCCCAAGGATGCTACATTTATGAATTGGTGTTCCTTTGAATTGCCGCAGGAGTCTGTCTACAAAGTGGGAGTGTGGGTGTGGGGATGTTCAGTGCTCCATTCAAGATGAGTTTCCACACTTTGTGCCTCCCCAGCTTCTCAGGATTCTGTGGTGGTTTAAGTGGGTAATTGAAGAATGAATGACACAGTGAATGAAGATGCTGTATTAACCTTCTTTCAAATTAACTATATTGAGTCACAGTTGTATTTTGTGCAGTGCTGGTCCATGCCATCACCTCTTTCTGTCTGGAGGTGGATTAATGCTGATGGAATGCTGTGGTTAATTAAGAATGTTTGATTGTGCTCGGGCTCCATAAGGAAATTCTAATGGTTTTGTGATTGTCTCACAAAACGACTCAAAATCTCAAAACACTCAAAAACAAAATAAATTTGAGTGTAACAAATCACACAAAAAAAGTTTTATTTTGCTGGTGACCAAGCCCCCCTTCACCTTCTGCCCCACACACCCCATGTTACCTATATTTACCGACTCCAAGATCTCACCATCTTGGGGGGGGAAGGGAAATCTCTAAGACAGCTCAATGTCAGTCTTTAGTGCATCTTCCCTGGAATCACATACTGACGATCAAAAGCAAGCAAGTTGATGATCTTTCATGTGGTGATATTAAGCCTGGCACCTGAATCCAATATTTGTAGGTGTGATAAAGTCGTGGATTGCATACCAAAGAACTAGGATACCACCCCCACCACCCCCACCAAATGTTTTCTTCTAACATGCCAGTGAAGATTCAAAACTTGTATGTTGGACTGCTGTTTCATTAATTTTGTTTCCTTTCTAGCCTAGCTAATTTTTATTGACTGGGAACAGCACATCCAAGCAGGAATCTGTGCAAGGCATCATTATGTATCTACTTGGCTAATGCCAAGAAGCATTATCCTATGTTCTCAGATAGACAGAATCATTAAGGAACTTTATTTATGACTTTTAATAACCAGGAGGAGCTTGTTTATGTCAAAACCTTCAACAGTATGCCAGAGAATAATACTGCAGAACAGGTTTTAATACCAGGTAAGGACTGCATGGTCCATACAGTCTGCCCCTTTTTCACTTGCCTATGATAAACAGCAGGCTTGACTGTTAGCTGATATATTTTCCTATTCCTCAGAACTACTTTACGTCGACCCCAAGCTTTCATGAATTTCTTTCACTATTAGTTCTGGAAGGCTGTTTCTATCAACAATGGTTAATTCAATGAAAATAAATTCCTTGCCATGTCAGCTGACTTAAATGGATAAAGGCCTTAACTATGATCCAAGCATCCCAAGATAACTAACTGACATTTTAGGAAGAGATGTGAGCCTCTGTGTGAAGTTGGTCTTACCAAATAAGGACTATCATCCGTATTAAGCAACTTATTCCATCAGAGGACTTAATGAGTGGTCATACAGGCCTTAGTTATGTCTGCCCTAGGTCTGTTACAATACTCTTTAAATTTAGCTTCTAAACATCAAGATCAAAGTGTTGCACTAAGTGCAAATTTTGGCTTTCTATTAAAATGTCAGCACTTGAAATTTTGAGTGCCGACAGGCATACCTCTCAACTGTCCAGATTTTCTCAGAATGTACAGATTTGTGCCCCATATTTTTAGTCTGTTCCTCATAAAATTTGTGATTTTCTGGCAAATCACTGGGACGATCTGAGGACCGAAGTCACTAAACAATGATATACATTTGTGTTTCAGACTTTATATCTTTCAGAAAAAGGCATGCTAAGTCAAATTCTGTTATTCTAGCAACTTTCTAAATTTATAAGAGCAATATTTAAAATGTGTCCCTATTTCTGGGCCTTTGTCCCCTAATTCTGTCAGGCTTTGTCCAGATTTTCTGCGCTAAGAGGTTGAGAGGTATGTCGACAAGCCAGAAAAAAATGGTTATACAGGCCTTGGTCATGTCTGTCCTTGGACTATTTAAACACCAAGATGAAAATGTTGCACTAGGTGCACATTGTCTTGAAATGTCAGCACTCAAACTGTCAAGTGCTGACAAACCAAAAAAAAAAAAGAAGACCGAAAGTCCTGGATAAGAATGAATCTCAAACATCGCTCTTCTCCTTTAAACTTATTTTTTTCATGTGGGAAATCCCCCTGCACCCTCTGATATGAGAGGCAAGCCCTCCCCCCCCCCACACCCCCAAACATATATATTCCAACTCCAAGACTGCCATACCTGGGAGAAAAAGGGATATTCTGGGAAATGCAGTCTCAGACTTGGTATTTGTAAGCCCGTTATTTTGGAAATTCAGTCTCTGTGTTTTGGGACTCACTCTAGTGGGTGCTGACATTTCAAACTGTTACCACAAATTTTACAAGTGAAGTTTCTTACTTGGGTGTCTATGTATATCAGTATTACACTGATTAACTTCTGTCTGCTCCTGCTCCATCAGGTCTCAGATTACCTTTAAAGTGCTTATAATGGTGTTTAAAGCTCTACAGAACCAGGGAACTTCATATTTAAAAGAGCTTTTGGTGCCATACCTACCATCATGGACAATCCACTCAGCTGCCTCGGGGCTGTTGCCTATCCCTATCATGCTCCTGAACTGTGGGTTTTTTTCTTTGTGGCATGTTTGTGAATGCTAACCTTTGCAGTGCTTTAAAAGATTTCTAAAGATGCACCTGTTTCACATAATATTTGAAAAGCCAAATGTTGCACAATAGTTTTATCTCTTTGGATACATTGTTTGCTTGTTTGATATTTAGCTGTTTATTCTGTTATTTATTGTAAAATAGTGATTGTAAAGTGCTTAGCTGTACAGAAGGAAAATAAGATTCGCGTGACTGAAGTTTGACTGCAGATGCCAAGCGTAACCCTTTCCAAGCAGATTGCCGACTACATCATCTTTTGCCATCGGGTGGCTAATCGCCTTCCAGTACTTACTTTAAGAATGTGTCCATTCCAACATCTGCATCATGGCTACTTGCTTGATGGCTACACCTTCAATATTTATTCCTCAATTCCAAGAATAAAGTGTCCTGTGATACTTCTGCCCTTTGCAACTTAGTCTGATGAACTTTGGCACTTGGTAACTTCTTGTCTGGCTCCTTTCTCCTCACTGGATTTATTACCTGGGACTCAAACTCAAACCATTATTGACATGTCAAGGAGAGTCCTTGCTGTTAGCTGTAGCAAACATATTCTCACTGAACCTGTTGATCTGTGTGGGCCCTCTTTGATTGGTCCCGTATTCTTTCCCATATAGCTTCCCATGTGGGCTGCCTTTGATGGGTCCCATATCTCTTCCCATGTGGGCTGTCTTTGATGGGTCTCATATACCTTCCCATGTGGGCCGTCTTTTTGATGGGTCCCATATACCTTCCAATTACTCCCCCTTACCTGGACTAGAAAGGTCCCTTCATCCAGCCTTGGCTGTTGGAGTCCCATGCAAGTTGAGTAAGTAGATACTTGTATATTACTTGTTATCTGTGTAAGTGTGGTGTCTTCAGCATTACTTCATAGTGAACAGAAAAGTGTAATCACTAGTGGCTGAGGGCAAATTGGCTGACTTGTGCAAGACATTCTTATGTATTTGTAGCTGCTATCATAACATGCATTGGCACCAGACAAAATCAGCTGTCTACATGAGATATTCTGGGAGGGATGGATTCTTTAGTCATCTACTTCCATATCCACTTTTAGATCCTGTTTTTTTTTTTTTTTTGTGGCCTTTCTTTGTTAAGACTGGAGTAAATCTTTTTTTATCCTTGTATCTTTAATGCCTAGATTTAGCAGCTCCCCCTTTGCTTTGGTTGTTTGTTCTAAGCAGAAGTCCTTGTTTAGCAGGCTTGCCTTTTAATCATCCATTTCAGCCACTCACAGTGTAATAAATTTATCTTTTGTATTTGTCGCTCAGCATTTGCTGAATGGAGCAAAAAATGATGTTAGGAAACTAAGTCAGGTCTGAGGAACAAGACAACATGAGATATCAAAACTGCTTCCCAAACCATAACCTCCACTTAGTCCGTCCAACTAGCAGCATTTTACAGTGCAGTCAGTTCTCGTTCTGGGGATTGCAAGGTGCTGCAACACGTAGTACTACATACTTAGTAGTCATGACAACACTGGGGACTGCACAGTACTGTAACAGTACTACATACTTAGTAGTCATGACAACACCGGGGACTGCACGGTGCTGCAGCACTTAGTACTACATACTTAGTAGTCTTGACAAAACTGGGACTGCATGGTGCTGCAGCACTTAGTACTACATACTTAGTAGTCATGACAGCACTGGGGACTGCACAGTGCTGCAGCACTTACTACTACACACTTAGTAGCCATGACAATGTTGGGAACTGCATGGTACTGCAGCATTTAGTACTGCAAACTTCGTAATCATGACAGCACTGGGGACTGCATGGTGCTGCAGCACTTAGTACTACATACTTAGTAGTCATGATAACACTGGGGATTGCATGGTGCTGCAACAATTAGTACTACATACTTAGTAGTTATGACAACAGTGGGGACTGCATGGTGCTGCAGCAATTACTACTACATTCTTAGTAGCCATGACAGCACTAGAGACTCTGCAGTACTGCAACACTTAGTACTACATACATGTTCATCGTGTGACACTGCTGCAGTTATTACACTTGGGTTATCCTGCCATCAGGCGGTTCCCCAGTCGGCCTGAGTTCCAAAGTCTTGGTCTGGCGTCGGTTGCTTTTACTTCTTCCCTGACGTCAGTGCGACAGGGGTATATAAGATGCAGCCGATGCCATTTTCTTCAGTCTTTTTACCGCGCGGTGCCCGAAGCAGAAGCAGTACGCCAGTGCCGGTCAGCCGACTCCTGAGATTTTCATTCCGAATCCAGAACCGAAGTCTTCTAAAAAGCTAAGTACCCCGTTGGGGAAACTTTTTCTTGCCACAGACTGATATCAGTAAAAGTTAATAATTGTATTTCTTGTGGGAAGCAAATACCTCATAAGGATTTCCATCCTACTGTATTCCATGCCTAGGCCCAGACCACGACGTCACTGGTTGTCAGTTTTGTGCTAGGTTTAACAAGCGCACTATTAAACGTCGGTTTGATTTTGCCCGACATTATGTTGGCAGAAAATTTAATTACACCATGCCGTCGATACTACCGACGACCGGAATTCATAAAAAGCGCAAGGACAAGGACAGGCATCCGAGGCCCAAGACTGACGACGAGGCCTCTTCTAGGCCAGTCGCCGGTGCTCCAGTTTTCAGCGAGGTGCCTACGCAGCCCCTGACGACCGCTTCAATAGAACCACAGACCGCCTCCGACTCCACGTGGAGCTGGCTGGGCCTTCGGACGCTCTTGGTATTCAGATTACCGAACTTAATCCCACAGAGGGAACCGAAGTAGCTGAACAATCCACAGCTTCAGAGGGTGTTTTCAGACCTACCCAGTTAACTATTAAACCCTCTGTTAAGTCTAAGCCTCCCTTAAAAGCAAAGAAACAGACACAGCAATCTCCAGGGCAGGCTTCCATGCCTAAGAAACAAATGCCAAAACTGGCCGAAGACCTAATCACCCTGATCAGAGGGTCCCAACCCCCTCCAGATAAAAGGCCCAGACAAGATGCAGACTATGAGTCTTCAGACCAGGTGTCCATTTCCTCTGACTCATCCTCAGACCTAGGGTATTCCTTACCCCCTTATGAGGATTCTGATGCTGAGGAATCAATTCCATCAGCCTCACCGCCTGAGGACTACTCCTTTGGGGAGACCTTACATACCATGAGGGAGCATTTCCACTGGGAAGACCAGGATTACTCAGAATCCAAGAAAAGGCTCAGAGACTTCCTATTATTGTCTCAACACAGACCCCTTGCTATTCCGCCAGTGTTAGATATTGTGGATGATGTATACACTGAATCCAGCTTAAACCCTGACTCCTTACCACCAGCCCCAGTTAAGCCAGATAGATATTACAGAGTCCCTGACTCTCACAAATTTCTATTCAAAAGCCCTGTTGCTGACCCTGAAACTATTTCTCAAGGACCCAAAGGGATTAAGGCCTCGTCAGCTAAAAACCCAGTTCCCTCTGACAGAGATTCCAGAGCATTAGACAGATGGGGCAAGAAAATTTATACATCTGCAACTTTAGCCATGAGAGCCTTGAATTGCCAGTTTCACATGCTAAAAAGAAAAGATGCTTCCAGATTCTGATCCTCCTAATATGAAAGAAATGCAGGATTTATTGCATACTGCTGAACAAGTGGGAAAACATACTTTGCAATGTGGTTTTGATTCCTTAAAGGCCTCCTGTAGAACAGCAGTTACAGGCTCTGTCATTAGAAGGCATGCTTGATTAAAAGAACATACTCTACCAGATCATGTTAAGGCCAAATTACTGGATGCACCTTTGCAGCTGGAGGTGTTGTTTGGAGTTAAGGCAGAGGAGGTATTAAAAAAGATGGAAGATAAGGCAAAATCTATGCAAACGGTCAAAGATTTCTTACAGGTTCAACCTCCTCGTTTTAGCAGAAATTGGCCAACAAAAAATTTGTCCTTTCCAGTCACAGACAGACCTCAAAGGGGCAGATATAGACGTCCAAGAGGTAGAGGTCAGACACAAGGCCCTTACAGACCTCGACAATGGGGTACTCCAGGCCAGAAAGAAGAGGAAGACAGACTCCAGCCTTATAAAAAACAGTCTCAATGACTTCCCACTACAGCTGCCAAATGGTTCTCTCTTGGCAGCCCCCTTAGGAGGAAAACTGGCTCTTTTCTATCACAATTGGCATTGCATCACCAAAGACAAATGGGTTCTCAACATCATATCTCAAGGTTACAGGTTCCACTTCCACACTCTTCCAAGGTTAAAAGGAATGCCAAATCTGCCACCAAATCAATGGGCAGAGGATCAAAAACAGATTACAGCACTCATGGACATGAGAGCTATTCAAAAGGTACCACCACAAGAGCAAGGACAAGGATTTTACTCAAGACTCTTTCTGGTTCCCAGAAAGGACAAAGCCTGGAGACCCATTCTGGACCTTTGTTCTCTGAATACTTACCTGGATATTCCAAAATTCAAAATGTTGACACTACAGCAGCTTCTTCCCATGCTGGGTAAGAAAGCTTGGCTCGTGATTTTGGACTTCAAAGAGCATACATGCTTGTCCCTATCAGACAAAACTGCAGAAGATACCTCAGATTTCTAGCAGGTTCAATGCACTATCAATTCTCTGCACTGCCCTTTGGCTTATCTACTGCGCCCAGGGTCTTCACAAAGTGCCTGGCACCAGTAATTGCATTTTGCAGGCAAAAAAGAATTTAAATTTACCCATACCTGGATGACTGCCTAATCCAAGCAGAGAGCAAGGACATTCTTCTAAAGCATTTGGCATACGTAAAAAAGTTATTAAGTTGCCTGGGGTACACAGTAAACGAAAAGAAATCAAAACTAGTGCCCTCACAACAGATAATATTCCTGGGTGCCAGCTTAAACACAATGGCCCAGATGGCTTATCTCATGCCAGACAAGCAAGGACAACTGACTCAGTATTTTCATTTAATGGCAACAAAGACCCAACTCCCTGCAAGAAAAATTCTGCAGGCCTTGGGCTACATGGCATCTTGCATACTACTAATTCCATATGCCAGACTGCATATGAGGAAACTACAATGGTACCTAAAGAGTGTATGGTCTCAACACTGTCAAAATTTGGAAACAGTTATACCACTAATTCCTTGCCTACAGCAGAAGTTTCAATGGTGGGCTCAAGCTTGTCACCTCAACAAAGATCAGTCTTTTACTCAACCCACAGCCAGGCAGACATGGACAACAGATGCATCGGATTACGCCTGGGGAGCACACATGGCAGGAAAATGTATTCAGGACGAGTGGCCCGCAGAACAAAGACATTTCCACATCAATCAGAAAGAGATGCTAGCTGTACAAAATGCAATTATATCTTTTAAGGACCTGATACATCCAGGACAACTACTACTAAAGACAGACAACACCACAGTTATGTGGTACATAAACAAGCAAGGGGGCACACACTCCTACCCCCTCTGCAGACAAGCCATGAACTTGTGGAACACAGCTTTAAACTACCAAGTTCATCTGCAGGCACAATTCCTGCCAGGAGAGAAAAACACACTGGCAGACGACCTTAGCAAAAACATCATGGATCCTCACGAATGGCAATTGAGTCCACAAATATTCAGAATGATAGCACAAAAATGGGGGAAACCAGACATAGATCTGTTTGCATCCCCAATGAAATGCCAACTACAGAAATTCTGCACAAGGAGCTACCATTGACAAGCATGGAAAGTGGATGCCCTCTCATTCAGCTGGAAAAAACTACGAGTATATGCCTTCCCTCCTTTACCTCTCCTTCCAAAGGTACTCATAAAAGCCAGGCAGGAAGAGCCAAAGATGATCCTGATTGCACCAGACTGGCCACGCCAGCACTGGTACCCAATCTTAAAGAACTTAGCACAAGAACCACCCTGGATTTTGCCTCAAATCCCACAGCTGTTGACACAACACAACAATCAGATACTTCATAGCCAGCTAAAGACCTTAAATCTAGCTGCATGGAAAATTCCTTAACCAAGCAAGCATTGCCTCTCTCCAAAGCTGTTATGGATGTCATTCTGGAGGCCAGAAGGCCTAGCACCAGGAAAGCCTACTCGGATAAATGGAAGAGATTCTGTGCCTGGAACCAAGCACACAGCCTTGACCCAAACATTCCTCAGATACTTCAATACTTAACTGAGATGCTGGACAAGGGCCTCTCCTTCTCATCCATCAAGATTCATGCCTCAGCCATTTCTGCTCATTACAACACAGAT
This sequence comes from Protopterus annectens, assembly GCF_019279795.1. NCBI lineage: Eukaryota > Metazoa > Chordata > Ceratodontiformes > Protopteridae > Protopterus > Protopterus annectens. The sequence goes on along the minus strand of NC_056747.1, from coordinate 1,151,260,512 downwards.
CAACCATTTTTTTCAAATCCTTTGCTCAAACAGTACCTCAGAGGGGCTAAAAACATGAGACCACCCCGTAGAGCACCTACACCAACTTGGGACCTCAACTTTGTTTTGGAAAAATTAACTTTACCTCCTTTTGAGCCAGCTAACACAGCAGAATTAAAATACATCTCTTGGAAGACTGCTCTGCTACTGGCAATAACATCAGCAAGAAGAGTTTCAGAATTACAGGCACTAATGGCAGTGGAACCTTTCCTCATCTTCCACCAGGACAGGGTGTCTTTAAGAACTAACCCTACGTTTATGCCTAAGGTAATATCAAGTGTGGCTCTAAACCAAACTATTCACTTGCCAACTTTTTATACAAAATCACAGAACAAACGGGAGAGACTACTACATTCCTTGGACATTCACAGACAGTTACGCTTCTACTTGGACAAAACCAAAGCTTTCAGAAAATCTGAGCAATTATTGGTAGCATACGCTACAGGAGCACAGGAAAAAGCCATTTCAAAGCAGACTATTTCAAAGTGGACAGCTCACTGTATACGTTTTTGCTATACCCACCATGGGAAACCTGTACCTAGCAGCATTAGATCTCACTCCACCAGGGCAACAGCCACTTCAACTGCCTACCTCAGTGGAGTGCCTACCAAGGATATTTTAGAAGCAGCAACATGGAGTTCTGTACATACCTTCACCAAACATTACCATTTGCCTTTATATTCCAAATCCAGAGCTGGCTTTGCCACTGCTTTGCTGCAGGACCTTATAGCCACCCCTAATGCCTTATAGATCCATCCTCCCTACCTCAGCTTTGGGATTCCACCCAAGTGTAATGACTGCAGCAGTGTCACATGAACATAGTACAGTTTTGTACATGCCATAAATGTAGATGTTCGAGTGTAGACACTGCTGCAGTCCAGGTTACCCTCCCTCCTTCCCCTCTTACTGGCTGGTACATACCTATGTCTTCTACCCTTACTACCTATGGGGAGTATTTGCTGGTAGCTGTAAGTTGTTTTTTGCTTTTCTTATGTATGTTTTATTAGCAATTGCAATTGCCTACTTATTTAGAGGCACCTGACATCTGGGGCAAGAAAAACTGAAGAAAATGGCGTCGGCTGCATCTTATATACCCCTGTCGCACTGACATCAGGGAAGAAGCGACAGCAACCGACGCCGGACCAAGACTTTGGAACTCAGGCTAATTGGGGAACCGCCTGACGGCAGGATAGCCCAAGTGTAATGGCTGCAGCAGTGTCTACACTCGAACATCTACATGTATGGTAGGTACAAAACTGTACTTTAGTAGTCATGATAGCACCAGGGACTCTGCAGTACTGCAACATTGAGTACTACACACTTAGTAGCCATGACAACGTTGGGAACTGTATGGTAATGCATCATTAAGTACTACATACTTAGTAATCATGACAGCACTAGGGACTGCACGGTGCTGCAGCACTTAGTACTACATACTTAGTAGTCATGACAACACTGGGGACTACACAGTACTGTAACACTTAGTACTGCATGCTTAGTAGTCATGACAACACTAGGGACTGCACGGTGCTGCAGCACTAAGTACTACATACTTAGTAGTCATGACAGCACTGGGGACTGCACAGTGCTGCAGCACTTACTACTACATACTTAGTAGCCATGACAATGTTGGGAACTGTATGGTACTGCAGCATTTAGTACTACATACTTAGTAGTCATGAGAACACTGGGGACTCAATGGTACTACAGCACTTAGTACTACATACTTAGTATTCATGACAACACTGGGGACTGCACGGTGCTGCAGCACTTACTACTACACACTTAGTAGCCATGGCACCAAGCAGTTCAGAAACATATCACCCAATGTTGCCATGACTGCATAGACTGTCTGATTTGCTTATTGTTGCTGTGAGGGCATCCAGTGGAGCTGTAGCTCCCATTTAAAAATTTAGGGCAGTTGTATTACTTGTTTGATGATGTTACTTAGACATGGTATGCAAACTGCAGCACCACTGTACATGGGAAATCAGAGATGTTCTGACTGTATTAGGTACTTGTAGTTTAGAGTTGTAGCCCCATACGTTTAGGCTGCCCCTACACACTTTACTCTACAACTCACATTTCTGAGTCAGTATATTATTTTCTACTATTTTATTGTTATTATCATTTTATTTGTTATTTTTGTATTCCCTGATCCAGTTGATTGGATGCTTTCCCATGGTTCCTTTGTCCCCTCAGGAAGTGAACTAGGAATTGTGATGTCATACTGATATTAACCACCAGCGTAGGATGTTGATCACAGTCAAGGAGAGAAGCACAGAACAGAGCTAACATCTGGCAGCACCACATATGCTGATAACAAGGTTTTAAGACCCACCCCTTTACTCTATGTACTACGATTTTATGGAATAGGCAGGAAAAGCCATGAGGTGTGATCTGTGAAGACATGCCTGTCCCCAGCATGCCTCCATGACCCAACCACACGTCCCAACCCATTGTTTTTACCCTGAGTCCTCTCTTCCACCATGGCTTAGGAGATCTGCCTTCTCAACACACACCAATCCTCCATAAATTCATAGATTGTTACTAGGCTAATGACCCCAGGGGCCTTTCTAGGCCTAACCAAATTTTCTCAAAAGAATAAAGATATCTCTTATTCAAACAGAACATTGTGAGCCAGGCATTTATAAGCTACCTGTTTCCATAAGGGGCATGGATATCAGGCCCGATGCAAATTTCCTGTTTCCCATGCACTGGTTTAGGTTGTGATTAAATTAGGTAATAGACAAACTCAGTTTCATGTGGATGGGAAGTCTGTTCCATAGGAGGGGCAGTCTTTGGGATACAAATCTGTCTTTCCAACATGTTCTCTTTAAGTCACCAACAAAATTCAGGTACTAGACCTTATATCTGTAGCACTGTGTGACTTACGAATATGCAGGAGATTCATAAGTTTGTGGGTTTGTGGATGCTTTGTAAGCCATACATAGATCACCCCTCAGCAATCTATAGGAGACTGAGTAGAGGGAAAGGGCTTTACGGTGCTCTGTGTAAGGTTGGTTTATTACGGCTTGTATTTTTGTAAGTGACCTCTGAGGCCACTGTAGTTGCTACATATGCCTGGTTAGTTATATGTCAAAGGGAGCATTGTACTCTATATTTGGTCTGATAAGGGCGAAGTGCAATGGGATAATGACCTCTTTAGACCTAGATGCCATGCTCTTATTTATAAATTGCACCACATAAAAGGATTTCCTCGCCACGGTGACCATGTGGTGGTCGAAGTTAAGGCTACTGTCTACATACGTAACCAGATCCCTGATGACTGGGTCAGCTATTAGAGGCGAATTACATATTATCAACATGGTAATTAGTTGGGATGGTTGACTTCCCAAAGGGTACAATTATGCATTTCTTAGCACTGAGTTTAAGATCATGGCTGTGACATCATTCGTTTGTAAGAGATAGGCCTTCTTAAAGAATGCTAATGTCTGCAAGGGAGCTGATGACAAACCCCAGCTTACAATCATCTGCAAACTTAGTCAGCCGTAAACCTTCAGCATTTGTTTTAATTTCAGAGAAATAGATGAAAAAAAAGGAGCAGGCCCAGTACTGAGCAGGGGGGAGAGGGGTTGGGATTCGGCTAGTGACCTGCCTCTTGGTGGAGGTGGCCTCACCTATTTTGATCTCCTGGGTCCTATCAGTGTGCCATTTGGGTATCGAGCAGGTGATAAAAGGGTTTATAGCTAACTTTTTGAGCTTGTCTATAATGCCTGAGAGTAGTATCATATCAAAAACCTTGACCAGGTCGATGTAAGCTATGTGCACAGTCTTGCCCTCATCCATTGTTTTGGTGACACTCTCAAAGACCATCCTTTAACAAAGCCAAATTGTGATGGGTCCAGTGTCTGCAGGTTACGTGTGTCCTCATTTATCATATCCATGGTGATTCATTTTATGGGTTGACAAATGAGGCTGTCAGAATGGTGGGCCTGTAGTTACCCAGATTGATGGTTAGACCTCCTTGTGCAGGGGAATGACTGTAGTCATCTTACATTCTTTGGGCAGTAAACCTGACTGTAGGCTTCAGTTGAAAAATGATTTAAGTCGACCAGAGAGGTCATGTTTCTTGATATTTAGTAAGCATACAAGGACGTTATCTAGGCCCATCAGTGCAGTGATTTTGGCCTTGGAAAGTGCATTGATGACATGTTCCCTAGTAATGACTTTAGTATGCGGCATTTCCTTTGTACTATCAGGGAGAGTGGGGTGAGAAATTTGAGCTGAACCTGTCAGCCAAAAGGTTGGCAATGGCCTCCAGTTTAGTGTGGGTGATGCCATTTACAATAAGTTCTGTGCATTGTTGCATGTTTCCCTTGAGGTTACGGATATAGCTGTCGAAAGCTTTGTGGTAGTCCTTTGCCTGAAGAGCTATTTTTTCTTCATATTTAGCCTTTGAAGTATTAATTAGCCCTCTTAGCTGCCTGCGGCTGAGAACTCAACTCTATAGCTGTGCCAGTGTGGAGTCTTATTGGGGACCTGCAAGGAGACAGAGAGAGAAATCCAGACCCTGGACTGAGTGTGTTCCCTATGTGCTCTTAAAGGAAATTGTGCTTGATGCAGAGAGTTGCATCTGGAAATACTGTGTGTATCTACTTTTGTTCCAAGTGAACGTCCCTCTCCATTGTTAGTGGTGAGGATTCAGGCTCCTTGACGTCTGACCCAGAAAGGGAACATCACACATGTTTTTTGAAAAGTGGAGGAAACCAGAGTACCCAGATAAAAACCTCACAGTTCTGGGGATAATATGCAAACTCCACAAAGTGACTGAAAATCTGGATGGAACCATGGACTCTGGAGTACTGAGGCAGAGTCCCCAGATATGTTTGCTTTTAAATTATTACATCTTTTTAACATCTGTATTAAATCACAATTGAAACAACACAAGTGCACATACATTAACAGAAAAGAAAACAAACCATGGTGGTAGTTCTCATATATATATATATATATATATATATATATATATATATATATATATATATATATGGGCTCCGTTCAGAAGCTCGAAATACTGAAATCTCGAATTTCAGTATTTCGAGCCCAACTTGAATCCACATAATAGCGAAAGTTTAGAAGCGCGAAATTCAAAACCTAGAATACCGGAGGTTTTGAATTTTGCACTTCTAAAGTTCCGCTATGGTCATATATTCAAGTAAGTGTGTGTGTGTGTGTGTGTGTGTGTGTGTGTGTGTGTGTGTGTGTGTAGTAAAACCGCAAAATTCAAAACCTCTGGTATTCGAGGATTTGAATTTCGCGGTTTTTAGCTTTCGTTGTTTTGTGGATTCGACTTCTTGGGCTCGAGATACTAAAATTTGAGATTTCAGTATTTTGAGCTTCTGAAGTGAATCCACATATATATATATATATATATATATATATATATATATATATATATATATGTCTGTATGTTTTCTTTTTAGCAATTATCATTCACTTCAAAATTTAGATTTTGATTTCCATGTTCTAGTAATTGCCAGTAGCATTAAACTGAGCAACTTTCCTTATTAAATCTGAGCATGCAGATCCAGTTCCAAAGAATCATTCCCTTAGTTACAACTATTTGTTCCCACAACATTTTTGACAAAGAACTCCGTTGTGAGTTTTTAAAGTCTGACAACTGGTTATGCTCCCAAAAGACATGTTCACAATTGCCTGTCTCTTTCCCATCACACTTCCAGCATTTTCTATCTACCTGAGAAAAATACTCTGAAGTCTGTTTGGGGTATAAAATACATCTTGTCTGCTACTCTCCCAGAAATTGTGAGTATAATTTCATTACCCATGATGATTCGCTAATCAGAGTACTCTAAAACTTTGTCACCTCATGTTCACCAAAAATCTACGGGAGGGATCATGTATAAAAATGGCTGGCTCCTTTAAACTAAAGTAGCATACCTCATAATATCAGAAATAAGCAAACTTTCTTTCTTAAAACACCTTTATTGAATTATCACTTGACATCAACAAACATGCATTAACAAAAAGGAAAACAAACCATTTTAACATTTTTCTATTTAAATACAGTATACATTGCATGTATTTTCTTTGCGATCATCAATCCAACATTACAAAAATATGATGAATTCCTGCCTCCCTTTAAACCTCATTCCTTCGGAATATTATTATGCATGTATTGTTCCCACAGTTTCTTTTCACTTCTATGTAATTTGCTCCTTTCTTTTTTAAAGATCCTTCTTCCAGTTCTTTTATAGCTCTTCAAATATTCAGTACCTCAAATACAGTTGGTGTAGACTTTGATTTCTAGTTTTTAGTAATTGCTTTTTTGGCAGCCAACAGAATTAAACTTAATAAGGCCTTACTGTGTCTAGGCAATCCCAGCTCAAAATAATCATTTTCTTTTTTGCAGGCAGTTGCTCACACAATATTTCTGACAGAGTACTCTGTAGGGAATTTTTTTAAATTTGCCAACTCATTACACTTTCAAAACATGTGTTCCCAGTTACCTCTTTCTTCTCCATCAGACCTCCAACATTTTCTCTACCCAAGGAAAAATTCTTTGAAGTCTGCTTGGGGTATAAAAAATACCTATGCAAACAGTTCCAAGCAAAGATCCTAAACCTTCTTGAATTGGTCACATGCGTGGGAGGCATACATAACTCTTGTCTATTGTTTTCTTTCTTAACCTCTTATTGTCCACAACTTCTCCCCAGGTTGATAAAAGTATGCCTGACCCTTGTACAAAACTAAAGGAGATAAAAACATTGTTACTACTTGTATCTTACTACCCATATCCATAAGTAAAGTTTCCAGTTTCTCAGTTTATAAGCAAGCTTTCTTGACTTTAAGAAAAAAGTTAAAAGGTTAAAAGAACACATTTCTGATGCTTACAGATGTCACTTTGAGACAATGGCCCAATCACAATCCCACTAGATGAACAACCAATTTTGGCTGTCATGAGTGGGAGACCCAAAACTGCAGGCTCAAAATAATGATAAATAAATTACTGCAGTTTAGATAAAGAGCAAATTATGAAACGTACTTAATTTCATTACCCATGATGATTAGCTAATCAGAGTACTCTAAAACTTTGTCACCTCATGTTCACCAAAAATCTACGGGAGGGATCATGTATAAAAATGGCTGGCTCCTTTAAACTAAAGTAGCATACCTCATAATATCAGAAATAAGCAAACTTTCTTTCTTAAAACACCTTTATTGAATTATCACTTGACATCAACAAACATGCATTAACAAAAAGGAAAACAAACCATTTTAACATTTTTCTATTTAAATACAGTATACATTGCATGTATTTTCTTTGCGATCATCAATCCAACATTACAAAAATATGATGAATTCCTGCCTCCCTTTAAACCTCATTCCTTCGGAATATTATTATGCATGTATTGTTCCCACAGTTTCTTTTCACTTCTATGTAATTTGCTCCTTTCTTTTTTAAAGATCCTTCTTCCAGTTCTTTTATAGCTCTTCAAATATTCAGTACCTCAAATACAGTTGGTGTAGACTTTGATTTCTAGTTTTTAGTAATTGCTTTTTTGGCAGCCAACAGAATTAAACTTAATAAGGCCTTACTGTGTCTAGGCAATCCCAGCTCAAAATAATCATTTTCTTTTTTGCAGGCAGTTGCTCACACAATATTTCTGATAGAGTACTCTGTAGGGAATTTTTTTAAATTTGCCAACTCATTACACTTTCAAAACATGTGTTCCCAGTTACCTCTTTCTTCTCCATCAGACCTCCAACATTTTCTCTACCCAAGGAAAAATTCTTTGAAGTCTGCTTGGGGTATAAAAAATACCTATGCAAACAGTTCCAAGCAAAGATCCTAAACCTTCTTGAATTGGTCACATGCGTGGGAGGCATACATAACTCTTGTCTATTGTTTTCTTTCTTAACCTCTTATTGTCCACAACTTCTCCCCAGGTTGATAAAAGTATGCCTGACCCTTGTACAAAACTAAAGGAGATAAAAACATTGTTACTACTTGTATCTTACTACCCATATCCATAAGTAAAGTTTCCAGTTTCTCAGTTTATAAGCAAGCTTTCTTGACTTTAAGAAAAAAGTTAAAAGGTTAAAAGAACACATTTCTGATGCTTACAGATGTCACTTTGAGACAATGGCCCAATCACAATCCCACTAGATGAACAACCAATTTTGGCTGTCATGAGTGGGAGACCCAAAACTGCAGGCTCAAAATAATGATAAATAAATTACTGCAGTTTAGATAAAGAGCAAATTATGAAACTTACTGTTACTTCAGTAAACATTTTTGCAGAAGGGCTTTCTCTCCCACACATCCCTAGCATGGGGTTATGTTCTTCTACAACCTCTTCTACTTTAACTCTGACATCATTGTAACCGGGAGAAGGGGGCGTTTCTTCAAGGTACTGAAGCCTCAGGCGAGGTGTATATACATATACATGCGCACACACACACACACACACACACACACACACACACACACACACACACACACACACACACACACACTTGCACACGTAGCTCACTGTGTATCACAATTACAGTTCATGGAATTTCAGCAGCCATTCCCAGTCTCTCTACTTTTAAGTGATTTACTTTTGTCTGTAATTTGCCTTTGTATCAGAAAATGTGGTGCACAAACTGCTGAGGGAATGTTTTTTGGCCATTAGGGAATGTTTTTTGGCTTTTTCTCCTTCTAAAAAGATGCTTTTAAACATGCAGTCTCCATGCGCTATCACTGAAATTAAGTTCCCTGTTTTTCCTCAGTGATGTCAACGTATGAAAAAATGTATGTTACATCAGTAGACTTTAATGGGCTCACTACTACTCATGTGTAAAGGTGCCCCATAAAAACATATGGATGAACGACACATAACCCTGGGATAATGTCAGAACAGGAAAAACTACATTTTCAGGGCTGTGTTTTAATAAAAACTTAGCAAAGCTGCTGCTGTATCTTTCGGCTTTTCCCGGTTAGGGGTCGCCACAGCGGAACTCCGGTCCGCTAATGATTGGCAGTAGATTTTTACATACCGAGTTGCCAGCCCTGACGTACAACCTTCAACGAAGGTACGCCTATTCACGTATGTCTCCACACAGAAGATGCTTTAGCTGAGAATCGAACAGGACAACGTCTTACTGTGAGGCGACAACGCTACCGCAGCACCACCACCGCAGCTAAAAACTTAGCAAAGCCTTTTATTAAAAAATGGCCCATAACCTTCAGGAAAATACATTGTGACACTTAGCTCATCAAATGTTGTTAATGAGTGTACAAACGTCAGAAAATCAGTTAAATATTACTTTATTAAGTATTGATGTTAACATTTACATTTTGATCCTACTTAAGTATAATTCATGTGTCTGCATGGTTGTTTTCAAGTCATTTCCATTATATGTATGTAACTGTATTCTGTGTATCCATTTGTCATAGTATGAGGTGTCAAACTAGTACAGTAGTCACCATTGTTGCCTCACAGCCCTTTATTCCCTTGTTCATTGTTTGGTGGGATGCCATCTGTATGGAGTCTGCATGTCTGCCTTGTGTCCATAAGGGGCTTTGTTGGGAGCTTCTGTCCCTTCACACATCTTAAAGACATTCTATAACATAATTGGAGTTTCTCTAAGTTGTCTATAGAGGGCTGCCTATTCCAGAAACGGGCAATACATTGGGTTTGATGTTTGTCATAACATCTGGTGTTGTTGATGTGATAATGTAGGTGTGTGTGTGTGTGTGTGTGTGTGTGTGTGTGTGTGTGTCCCATGTGAGATTACTTCCTCAGCCTTCTGCCTACTGTAAGTACCAGGATAAGCTCCAGCTCCCCTTTGTTTCTGAGATGAACTTAGTGGGTAGTCGGAGCACGAGTGAATAAGTGAAGGCTTATTGTCACCGTACGTGATGTTTCTGTCTTGTGCAGATATCCTTCTTTATATCCCTGTGAGTGTAGAGTGTGGCTGAAATGAGTCTGAGAAGAAGTTAACTTACCCAGTCAACAGACAAGCAAACAGACAAACGGAAGAAACAAAATAAATAAATAGTGATATAATGCAAAAAAGGGGAGCTGTTTCCTTTCCGCTCTTTGCTTTGTGGGAGGACATATATTGTGACTTCTGAAACAAATCAGAATCCTCCTTATCCACTGATGACTACCTTGAGGAAACAGCCTTCAAAGGAAGTCTTGGAATGATAACATGGGTCTATATTGTAAGCGCGAACACTTAGGTTGTCGAATACGGCATGATCGACACCTATTAAGCGAACGCTCAATTGACTGAAAGCTGAAAACGTGGAAATACAGATGATCTAATTGTTTTCATTGGTCAACACCATTCCACCCAGTGACGAAAAGAAAACACCACCCAAATAACTAAAGATGTAATGACACTATATGCTAAAGTGTGTTAAACTCACACTACATTATTATAAAGAACAGTATTAAATAAAATGATAAAGTGACTGTGTAAAGTGACTGTATTTAAACTTTATATCGGCAAACGCTCGCCCCTATTTACATCCTGTTTGTGAAACACACATGCTTTGCACTACACTGCTCACTACATACAACCCACCCAAACAAAATAAATACACCACATACATACACTAACTGAAACCCTATTTCTAACCCTACATTAAACCTTACATAAATTACTATCTATGCACTTACCTTAACCCGCACCCTAACCCTAAGGTCCGTAACTATCACACACTTACCTTAATGAGCTATACCCAAACAAAATAATCCACAAACATACACTTAACAAAACCCTACTTCTAACACTTACATACATTACTATCTATGCACTTACCCTAACCCTAAGGTCCGTAACTATTGCACACTTACCTTACAGAGCTATACCACAGAAGGGCCAACTATGCCGATTCAAGATTTCGAATTTTGCGGTTTCGGGCGTTCGGTGTACTCGCAGTTCACGCAATATGTCTCAATGTTTACGTATTTGGTTATATGGGCTTTCGCGGTTCTAATATAGACCCTGATAACATCACCTCTTAAGTGGTTGCCTCATCCTTGCTTGAAAAAATGTCCTGGTGCTTGTCTGGATCAGGTTGATGTGCAGTGTTAGGTTATTCATTCTTCGGTGCTTTTCTGTGAGTCAAGATTTTCTAGATTTAGAAGCATTGGTATGTGGTCACTCTGTACAGAAGAAGTCAGGTCAGCTATATAGGTTCATAAGATGATTCTAGGCTATTGGCCCAGAGGCCCTTATAAGCCTAGCCAAGAAGTTCGCCCATGTTCCCACAAAGTCAGCACCTGTTTCTCCTGTCCAGCAGGGACACAGGTTGGATCTCAGGGCTGTATTTTCTGTTTCCCATCCAGTCGCCAAGGTTCCTGTTAAAGAGGGCTAGAGAGGTACTCTGCTTGATATGGAGAGGGAGTCTATTCCACAGATGGGGGAGTCTTTGGGACACAAATATGTCCCGCCAACAGGTTCTATTAATGTCACAGACCAGGTTGAGACCTTGCATGTGGGTTGCACGAGTTGAGTTTAACTTACAAATATGCAGCAACACTCCATCAAGGCTGGGTCTGAGATGGCCTTGTATGCCAGACACAGGTCACCTCTAAGCAGTCTGTATGAGACTGAGTAGAGGGACAGGGCTTTTAGCCTATCTGTATACGATAGGTATTTGAGACCATGGATTTTCCTGGTCAGGGACCTCTCTGGTCTCTCCAGCTGCTGCATGTGCTTGGCAAGGTGTATGCTGAAGGGGTCATTGTACTCGATAATGGGTCTGATAAGGCAGGAGTACAGGAATGTTGTGACCTCCTTGTTCCTGGATGAAATACCCTTGTTTATGAGGTGGGTCATGTAGAAAGCCTTCTATACAATGGAGGCAATGTGGTGGTCAAAAGTCAGGTTGCTATCAACCTGGGTGCCCAAGTCCCTCACAAATGATTGCATGCTTAGTACATTGTTATTCATGTGATAATTAGTGGGGATGCCATTTTCCCCAAAGGGGATAATGATGCATTTCTTAGCATTCAGTTTGAGGCAATACTTCTGACACCAGTCATTAGTTTGGGTAAGGCCCTGTTGAAGGATGTTCACATCACTGGGGGAATTTAAGACAGATCCCAGCTTGCAGTCATCTGCACACTTGGTCGGCCACAGACCATTAGTTTTGGCTTGCACCTCAGAAAAGTATATCCTAAACAGTAGAGGTGCCAAGACCCATCCTTGGATTACACCGCTCATTGGTCTACCTGCTTGGGGTCTACTACTAGAGGTGGCTTGCCCTATTTAAACTGAGTGGGTTCTGTCACTGAGCCATTTAGCTACCCATCTGGTAACATATAGGTTGATGCCTAGCTGGGAGAGTTTATCTATTATGCCCAAGTGGGGAATAGTGTGAAGGCTTTGGCTAGGTCAAGGTAGGTGGTGTGCACCGCCTTCCCCTCATTCATGGCTTTGGTGACTGTTTCAAAGAAGTCAGCCAAGTTTAACAGGCATGACCTCCATATGACAAAACCAAACTGTGTGGGGTCAAGCTTTTGGAGGTTTCTAATTTTCTTGTTTATAAGGTCCATGATAATGCGTTCCATGGCCTTGCAGATCAGGCTAGTTAGGCTGATGGGATGATCCACCTTTGTGCAGAGGGATGACAGTGGCTGTCCTCCATTCTGTTGGGATGAAGCTGATGATCAGGCCTTGGTTGAATTGGGTTCCATAATGGAGCTGAGAGCTCATGCCTGTTTTCATGTAGGATACATCCAGGGATGTTGTTGGGTCCCATGGAGTCTGTATTTTTTGTCTTTGAGAGGACATTGAAGACCTGTTCCCTGGTGATGGGGGGGGGGAGTCAGGTGCTGGGGATGTCCTGGTTTACTGATGGGGGATGGAGTGGGGTGAAGTTTTCACTGAGCCTGTCTGCCAGAAGGTTGGCTATATCTATGGCGGTCGTGTATGTGGTGCTATTGACCACCAGTTCAGAGCATGTTTGGGTTGTTACCTTTGAGATTGCAGACGTATGTGAAGGAGGCCTTGTGATTGTCCTTAGTTGATGTGGCCAATTTGGACTCAAAGTCAGCCTTGGAGGAGTTCACCAGTGACCTTAATTGCTTGTTCAGACAAAGGACAGATTGCTTCCAACTTGGCATCTGCTCCTTCTTGGTCCTGGACAGCAGTTTTTTCCTTTTGTTATAGAGTTTGTTTATTGCTGCTGTCCACCAGACAGGTTTACTCTTCCTTGAGAAAGATGATTTGATCCTGTCAGGTACTGCCGTGTCCATACAGCTATGTAGGTATTCATATAGTTTTTTGGTGTAGGCTTGGACATTAGTGCTAGTTCCAACTGAAGGGATGGTGGCTATGAAACTGCTTATACCTGCTCTGAGGAGATTATAATCAGGTTTGGAAAAATGTGTTTGTTTGACCCTGACAAGGGCAGGGGGGTCAGGGGAGATGGTGATTTCAAAAGTGATCGCTTTAAGGTCAGCTCTTACCAAGGAGTATAACACTGTAGGTGTACTACAGTGGCTACCCATGTTGGTTGGGACCATTTCCAGGATATTTTCACCTCTCGTAGGGGTGTCAACCAGCTGATCCAATGCATTGGTATTGACAAAGTCAAGGAATCTCTGGACATTCATGTTTGGGCTAGAATAGGTCTTCCACTCTATGGTTGAGTAATTAAAGTCACCCAGGATCAGGGTAGAGGGTTGAATATTGATGAATTCAAGCAAGTCCAGATAGGTGGTGTGGGTGTCCTGAGTCATGGTTGGGGGTCTGTAGCTAGCTATGATTTGAATAGGTGTTTTGTCAACAGTTAACTGCACTTGGAGTGTCTCTGGTGCGTCATACCGTTTGATCAGCCTGGAGGTTTGTATGTCTGTGATAAATATTGAAACTCTACCTCCTTTTGCTTTGTAGCCCTGCTTTTGGGGCCTGAAGGTATGGTAGGATGAATAACCTGGTAAGACTATCCCTGTAGGGGTAATCTTCCTGGTAAACACTCTGAGGCAAACTTCGTTGTGCTGGCTTTGCCTGTAATGTAATTGTCAAAGAGCCTGCCAATTGGCTGCCTGAAAAGGAGTCCAAAGACATGGACAGTTATGAAAGGGGGATCAGTTCCTCAGCCACCATGGTTGTTTTCTTAAACATGTCTGTTTTTATGACCCACTTTCAAACTTCTTTAATACATCAGGCCTTGGATAGGTGCTTTTCCTTGCCTGAATGTTTGGGGCAAATGTCTTCAGGGGCATTCTTGCATATAGCCTCTAAAATCTATATGGAAAGGTCCAATTTTGAAATCACTAATACTGCATCCAGGGCTTCCTTTTCCAGTGCTGGTTTTAGACAAGCAACCTGTTTACATCTTTCTTTTGTCCTTGAGGAGCTCATTCAGAAAATCTGGGATGTTTTTTAAAGTATCTGACCCTCTTTCAAGATCCTGTTCATGAACTCACTGGAGACTTCCAGAAGTTTGCTCCTGTTTATTACTGGAGTGTACCTCTTTCCCCCTCTTCTCTGGACCTTTTGCTGGAAGAAATCATTAGGTTACCCTTGTAAGGGAAAGTAAAATTGTGTGCAACTTTACTTACCATAACAGTAGATCTTCCAGAAGAGGTTATTTTAATGACATACCATAACATTTGTATTATATCCATCATTGGTGTCATTTCTTGGCTAGAAATTTTAGAAACAGTGGCTTCTTCCTTCATATGTTCATAAGTCCGTACTAATCTTATGGCCAGAAGAGGCAGTCATGAAGCTCAAACACATCACCCAGTACTGGAGGGAAACTAGCAGTGCCCCCCATTAAGTAGACTTTCACCACATATTCATAGTGAAAATATTTGATCACCGATCTAGTCACCCAGCCTGGTTTTAAAGGTTTCCAGGGAAGTACTCTGCTTGATAGGTAAGGGCTGCCTGTTACTGAAACAGGAATTCCATTGAGTATTGATGTCTGTCATTACATCTGGTCTTGTTGATGTGATAGTTTAGGTTTAGATCTCTAGAATGGGTGTTTGCTTTATCACTTGTTCTATTTAGGTGAAGGATTTCACAGAGTGCAGGGTCACTCATAGCATGGAATGCTAAGCAGAGCTCACTCCTAAGGCATTTGCATGATGCAAAGTAGAACAGTTGAGCTTTTAGCCTAACAGAAAAACAGAGTATTGAGACCTGGGATCTTTTGAGGAGGAAACATTTGAGGTGTCTCAATTTGGTTTCAGTCCACTGTGAGGTACATGCGAAAGGGTGCATTATATTCAGTGACAGCCCTAATAAGGGATGAATAAAGTGGAACTGTAACTTCTTTGGACCTTGAGGAGATGCCACATAGGATAAGCCATATAAGGTAGAAGGATTTTTCTACCCACCACAGAGACATGGTGGTCAAAAGAGAGTCATTTTCAACATATGAATCCAAGTCCCTGGTGATGATGCCAAGTTTAAGTGGAATGTTATCCATATGGTAAGCAGTAGTGATGCTAGACTTAACAAAGAAAATGATATTGCATTTCCTGGTGTTAAGGATAAACCCACAATTAATACACCAGCATTTGTTTGGTCCAGCCATTGCTGGAGAATTTGAGTATAAGAATGACATTTGGTAACTGCATGCAGTTTGCAGTCATCAGAGAACATATTTAGCCATAGTCCCTTGATATCAGCCTTTGTGTTACAGAAATATATACCAAAGAGGAGTGGACCCAGGAGAGAGCCTTGTGGTGTACCATTAGTGTCATTTTTATGTTCAAATCAAATACCACTGACCTTAATGGTATTGGTTCTGCCAG
Organism: Protopterus annectens; assembly: GCF_019279795.1. Taxonomy (NCBI): domain Eukaryota; kingdom Metazoa; phylum Chordata; order Ceratodontiformes; family Protopteridae; genus Protopterus; species Protopterus annectens. The sequence continues at coordinate 1,151,244,715 of NC_056747.1, read as the reverse complement.
ACAGCCAATTACCAGTCTAGTGAGCTTTGCATGGATTAATGTTGAGTCAGGAGAATTTGTTAATAATCTGAGCATCAGAGATATTGTCAAAGGCCTTGGTGAGGTCTGGATAAGCAGTGTAGATTGTATACCCCTTATCCATGGCCTCAGTAACCTTTTTAAAAAACACACAGTGCACTGAGTTCATTAAGAACTACATTTTGGAAAATCTTTCCTTTACATATAAAAATAAAGGGAACATCAAAAATCTCCTTGAGAGGTTGAAAGTAGTAAATAAGGGGATTTCAAACACACAGAAGTGTGGTCATTCTCCACAATGCTCCTACATTAACACGAATCATCAAGGTCCCTTGATGAACAAAATTGTTGGTAACATGCACGGTGCCACTTACAGCTGTGCCACACAGAAAATTGTTTATTTGGCTGCATGTAGTTCATGTACCTGAACCTGTTCAACTTCTTTGAGGCAGTCACCAAAGCCGTGGATGAGGGTAAGGTGGTTCACACAGCCTATTTTGACCTCGCCAAGGCTTTTGACACCATCCCCCATTCTGGAATTATAGCTAAACTCACTAAACTAGGTATAAATCCCTATGTCACAAGATGGGTTGCCAACTGGCTCACTGACAGAACCCACACTGTAAAAGTTGCAGACTCCAAATCTGACCTCAAGGCAGTGACAAGTGGAGTGCCACAGGGTTCCGTCCTGGGTCCTCTCCTGTTTCGTATCTACTTCTCTGAAGTACAGGCTAACACAGAAGGCCTCTGGCTGACAATGTTCGCAGATGACTGCAAACTAGGAGCCATAGTCAAGTCCCCAAATGATGTGGACATCCTGCAGAAGGGCCTCGCTGAGACAGATGCCTGGTGTCAGAGCCATGGCCTCAAGCTCAATGCCAAAAAGTGCAGTGTCATCCCCTTTGGTAAAAACTCTGTACCCATGAACTACCACATAGGCAGCAATCTACTTAACACCGAATGCGTGATAAGAGACCTTGGGACCCAGGTGGACAGTAGTCTCTCCTTTGATAGTCACATCACCACAGTAGTCAGGAAGGCCTTCTACGTGTCACACCACATCATAAAAGGGTTCTCATCCAGGAAAAAAGAGGTCATTGTTCCCCTCTATTCGTCACTCATTAGACCCATTATAGACTACAACGCCCCTTTTGGAATGTACCTCACAAGACATCTGCAGCAGCTGGAAAGGCCACAGAAGTACCTTACAAAGAGGATTACTGGCCTCAAACAAATTCCCTACACTGACCGCCTCAAAAAACTCCAGCTTTACTCCGTAGCATATCACCTACTCCGAGGTGATCTCTGCCTAACATAAAGCTATGTCAAACCCAGAGCTGTTGGACATGCTACACCTAAAGAAATCCCAATCCCTCCAAGCTACATGCTCTAGGGACATAAACCTTGTCACCACAATAAACAGGACACACTGGAGGGATAGATTCCTGTCCCAGAGACTTCCCATACTCTGGAACAAGCTACTCATCTATGTCAAGCAAAGTTCTTCATTAGCACTCTTCAAGAAAAATCTTGATGAGTGGATGGGAAATAGGAAATACACCCCGGGGATCACTTCTGTTTCTTTGCTGGGCAGTGGCACAGGAAAATAACTTTCTTGGGTGGTGTAAGCTATGGTATCTTGCTGGCTAGGCTTATGTAGGCCCTTGGGCCAATAGCCTAGTATCTACCTATGAACCTATGTATGGCAGTTTATGTAGGCAAAACTAAAAATGCCTTGAATAAGTGTATTTGCCAACACTTATATAGTATAAAATGTTAAGACATGAAGAGTGCTTTAGCCAGACACTCAAGTATATGTTCTGAGTTTAACAAGTTTGTTTTCTTAATTGTGGAACAAATACAGGTCAAACCGTATGTGAGGGACTGGCAAAACAAACTCTTTCACCGGGAAATGTTTTGGCAAATCAGACTCAATAAAGCCAATTCACCCGGTCTCAATGACAGCATTTAAATTTCAAGTGAACCAAAACAATGAGCTTGTTTGGTGTGCTAACAGTCCCTTGGACTTGTGTATTTTTACTGAAGATATGATTGTAACTAAATGTTGCATGAGAAACTAGTGGTGATGTCATCCTTTTTGACTGACTGCTGTAGGGGTGTGTCTTAGTTCACATAGTTCAAAAGTGATGAGTTTTAGTTGAAACTCACAGTTTTGATGATGTGTTTTTAAGTAGACAAAAGCCCTTAACTTTGACTTTGTATTTTGGTTAAATAGAAGTGTTTTTAGAGTTCTTGTGATTGGTTGACTGGCTGACTAGCTGGTTGTTCTGCTATTACTGGATTTTGTTTCTGTCAGTTCGGGAAACCTGCTTGTTTTTTGTTTTGGATTTTCTAGTAATTCAAAGCAAAAAGAGCAACCAGTGAAAAGGCAAAAATTGTATCAAAAAAGAAGAAATCAGATAGGCAGAGAGACGTAAAACAAAGTCCGTTTAATAAAACACAGATAATAAACACAGAATAAAACTTTTAAAAAACAAGGATGAGCACTTTCATACCTTCTAGGTACTTCATCAGATCCAACTAAAACACATATAATAAGCAGTATTTATAATTCAGTGTCTTAGGTCACATGACCTCAATACTGGCTTAATAGGAATAATGTCATTTAACCCCTTCCCATCAGTAGCTCGGAGTATATGCATCCATTTGATTTCAACACATTCTGTTTGTGTCCTTACATCGCCCCCTCTAGGTCCTGGCACATAAATCTCTAGAACCATGAATTTAAACCAGTGATTGCATCCTGCAGCTCTTACATGTTTTGACAACACATTCCTCTCATCACTTCTATTTATACTATAGAGATGCTCTCTAATCCTGTCTCTTAAAGACCGGTTGGTTTTGCCAACATAGAAACATTTGCAAACCTCACAACAGGCACAATAAACCACATTTTGGCTACCATAATCAGCATAAAGTTTGACATTAAACACTCGCCCTGTGTTTAGATGTATAAAGTTATCATGAGTATTAATGTTTTTACATACATTGCAGTGACGACATGGGTATGTGCCTATTCTCTCGCTCACAACTTTCCTATTCTGCTTGGTCAAGGATTTATAACACAGCATCTTCTTAATAGACAGGCGATTCTTAAAGTAGAAAGAAGGGGAGACACCTAGCAACCCCCTACATTTTTCATCTGAGGCTAGAACGTTCCAGTGTCTTCTATCTCACAGGTAGAACCTGAGTCCGAGTAAGTAAGACTCATATGTGTGGGTTGCATATGTGACAAAGTGGGAGAGGTGGAATGTTCTACCCACTCCTCAAAATAAGGTCTGGTCCGAGTATCTCTCATCAGAATTGTATCGTTCTGTGCAACAGAGACTTCTGAGCTATCATAAAGATCAATTGAATCCACCCATGCGACCGATAGTTTCTTGTAGAGGGTGGGCCACAGAACCCATGTCAATATATGTAGAAAATCATTTTGAGGGACACTAAGGATTTTCTTAGTAAGTTTTATGACTGGTCTGCTGTGGAGTATAGAAAAGATGTTTCTACTGGTGACCATGGATACATCTTCCCTTTTTACTTGTATTCCCAATGATGCTGGCATTGACAACATCAGACAGTTTCTAGGTCGAGTCACTGCCTATGACAACAACAAAGTGCATTTAGTTTCCACATTATTAGAGCTTATACTGGGGTACAACGTTTTTGTATTTGAGGATAAGTTTTATATACAAAACACGGGTGGCCATGGGCACAGTTTGTGCCAACAGTTATGCCAGTATGGTTCTGGCTGAGTGGGAGCTACAATATGTATTCTCTGAATTGAATAATTTTAAGGGGTCCATCTTATATTATGGCCGATATGTGGATGACCTGTTCCTTGTTTGGGGAGGTAGCTTGAGACTTTCAGTCAGTTTGTACAGTATTTGAACAGTACCACTAGCTTTCTTCGATTCACCTATGATTGGTTGAATGAGTGCATCTCATTTCTGGATGTAATGGTTTGTAAAACTTTGGGAGGTCTGTACATGAGGCAGTACATAAAACCTTGTAAGACCAGTAATGTGCATTCTCAGAGTATGCATCCCAAACACGTGAAGCGAAATGTTCTTAGAGGACAATTTTTTAGAACAGCTAGGCTGAATACAAAGGACAGTGACATGTATGATTCTTGTGAGACTTTATAACAAATAGTCTGTTGAATAGGGGGTATGATAGCTCAGAAGTCTCTGTTGCACAGAATGATATGATTCTGTTGAGAGCTACTCGGACCAGACCTTATTTTGAGGAGCGGGTAGAACAGTCCAATTCTCCCAGTTTGTCACATATTCAACCCACACATATGAGTCTTACTTACTGAAGGACTCCAGTTCTATCTATGAGATAGTTAGAAGACACTAGAAGGTTCTAGTCTCAGATTAAAAATGTAGGGGGTTGCTAGGTGTCTCCCCTTCTTTCTGCTTTAAGAATCACCTATCTATTAAGAAGATGCTGTGTTATAAATCCTTGACCAAGCAGAATAGGAAAGTTGTGAGCGAGAGAATAGGCACATACCCATGTCGTCACTGCAATGTATGTAAGTACATTAATACTGATGATCAGTTTATACATACAAACACATGGCGAGTGTTTAATGTCAAACTTTAGCTGATTGTGGTAGCCAAAATGTGGTTTATTGTGCCTCTTATGAGCAAATGTTTCTATGTTGGCAAAACCAACCGGTCATTAAGAGACAGTATTAGAGAGCATCTCTATAGTATAAATAGAAGTGATGAGAGGAATGCATTGTCAAAACATGTAAGAGCTGCAGGATGCAATCACTGGTTTAAATTCATGGTTCCAGAGATTTATGTGCCAGGCCCTAGAGGGGGCGATGTAAGGACACAAACAGAATGTGTTGAAATCAAATGGATGCATATACTCCAAGCTACTGATGGGAAGGGGTTAAATTATGTTATTCCTATTAAGCCAGTATTGAGGTCACGTGACCTAAGACATTGAATTATAAATACTGCTTGTTATATGTGTTTTAGTTGGATCTGATGAAGTACCTAGAAGGTATGAAAGCGCTCATCCTTGTTTTCTGAAAGTTTTATTCCATGTTTATTTTCTGTGTTTTATTAAACGGACTTTGTTTTACGTCTCTCTGCCTACCAGTTTTCTTCTTTTTTGATACAATTTTCTAGTAATTGTTTTTTTTGGCAGCCAGTAACATTAAACTTAATAAGGCCTTACTATGTGTGGGCAACTCATATCTTGTGCCCTAGCTCAACAGAATCATTTCCTAAGTTGCAGTCATTTTCTTCCCCGGTATTTCTGATAGAGTTCTCTGAAGGGAATTTTTATAAAGTCTGCCAACACATTTCACACCTCAAAAACATGTTCCCTGTTACCCCTCTGTTTTCCATCACACTTCCAGCATTTGTTATTGACCTAAGGAAACATTCGTTGAAGTCTGCTCTGGATATATAAATACCTTTGCAATCACTTCCAAGCAAAAGTCCAAAATCTTCTGGACTTTGTTGCGTACGAAGGGGCTACTCAGATGTCCTCCCATTGTTGCTTTGTAAACTGCCTTCCCATTCTCTCTTTCCAATCTTTTCTAACCTCCTCTAATAAATTCTTAAAATTATCATACAATATTTTATATGGCCTACTATTTATACCCTTTTTAACAGCAGCTTCTGTTTTAGACTTGAATAAAAACTCTACCAGAGCTTATGATCAGAATTTCTTGACTTGCATTTCCTGAATGTGTAACACCTTTGTTATGACCAGAGACTTGATCATAATCCACTGTTCTGCTACATACATAACCTTATATTACCAATATTTTAAGGGGCACGTGTTTTGTGTATGCCTTGTTGATTTCAGAGGTAGTGTAAGAATGAAACTGAAGAAGGGAAAGGTAGTAGGAGCTTCATGTTGTCAGTATTGGTGCCATATGGTAATTTTCACGTTATTTTTTGTAGTGAGAGCTGCATGTTGTCAGTATTGGTGCCATGTGGTAATTTTCACGTTATTTTAGGTAGTGAGAGCTTCATGTTGTCAGTATTGGTGCCATATGGTAATTTTCACTTTAATTTCAGTAGTGAGAGCTTCATGTTGTCAGTATTGGTGCCATGTGGTAATTTTCACGTTATTTTAGGTAGTGAGAGTGTCATGTTGTCAGTATTGGTGCCATATGGTAATTTTCATGTTATTTTCAGTAGTGAGAGCTTCATGCTGTCAGTATTAATGCCATATGATAATTTTCACATGTGATTTTTCTCAACAGCTCCAGATCAAGCACACTGTCACTGAAGCAGAAATCCAACAGCTGAAAAGAAAGGTAAGATTTTGTTTGAATTTTCTTCAAATGTCACACTTTCGGATCTTTTGTTCCCTCATGCTAGCTGTTGAATTGTGGTAAACCTTTTGCTGTAGTGTGGATTTTGTATCATCAGACTTCAAACATGACATAGTAAGAGTAGAGTTTATGTAGGGGACAGATGATTTTATGGGGTTGTGGAAGAAGGTGAGAGCTACTATGTCACACTCCTGGTTTGTACCACAAGTCAGAAGAACCTAAAGTTAGAAAGAGGTTAAATAAAGGTTTGATGCTTAGAAATCGTCTTAATGCAAGATGAGAGCGTACAGGGGAATGAGAAGAAAATGAACATTGTAATGTCAGTTGTGGTCTTCCCACAGCTGGTCATGTTAGTCTTCCTGTATTTCATAGCAGTTTATTTATTTCTCTGAGTTTCAAAGGAGCTGATGGCTGATAAAGCTGAGTTATTTGCATTTCTTAACTTAGTGCATAGTCTTTGGACCATTTTCAGCCACAACATCAGCCAAGAGGGATAAAGCCATTACTGCAAACTAGACAACCTATGTTTGACTAATGGTATGAGTGCTGGGTGGTAGAAGTGAGTATCCGGCATTGTCTCAACCATCATAGTCTTGCTACACTTTAACAGCTTTATGAATGTAGTGAGCTCTGTCCTGCAAACAGACGTACCGCTTCGTTGGAGGTTACACATGTGCAGAAGCAAGCATGTAGCTACCAACGCAGTATCAGTAAGGTACTTACAAAGTTGTCAAGGGTTCGGGGGGGGGGGTTAGGATACACTCCAGGCAAGATGCTGACACTGCATAAGTGTCCACATCCTGAAGCCCTCCCAGACATGGGTAGGTTTGAGCTGAAAGCAGGTTAATGCATGTCCAGTAGCCCTGAAGGACTAGGGAAGGAGCTGATGGTCAGCTGTAGGAAAGGAGGAAGCATAGGAGAAGAAATAATACAAGATTTACTTTTGAGTGAAAAACTAATTATACAAAGTTGACATCTGAATATATGTATGACACAATGCATCTGAGTCAAGATAGGTACCTCCAACTGCATGGATAAGCAGGTAAAGTAAACAAATACTGAGGTCTTCTAAGGAAATAGTAATGTGAAGTGTGCAACATGTGATGAGCATACAAAATAGGAGGTAAACAAAGCAAATTCAGGAGGAGGAAAAGAGAAGCATAAAGGAGAAACTGTAATGGAAAGGTACATGCACTAGAATGATCAGTTGTTCATGGAAGAAGTTAAGGCAAGAATAGGTAAGGGGGGATTGGACTAAGAATAGAAACATACTTTGAAGAGAAGAGCAGTAGTGACAGAAGGTTGGAACTAACTCAATTTATGGTTCGCAGTCATTGCTTTGCTCTAAGTAGTTAAGGAGGCTTTAACTGGAAAGGGATAAATTGGGAAGAGTTCCATTATTTGAGGGGATGGAGTTCAGTCAGCTGGGGTTCTTTAATGGAAGGATCTGTCAAAGGCATTCAGAAAGAATGAGACCTTACTCAGGGAAAGGACACTTGGTTAATGAAACTAGTAGCATGAGGTGATTGTTACCATGGGTGGGAGGTTGTCTTAATGGTTAAGGTATTTACCTTACAGGCACAAGGTTCAGGGTTTGATTCTCATGTGGGGAAATTGACTAGGCTAAAAATGGCCCACAATGGTAGTTAGCCTAGTACTAATCTATGAACTTACAAACCTGTGCTTGAACTGAAAATGAACTTATCTGTAGAATAAGGGTATACCACCTTCCATAATGGGGAAAGAGTCTACGGAGTTGGTGGGGTGCAATAATGTGTTTTAAGAGTTGCTTGTTTGAAGAATCTATGAATTTTATTTAGTGATTTTTGTAGATGATGATGTTATGATTATAAAAAGAGCTTATTCAAGTTATGTTAGGGCATTCTTTGCTGCAAGTTTGCATGTTTTAGGATTGAGAATATCACTTATTCTATAAACAGCTTTTAACTGTTTTAGAATCTTTTAGTTAATATGGTCAGTGTGGTTATGAAAGGAGGGAGTGTTGTCTAAGGTAGCACTGAAATATTTATATATATTTCTGGAGAGATGAGATTGCCATGGAGGTCAGTACTTTTAAGGTAGAGGAGAAAAAAAAGATATTTATTAGTTCCAAAGACAAAGGACAGGTTGACAGATGAGATCAGACAGGAGGCCCCGTGGACTATGATGTTTGCAGATGACATTGTGATCTGTAGTGAGAGTAGGAATCAGGTTGAGGAGACTCTGGAGAGGTGGAGATATGCTCTAGAGAGCAGAGGAATGAGGGTCAGCAGGGCTAAGACAGAATATATTAAGTACTTGGGATCAACAGTTCAGAGTAATGGTGAATGTGGAAGAGAGGTGAAGAAGAGAGTACAGGCAGGGTGGAATGGGTGGAGAAGAGTGTCAGGAGTGATTTGTGACAGAAGTGAAAGGGAAGGTCTACAAGAGTGTAGTGAGACCAGCTATGTTATATGGGTTGGAGACAGTGGCAAAAGGCAGGAGTCAGAGCTGGATGTGGCAGAGTTAAAGATGTTAAGATTTGCAATTGACTAGGATGGATAGGATTAGGAATCGGTATATTAGAGGGTCAGCTCATGTTGGACAGTTTGGAGACAAAGCAAGATTGGTTTGGACATGTGCTGAGGAGGGATGATGGGTATATTGGGAAAAAGATGCTAAGGATGGAGCTGCCAGGTAAGAGGAATAGAGGAAGGCCTAAGATAAGGTTTATGGGAGAGGACATGCAGGCGGTTGGTGTGACAGAGCAAGATGCAGAGGATAGGAAGAAATGGAAAGAGATGATCCGCTGTGGCGACCCCTAACGGGAAAAGCCGAAAGAGAATGATGATTAGTTCCAAAGACTGTGGAGTTTGTTTTACAATGATGCAATCTGAGTGTATGGTTTGTGAACCCAGAGCAAGTTTTCAGGAAAAATTGAACTGCAGCACAAGTTCTAGATGAGAGAAGCTATTTCCTGTTAGGAGTAGTAATTATTTGGATAAAGAATAGTATTTTGATAGGAGAGACTTTTCAAAAGGAAGAAGTCCTAGAATTGAATTTTGGGTTGCATCTACATCATTAGTGGTGTGCTGGGAAAGAGCATTGAAACAGGACTTGGGAATTGTTCTGTGTTTCAAAATTAAGAAAACGTTTGAGGAAATCCCAGTATTGTGAAGTTAGTTTATGAGGTAAAGTTAAATCTGTAGCAACTGTGAAAGGTTTACTATCAATATCTCGAAAATTAAAATAAAAATGGTACTAATAACCAAAGTGTTTTACCGAAACTACAACTAACCTAACAGCCCTATTGTCGAAAAACAGCTGTTAATGCTGTTATGAAAGTAAATAAAAAATAAAAAAAAAAATAAAATAAAAAATAATGCCGAAAATGTCGACAACGACATTTTACGGCGTTAACAACAATGCCACCCTTGCCATAACTTCCTAATCCCTACACCTAACATCCCATTTATGCAGGGGGCAAGCCCCCCAACTTAATATTCCAACTCCGAGATCGCACTACAGTAAGGAAATGGATGTATTCCCCTAACCACTCTGTACCGCAATCCCTTTACATGAGCAAACTTTATATTTGTGAATGCACAGCCCATTTGCAAATATGACTTTCACTCATGTAACCTGCACACATATGAAGTATTCAAACATCTGTTTTTCGAATACTTCATAGCTGTGCAATTGCACAGCGACATTTCAATAGTAAACCACTGTGAAATGAGGCATTTTTTAGCAATGGTGGAATACAGTAACTGCTTTGTCCTAAGTACAAAATGTGATAACTGTTTTGTTAGAACTTTGTGATGGTACCCATGCCTTTTGACAAAAATAGTCCTTTCAGTCAGTCTAGTAACCTGGTCTATAAATGAATAAAGAAACTCCAAAAAAAGGAATTTTATATATATATATATATATATATATATATATATATATATATATATATATATATTCTTTATGATTCTACTAACCAGTCCACTGATGGTCTTAACCGTTTGTCATATTGCCTCTGTAATTATCACCTGCATTTCGTGCTGTGTAATGGATAATCTTCTGATGACCAAATTCAGGTACTCCATACTGGATTTGTCTGCCTAAAGTGGTGTCTATGTTGGGGAACTGAGAAGACCAACTCCCAAAGCTATATATTACATTCCTGACTCTGAGTCCATTATTCCATTCCATTTGTAGCAGTCAAACCGATAGCATGGTAATCATTTTAATGTATAACATCTCTGTATTGGCGCCTTCACTTTAAGTATGTGTATAGGGAACATTAGTACATGTATTACAGCTTTCTTGTCTGTGGGAGTGGAGCACCAGGTATCTAAGTCAATCTAAGTCATAAAGAAAGCCATTGATATATTGCATTATTCTTGCATGATGTAGGACCTTAAGGCCATCTTGTATTACCCCACATTCAAATGTAACCTTTAACATTTTTAAATATTGGATCCCCCATTGTAACACTGTCATACAGGCATTGGTACTGAGGCAGTTGTTTGGTTATATCCTGAGGTGGTTGCATGGTTACGACATGTTCTAGTTCAGCTGAGATGCTTTATTAGTGTCATTGAGGAGATTATTGTAAGTAACCACAGCAGTTGTTTCTGCTGTTTTGTTGCTGCTGTAGGCATATTCTGTTTAATTCCACCTTTTTCCTATTTCATGAGGATGATTTCACATGGCCCATTTTGGAGAGTATGGAAAGTGAAACCACAGACTGACTGAACAGCTACACAGCAATAAACAGTGCACTGACTCTGTTTCACCAAATTGTTTACTCCACACACAGAAATATAACTTACTTTGAAATGCTGCTGCTTTAGGGTCGGTTATATTTATTCAGGGGTAGGGTAGAGTTGATGGGGGGGTGTCTCACACTGGCCGAAAGTTTTAGATGAAATACATTTTGTCAAAGCAGATTTGCTAATTTGTATTTTTGATAATGTGTATTGGAGGCTTTTAGCAGGCATGTGGCATTGTGAAATACCAAATAAAATTTTGACTTTATCTTTCTTTTTCTTGTTGTTCTACCTACAGCTTCATAACATTGAGCAGGAGAAAATGCGCTGGCGGATGGAGAAAGCCCAGCTGGAGCAAAGCATAGAAGAAAATAAAGAACGCATGGAGAAGTTGGAGGGGTACTGGATGGAGGCACAGACCCTTTGCCAAGCAGTGGATGAGCACTTGAAGGAAACACAGGCTCAGTACCAGACTCTGGAACGGAAGTATGGCAAAGCAAAGAGGCTAATTAAAGAGTATCAGCAAAAGTGAGTCTGTGATTTTTCTCTACAGGGGCGGGAAGTGTGAAAGTGTCACAGAAGCTGCCATGCAAGAGAGAGAGAGAGAGAGATGATGATGATGCTTACGTCTATCACAGCTTGTACATTTATAAAAAAGTTAATTAATAAATAAAGGGGACTATATGGTTAGACACACAGCTGAGTTACAGCATCCAATAAATAGTAATGCAGGGAGCTGCACTCCCTTTCCTTAGGATCATAGGAAGTTACTAGGCTATTGGCCCTGAGGCCCTTACAAGCCTAGCCAAGAATTTAGCCCATGTTCTGACAAGTCAGCACCCGATGCCCCTATCCAGCAGAGACACAGGTGGAATCCTAGGGGTGTATTTTCTGTTCCTCATCCAGTTTTCCAGGTTGCGCTTAAAAAGGGTTAATGAGGTACTCTGCTTAACGTGGAGCGGGAGTCTATTCCGCAGAAGGGGGAGTCTCTGGGACACAAATCAGTCTCGCCAACAAGTCCTATTGATGTCACTGACCAGGTTGAGGCTGCGTATGTGGGTTACTCAAGTGGAGCTTGACTTGCAGATATGCAGCAGTCCCATCAAGGCAGGATCTGAGATTGCTTTGTATGCCAGACATAGGTCACCTCTGAGGAGTTTGTAGGAGACTGAGTAGAGGGACAGGGTCTTTAGCCTATTTGTGTAGGGTGGATATTTGAGGCCCTGGATTCTCCTGGTGAGGAACCTCTGTGGTCTGTCAAGCTGCCTCATGTACTTTTTGAGGTACATGCTGAAAGGGACATTGTACTCAATAGTGGGTCTTATAAGGGAAGAATACAGGGATGTTATGACCACCTTGTCCCTGGATAAGATACCCTTACTAATGAGGTGGGCCATATAGAAAGCTTTGCCTACAATGAAGGCGATATGGTGATCAAAAGTCAGTTTGCTATCAACCTGGGTGCCCAAGTCCCTCATGACTGCTTGTGTGCTTAGGACCTTGTTGTTAATGTGATAATTTGTGGGGATGTCACTCTCCCCCAACGAGGATGACGATATATTTTTTGGCATTCAGTTTGAGGCCATGTTTCTGTCACCAGTCATGTGTTTGGGTGAGACCCTCTTGGAGGATGTCCACATCAATGGGGGAATTGATGACAGCTCCCAGTTTGCAGTCATCTGCAAACTTGGTCAGCCATAGCCCACTGGTTTTGGCCTGCATCTCAGAAAGGTATTTCCCAAACAACAAAGGCCCCAAGACCGATCACTGAGGTACACCGCTCATTATGGGTCGACTGCTTGATGTGGCTTCCCCTGTTTTGACTAGGTGGGTTAATCAGTGAGCCAGTTTGCTACCCATCTGGTAGCATACAAACTGATGCCTAGTTAAGAGAGTTTATCTGTTATACTTGAGTGGGGAATAGTATTGGAGACTTTGGCCAGGTCAGGGTTGGCAGTGTGCACTGTCTTCCCCTTGTCCATGGCTTTGGTGACTGTCTTAAAGAAGTTGACCAAATTTAACAGCATAACTTTTCCTTGATGAAACCAATCTGTGTGGTATCAAGTGTTTGGAGGTTGCCAATGTCCTTGCTAATGAGGTCCATGATAATCCGCTCCATGGCCTTGCAGATCAGGCTAGTTTTGGCTGGGATGAAGACGGTACTCAGGTTGAATAGGGTGCTTAATGGTGCTGCCAGTTCCTGCCTGAGTTCATGTAGGATGCAGCCTGGGATGTTATCGGGTACCATGGAGGCTGTATTTTTTGCCGTTGAGAGGACAGTAATGACTTGCTCCCTAGAGATAAGGGGAGGGGAGCTGGTGCTGGGGATGTCCTGATTTACTAATGAGGGGGAGAGAGGGGTGAAGTTTTCACTGAACCTGTCTGCCAGCAGGTTAGCTATATCTACGGCGTGTGTGTATGTGGTGTCCTTGACCACCAGTTCTGACCAAATCTGGGTGCTTCCTTTGAGACTGCAGACATATGTGAAGAAAGCCTTGTGATTGTCTTTAGTAGATGTGGCCAGTTTGGACATGAAGTTTGCTTTGGAGGATTTCACTAGTGCTCTTATTTGCTTGTTCAGGCTAAGGAGAGATTGCTTCCAATTAGGCACCTGCTCCTTCTTGGTTCTGGACAGCAGTTTTTTCCTTTTATTATAGAGTTTATTTATTGCAGATGTCCACCAGACATGTTTACTCTTCCTCGAGGAGGATGATTTTGTCCTGTTGGGTATTCCTGATTCCATGCAACTATGTAAATGGTGACTTCAAAAGTGACCACTTTATGGTCGGATCTTACCAGGGATGACGACACTGTAGGGATGCTGCAGTGGCTACTCATGTTGGTTAATACCAAGTCCAAGATATTTTCACCTCTTGTGGGGGTGTCGACCAGCTGGTCCAAAACTTTTGCATTGACGAAATCAAGGAATATCTGGGCATTTGTGTTTTGGCATGAGTAGTTCTTCCAATCTATGGTTGGATAGTTAAAGTCGCTCAGGATCAGGGTAAATGGTTGAATTTTGATAGATTTAAAGAGGTCCAGATAGGTGGAGTGGGTATCTTGAGTCAAATTTGGCGGCCTGTAGCTAGCTATGATTTGAATAGGGGTCCTGTCAGTGGTTAACTGCACCTGGAGTTCTCCTGTAAGTCATACTGTTTGACCAGCCTGGTGTGTATGTCTTTTATTTATATTGCAACTCCACTTCCTTTTGCTTTGCTGCCCATGGTTTGAGGTCTGAATGTATCATAGGATGAGTAACCTGGTATGGCTGGGGTGCTCTCCGCAGCTTTGAACCAGGTTTCTGTGACTGCACAAATGTCAGCATCTTCCAGGGTTAAGAATGCTTGCAATGAGTGCAGTTTCATGTTTAGATTCCTAGCAATTAGCAGCATGACCTTTAATCTGCGTTTTGATTAAATTTTCATGTTGGTAATTTTGATCTCATGGCATTGCCTAAAAAAGGCACTATGGAGTAGGCAAGAGCCTTTGCCAAGAGCCTAAAGCATAAGGGAGACAGATGCAGGCCATCTCTGCCAAAGCATTGTGGTTTGTCAGTCATGTCTTTCCAGGCTGTCAGGTACTGAATCCCCTTGGAATGACACCAGAAACTAATCCAGTTGATCTGAAGTAGTTTACTTCATTTGGTCTTCAACTAGTGGGTCTCGGATCCACATTGGATCCGACACAGCCGCATTTTCCAGCTACGGATCCAAGCTCCAGACTCCTCCCCTTACCCTTAATGCCCCCCCTGTCACCCTTCAGATCTCATTTGCCGCCATAGTGGTTACAAGCGTGGTTTCTGAGCTCCAGTGAGTTGGCCACTTAAGTGAACTAAACTCGAGTTTCTCTCTCTGATTTCTTCCCAATTTCTTCCTTACATCTTTCTTTTCTCACAGCATCTGCGTCGAACAAAAAAACATTTCTTCTCTCTTCTCTTTTCCATCTAGAGAGCGCATGCATGTGTGTGTGTTTTGGGCCTGTGTTGGGGATGGCAGAAGCCCCTAAGGTAGGTTTTAGGAAATGCACAGAGTGTGGCCATAAGCTATCTCTGGCAGATGGCCCCACTCTGTGCGTGGTTTGCCTTGGTGCAGATCACCTTAAGCCCCCTGTTCTATTTGCACTGGTTTCAACCCCAGGGCACTTAAGGACAGGCGGGACAAACTGATTCTGAAGGGTTTGCCCCCCTCTTCATGGACTACAGTCCCTTCTTCCCCAGCAGGGGTAGCAGTAGCTGCTGCATCTACTTCCTCTTTCCCGGCCTCAGGGACTCAAACTCTGGCCAAGAGGTCTGGGGAAGGGGATAAGGCCAAGAAAGACCATTCTCGCAAGCAGTCCCCCGACTGCTTTTCGCAGGTGGGTCCGCCACCAAATGTTAGGCCTCCAATTAGGCCTAGGTTTCCTTAGTTGCGCTCACCCAGGTTCTTCCCCGAGTCCAAGGAGACTCATAGCCGGTCCCCAGTTAGGTCTTCTCTCCACCGGCTCTCCCAACCTGTTTTGGTGGCGTCCTCCCGCTCCACACAGAGTTTCAGCAAAGCGGAGATGGATGAGATGATGCGGAGATTTATCCACACTCAGATCCAGATGGGGGTCTTGCAGGCACCCTCTCCCTCCAGAGGGGGCTCCTTACAACCTTTGTTCTGACCAATAACTCCTTCTCTGATCTGACCGGCGATTTCAGAGTTTTTGGATCCGAGGACCCTTGGGGTCGAGGGGTCGGCGCCATTGGTACCATATACCTCGACGCCGGCTATTGCCTTGAGCTTGTCGGATCTGATGGGATCCGAGCTCTCAGAGCCGTTACCTCAGGGTCAGATCTGAGGGGGTGCTCTCTGCTCCGAGCGAGTATTCCACTTGGCATCTCGGCTCCTAGAGGCTCAGCCCTGACTCCCCTGTCGGGTCAGGGGGGGCGGGCACCATCAGTACATCCCAGGAGCTTCATTCCCCCTCAGCATTCGACGTGGTGGAGAGGGTTCTCTCTGTGCCGAGGCCTCTAATCATCTTGTCCTCAGACTCCATCCAAACCCCCTTGGCTCTGAGTGTGGTTCTGACCGTCTTGCCGTCTCAGGGACAACCCGTGGTCGCTGTACCCCAGGAAGTTCCAGTGAAACAACAAGAGGTTTGTCAGTCCTCCTCAGCGAGTCCCCCTGAGGAGGTACCCCACAAACGTAAGTGTAAGAGGAGGCACTTGGACTCTCCTCCAGAGTCCCTGACAGAAGACACAGACTTGGATGAAGGGCAGGGTTCCCCAAGGTCACCCCCTAAGGATGTCTCCTTTGGCGACATCATGGAGCTCCTTCGCCAGAAGGGGGGGGGGGTGGTCAGCCCCCACACTGACCTCAGACGAGTCTGTGTTCCTGGAGGCATTTGGCTTAGGCCCATCTATGTCTTGGGTGTCCCCTCCTGCTGATCCACTCGTGGATCTGATAATATCTAGGGCATGGAAGGAGACGGACACCATAGGACCCATTCCTAAGTGCCCCGACAAAGTGTTGAGCCCCATCCGTCAGACAGGACACATTGGAACAAGGGGTCCCCGGTAGATGCAATGATGGTGGTGGCTGCCACCAAGAAGGAGCTCATTCAGGAGAGCTCCACGGTCCGTCCCCCTGATCGAGAATCAAAAGTGATGGACCGTTTTGGGAAGCGAGTATATGCTTCAGCGACCTTCTCGGTGAATGTGCTGAACTATATGGCACACATCATTTGACACCAGAGAGATCTAATGAAGGAAATCATGGAGTCTACCCCAGAGTCCATGTCGGCGGAGGACAAAAAGACCTTCTCCACCTGAATGGCCACTCTAAAAGTGGTTGCCAACACGTTCATGCAACTGCTCTCTCATGCTACGCTGGGAGCCACAAGGATGGCCAGAACAGATGTTGCCATCAGGCATCACGCCCGGCTCCAGTTGTGTCAATTTTCGGAGCCCTTCAAGGCGTCTTCCACCAATGCCCTCATGATGGTTCTTCCCTTTTCGGGAAATCGGTGAAAAAGACACTGGTCCAGACCAAGAAGGATGGGAAGTCTCTGTCTGCCATCGGGATCCGCTTCTCGTCTCCTCAAATATCCTTTTCCAGGAATCAGCAAGGAACGAAAAAGATATGGTTCCAGATGTCTCAGGCATTTTTTTTCCATGATGCTCAGGATTCTCCGTCCCCAGAGGCAGTGGGGGTCACAATAGACACCACGCGAGAGGCAGAGGGGGTCCTAGGAATTTCAGGTCCCGAGAAACTTTCTTGGAGGGACCCAGGCAGCAGCCCTGAGAGGTTCCCTGACTGCTCATGTCTGGAGGCAGTCGGGGGTCATTTGTCACTACATCAGAAGGCATGGGAGTCCATTACAACAGATCGCTGTGTGTTGCGAATTATATCCAGAGGATATTTCGTTCCATTCAAGGGACATCCCTGTCCGAACAAGCTCCTCCCAGATGTCCCACCCACGCAACAGGAGGAGGCAGTGCTAGAAATAGGAAAGCTGCTGAAGAAGCAAATCATCCAACCAGTCCCCCCAGGCCAGTATGGATCTGGCGTTTACTCCAGATTCTTTTTAGTGCCAAAAAAAAAAAAAACAGGAGACCTCAGACCAATCTTGGATCTGTCCACATTGAACCTGTCAGTAACCAAGACAAAATTCCGGATGGTCACTCTTCAGTCAGTCTTGCCCTTTCTGCAGGCCAAAGACTGGATGTGCTCGATCGATCTCCCGGATGCATACTATCACATCAAAATGGGCAGGCTCTCCCAGAGGTTTCTTTGCTTCTGGCTGGGAGCCAATCATTACCAGTTCAGAGCCCTTCCCTTTTGTCTCACCACAGTCCCCAGGGTGTTGTAGTTGTAGTGGGAGTTGTAGTGGCTCACCTGAGGCTCCAGGGAATTCAGGTCTTTCCGTACATGGACGATTGGCTCCTTGCTGCCCCTTCAGAGCATCTACTGTTCCAGGCCAGGGATTACTTCATTCGGTTAGCAAGCAGTCTGGGTATTACCATCAATTTGAACAAATCTTCTGTAGAGCTGGTCCAGGTTCTGGATTTTATTGGGGCATGTTTGGACACTCTTCAAATGAGGTTTTTTCTCACCCCGGACAGGATACGCAGTTTAAGATTACATGTGTTACAAATTCTTCAGTTCTCAGGGCATTGGGTTCCGTGGTGGCCACAATCAATCTCCTGCCATTGGCATGCCTTCATATGAGAGTTCTTCAATGGACACTTGCGGTCCAGTGGTCCCTGTTAGATCTTCCTCTCTCCTTTCTAGTGAGAATCTGAAGGGTATGCGGGGACTCCCTTCAGTGGTGGATTCAATCTCCAGATCTCCTCAAGGGACGTTCCTTTCACCCTGATTTTCCCAAAACTACAGTGATCATGGATGCCTCCCAGCTAGGGTTGGGGGGGCACTGCTCGGGAAGGACAGTCCAAGGCACGTGGTCCCCCTCCCCCGAGACCGAGTTGCATATCAACGTTTTAGAGATGAGGGCGGTTCTTCTGGCGTTGCAGGCACTTCATGCCCATTATTCTCTAGGGACGATTGCCATTCAGACAGACAATATGTCAGTAGTCTGGTACATCAACAAACAAGGGGAACCAGATCGTATCCCCTCTGTTGAGAAGCCATAAGAGTGTGGGAATGGGCGATTTCCACCGGCTGCTTTCTAGTAGCAATGTACATTCCGGGGCAGTCCAGCATTCTAGTAGACAGGCTCAGCAGATCTATCCTGATGCCTTACGAGTGGTCTCTGAATCCTTCAGTAGCGGAACAGATCTTTCAAAAGTGGGGTCAGCCTTGCTGCAATCTTTTTGCATCTCCTTCCAATGTAAAATGCAGTGAGTTTTTTGCTCTGAACCCCCCTGGAGGGGGAAGCCCCCAGAGATGCACTGGCTCATGCTTGGCCTCCCGGTCTTCTCTATGCCTATCCTCCGCTTCCGCTTTTGTCGAAGTTTCTTCAGAAAGCTCGAAGACTGGGGAGCAGTGTGATCCTCATCGCCCCATTCTGGCCTCAGTAGGTTTGGTTCCCTTCACTGTGGTCTCATTTGTTCCTCCATGGACGTTGGATCCAGTTCTGGATCTTCTTTCTCATGCCTCAGGGATCCTTCACCCAGATCTGGACAGTCTCCGGTTCCCATGATTATCAGGACTTCCGGAATGTCATCCCCTGTAAAGTTCATTTTGGTTGCAGCTCACAAATCCTCCATCAGGAAGGTGTATCGTTGTAAATGGAAACACTTTTCCATATGGGCCACTCAGCGGGCTTTGAACCCTTTCACGGCTCCTCTTTCAGCAGTCTTAGATTTTTTGGCAAGCATCTTTAATCAGGGTGCTAGTTACTCTACAGTTAAAGTACAACTGGCAGCTATTTCTAATTTCCATGTTTGGGTGAATATATCTTCCCTGGCTACTTCCAAACTTTGTAAGACCTTTCTTAAAGATGCTTTTCTACTTAGACCTCCGATTAAGGACCCTACGCTTCTGTGGGATCTTACCTTAGTGCTACAGGCATTGGTTTCTGCACCCTTCCAACCTGCAGCATCAGTTGATTTGCAGTTTTTGACCTGGAAAACTGCTTTCTTGGTGGCCATTACCTCAGCTAAAAGAGGGTCAAAGCTTCAGGCTCTTTCTATTAAGGTGTCTTACATGATCTTTCACAAAGACAGAGTGTCGCTGTGTACTAATCCATCCTTTGTTCCTAAAGTGGCCTCGGAAGCCAATATTAATCAGACTATAAATTTACCATTTTTTTTCCCCCAACTTCCAGAACAAAGGGGAATACAAGCTGCATCTGCTTGATGTTAATAGACAACTGAGATTTTATTTACATAGGATAAAACCCTTTTGCAAGTCAGACCAACTATTCGTGTCTTATGCTAAACTTTTTTTAGGCAAGCCAGTTTCCAAGGTAACAATTGCTCACTGGATTTCCTTATGCATTGCTCAAGCCTGTGCTGTGAAAGGTAGGTCCCTGCCAGGACAAGTGAAGGCACATTCCACACAATCTATGGCTATGTCAGCAGCCTTATGGTCTAGGGTGTCTCTGGACGATATCTGCTCAGCAGCTACGTGGTCCTCATCTCATACCTTCATTTTTCATTACAAGCTGGACATTGTGTCTAGGAACAGAGCATCCTTTGGCTTTGCGGTGCTTCGGAATATTCTTCCATGAGGGCCACCCAGGAATTTATGGTAGCTGGGGACTCTGTCTCACAGGTTGAAGACCAAATGAAGTAAACTACTTCAGATAAAGAAGTTACGTACTCACCATAACATTCCATCTGAGTTGTTGTACTTCATTTGTCTTCAACCTTTCCCCCGATCTTATCATTGATGCAGTCTGCATTTAGCTTTGCATAAAGTGTGTGGCCCTGACTCTAACTAGGCCTGGCAGTGTCATGGAGATTCTTGTTATGATAAGGTGATATTGGGTCGGGTACCTGATACCCCTTAGGCAACAAGCTCGATCTGAAGGGAGAAGGAAGACAGGGGGCATTATGGGGAAGGGGAGGAGTTTGGAGCTCAGATCCATAGCTGGAAAATGTGGCCGTGTCGGATCCGATGTGGATCCGAGACCCACAGGTTGAAGACCAATGAAGTACAACTACTCAGATGGAACATTATGGTGAGTACATAACTTCTTTTTAAAGTCAATCATTTTGTGTTTGTTTTGAGGCATCATTCTGGGTGATGGTAGAATGATACTTAAGGCTAGGAACATACCTGCTTGGGACACACATTCAGTGAGCTCGATCATGTCTGTCATCAAATAGTCCAGGGAGGTACATCTCAAGTGATTCACACCAACATGGGCTATGACAGAGTTATAACAGTGCCATGAAGAATAAAGCAAAACCAAACAACACTCCAAAGGATAAATGCCTCGTTGAATGAGAAGAAGCCTAAATAAAATAAACCAACAGTGTATACAATGAAGCAAACACATAGAAGGACCATAAAAATAAACTTCAAGCATGTTTATTAAAATGAACCCAGTGCACATGAACAGGTAAACGTTTTCACAGTTAGCTTCATCAGACCAAAATATTGCACACCCCATAACCAAGTTTAAAATGTTGTATTTAAACTTGGTTATGGGGTGTGCAATATTTTGGTCTGATGAAGCTAACTGTGAAAGTGCTTACCTGTTCTTTAAACTTGGTTATGGGGGTGTGCAATATTTTGGTCTGATGAAGCTAACTGTGAAAGCGCTTACCTGTTCCAGTGCACTGGGTTTGTTTTAATAAACGCACTTGAAGTTTATTTTTATGGTCCTTCTATGTGTGTGCTTCATTGTATACACTGTTGGATTATTTTATAACAGTACCCGTTGTTGAGAGATTTGAGTGCATGGATGATATGGCGGATTCTGGCACCTGACAAACAACTAACCGTGACTTTCTCCTTATACAGCCTGGTGAGGGGCACATCTGTGTGTCTCACAATGGAGTCTCCTATGACTAATATGTTGGGTTTATATTTAGGTCTTAGCGGCTGCAAGACACAGGTGTGTGGACTATGTGTGGTGTGGTGTGTGGTGTGGTGGGCAATGGAGTTGGCATGTGTTTTTGCCTTCGGAGGTCTCTTTTATTTAGGTATGTTTTTGTTGAGGACCTCCACATATGTGGATATGTGTTGTGTAGATGTGGGTGGTGACTGAGGTGTTGTGTTTGTGTTGACAACCTTCTCAGTACCAGATATACTGGCTTGCAAGGGAGAGAGCATTGACTGTAGGTTCTTTTTTTTACTGAATACATTTTTATTGATTTTTCAGAAACATAGGTTGATACTAGGTTATCGGCCCTAAGGCATATGCAAGCCTAGCCATAACAATTCCCTGGAATTTTTTTCCCACAATATTTACTTCTCTGGGCCCCTGTCTAGCAGGGTGACTTACATGATCCCCGGGGTGAATTTCCTATCTCCCATCCAATCATCAAGGTTCCTTTTGAAGAGGGCTAATGAGGCACTCTGCTTGACATGTATGGGCAGTCTATTCCAGAGTATGGGGAGTCTCTGGGTCAGGAACCTATCCCTCCAGCATGTTTTGTTCATTGTGATGATAAGCTTTAAATCCCTGAAGCGTGTGGCTCTGAGGGATTGGGATTTCTTTAAGTGGAGCATGTCCAACAGCTCAGGGTTTGACATGGTCTTGTATGTTAAGCAGAGATCGCCTCTGAGTAGATGATATGCCACAGAGTATAGCTGGAGTTTTTTTAGATGGTCAGCATATGGCATCTGTGGCCTTTCCATTTGTTGCAGATGTCTTGTGAGGTACATACCAAATGGGGCATTATACTCTATAATGGGTCTAATGAGGGATGAGTACAGTGGGACAATGACCTCCTTTTTTCTGGATGAAAAGCCCTTAGTGATGAGGTATGCCACGTAGAAGGATTTCCTGACTGTTGTGGTGATGTGGTTATCGAAAGTGAGACCACTGTCCACTTGTGTCCCTAAGTCTCTCATCACACTTTTGATGTTTAGTGTCCTGCCACCTCTGTGGTAGTTCATGGGTACATGTTTTTTTCCAAAGAGGATAACTATACATTTCTTGGCATTAAGCTTGAGCCCATGGCTCTGGCACCAGGCATCTGTTTCTGTAAGGCCCTTTTGTAGAATATCCACATCATTTGGGGATTGAATAATGGCTCCCAGTTTGCAGTCATCTGCAAACTTTGTTAGCCAGAGTCCCTTAGTGTTGGCCTGTACTTCAGAGAAGTAGATGCCAAACAAGAGTGGTCCCAGGACTGAACCCTGAGGTACTCCACTTGTCACTTGTCTGGAGCTTGATTTGGAGTCGGCTACTTTTACAGTCTGGGTTCTGTCAGTAAGCCAGTTGGCACCCCATTGAGTGACGTAGGGATTTATGCCCAGCTTAGTAAGTTTATCTATGATTCCAGAGTGGGGGATGGTGTTGAAGGCCTTGGCGAGGTCCAGATAGGCTGTGTGGACCGCCTTACCGTCGTCCACAGCTCTGGAGACCGATTCGAAGAAGTCAGTCAGATTCAGGAGACAATATCGGCCCTTCACAAACCCAAACTGGGTGGGGTCCAGTGTCTGGAGGTTGCCAATGTCTTTGTTTATAAGTTCCATGCCCTTGCAGATCAGGCTTGTCAGACTGATGGGATGGTAGTTCCTGGGATCCAAGGCGGATCCTCACTTGTGGAGCAGGATAACTGTAGCTGTGCGCCACTCAGTGGGCACGAAGTCTGAGGTGAGGCTATGATTAAACATGACACTTAGGTGGGGTGCCAGTTCATTTTGTAGTTCATGTAGTACACAGCCTGGGATGTCATCTGGTCCCATGGATGCTGTATTATTAGCTTTGGAGAGTGCTGTTTCTACCTGTGTGGCTGTGATTATCGGAATTTGGCAATCTTCTGGTATTGAGATGGGCCCTTTAGGGGGTGAGAGAGAAGTGAAGTTGGCACTAAATCGATCTGCCAGGATATTGGCAATATCCTTGGGATCAGTATATTTAATGCCATTCTGTTGTAGCTTACAGTAGATCTGAGCATTGCCATTTAGATTCTTGACATAACTATAGAATGCCTTGTGGTTGTCTTTGGAATCTTTGGCAATTTTATTTTCGTAACTAGCTTTTGAGGATTTTATACGGGATCTCAGCTTCTTACTGAGGCTGGTGAGGGAGTTTTTTGCATCCTGGGATTTTCCTCTTTTCTGCAACCATTTCTTCCTTCTGTTGTATAGTTTGTTTATAGCAGGGGACCACCAGATTGGCTTCCTTTTTTTGAAGAAGAGCATCTTGGTTCTATTTGGGATGGCATGATTCATGCACGAGTGGATGTGCTCGTACAGTGCCTTAGTGTAGGATTCTGCAGTCGAACTTCCAGATCCCGTCTGCGTGGCTGTTGTGAAGTTTGTCACTTCTGACTTCAGTAGCATGAAGTTGGCTTTGGAGAAGTTGTTTAAGGATCTTTCCTTACTGGGGGTTGGGAGTGGAATGTGGATGTCAAGGGTGATTTGCTTATGGTCAGACCTGACCAATGAGGGGGTGACCACTGGTGTGGAGCATCTGTCTCCCATGTTGGCAATGACCAAGTCTAGGATATTGGAACCCCTGGTGGGACAATGGATTAGTTGATCCAGAGCGTTGGAATTTATGAATTCCAAGAACCATTGGGAAAAGGAGTTGGTACCCGAGTAGTTTTCCCAGTTAAGTATTAGGGTGTTTGGTTGTATCTTAATATTTTCCAGTATGTTTAGGAAGGTGTAGTGAGAATCTTGGGGTATGGTGGGGGATCTGTAGCAAGCTACAATTTGGATTGCAGTCTTACCTAGTGTTAGTTGCACCTGGAGAATTTCAGAAGCATTGTATTGGGCAACTAGCCTGGAGGTGTGAATATCCTTGGTGAATATGGACACTCCTCCACCTTTAGTGTTTTGGCCTTGGTTTTGTGGCCGAAAAGTGTGGTAAAAATTGTAGCCTGGTATTGCAGGGGTGCTCTCTGGAGCATTAAACAACATATATACAGTATGTATATCAAAGAAATATTTATATAATCAAAGCTTAAAGTGGAGAATTAATTCCAAAAACAAACATTACAAAACCAACTATTTACATAGGATGTCTATACTTGAAAAACTTTGTTTTCTTGAATGTATCTTTGAATACGATTATAATTTATTACAATCTTCTGTTTCCAGCACTTGATTTACTTTCTGCTAGCCAGTGCTTAAGGAAGTAGGTCATTCTGCTCTACTAGGTCATTCTGCTCTTTCCGTGATTGTTTTCAATTCCAACTGCTAGACTGATAAAACCATGTACTTGAAATGTATAAAATTGGGAGGAGTTACAGCTTTCCAGTTCTGTGTAATATTTTTCCTTGCAAAGCAAGGAGAGTCCACAAAATGACATATTTTTGCCTTGGTACACAAGATGGCACAGGTGTATTCAACAAAACTAGAGTTTTTGTAAGTTGGAAATTATCAGTGAACAGTGCCTACAACAAATAGTTAATACTTTCCCAATATTATGTAAGTAAATTGCATTCATAGAACATGTGTTGCCAATTGGCTATTGACTGTGACTTGCACCTCCAACATCTGTTTTCTTCATTATATATTAGTTCTAATTTGTGTGGTGTTAAGTATGTTCTATGTATAAACTGCCAAGTGAAAAGTTGGCAATAGAGTGATAAAGATGTTAGTTTTGGAGATGTAAGAATTAGTTTTTTATCTTTATCATCTGGCATTTTACCATTAACTGTTTCGTAGTGTTTCCATATATTTCGTTTTTTATGAACTCTTGTTTCTTTAACTAATTTGTACAGTACTGATAAAATTCCTTTCCCATTTGTGGGAAATTCCATCAGCATTATTAACTGCTTTATGAACATAAGAACCTTTTCCCTAACAGACTTTTGCATTATTGCCTTCTTCTTCTCCTTTCAGCTTTTCCCGGTTAAGGGTCACCACAGTGGCTCACCTGTCCGCTCATGATTGGCAGTGGAGTTTTACGGTGTCGAGTTGCCAGCCCGGTGCCCAGACTTCCACAGAAGGCACACACACGCATGCACACATTCAAGCCTAGGGCCAATTTAGAGTATCCAATCTACCTACATCATGTCTTTGGGATGTGGGAGGAAACCGGAGCACCCGGAGGAAACTCATGCGACCACAGGGAGGACATGCAGACTCCGCACAGAAGGCACCCCAGCCTAGGATTGAACCGGAGAACCTCTTGCTGTGAGGTGACAATGCTAACTGCTGCACCAGCGCGGCCGCCTGTTGGTTTAAAACTGTTTGTCTAAATCCCTGCAGTGTTAACCACATGTTATGTTCAAGGTTGAACTCACTAATAATTTGCTCTATCATTAGTACTTTATTAGTGTTTATCAACTGATGCCAGTAAATTAGACCGTTCTTACTAAGTGTTTTAACTGCTACTGAGTCCTGAGTTATATTATTATTATTTTGTGTATATATTGGGAATATGAAAAAAAGACTGTGCTTTTATATCTGGATTTTTGTTTACAAAGTGCATAAAAAACTTTAGGGTATTGATAATGTATTTAGAATTTATATTTTTGTCTTTCCCTGTTGCCATATATTCCTTCAATAACCAAAATAAGCTATTTGGTACTACTTTCATATGTTTATTTATTGTATCATGAGTGTAATTGCATTTCTCACAAATTGTGTTCCTAGGTGGTAGTAGTAAGAGAGCTCCGTGTGCATGAGGCATTTGCTGCACTGCCTCAAGATGCCCATATCAACCAGACTTGGAGGGGAAAACAGGAAATTGTCCATCCATGTTTGTCAAAAACTGAGGGAGAGAGGCCAGAGAGAGCTAAGAGGGTAAAGGGTGAAAGGTCTTAGAGTAGTACTACTCGGTGATCACACAAGTGCTACTAAGGGAGAATATTTAGCCGGAATACCTCACAAAGGGTTAAAAACAGTGCAGCTGCAGCTCTGGATGCAACAAACCTGTATCAGACTTTGCTACTCAACTTAAGGGTTAAGAAAACAGTAAGACTGACAAAAAAGCACAGATGAACCACTGCAGACAAAAACAGAGCTTGCAGTATGAGAAAATACAGCTAAACAGTAATGAAATGCAGCAAAATGCAATTAAGCAGTAATGGATTGCATTAAATAGCAATGAAATACAGTTAAACAACATCCTTTGTAGTGACACATTCACTGTTCTTATACAGGCTCCTAAACCGAAGCTCCGGTAGTCTGCTATGAGCCAGTCAGCACTGCTGGATTCTTGTCAGCTTCATACCTGGTCAGTAGATTGTCTGACTGGTTTATATATATATATATATATATATATATATATATATATATATATATATATATATATATATATATATAGATCTATATACTGTATGTGTGGATGATGGTCACTATTAAAGTGACACCCTGACCTCATGTCCAAAAATGGGAAAAAGGGGTTGTGGATATATATATATATATATATATATATATATATATATATATATATATATACATATATATATATATATATATATATATATATATATATATACACACACACACACACACACACACACACACACAGATGTGTGTATGTGTCTGACTGCATACACATATGTGTTAGCACACAAAAATAAATGTGTTTATGCCTGTATATAAAAACACGTATGCATATTCACTCAGATATGCTTATATCCTTAAAGGGTAATAGCCATGTATTTTGCTGTTTAGTGCTGTTACAGAGAGAAATTACATAAACTTTATGAAAATCATCATTTAGCTGCTGTGTATATTCTGAGTGCACCTGTTCGGTCTGGAGCTCAGCTTCCATACTAGCAGCTGCATGTTTTCATGGTTTAAAAGTCATGAGGTCTGTTTTATTACCCATTTGCTTTTACAGGTATCAAAGACAGTCCAGCTGACATATATATGCATTATCTTAGGTTTTAGCTCTGTAACTACAGGACTGCATGTAATAGCTATAAATGTCTGTGTTGCAGGGAGATTGAATTCTTGAAGAAGGAAACGACTCAGAGGAGAACACTGGAGGAGTCTGAGATATCACAAAAGGAAGAGATTGAGAGTCTTCAGAAGAAGGTAAGCTTACGGGCAGTACATTTTGGTATAAGCCCCAGTTCTGGAACCATATGTACATGCATGCAGTCATTTGTCTTTTAGTGTTAGGATTTTAAAATGCTGACTGATAATCGGGAGCATCTGTGCTTGTTTAATCACATGCCTTTTGCCTGCAATAGAATGTCTGTGCCTCAGTCAGTGTGTGGATGTGATACCACTTAACAGACCTCTCTTGATAATATGATGCTTACTCAGACGTATAGTGAACTTGGTGCACAACACTTTCTACCTTTCGACTGAGTGAAGGAGTACTCACAGGTATTCTTACATTATCTGGGGGCTCTCTACTATTGCATCACAGAGCATTGTGGTGGTTATATTAACTCTGCAGTACTCTGTGGTTATAATAACTCTGCAGTACTCTGTGGTTATAATAACTGCAGTACTCTGTGGTTGTGATAACTCTGCAGTACTCTGTGGTTATTCTAACTCTGCAGTACTCTGTGGTTATAATAACTATGCAGTACTTTTTGGTTATATTAACTCTGCAGTAATCTGTTTTTATAATAACTATGCAGTACTCTGTGGTTATATTAACTCTGCAGTACACTGTAGTTATAATAAATCTGCAGTACTCTGTAGTTATATTAACTGTGCAGTACTCTGTTGTTATAATGACTCTGCAGTACTCTGTGGTTATATAACTCTCCAGTACTCTGTGGTTATATAACTCTCCAGTACTCTGTGGTTATAATAACTCTGCTTTACTCTGTGGTTATAATAACTCTGCAGTACTCTGTAGTTATATTAACTGTGCAGTACTCTGTGGTTAGAATAACTCTTCAGTACTCTGTGGTTAGAATAACTCTGCAGTACCCTGTGGTTATAATAACTCTGCAGTACACTGTATCTTTGTTACTTTTCACATATGCTTGTTTAAAGAGCCATGTGATGAGGTTCCTCTACAGCATGTCCCAAGTATAGTAGCTTAATGTCTGTTGTAGTCAGCCGGAGGATGGTTATTAGCTGTTGTCAGAATCAGTGCACATATATACCTGACATATAAACAGTTTGTCTAAGTCTTCCAGTAGTTTGCATGTGGCGTCTTGCAGCTGCTCATGTAACAACCCATTTGCCAAAACATGCCATGTCTGTCTTAGAAACAGTTATGTGTTTTGAGTACTGCTTTCAGCAGCCCTTATATCATAAATACTCAGTTACTGAGTAGAACGCATATCAAATGGAGCAACTTATAGTTCCTAATTTCAGTGTAGCTGCTTCTTGTAGGGTTCAAAGCTCATATTAAACAAAGAGTCTTCAGCAGTCCCTTGTGAAATTATTCCTTGTCACTTAGATTGCAAACATTCAGCTATTAGATCATAGTACTAGCTAGCCATTATGAAACCAGTGTAGCATAAATTATGGTAATTCTGTTAGGTTGTGGAAGGGAAGAGCTTGATACTAAGATGACATCAGTTAAATTCATAAGCTGAGTAACCGTGGGAGAACTGATTTTAAGCAAACCACTTATTTCATTTACTTGACCAATAAATTATATAGTTTGGTAGTGACCCACTTCTGTTAGCAGAATATATTAAAAAAGAAGACAGACTTGCATATTGCATCTCTGCAGTAAATACATTTTCTTCATGTCTGAATAGTTCTACCAGCTTTTGAAGAAAGCCTTACTCCCAGGTACCTCAGAAGCTGTATTCTGCTGGAAGCTTGAAGACTTGAGTTAAATTCAAGAACAAACCATTTGCATTGTCTTCTGGACTGTAACATATGGGTAGAAGCACTGCTTTACAACTTCCAGCTCTACACATCTGTATTTTACATCAGAAATCTGTATAAACTGAATTCTGAAGAGAAACTTACACTGACTGCAATCATTTCACAATCCTTACCTTCAAAATTATGCCTAATGCCTAAAAATCAAATTTATTTACCTCAAATACTTTTTAATCTAACAAACTGTTTGACAGCTGTTGAAATCCAAGATGGCAGCAGCTGTTACCTTGGAAGTTTCCCTTGTAAGTATCACTAGATTCAAAATTTTTTCGCAGGTATTTGCAGGAAGTAGTCAAGTTATTAGCTCATTCTAACAAAGGAGACACATGAAAAATTCTATGTCAAATCAGCTTCTTTAGAGAATACAGTTCCTAAACTCTGGCTAACTAAAAACCTTCCAGTCCAAAACAAGAGACCTAACAATAAAAGTTGACTTGAAAACATATTCAGTAACGCAAAAGTTGTTGTCCATAAAAGCAGTAAAAAGTCGTGCATCCACTTTAGAACAAAACTTGCCAAACAGCATTAAAAATAAAGTTTCAGCCACCAATTAATCACTGAAATTGGCTTACAGGGCTCTCAAACAAGGGCATTAGGAGCCATCAGAGCTCTGTCAAATACTATAGCAATAACCCACGCCTGGGTGTGGGTAATGCTGGATTTACCCACGGTTGATGTGGTTTGGTCACGAGGACGTAGCCCAAGTGGCCAAACAAAGTCAACCGTAGGTAAATCAGCATTACCCACACCCAGAAGTGAGTTATTGCTATTATACAATGACATTATTTAAGAAAAAAATAATTACTTTTCTTAAATAATGGCATTGTATAATGCCTCCTTGCTGCCCTTCTGCAGCTGTCTGGTATTCTGCGGCAGTTCTGATGTACTGTGCATGCGTATACTTACGCAGTACATCAGAGCTGTGGGCAAAAGCAACAGAGAAAGCAAGATCTCCGTTGCTTTTTACAACCTGTCTTGCTATGTTAAAGGAGTTTAACATAGCGAGACAGCTTTAAAAAAAGCAACAGAGAATCTCTGTTGCTTTTTTTAAAGCTGTCTCGCTATGTTAAACCCGTTTAACATAGTGAGACAGTTTTGAAAAAAGCAACGGAGAAAGCAAGCTCTCCGTTGCTTTTTAAAGTGTCTCGATATGTTAAATGGGTTTAACATAGCAAGACAGCTTTAAAAAAAGCAACGGAGATGCTCCATTGCTTTTTTAAAACTGTCTCACTATGTTAAACCCATTTAACATAGTGAGACAGTTTTGAAAAAAGCAATGGAGAAAGCAAGATCTCCGTTGCTTTTTAAAGTGTCTCACTATGTTAAATGGGTTTAACATAACGAGACGGCATTAAAAAAAGCAACGGAGATGCTCCGTTGCTTTTTTTAAACCTGTCTCTCTGTGTTAAACTCGTTTAACATAGCGAGACAGGTTGTAAAAAGCAATGGAGATCTTGCGTTCTCCATTGCTGTAAAAAAAAAAAGAGTTATACTAATGGAAAAAGTCTGGGCAACCGGACCTTTTTCCACTACTATAACTCTAATTTACAACGTGCACACTGACCAACCAGCGTGCACGTTTTGGAATATTAATGGGGGGGGTCGTTGTATAATATAGCAATAACCCACGCCTGGGTGTGGGTAATGTTGGATTTACCCAAGGTTGGCGTGGTTTGGTCACGAGGGCGAAGCCCGAGTGGCCAAACAAAGACAACCGTGGGTAAATCCAGCATTACCCACACCCAGAAGTGGGTTATTGCTATTATACAATGACATTATTTAAGAAAAAAAAATTATTGTTCTTAAATAATGGCATTGTATAATGCCTCCTTGCTGCCCTTCCGCAGCTGTCTGGTATTCTGCGGTAGTTCTGTTTACTGTGCATGCGTATGCTTACACAGTACATCAGAGCTGTGGGCAAAAGCAACGGAGAAAGCAAGATCTACGTTGCTTTTTACAAACTGTCTCGCTATGTTAAAGGAGTTTAATATAGCGAGACAGCTTTGAAAAAGCAACTGAGAATCTCCGTTGCTTTTTTAAAGCTGTCTCGCAATGTTAAACCCTTTTAACATAACGAGACAGTTTTGAAAAAAGCAACGGAGAAAGCAAGATCTCCATTGCTTTTTACAAAGTGTCTTGCTATATTAAAGGAGTTTAACATAGCGAGACAGCTTTAAAAAAGCAACAGAGAATCTCCGTTGCTTTTTTTAAAGCTGTCTCGCTATGTTAAACCCATTTAACATAGCAAGGCACCTTTAAAAAAAGCAACGGAGGTAGGAAGGTCTCTATTACTTTTTTTAAAGCTGTTTCGCTATGTTAAACTTTTTTAACATAGCGAGACAGTGTCTAAACAGCAACAGAGATCTTGCGTTCTCCGTTGCTGTAAAAAAAGTTATGTTGCGTCTTTCAGCTTTTCCCAGTTAGGGGTTGCCACAGCGGAACTCCTGTCCGCTAATGATTGTCAGTAGATTTTTACGTGCCGAGTTGCCAGCCCTGACGCACAACCTTCAACGAAGATATGCCCATTCACACATGTCTCCACACAGAAGACGCTTTAGCTAAGAATCGAACAGGACAACGTCTTACTGTGAGGCGACAACGCTACCGCAGCACCACTACCGCAGTTATACTAATGGAAAAATTCCAGGCGACTGGACCTTTTTCCATTACTATAACTCTGATTTACAATGTGCATGCTGACCAATCAGCGTGCACATTTTGGAATATTAATGGGGGGTCGTTGTATAATTTTAAATAAGTTAATTGTGCATATAAATAAAAAATATATAAATTTTCAGAGATGTGAAGTTCTTCCATCTAGCTGGTGGTACTATTAGAAATTGTTAGGATTACTGAGGAAAGGCAACATCCAGAAGGAAGTGTTTTCAGTACACTAATAGTTGTAGAAACAAGGAGTTTGTAGAGCAATTCCATTTGTAAGAATGTAAATTGTAAAATTGTAAGACACTACCTGTTCCTTTGAATTTTCAGGCGTTTGATCCAGGATTTATTGTGTGCATGTTTTTGTGGCTTGATTAATTGATTGCTTTTTTTTTTTTTACCAGGCATGTCGAATCGGACTAGGTTTATTTGTTGTGGTTGCATTTGGAAAGAAGCAGTGTAGTACGAGCTCAGTTCATTTAAATGTATGTGAGGATGTACAGTGTTCTGGACAGTCAATAGGAAGAACTTTGTTTTCAGTGTGATAGTAAAAGGAAGGATAAATGCTGCTCTAATTGTGGCTTGACAGTGTTTTCGTATTTTCTCTGATGCAGCATTTTATATTTACTTATGTTCCGAATGGTGTTTTTTTTACATGTTTGGGTTGATCCCACTGCAGGCTGCAGTTTGGTACCTGAGTTTACAAGACTGTGAAAAAGAACTAAATAAAGAAGAAACATATTTATTTGTTTATAAATTTATGAAGTTATTTAACCTTTGTTAACCAACCAAGTGGACTGATATGTTGATGCTTTTCAGCCTTGGCCCAAACCAACAACTTACATAAAAAATACTTAAAATGATTCCATATAATAAAATAACAAGAACGGAGTATGTTGAAATAAAAAGATAACATGAAAAGCAAACAGTTGTAAAGCGTAGATCAAGGAGGCAAAGCACATCGTGTAGCTAGATTAGCTGTGTGGTAGTCTACTGACATCAACATGCATGCTATAATGATAGTGATGGGATCCGCTAGTACCTAAATTAAGCTATCCAGCATCTCAAAAGACATTGCATTGCATTTGTACAATTCTTTGAAGTGTGTTCATTGGGCTTTCCCCTAAACATTATGTATACATTTATAATTCTCAACTCCAAATGTAAACTGTTATGTAATATTGGCTCTGTTTTGGAGAAAGCCCTTTGCCCAAGTGAGAGGTTGAAAGTTTGCTTCTGGGTAATTGCTGCTCCAAGGTTGTTTTATCTCTGCTAATGTAGCAAAGTCCTTATTTGGAGCATTTTTCATTAAGATGGAAATTGGTCTTAAGTAGATTAAAAAAATCAAAACCAATGTGTTCATCAATAGAGAAGCCCTCGGAGTTACTGAGAAGTCACCTTGGAGTGTGACTGACATTGGTGTTCTGTTAGCTGTCTGTAACTTTGAAATTATTTTGAGTGAGTTAAGGGCAGCAGTGGGGACTTTATGCTCAAGCCTACTTATAAGAGCATAAAAGTTGGTTGCAAGATGATCCTCCTTAGTCAATAGATTGGATAATCAACAAACATTTTAACTGACTGTGAACTTTGTCTGCAGTCAGTTTTGTATGCAGGTTAAGAAAATGTGAGCGAACCAACCACACATCTATGAACATTTGGTAATTGTTCAAATGTAGTAGTTAAGGACTAGTTAACACTGATACTGAGATTGTAGAGAAGTTCATAGGAAG
This sequence comes from Protopterus annectens, assembly GCF_019279795.1. Taxonomy (NCBI): domain Eukaryota; kingdom Metazoa; phylum Chordata; order Ceratodontiformes; family Protopteridae; genus Protopterus; species Protopterus annectens. The sequence continues at coordinate 1,151,210,925 of NC_056747.1, read as the reverse complement.
TGTCAGGTAATGAGACCATGGATTTCTTCAAATTTTTATTTTTAAGAAGCCAGGTCCGGACTTGTGGAGAATTTTTCTGGAATGTTCATGTAGTATTATAATAGAGGAAACTGACCTCTAAATGACATTATTATTAGCATAAAACTTACTTTTCTAAGGGCAGATTATTGGCCAGGCTGTAGCTAAATAGAGTGAATAACAGAGCTCGCAGGGTAGGCTGTTGTTGAGCCCTGGCTTTAAAGTTACCATCCACAGAACAGCTGCACCTGAATGAAAGTAAGTCTTATCAATAAGGGAAGAATTAATTAATTAATTTATTTATTTCCAGTTTGGTTACCGGGGAAGTCCACTGGGCCAACATGACCCATTTTCAGTGGAGGCCCGGGAAGAAAAGCTCCAAGAAAGCATTGTACAAAATCTGTTACAATAAAACACAGGAGTATACAAGATAAAATTGTAAAGAGAGTTAAAAAATAAGAATATTCACAAGCATAGTTAGCGGAATTCCTAGAGAGAGACGTTATGGGTTATACAGTTTCCTTTAAGCAATGGTACTGAAGTGTTGAGTGTGGAAGTCAGTTACATATATAAAGAGAGGAATGTTGGATATGCTTGCTTAACATGCACGTTTTTGAAGTAGAAAACTATTCACAATATTTACATTATTTACAAAGTTGATTCATGTGAGCATAGTTGTAGTAATTGTTAGAAGGTTAGAGGGAATAAAGTTAAGGAGTTATAGGGAGCTTGTGAAGGGTAACAGGTATAAGACTATGGGAGATTGTAGAGAGTTAAAGTATGAAAATAAGGGACCCCTAGGGTACAGACTTAGAAAGGAGATTAAGTAGGGTGGAAGCAGGTGCAGTTCCATTTAGTGGACAGGTGTTTGAAAAGCTGGGTTTTGAAGTTGTCAGAGTTAGGAGTGGTTCTTAGTGAGGTGGGGAGGGCATTCCATTTTTTGCCTAGAGCATATGAGAGGAGAAGCTGGCCAGCAGGACGCTTAGGTTTGTGGATAGCAATTAGATTCTGGTGCTCTGATCTGAGTGTTCTATTAGGAATATAAGGGGGAAGGATATTAGCTACAGCAGGGCATTTTGTAGGATGAAATACAAGTCTGTGCTGTGGATAGTTGCAGGTAGTCAAGGTGGTTTGAAAGTTTGAGCCAATGTAATGATTTAAGGGTGAGGCAGTGGTGGGTGGAATTTTTTGAATTTGTGGCAAATTTAGAGATTTTATTGTAGCAGTTTTCTAGTTTGGAGGTTGTAGAGGCGGACAGGTTGGTTAGGAGAGGAGCCCCGTATAATAAGGAAGGGAGAAGATATGTAGTGGCTAGAGTATGTCTAGTGGAGTGAGAGAGAAAGCGATTGCTCCTATACAACATACCTAGCTTTTGGTGGTTTTTTTTAATATTTTGTTGTATATGTGTGTCAAACTTGAGGTGTTCGTCCACAGTTATACCTAAGAGTTTTGCAGAAGGCACCACTTCTATGGGTGAGTTAGTTTGGCTAAGAACTTTGAAATCATTTTTGTTGAATGAAAAGGTCTTAGAGGGGGGAATAGTAGGATTTTAGATTTATATGCACTGAGAGAGAGGTGGTTATGGTGCATCCAGTTTTCTGCTGTGGAGAATGCAGCTTGGGTTTTTGTCAGCAGTTCGGAGAGGTTAGTAGCAGAGCAGATTAAGGTAGAATCATCTGCATATTGAATAATTTTTGTGTCAGGAATAGCAGTGTGAAAGTTATTGACGAAAATGTTGAAAAGCATGGGCCCAAGGATGGGCCATTTAACAACATTGTTGCTGAATCCATAGGTGGCTAACCTCATGAGAAGTAAGCTGTTTTGATTGCCCACTTGAAATTGATTGAGAGTCATATTTAAACCTAATTCATAGGAGAGCTGTGGTAAAATATTGGCTTTAAAAAAGTATAAACTGACTGCTGAAAGATTAAATCAATATTACTACTACTTCCAGCCAGCTCACATGCCTGCAGTACTCAGATCATGTTACAAACCCTTGGTGTGTAGTTCTCTTCTGGATCTGCTAATGATCAAGATATGAGTCTAGAACAGTAGTTTAGATTTTTTTTTTTTATTTATTCTTTGTTGAGTGGGTTAGGCCCACTAAACTAGTGGCCTATTTTTGGGGGGAGACCCAAGGTGGTATGTACATTACTAGGGGAAATTTGGTCAGGGCAAGTTCCTGTGCTCATTTTGATTGGTGCTGTGGGAACTTTTACATCCCCCCTAAGCTGTTAACACCTCAAGCAGATGGGACTTCAGTTGAATGTCTCATCCAAATAAGACATACTCAGAAGTGGAGCACTCCCTCGTCCATCTACCAGGTATGGGAATAGAGCCTACAATCTTCTGTATAAATGCTATTGTGCTATCAGTTGTGCTCACATGTGTGATAAAACTAGTGATGATGTTCATCATGCATACAGCTGCAGTCATAACAGATGGGGTTCTCCTGCCGTCGGGCGGGTCCTCAGTCGGCCGAATTCCAAAGACTAGGTCCGGCGTCGGTTGTCGTCGCTTCTTCCCTGACGTCAGTGCGCCAGGGGTATAAAAGAACCAGCCAACGCCATTTTCTTCAGTCTTTCTTGCCGTGCGGTGCCCGAAGCAGAAGCAGTTCGCAAGTGCCGGTCGGCCAGCTCCTGAAATTACGAAAATTTTGCAACCGAAGTCTCCTTGAAAGCTAAGTACCCCATTGGGGAAACTTTTCTTGCCTCAGACCAATGTCAGACAAAGTTAATAATTGTATTTCTTGTGGGAAGCAAATACCGCATAAGGATTTTCATTCCCTTTGCATTTCTTGCTTAGACCCAGACCACGACGTCTCGGTCTGTCGTTTTTGTGCTACATTCAACAAACGCACCATTAAGCGTCGGGCAGAGTTCACCCAGCACTATTTTGGCAAAAAATTTAACTATATTATGTCGTCGGATACTCCGACTCCAGTTTTGTCTAAAAAACGCAAAGATAAGGACCGACACACGAGGTCCGCGGCCTCTACCGACACCACGCCAAAGCCGACTACAGGTGGTCCTGTTCTCAGCGAGGCGCCTACGCAGCCCCTGCCTACCAACGACACTTCATTGGCGGTGTCTTCTGTGCCCGAGGTCGCAGGCTCCTCGGCCCACACCCCGACTACAGATACCGAAGTAACTCTTGGTGGTGAATTTCAAAATGTAGACAGGTCTGCCTCCTCTCAAGGTGTCTTCAGACCTTCCTCTTCTTTTTCTATCAAGGCTTTTACTAAGTCTAAAGCAGCCATGCTTTCTAAGAGACAAGCTCCACAGGGCCCTTCTCCAGGCCCCATGCCTAAGAAACAGATGCTTAAAATGGCTGAGGATTTGATTACTCTTATCAGGGGTTCTCAACCCCCCCCCCCCGGACAAAAGGCCCAGAGTGGAGGAAGAATCCCCCTCCTCTGACCAGGCCTCCATTATTTCAGAGCACTCTGATGAACAGGAACATTCTTACTCCCCTTTTGAAGATTCTGATGCTGAGGAGTCCATTCCCTCTGTCTCCCCCCAGAGGATTACTCATTTGGGGAAACCTTGCATACCTTAAGGGAGCACTTCCACTGGGAAGGCCAAGAGTACTCAGATTCCAAGAAAAGGCTTAGGGAGTTTCTCTTGCTACCCCAGCACAGGCCTCTGGCTATACCTCCTGTCTTAGACATACTAGATGATGTGTACTCGGAGGCCTGCGTTAACCCGGATTCTTTACCTCCAGCCCCAGTCAAGCCTGACAGGTACTACCGGGTTCCTGACTCACACCAGTTTTTATACAAAAGCCATGCGGCTGACCCAGAAACTATCTCACAGGGCCCCAAGGGAATTAAGGCCTCCACTGCTAAAAACCCATTACCTTCCGAGAGAGATTCCAGATCCTTAGAAAGGTGGGGTAAAAAGGTGTACACCTCGGCCACCTTAACCATGAGGGCATTAAACTGCCAGTTCCATATGCTAAAGTACCAACAGTTTCTGTTATCACAGTTGAGAAGTAAATTGTCACAACCTGAACAACCAGACTTGAAGGAGTTGCAGGATTTGTTGCATAGTGCAGAACAAGTGGGTAAACATACCTTGCAATGTGGTTTTGATGCTCTAGAGGCCTCATGTAGAGCTGCTGTTACAGGATCAGTCATACGTAGACATGCCTGGCTCAAGGAGCAAACATTGCCAGATCATGTCAAAGCTAAATTACTAGATGCCCTTCTACAAAAGGATGTATTATTTGGAGTTAAAGCTGAGGAGGTATTAAAGAAAATGGAGGAAAAGGCTAAATCAGTGCAAACAGTGAAAGATTTTCTACAGGTACAACCTCCATGTTTCAGTAGAAATTGGCCTTCCAAAAATTGGTCCTTTCCAGCCACGGACAGACCCCAAAGAGGTAGATACAGGCGCCTGAGGGGCAGAGGGCAATCTCAAGGATCGTTTAGAGGCAGACAATGGCAAGCTCCTACACAAAGAGGTGGTGAGGATAGTTCGCAGCCATTTAGAAAGCAAGCCCAATGACTTTCCCCTTTGCATGCCAAGCAAGGCTCAAATGGCAGCACCCTTAGGCGGAAAACTGGCATTATTTTCGAAAAATTGGCATATTGTCACAAAAGACAAATGGATCCTGGACATTATAAACAGAGGCTACAGATTCCATTTTCACACCCTTCCAAAAATGAGAGGCATGCCAAACCTGCCACACAATCAAAGGGCAGAGGCACAAAGACAAATTTCAAATCTCATGGACATGAAAGCTATTCAAGAGGTACCTACTCACGAACAAGGTCAAGGTTTTTATTCCAGACTATTCCTGGTACCAAGGAAGGGAAAAGATTGGAGACCTATTTTGGACCTATCCATCCTAAACACATTTTTGCTCGTACCAAAATTCAAGATGCTCACATTACAGCAGCTTCTTCCCATGCTGGGCAAGGAGTCTTGGCTGGTAACATTGGACCTCAAGGAGGCATACCTGCATGTCCCAATCAGACAAAATTGCAGAAGATACCTCAGATTTCTTGCAGGTTCAACCCATTATCAATTCTCTGCATTGCCCTTTGGCTTATCTACTGTGCCCAGAGTATTCACGAAATGCCTGGCATCAGTAATTGCCTACTGCAGACTTCAAGGAATACAAATATACCCATATTTGGATGACTGCCTGATCCAAGCGGACAGCAAGCACATACTTCTGAAACATCTGGCTTTTGTAATAATGTTGTTGAATTCTCTGGGATACACAGTCAACAAAAAGAAATCAAGGCTAATACCCTCTCAGAAAATAATTTTCCTGGGTGCCAACTTGGACACAAACACCCAGATGGCCTACCTCACGCCAGAGAAGCAGGGGCAACTAACTCAATACTTCAAAACACTAGCAAATTTCACCAGGCTGACTGCAAGGAAAATCCTGCAGGCTCTGGGATTCATGGCATCTTGCATCCTACTAATCCCATGTGCAAAGCTGCATATGAGGAAACTTCAATGGTACCTGAAAAACCTATGGTCTCAACACAGCCACAGTTTGGAAACAATAATACCACTAATTCCATGTCTTCAAAAGGAATTTCTGTGGTGGGCTCAAGCATGCCAAACAAACACAGGTCTCCCATTCTGCAAGCCTCAAGCAAATCAATTCATCACAACAGACGCCTCGGACTATGCCTGGGGGGCGCACATGACAGTTCGGTGCATTCAGGGCAAATGGTCCCAAAAAGAAAAGCACCTTCACATCAATCAAAAGGAAATGATAGCAGTAATAAATGCTATTATAGCTTTCAAAGACCTTCTGCATCCAGGTCAACTATTGATAAGGACAGACAACACCACAGTAATGTGGTACATAAACAAACAGGGAGGAACCCATTCATACCCCCTATGCAGGCTGGCCATGTCACTTTGGAACATGGGTCTGGAATTACAAATCGAACTTCAAGCACAGTACTTGCCAGGCAAGGAAAACACGCTGGCAGACAACCTAAGCAGAAATATGACAGATCCACACGAATGGAAGTTGCATCCTCAAGTTTTTACAGAGATAATTCAAGCATGGGGAAGGCCAGACATAGATCTCTTTGCCTCCCACAAAAATCACCAATTGACAAAATTCTGCTCAAGGACTTTTCATCCACAGGCCTGGAGAGTGGACGCTCTCTCTTTCAGTTGGACAACAATGACAGTTTATGCTTTTCCACCTCTTCCTCTGCTGCCCAAAGTTCTATTAAAAACCAGAGCAGACAGACCAAAGATGATTCTCATTGCTCCAGACTGGCCAAGACAGCACTGGTACCCACTCCTGAGGAGCCTGACGCATTCCCCTCCATGGACCCTATCTCTAATGCCTCTTCTTCTGACTCAGCACAGCTTCAAAACTCTTCACAGTCAGCTGAAAACACTCAATCTGGCCGCATGGAAGATTCCTTAACATCACAACAGACCCTACTCTCCATGGAGGTGCAGGATGTCATTTTGGAGGCCAGAAGGCCGTCTACTAGAAAAGCTTATTCCGCAAAATGGAAACGATTTTGTGCCTGGAATGAGAAAAAGGGCCAGAATCCTGGAAAACTGAATTTACCTCAAATATTACAGTATCTAGCTGAGCTGCTAAGCAGTGGACTTTCATTCTCCTCCATCAAAATCCATGCCTCAGCCATTTCTGCAGAATACAACACTGATCCACCTTTATTCTCTCACCCCCTCTTAAGACAGTTCCTCAGAGGGGCTAAGAATATAAAACCCCCAAGGAAACAACCAATACCTGCTTGGGATCTCAATTTCATTCTAGAAAAGCTGACCTTGCCTCCTTTTGAGCCAGCTGCCTCAACAGATTTGCAATATTTGTCTTGGAAAACTGCTTTCCTTCTGGCTATCACCTCAGCTCGTAGGGTATCGGAACTACAAGCCCTCATGGCTGTGCAGCCTTTTATCATCTTCCATCAGGACAGAGTTTCCTTACAAACCAACCCATCCTTTATGCCAAAGGTGGTATCCAGGGTAGCTTTGAATCAGGCTATACACTTACCTACCTTCTACCCTAATCCTCAAAACAAAGGGGAGAGACTACTACATTCCTTGGACATCCACAGACAGCTGCGTTATTATTTGGACAGAACAAAGCCTTTCAGAAAATCAGAACAGCTCTTTGTGTCCTATGCTATAGGAGCTCAAGGGAAGCCAGTTTCCAAACAGACAATCTCAAAATGGATAGCCCACTGCATACGCTTTTGTTACTCTTTTCATGGTAAAACTGTACCTGCAGGCATCAGATCTCACTCCACAAGGGCCACAGCTACCTCAGCAGCTTTCCTCAGAGGAGTTCCTACCAAAGATATTTTGGAAGCAGCCACTTGGAGTTCTGTGCATACCTTCTCCAAGCATTACCACCTACCATTATACTCCAAAACTAGAGCAGGCTTTGCCACTGCAGTCTTGCAGGGCATTCTGGCTCCTCCTAGTTCCACCTAGTGCCTACCACCCCTTTCTTAGCTTTGGGATTCCACCCATCTGTTATGACTGCAGCTGTATGCACGATGAACATAGTACAGTTTTGTACCTACCATAAATGTAGATGTTCGAGTGCTAATACAGCTGCAGTCCAGGTTTCCCTCCCTCCTTCCCCTCTTGGGACAGGCCTATTGGCTAACACCTCCTCATACAACCTGATTGGGGTATTCTTTTATGGTGTATTTGCTTGCAACTACTATATTTTGATTATATTGCATTGCCTTATTACACAAATTTATGTATTGCCTTCCTTCTGGGGGCACTTGACATCTGGGGCAAGAAAAACTGAAGAAAATGGCGTTGGCTGGTTCTTTTATACCCCTGGCGCACTGACGTCAGGGAAGAAGCGACGACAACCGACGCCGGACCTAGACTTTGGAATTCGGCCGACCGAGGACCCGCCTGACGGCAGGAGAACCCCATCTGTTATGACTGCAGCTGTATTAGCACTCGAACATCTACATTTATGGTAGGTACAAAACTGTACTTTCTTTGTCTTTCACTGTTGCCGTCATCACCTGTGGGTTATCCCTGCTGTGGTAGCCCTCGGTCAGCCCGAATACCAGAGTCAATGTTTTTGTGAGCTGGCTACTGTCGCCTGTAGTCTGGCATCAGGACGTCAGTGCTATAAAGCAAGGCAGTCAACATCATTACATTAGTCTTTCTTGCCATGGAACCCGTAGCAGAATCAGTTTGCACGAGTGCCGGTCGGTCACTACCAGAATTTGAATTTCAGCAGAAAACATCTAAAGCTAAGTACCCCGTTGGGGACCCTTTTTTCTTGCTCTAACCGATGTCCAAAAAGGTTAACAATTGTCTCACCTGTGGAAAGCAGATCCCACACCGAGACTTTCAATCTTTCTGCATCACTTGTTTAGGCCCAGACCACGACTTCCCTCGTTGCCGGTTCTGTGCCCTCTTTAATGCGAGAACCATTCGCTGTAGAGCTCTTTTTGTAGACAGTTATTTTCGTGTTCCGTCTTTGAATTCTGATATGGCATCCGTCAGCCAACAATCTGTCTACATTCCGAAAAAACGTGGAGATAAAGCTAGAGACAGGCCACACAGGCGATGGTACTGCTAAGCAAGTCGTCAGTTCGCAGGAATTCAGTGAGGTGCTTTCGCAGCCCCTGATGCCTGACTCACTTTCTAAGCAGGCCACTGCCGAGACCCTTTCAGAGTCTGGTATGCCGCAGAAATCCATTTCATCTTCCAAGCCTTTGGCCATCTCTGCCTCGGTTGGGTCCGGAGCCGAGATGCAGGCACCGGCTTCTGAGGAGGCCTTTCGTACTACTGATTCTAGACAAAAAAACGACGTCATCACATACTACTACTGCTTCTCTGAGACTGATGGATTCTCTCAGGCCTAGAAGCCAAGCCACTCCTAGGAAATTTGCTTCTAGCCACTATCTTGCTACTGCTCCACCACCCCAAGCTCAAATGCCTAAAATGGCGGAGGATCTTATCTCCCTTATCTGAGGTACTCTGGCCCCCACTCCAAAAAAGAAAAGGCATCCTTCTCCAGAAATTATGACAAACTAAGAGTCTGAGGAATCTGATTATTGTGTTTTTGAAGAGGGACAACATCCCTCAACTGTTTATGAGGATTCAGATGCAGAGGAATCCATCCCTGCTGCCTCCCCTCCAGAAGACCTCTCCTTTGGGGAAACCCTTCACTCCCTAAGGGAACATTTTCAGTGGGAATCTCAAGACTTCCCACAGTCAAAGAAACAACTTAGAGAGTTTCTGAACCTGCCCCAGCACAGACTCCTAGCCATCCCACCTATTTTGGAAGCGGTGGATGATGTTTTCCATGAATCCAGCTTAGCCCCTGATGCCCTGCCTCCTGCTTCAACTAAGCCTGACAGGTACTACAGAGTACCAGATTTTCACAAATACCTGTACAGGAATCCTGCTGCAGACCCAGAGGTCATTACACAGGGACCCAAAGAAGCTAAGACTAGTTCTGCCAAGAATCCTCTTCCTTCTGACAAAGACTCCAGAGATCTGGACAGATGGGGTATGAAAGTATACACCTCTGCAACCTTAGCTATCAGAGCACTCAGTTGTCAGTTCCATATGTTAAAATATCAACAACACACTTTGGAACAATTAAAACAGAAGATTGCTACCGCTCCTGATTATACCAACTCAAAAGAGCTGGCAGAATTACTACATTCTGATTGTCAAGTGGCCAAACACTCACTACAATGTGGATATGACGCCCTAAAAGCCTCTAGCAGGGCAGCAGTGACAGGATCTGTTATTAGGAGACATGCATGGCTGAAGGAACAACCTCTCCCTGATCATGTCAAGTCTAAACGTATTGATTCATCCCTAGATAAGGAATGGCTGTTTGGGGAAAAAGCAGAAGAGGTGCTTAAAAAGATGGAAGACAAAGCAAAATCTAAGCAAACAGTAAACGATTTCTTTCAAGTTCACCCTCCCAGATTCAGCTGGAACTTTCCCTCTAAGCACTGAGCCTTCCCTGCACCAAGCAGACAGGTCCAAGGTAAGCCCCGCAGGGACAGGTCATCTAGGCCCCTATCCCAGGGCCAGTAAAGAAGCAAACAATGGACCACGTCCGTGTCTAAGGCAGGGAGTTCTAAACCAAGCTTCTATGGCAAGCACTCACAATGATTCTCCCTCCCCCCTCTGCCCTCCTTTCACTCATCAAATACTAGGAGGAGGGCTCACCCTCTACAAGGACAATTGTGTCTCTGTAACCAAGGACCAATGGGTTTTAAAAATCATTTCTCAGGGATACAGATTCTCCTTCAGCAAACTCCCTGTTCCAAGAGGGTACCCAGACCTCTCCCCAAACCAGTGGGCAGAGGCATTGAAACAGGTCCAAACTCTAACATCCCAGTGGACGGTAGAACCTGTCCCTCCAGATCAAACAGGAAAAGGTTTTTACTCCAGACTATTCCTTGTTCCCAGAAAAGAGGGCACTTGGCACCCCATCCTGGAGCTATCCAAACTGAACATCTCCTTGGTGGTCCCCAGATTCGAAATGCTAACCTTGCAGCAGTTCCTGCCTATGCTCAAGCAAAATGTCTGGCTTGTGACACTAGACCTAAAAGTTTCCTATCTCCACATCCCCATCAGGGAATAGTGTAGAAATTTCCTGCTCTTCAGAGTAGGATACCTCCACTTTCAGTTCTATGCACTGCCCTTTGGCTTATCTACTGCTCCCAAATGCATGGCCCCGGCTATAGCATTCTGCAGACAGAAGACATATACAGATTTGCCCTTACCTGGACGACTGCCTCATTCAGGCAGAGTGCAAAGAAAAGTTGCTCTAGGGCCTCCTCCTTGTCAAATCACTCGTATCTTCCCTAGGGTTCACCATCAACAAGAAAAAACTCAAAGCAAAACCTCACCAGAAAAAAATGTTTTCCAGGGAGCTGTGCTAGACACAGTAACCCAAATGGCCTTCCTATCCCCAGAAAAGTAGAGCTTCCTGACTCTCTACTTCACCCAGCTAGCTTCCAGAAGTCACCTCACTGCGAGGAAGTTCCTGCAAGCCTTGGGATACATGGCATCTTGCATCCTTCTCATCCCTCTCGCCAGGCTTCACATGAGAAAACTTCAGTGGTACGTAAAGAACCTCTGATGTGAGCACTCTCAGACCCTAGAGACCACTCTCCCTCTGATCCCTTGTATAAGGACCAAATTTCTCTGGTGGGCAGAGGCCTGTGCCATGAACAAGGGTATTCCCTTCATCCTCCACCCTTCCGGCCAGACCATCACCACCGATGCTTCAGACATTGCTTGGGGTGCTCACCTAGCAGGCAGGTGAACCCAAGGCCTTTGGAATGCCCAGCAACCTCACTTGCACATCAACCAGAAAGAAATGATGGCATTGCAAAAGGCTCCGACTTCCTTCCAACCCCATCTCAGGCCAGGGGTCCTCTTTAAAAAAACAGACAACACCACAGTAATGTGGTACATCAACAAGCAAGGGGGCACCCAATCTTACCCCCTGTGTAGGTTAGCCATGAGTCTCTGGCTTACAGCCACCTCTATGGTTCTAAACCTAAATTACCAATACTTACCAGGGATCAACAACACACTGACGGACCACCTAAGGAGAAACTTACTGGACCCCCGCGAATGGCAGCTGCACAGAGAAATCTTACTGCAAATCACCCAGGAGTGGGGGACCCCAGAAGTGGACCTCTTTGCCTTGCACCTCAACCACCAAGTGCACATGTTCTGTACTAGGGAGTATGACCTCCTAGCATGGAAGGTGGATGCCTTGACCTTCCCCTGGAGCTCCCTCTTTGTGTACGCATACCGTCCTCTGCCCCTCATTACCTAGGTTCTGATCAAAATAAGAGAGGAGAGACCAGGCTATCCTCATTGCTCCAGATTGGCCAAGACAGCATTGGTACCCCTTATTACACAGTCTGACCTTACAGCCCCCAAAGCTGCTTCCCCTGATGTCAGACCTTTTGACCCAGGAGAGGGGGAAGGTACTGCACCCAAACCTACAGACTGTCAAACTTTAAGCATGGCTTATACACTAAAAACTAACAAGGAGTCCCTGTTAAGGAAACAGGTCCTGGACATCGTCACAGAGGCCAGAAGGGCCAGCACAAAAAAATCATATGCAAGAAAATGGAAAAGATTCTGCTTCTGGAAACAATCAAAAGGGGGCAGTACCTCCTAACCTTCCATCCCTCTCATCTTGGATTACCTAGCAGAGTTGCTCAATAGTGGCCTCTCTTTCTCCTCTATTAAAATCCATGCCTCGACCATCTCTGCCCATTATGATTCAGACCCACCCCTCTTCTCTCATCCTTTGATTAAGCAATTCCTCAGAGGGGATTCTAATATCAGGCCTCACAGAAGGCCTCCGATGCCACCCTGGGACCTGAATTTTGTGTTAGAAAAACTAACCTTACCTCCTTTCGAACCTGCCGCTTCAACAGAATTGAAATACCTCTCTTGGAAGACTGCCTTCCTACTAGCTATCACCTCAGCCAGAAGGGTCTCGGAACTTCAAGCTCTCATGGGGGTCGAGCCCTTCATAATTTTCCATGCAGACAGAGTCTCCCTGAGGACTAACCCCTCCTTTATGCCCAAGGTGGTATCTGATGTGACCCTTAACCAGGCCATACACCTTCCCACCATCTTTTCCAACCCTCAAAACAAAGGGGAAAGAATTCTACACTCACTAGATGTGCACAGACAACTCAGATACTATCTGGACCATACTAAGCCATTCGGAAAAACAGACCAGCCTCTTGTAAGCTTTGCCCCAGGGGCAGAGGGAAAGCCCATCTCCAAGCAAACCATTTCCGAATTGATTTCACACTGTATCCATTTTTGCTACAGACTACATGGGAAACTCATCCCTAAGTCTGTCTGTACCCATTCCACTAGGGCAACCTCCACTTCCGCTGCCTTCCTCAGAGGAGTACCTACCAGGGACATCTTGGAAGCGGCCACCTGGACCTCTGTCCATACCTTTACAAAGCATTACCACCTACCTCTCTTTTCTAAGTCTAGGGCAGGGTTTGCCGCTGCAGTTCTGTAGGGCCTTCTGACCAATACCTAGGACTCAACCTATCCTTCCACCCTTTCCTCAACTTTGGGAATCCTCCCACAGGTGATATCTGCAACAGTGAAACATGAAGAACATAGTACAGTTGTGTACACTTACCATAAATGTAGATGTTCGAGTATATTCACTGTTGCAGGCTTGGTTTCCCTCCCTCCACCCCCCATTTAACATCTTCCCCTAGCTCCCAAAGGTGACTTTTAGCCACCAGGACCACTTCTGTCTTTTCCCTTGTGCTTCTGATGGGTTAGGCAAGAAAAACTGATGTAATGACATTGGCTCCCTTGCTTTATAGCACTGATGACCTGACGTCAGACTACAGGCGACAGTAGCCGGCGCACAAAAACATTGACTCTGGTATTCGGGCCGTCCAAGGGCTACCACAGCAGGGATAACCCACAGGTGATGACTGCAACAGTGAATACACTCGGACATCTACATTTATGGTAAGTGTACACAACTGTACTTTATGGATAATCTCTGTGAAGCCCAAACACAGAGTAAGGTATTTGATTTAGGTGATATTCTTCAGACAGAAATAAGATCACCTAACAACCACTGACACCTGCTTCTTAATTGGAAAGTATGATACTCAGATCTTTTAACTTTGTCTCAAAATCTGACTATCCCCCTTGAAAGTGAGGGGGACATATGTGGAACCTGAAATTGAATGTGAGCATTGGCCTTGCTTCTGTCTTCACTTGATTGAGCCTAGGTTCACTGACTCATCAAAATGAAGACTGAATTCTTGCAGCTGTCCTAGTTGGTCAGGTCAGATGTCTGTTTCTTAGAAAAGGAGGTTTATAACTGAGTATTACCTACATGACAAGTGATATGGATTCAATCTGCCTTGTATAACCTGTCTTGGTGGTAACTTGATACTGTGAGTAGTAGTTGGGTCAGTATGTATAGCCCTGTGGTACTCCACAGTCCACTGGATAGTTCTCTCAGGAATTCATCCCAGAGAAAATCCTGTGAGAACAGCACAAAGTGTAGTAGAAAAAAACAGCCAAGTGTTGTGGTAAAATGTTTGCAGTAGGTTTGAAGATGCTCTATCATGGTCATGTGATCCACAATATCATATGCTGCCAGGAAATCTAATAGTTCCAAAACAGAATGTATTTGTTACTCCCTTACTATACGGAGGTCACTGCTTTAAGAAGGACAGTGTCAGTAGTTCAGACTAATTTGGAGCAAGAAGCTCCTGATTGTACAATATTTTCTTTAGTAGATTCCCTCCAAATAGAAGGTTTAGAGATGATGTGTAAATTTAGCAGTCTGCCAAAGTGCCCTCTTTAAATAAGATGTACTCTAATCAGTAGAGAGAAGCACACATGGTCTAGAAAAAAATGTATCCAAGAACTCCATGTAAGCATTAACCAGCATGTCTTGGCTTTGATCCAGTCAGTCCTCAGTAAGTTGGCTGTGCAGCTGAGGCCACATCTCTGACTTCTTCACAAAAACTTCTAAACTCAGTCCACTAAATGTCAAAGCAACTCAAGACCAGACCACTGAGTTGCTTAGTGAACACATTGTTTTGCAAGAAGCCCTGAAGTCAATAATACCTTATCTGCAAGGAAGCACACTTTTTTCGCATCTTGTAGAAGTTATGTATCCCTCAGAAAAGTGATATTGCTGGGCTATACAACCTTTTTGTAATTTTAAAGCATGTAACTTGCTAATTTAATGCAGAAAAGCTCTCACTGGACAGAATATTGCCTTCTTATGTGAAATAACTCAGAGAACTAACATTGGAGAACCTAATAAACTGCCTTTCGGCTTTTCCCGGTTAGGGGTCGCCATAGTGGAATTCCAGTCTGTTAATGATTGGCAGTGAGTTTTTACAGTGTCGAGTTGCCAGCCCAGCACCCAACCTTCAAGGAAGGCACGCTCGACTGCAGAGAGGACATGCAGACTCTGCACAGAATGCGCTCCAGCCAAGAATTGAACCGGAGAGCCTCTTGCTGTGAGGCGACAACGCTAACCACAGCACCAGAGCAGTCTCAATAGATTGGAGAATCTAATACTAAAGGTAATTATCAGTGATAGAAAAAAAAACTAATAAAGAATATAATATAAAGTTATTTGCTAAAACATACAAATACCAGGTTTAATGATCATCACAGAGCAATTTTAAATTAAATAATCTCAATAAAGGAAACTAAACAAGAAATAAAGAAGTATGAAAATGCCAGAGCTCCAGGTTTAGATGGATTATCAGCTGAAATTTATAAAGTTCTTTCTTTCAGTGTCATTTATTTATTTCACGGTGCCTTTCTATTAGTACAAAATTCAAATTTAGTCCCTTTCCTCGTGAAGATTCTCATTAATTACTCCTATACATAGACAAGGGAAAGATAAAAATCTTACATCTTCATACAGACCAATTTTTCTTCTCATTGTCATTTATAAAATATTGACATCTATATTAACTTTAAGATTAAGAAATACATTAGATACGCTCATTAATAAAGACCAAACTGGTTATATTTCTAATAGGCTTATTTTTTTACAATATAAAATGATTGATTGCTGTAATAGATTTTTACAAATGTCTGAATAAAGAGCTAGCATTAATAAGTGTAGACACTGAAATAACGTATGATGTTAAGTTGTCCAACCTTGCCTTCATTCTTGCTGGATGGATGTGTTCAGAGCCGATCCTCGGCTCCGACTCTGCCACTTACTATAGCTCAAGAGCTCTTTACTGGCTCGAGGCTACCCCATTATCCGAGAATGCCCAGCATCAGCTATCCAGATCTCGTTTGCCGCTTTAGCTGCGAGGTTGCGATCAATTCTGGCTCAGGCTTAGTATAATTTTTTTCTCTATTAAACTCAAATATTGTGCTTAAAATTTGATATATATTTTCTCTCTTGTAGTAGTTTGTAAGTTCCTTTTATTGTAAACCCCTTATCTCATCCTTGCTGTGTTTTTTTGTGCTGTGTTGGCCATCGCCCCTTAGTCGCTAGGCCTTCTGTTATTCCCTGAACTCGTTTAACTTAGAGAGTTCTCCCCCCCCCCCTCTAAAGGACAGCCGTTTAAGTTAGAGGCTCTCCTTTAAGGTGTTTATTAATTTTTAGTTACTATTGTAGTTTGCCTTTTTGGTAAAATGTCTAAAGAAGTTAAAGCCTCTGGTTTTAAACAGTGTGACTCATGCTGTCAGAAGATGTCTCTGACAGATGGGCACACTAGATGTGTTTACTGCTTGGGGGCTCTGCACCTGCAGGGCTCTTGTGCTATTTGTCATACCTTTAGTCCAAGGGTCCTGCAGGAGTGGAAAAACAAGCTTATCCTCCGTGGAGTGTTAAAACAGGATTCTCCGGCTAAAGCATCTCAGCCAGTGAAACCTTTGAAACCAGTCAAGCCGTCGGCTCCATGTTTGGAACCGACCTGTGAGCTTGACAAACCAAGTGTGTCTGTGCCATCTGGCCCCGACAAGACTACCTCTCCATCGGCTCCAATTGTTACTTCGGAGCCATCTCAGAGCCACAAAAGAGCTAGGTCTCCTTCTTTGGAGCCAATTCGCTCAATGCCACAATCACCCTTACTTCAAAGTAAGTCTAGTCATCGCTCATCTTTCCACTCCTCTCGATCTTCGAGGTTATCGGATCAGGATGTGGAGAGAATGGTCAGTAGGTTGCTGAAGTCACAGGCCCTTGCTAAAATGCTTTCGAGCCCGCATCAATAGGCGTTGGCTCCTCCGCTTTGATTTCGATTCCTCCTCCGACTATACTTAGTTCAGAGCCGGAGTCCATGGACGCTCCGATAATGGTTCCTTCGGCTCCGATGACATCCTCTTTGGCTCCGACGTTGGCTCCAGTTACCTCGGTTCTTCCTCCCTTTGAGGTATCTGGGTGCCGAAGCTCTCTCGTCTGCTCCGAGGGGGGAAGTGGCATCAGACCCTTGTCCGACCCCGCTCTCCCTCTCGGTGCATTGGCTCAGTTGAGCTCAGCTCCCACATCGACCTCGGAGCTGTCGCCCTCGGCGCAGGGTGGGAGTCCTGTCTCTTCGGAACTGGAGCACTGCTTGTGTCGAGACCGTAGCACCTTCGAGGTCATGCGGAGAGTGCTGTCCCCACAGACGGCTCCACTATTAACTCCATCGGCTCTGTCCCCCTCGGTGCCTGTGACAACCTCTGCTCCTCCTCCAGCCCCAAAGCGTAGGGAACCGATGCCCCAGGACACCCGATTTGGTGAACCCTCTTCTTCCGAAACCTCCCCAGAGCATTCTGAGCAAGCTTTCCGGAAGAAAAAGTGCAAGAGGAAGCACCAAGACTCCCCTGAGTCTGTCACCTCAGATACAGACCTGGATGAATCGGAGGGGTCCCCAAGGTCCCCCTGTGAAGATGTTTCCTTTTCGGACATACTTGAGATTCTCTGGCAGAGGTGTAGCTGGACTTCCCTAGCCCCCTCCGAGGATGAGTCTGTGTACCTGGACACATTTGGTTCCTGACCTTCCACCTCCTGGGTGTCTCCGTCTTTTGATCCCCATCCCCTCATGTCTGTAGTGTCTCGGAAGGCTTGGTCAGCTCCAGATTCCATGGAACATGTCCCGAGGAGACCTAATAAATTCATCACAGCTCCCCAAGACAAATAATTTTTAACTAAAGGTGTTCCAGTTGATGCCATGGTGGTAGCAGCAGCCACAAAGAGAGAGTTAGCTGAAACCTCCTCATCTGTCCATCCACCAAATAAGGACTCTCGTATGATGGACAGATATGGGAAGCGGATGTTTTCATCAATGAGCTTCTCCCTTAGGTCCCTGAACTATCTTTCCCATTTTACTAGGCTTCAGAGGGATCTTCTAAAAAAGCTTGGAGATACACTACACAATCCCACAGCTGAGGGAGCTTTAGCCAAGGTAGCTACCCAGCTGGCGACTCTTAATTCAGTAGTCAACTCCTACATGAGGCTTATTTCATACTCAGCCGATGGATCGAGTAGAGTTGCAGGAACAGGAGTGGCTCTTAGGAGACATTCTTGGCTGCAGCTGTGTCAGTTTGCGGAACCTTTCAGAGTGTCCTTCACAAATACCCCCTTTGATGGCTCCTCTCTCTTTGGGCCTCAGTTGAAAGACACGTTTACGAGGTGCCAGCAGGAAGGCAAGACTCTCTCGGATGTCGGAGTCCATTTTTCCACTCCCACCAGACCATACCCAAAAGGTCAGAAGGGTGGAAAAATGTGGTTTCGGAATTCCCAGGGACCCTTGCCTGATGCAAGTGGTGAGTTTTCCCCCAGGGGCAGAAGGGGAAATAATAACAATGGCAGACGCCACCCTCGTGGCAGAGGGGGTCCGCAAAATCAGGGTGACAGAGATACATTCTCTTCCAAACCCTATCAACATCCCTGAAGGGATGCCCGACTGTTCAACTCTGGAGGCAGTCGGGGGAAGGCTTTCATTGTACCCAATCGCCTGGCAAAATATTACAAAAGACAAATGGGTACTAGCCATTATATCCGGAGGTTACAAGATTCCCTTTCATCAACCTCCTTTTGTTTCAAAAAAATCAATCCCAGATGTTCCATCCAATCTAAGGGATCAGGCAGTCACAGAAGTTTCAAGACTGCTAGAAAAAAGAGCCATCCAGGAAGTTACCACAGACCAAGTAGGATCCAGAACTTACTCAAGATTCTTTTTAGTGCCCAAAAAGACAGGGGACTGGAGACCAATTCTGGATCTCAGCAGGTTAAACAAATCTGTACAAAAAAAAAAGTTCCGGATGGTAACACTGCAGTCCATTCTCCCCTTTCTGGGTCAGGACAATTGGATGTGCTCCATAGATCTTCAGGACCCGTACTATCATATAAAAATGGACAGACGATCCAGGAGATTTCTACGCTTCCGGCTAGGGGTCAGTCATTACCAATTCAGAGCTCTGCCCTTTGGTCGCACCACAGCCCCCAGGGTGTTCACCAAATGCATGGCAGTAGTCACGGCTTACCTGAGACGTCTAGGATTCCAGATGTTTCCTTATCTGGATGACTGACTCCTCACTGCTACCACCAGGCAACAACTTATAGAGGCACGAGATTATACCATCACATCCTGTGCTCAACTAGGCATCACAATAAACTTCGAAAAATCTGCCTTGTTGCCCTGTCAATCTATTACATACATAGGAGCAGAGCTAAACGCAAGAAAAATGATTGTAAAATTGCTTCAGGAAAGAGTTTCCATTATTCGAAAACAGGTGTCACTTCTCCTGAAGAGTAAAAGAATTCAAGTCAAATATGTTCTTCAAGCTCTAGGGTCCATGGCAGCAGCCATTCTTCTAGTTCCATTAGCACGCTTTCACATGAGAATCCTTCAGTGGCTTCTTTTCACACAGTGGTCCCTCTAGGAATTACCCATGTCTCACATGATGCTAATTATGGAATTTTGCAAAAGACACTTTTCCTGGTAAATGGTCTTCCCACTAGTGACTCGGGGGAAGACCTTTCTTGGAGCCCCATCCAGTCACCACAGTGACCACGGACGCTTCTCTGATAGGGTGGTGGGGGCATTATCTAGGGAAGACAGTCCAAGGCACTGGCAACCTCACGAGTACCACTTGCACATCAACGTCCTGGAGATGAGAGCAGTGCTCCTAGCATTGCAAGCTCTTCAAGACTCTGTACCTGCTGGGACTATTGCAATAAAGACGGACAACATGTCAGTGGTTTGGTACATCAACAAACAGGGTGGAACCAGGTCTTACCCCTTGTGCCGAGAGGACCTCAGACTGTGGCAATGGGCAACGCATATCCCTGGGACATCCAACGTAATAGCTGACAGGCTAAGCAGGGCGATCCTCATACCTCATGAGGGTTCTCTGAAACAAGTAAGAGTAGCGGGATTTATGTCCGAATCCAGACCAGTAAAGAGTGGTGTGCCTCAGGGCTCTGTCCTGGGGCCCCTCCTGTTTGGCATATACTTCTCAGAAGTACAGGCAAGCACGGAAGGGCTGTGGCTGACTAAGTTTTCAGACGACTGCAAACTGGGTGCTATAATAGAGTCTCCGGCCGACATGAAGATCCTCCAGAAGGGGCTAAATGAGACTGATGCATGGTGTCAAAGCCATGGTCTTAAGCTAAATGCAAAAAAAATGCGTAGTAATCCCCTTTGGAAAAAAACAGAGTACCTGCAAACTGCAACATAGGAGGTAATCCCCTGAAATCTGAAGAAGAAATAAGGGATCTAGGGACCCAAGTAGATAGTCAGCTTTCCTTTGATAACCATGTTGCCAAAGTGGTTAGAAAATCCTTCTATGTGATCCATCTGATCACGAAAGGGTTCGCATCAAGATCTAAGGACGTAATGGTGCCCCTCTACTCTTCCCTCATCAGACCCATTATTGAGTACAATGCACCAATTGGAATGTACCTGGCTAGACATCTCCAGCAGCTGGAGAGACCACAAAGGTACCTAACCAAGAGGATTACTGGCCTCAAACAGTTGCCCTATGCAGCACGATTGAAAAAGCTAAGACTGTTCTCTGTTGCACACCGCTTTCTCAGAGGCGATCTCTGTCTAATGTACAGAGCCATGTCCAACCCAGAATTGTTGAACATGCTCCATCTTAGCAAAACCAAATCTACTCGAGCTACACGCTCTAGGGATATAAACCTCAACACAACAATGAATAGAACATGCTGGAGGGATAGATTCCCTTCGCAGAGACTTCCCTTACTATGGAACAGGGTCCCGATCTACATAAGACAGAGCCCCTCACTATCACTCTTCAAGAGGAACCTTGATGAGTGGATGGGTAACAGAAAGTTCACACCAGGGATCACACCAACAGCATTACTAGATAGGGGCCAAGGGTACTAGCTGCTAGTACAAGGGTCTAGGGAACTACTAAAGGGGCGATGAATACCGCACAATGGGGCTGGGCTAATATATGCCTTCGGGCAGATAGCCCAGTACCAACCTATGAAATTGTGGATCTTATTTTTTGCAAATGGGGCCAGCCTTGCTGCGATCTCTTTGCCTCTGCCCTCAACAACAAATGCAGCAGCTACTTATCCCTTGTTCCTCCTCCAGGTCAGACACCTAGGGATGCTCTAGTCCACAATTGGCCTCAGGAACTCCTTTATGCATTTCCCTCCTTTCCCCTAATTCTAAAGTCATTCAGAAAGCAAAATAGTTGGGTTGCAAAATGATCCTCATTGCCCCCTATTGGCCTCAACAGATTTGGTTTCCGTTCCTTCACCCCCACCTTCTAGCCCAGCCTTGGATTCTGGACCCAGTACCAGACCTCTTGATTCATCAATCAGGCAGGCTACACCAGTCCCTCCAATCTCTCAAGCTCACAGCTTGGTTACTCCACTTCCAGTCCTAGCCAGGCTCCCCAATATTTCCCCAGCAGTGCGTGATATTATTGTTTCCTCCCATAAGACAAATACAAGGAAAGTCTATGCTAGCAAATGAAAAAGATTCTCTTACTGGGCAGAATCCAGAAATTTAGATCCTTTTACATACAGCTCCTATACACGAGATTTTGGATTTCTTAGCAGAACTGTTTCATTCTGGTGCAGCAGCTGCTACCATCAGAGTACAATTAGCTGCCATTTCAAATCTTCATGTCGGAGTTTCTAACTCATGCATAATGTCTAACAAACTCTGCAAGGCCTTCATAAGAGGTACATCTCTACTTAGATGCCCAGTAAAAGAGCCCCTTCCACCTTGGGATGTCAATTTGGTTCTGGCCTCCTTGATAGTGCCACCCTTTGAACCAGCAGCATCATGTTCCTTGAAAGTTTTCTCTTGGAAAACTCTTTTCTTAGTTGTTATTACTTCTGCCAGACATGTTTCAGAACTTCATGCACTATGTGTTCACCCTCCATACCTAGTTTTTCATAAAGACAGAGTTTCTCTGAGAACCAACCCATCTTTTCTACCTAAAGTTTGTTCAGAACACAATTTGAATCAATCCATTGACCTTCCTGTCTTTTTCCTTAATCATTCCAACAAGGCAGAATACAGATTACACCAACTGGATGTGCATAGACAACTGCGTTTCTATCTTCATAGAACTAAAGAGATGAGAAAATCAGATCAGTTGTTCCTTTCATTTGCTAACAACAAACAAGGCCTTCCAGTTTCTAAAGTAACATTGTCAAAATGGTTAGACACCATAGCCCATAACTGCCATTTGCGGCAAAAAGATCTTCCCACAAAACCCAAAGGTCATTCAACCAGGTCAGTAGCTACTTCGGTAGCGTTTCAGTCTAGATTGGCCATAGATTCAATTTGTGCAGCAGCTACTTGGGCAGATCCTCATACATTAATTTCTCATTACAAAGTAGATGTGGTCTCCGAGGGCAGAGCTTCCTTTGGTTCCATGGTTCTGAAGAGTCTGTTCCAATGAGCCACCCAGGATTGAGGTGTCCCATCCAGCAAGAATGAAGGCAAGATTGCACAACTTAACATAAAGAAGTTATGTAACTGCCATAATGTTCCATGTTAGTTGTCCTTCATCTTGCCTTCCTTCTTGCGTCCCTCCCTTCGTCCCCCTTCCTCGAGGATTAAGAGGAGTTTCTCAATGGTTTCACTGTCTAATTTGTTTTGTTATTAGTTGCTTCCCAACCAAACCATGACAATTAACTGTATATCCAGGTGTATTAATGGATTATTTTCTATAATTATGTCTCGTGTGAGCTATCTCAAACGAGATCTGGGTTGCTTATGGTGGGCATTCTGGGATAAGGGGTAGCCTCGAGCCAGTAAAGAGCTCTCGAGCTATAGTAAGTGGCCGAGTCTCCATCCAGCCAGAAGGAAGGCGAGATGAAGGACAACTAACATGGAACATTATGGTAGGTACATAACTTCTTTTTACAGTTGTCTGGAATTACCTATTTAAAACACTGAAACTTTTTGGATTCCCTGAAGAATTTATTAACATTATTAACAATTTATACGTGGATTCAAAGCTTTCATTAAAATAGGACCCTTTATTTCTCAAGTGTTAAATATTCATTGCGGAACCAAACAGGGATGCCCTATAGCTCCCTTAATGTTTGTTTTAATAATTGAGTCTTTTGCTAATAGTACTGGATTAAATAAAAAATATTGAAGCCTTCAAAATGACTGAGTATTTTAATTCTAAAGTTCTGCTCTGTGTGGATGACACTTTAATAACATTAGGAAATGTAAACAACTCTATTGTTGAATTAAATAAAGAGATCAGTTTATTTCAACAGGTTTCTTTCATGGAATTTAATGATAAGAAAACAGAAATTCTTTTAATAAAAAATCTTTACTGAAAAATATATGGTTATAACTAGGAAAAAATATCTAGGGACAAACATTCTAAATTATATTGCTTCAGTTGTTAGTAATAACTTTAAAATCATATCAAGGATATTCTACATCAAACAAAATAATGGAATACAATTTATTTTACATTTCAAGATGGATTAATGCTTTTTAAGATGATTTTTCTTCCAAATATCTGTTTATTGCAATCAGCATATTTAATGCCAGAGGAAAAAATAATTAAAAATGGAAAACATTTCATTCCTGTGGCATCCTGGAAAACCTAAAGTTTCACATAAAAGTCATATTAGACTATGGGAACAAGGTGGAATTAATTCCCTTAATTTAGAGTCTTATTCCTTAACTGCTTTATTAAACATGGTTATATTATGGGTAGATCCACTGCATGCTAGTTAATGCAAAACTACACATGAACAAATTATTGCTTTGGAGTAACTGCTTCAATTAAATTGAAGTGTGTGTGTGTGTCGCAAAATAAGTATTTAACAATATATTTTATGGCTGTTAAAGACTTCTTTTGAAGGAAGATCAATTACTATTTTTTTAATTCTTACTTTGTAACACTAACTTTAAAATTCCTTAGAAATTATGTTTCTAAAAACCATATCCTCAGAAAATGGAAATTTATTGTCTTCCTCATAGCTCAATAGTCTGATTTTACTGAGAGTTTTGATCAGAAAGATATGCAGTGCTTAAAAATATTGACATGTTAATGTGATATGATTGGTTTGGTAAAGTAGCTGTAACAACTGTAATTGCTTTGGAAGAAGTTATTAAAAACCTATTGCAGACAAGTCTTATAAACCTTTATTCTCTATAATAAGAAATAAATTAAACATATTATTTGGTTTCTGGAGTTCCGCTGTGGCGACCCCTAACCGAAAAGAAAGCCGAAAGACACAAACAAACAAATTTGGTTTCTTTAGATAAACAAGAAAGAAAATAAGTAACCAAAGTGTTGGGAGTATGTAATGTTCACTTTAAGTGGCAACATAGCCTACAATAAAGTTTATCAAAACTATATAAAATGATTAAATGTGATAAAATTATTTTGATAATAACAATTGGAACTTTCTGGAAACTAGAGGTTTAAATTATTTAATAAGCAATGAGAAAAGAAATGTAATGTTGAGATCAGTTGGCCAGATTTGTTATAGTTTGTACTGGAAATTTTATGTTAGGAAATATATACATAGAGCCATTATTAACCCTCACAGTATTTCCCAGTATACGAAAATACAAACTTCAAAGTGTTGGAGATGTAGTGAAGAGGTTAAAGCAGATCACATACATATTTTTGTAGACTGTACAGAGGTTAATGTTTTTTTTAAGAAATTAGTAAAATTTTAAAGGTCTTTTGTCTGATAATTGTGATTTAAAAAGGGTCACAAAGCTTATAAATGTTCCTTTTCCTGATTCTGTAACAAATAAAAAGAAGTTATGTACTCACCATAACGTTCCATGTTTGTTGTCTAGTATTTCGCCTTCAGTCTTGCCATTTGGGTTCGGAGCCGAAACCTCGGCTCCGACTTGGCCTATACTAAAGCTCGAGAGCTTCTACTGGCTCGAGACTGAGTCCTATCCCATGGTGCTTAGCAGCTATTCTCCAGATCTAGTTTGAGAGGGAAGGTTCCTATGATATGTACAATATCCAAAAGGATAATATCTGAAAACATATTGTAAAAAGGATTAACAAGAAAAGGCAAGAAGGGAATCAGACCTTATCTGCCAGTTTCTGAGAAAAATTCCTCTAGATACTCAAGGAGGGGGATGGCTGGGAGGGAAGCAACACTGAAGGCGAGATACTGGACAACAAACATGGTACGTTATGATGAGTACATAACTTCTTTATGTTATGTTGTCCCATCTCGCCTTCAGTCTTGCTGTTTGGGACAGAGTCCCCAGCACCTTTTCCTTGGGTGGCTCAAGGGAATAAACTTCTCAGGACAGTGGAACCAAAGGATGCCCTGTTTCGGGAGGCCACATCTACTTTGTAATGAGTAATAAAGGTATGAGGGTTAACTCATGTAGCAGCAGCACAAATTGAATCCAGTGGAAGTCTGGATTAAAAGGCAATGGAGGAAGATACTGCTCTAGTTGAATGCCCTTTGATTTTCCCTGGTGGGTCCTTATTGTGGGAATCCTAGACATATGTGATGGTTTCAGTAAGCCATTTGGACAAAGTAACTTTTGAGATTGCCAAACCTTTTTTATTTTCTGAATAGGAAACAAATAATTGGTCTGACTTTCTAAATTGTTTGTTCTTGTGCAAGTAAAAATGTAACTGTCTATGCACATCCAGTTGGTGGAGATTATACTCTGCCTTGTTGCCATAGTTTGGAAAAAACTCTGGTAATTCTATATTCTGGTTTAAATTGGCTTGAGAAAAAACTTTCGGTAAGAAGGAAGGATTTGTTCTGAGGTAAACTCTATCTTTATGGAAGATCAAATAGGGTGGATGGATAGACAAGACTTGCAACTCTGATACTGTCCTGGCTGAAGTAATTGCTGTCAGGGAGAGTGTTTTCCAAGAAAAAAATTTTAATGAACAAGATGATGCTGGTTTGAAAGGGGGCAGAATCAAAGATGATAATACTAGATTGAGGTCCTGAGGAGGAGGAGGAGGTTCTCTGAAGGGAGGTCTTAACAGAAAGGTACCTTTTTGGAAGGCTTTGTATAGTCTATGAGACATTAGACTAGATCCTGATTCTCCCACATGATAATTAGGAATAGCAGTTAATTGAACTCGGATAGTGGCTGCCGCTGCCCCTTGATTAAAGGTTTCTGTTAGAAATTCCAGGATTACAGGTATAGATGCTGTAAAAGGATCTATATGTCTTTTGTCAGCCCAACAAGAGAACCCCTTCCATTTGTTTGCATAGAGATTCCTAGTCATCTGTTTGTGCGAAGAGACTAGAATGTGATGAACTGCAGGGGACAATTCCAGAAGCCTGGCTAAGAGCGGAAGTGGAACAGCCAAGCTGTCAGCTTGAGGATATTGAGTGCAGGATGGAGCGTTCCTGGCTGATGTGTCAGAAGATCCGGCACTAGGTCCAGGATCTATGGGTCCTCTTGAACGTAGGGCCAAAGGAAGCGGAACCAAATCTGATGAGGCCAGTATGGCGCAATGAGAATTAACCTGCAACTCAACAACTTTGCTTTCTGTATGACCTTTGGAATCAAGGGAAATGGGGGAAAGGCATAAAGAAGACCCAGGGGCCAATCGTGAACCAGTGCATCCCTCTGTGACTCTCCCGGAGGGGAAATTAGGGCAAAGTAGTTGCTGCATTTGGAATTGAAGGGAGTGGCAAAAATGTCGCAGCAAGGCTGGCTCCATTTGCGAAAATTTTGATTCGCAACTTCCTGATTGAGGGACCACTCGTGAGGCATGAGAATCGCTCTGCTTAGCCTGTCTGCTATAACGTTGGATTTCCCTGGGATATGCGCTGCTGTCTGAAAGCGTTGAGAAGATATCGCCCATTGCCATACACTCTGGGCCTCTCGACATAGAGGGTAGGATCTGGTTCCCCTTGTTTGTTGATGTACCATACCACCGACATATTGTCTGTCTGAATTGCAATAGTCCCCGTGGGAAGAGAGACCTGAAGTACTTGCAACACCAGAAGCACGGCCCTCATCTCTAGGACATTGATATGCAAATGGTACTCGTGATCTTTCCAAACTCCTTGGACCATCTGTCCCAGATAATGCCACCCCCCCCCCTCATCTGGGACGCATCCGTGGTTACTGTAGCAATAGGTTGAGGAAGTACAGACTGTCTGCCCATTGTTACCTGAGTGGACTGAACCCACCAAAGTAGGTCTTTCTTGCAAGAGTGAGTTATGAAAATTTCGTGAGACATGGGTAACTCCTGCATGGACCATTGGGCGAAGAGTAGCCACTGCAGTATTCTCATGTGAAGCCGTGCCATGGGAAGTAGTGTTATCATCGCTGCCATAGAGCCTAGGACTTCCAGCACAAATCTTGCCTGTACTCTGTTCTTGTTGAGTAAAATAATTACCTGATTGTATAGCGTCTGTATCCTTTCTTGAGGTAGCCTTGCCAACATGTCATTTGTATTTAAATCTGCACCAATGAATGTAATGTGTTGTGATGGCAGCAATGCAGATTTTTCTGTATTTATAGTAATGCCTAGTTCTGGGAAGAGATGGATGGTGTAGTCTCTTGCTTTGATCAGTAGTTGCTTGGTGGTGGCAGTTAGGAGCCAGTCATCTAAGTATGGAAACACCTGGAATCCTTGGCATCTCAGATGAGCCGTGACTACTGCCATGCATTTGGTAAACACCCTGGGGGCTGTGGTGAGTCCAAAGGGCAGAGCTCTGAACTGGTAATGGCTCCCAGATGGAAACATAGAAATCTTCTTGAGCGCCTGTCCATCTTTATGTGGTAGTACGCATCCTGAGGATCTAACGAGCACATCCAATTGCCTTTTCCCAGAAATGGGAGTATAGACTGCAGTGTCACCATCCGGAACTTTGACTTTTTCACCAAGTTGTTTAGTCTGCTAAGATGCAATATGGGTCTCCAGTCCCCTGTCTTTTTTGGAACTAAAAAGAATCTTGAGTAAATTCCGGATCCTAGTTGGTCTGCGGAGACTTCTTGGATGACTCCTTTTTCTAGCAACTTTTGTATTTCTAGTTTGCTTGATCCTTTGTCCAGGTGGAATGTCTGGCATAGACTTTAGTGGCTGAGGTGTACATTGGAAGGGGATGTTGTATCCTCTGGATATAATGGATGGTACCCATTTGTCTTGAGTCAAATTCAGCCAGGCATCTGGGTACAGAGATATTCTCCCCCCAACTGCCTCCAGAGGTGGACAGGCGGGCCTCCTTTCAGGAGCACTGGAAGGGCCTACCAGAGAGCATATCTCTGTCGCCCTGGTTTTTCGGATCCCCTCTGCCGCGTGGACGGCGTCTTCCATTGTTTCCCCCTCTGCCCCTGGGGGAAGGATCACTACAAGTGTCAGATAAGGCTCCTTTGGATTTACAGAACCACATTTTTCTGCCCTTTTGACCTTTAGGACGGACTCCAATGGCAGACAGAGTCTTGCCATCTTGTTGGCTCCTGGTGAGAGTTTCTTTTACTTTAGGTCGGAACAATGACGAGTCATCAAAGGGAGTGTCAGTAAAGGAAGAACGGAAGGGTTCGGCAAACTCACAAAGGCGCATCCAGGAATGTCTATGAAGAGCTACTCCTGTGCCTGCTGCCCTGCTTGCTGCATCAGCTGCATAAGATATAAGCCGCATGGAGGAGTTCGATATGGAGGTTAAGGTTGCAAGCTGGGAGTTAACCTTATCAGATAAGTCCTGGGCTGTAGCATCTTGCAGGGTATCTCCTAGTTCTCCTAGCCAAAGGTGGAGCAGACTCAGTTGAGAGCACACAAAAGAGATTCCGGCCCCGAGAGGCCAGGAGATCTCGGCACCAAGGGGGTGGCTCTGAGGCAGATGTGGAAGCCGAACTCACCTGAGCCGAGGCGCTGAGTGGGAGAGCCGGTTCCAACAAGGGTCTGACTCTACCCCCCCCCCCCAGAGCTGTCCAGGGAGTGTCGGGCCCCAGGTCCCTCGATGGACGAAAGCATCGAGGAAACCAGAGCAGACGTCGGAGCCGAGATATCAGTAGTGATTACTGGATCCAGTTGTTCCAGCACAATGACTTCCATACTGTCTGGCTGCAAACTCATTCGAGTTGGAGGAGGAATCGGCATAGTAAAAGGTATCGTTGTCAGCTCCAAGATCCGATGGGCTGGGCTCGAGAGAATTTCAGCTAGGGCCCGGGTCCGAAGCAACCTCTTCACTACCCACTCCACTTCTTGAATCCTGACTTGTCTTCCTTAGCTGGTTCCTTAGACATGCTAGCTATAAGGAAAAAAATTCTCAATAAAGGTTAGAACAAAACTATAACTTTTATAAAAGAGAAAACAGCAAAAAACAGGTATCTAAAATAAGGTATTATTATTTATTTATTTATTGATTTTTAAAGAGAAGGAAAGGGAGGAGAAGTCTCTTAAGCTAAACTACTATTACCTCCACCAGAGGAGACGTCTCTAACTTAAACGGAGTACTCCTAAAAGGGAAAGAAGGAAGAAAAGGGGCAAGAATCCTCTAATTTAAATGGATTCTTGAGTAGACAACAAGGCCCAAAAAAAAAGATTGCCGCAAAGATAAACTTACAAGGTTTAGAAAGGCTAAAAATAGCACAAGGCTGTTACGATAGAACTAGTGAATAAAAACAGCTGACAATTAGACAGTAATTATTATAAAATATTTAAAATATTAAATTTTTCAAGCCTGAGCCAGTGAAGACAATCCCAAAGCTTCATTCCACAAACGAGATCTGGGGAAAAGCTGCTAAGCACCATGGGATAGGACGCTTTAGTATAGGCCTAGTCGGAACCAAGGTTTCGGCTCCAAACCCAAACAGCAAGACTGAAGGTGAGATGGGACAATATAACATACAATATTCTATGATGTCCTTCCTTAGATCAACATGGCAGTATTCTGCTGTTGGGTTATCTCACCAAATATTTTTTTTATTGATTTATTGATGTTTGTTTACCAGTGAAGTCCATCTGGGTAATAAATATTCATTTTCACTGGAAGCCCAGGGAGAAAAGCTCCAGAGAATTATTCAACATCATCTAAAACAGTAGCATAGATGTAATTAAAAGTATATATACCAATAATTTGACAGTGGAACATAGGATACAGTAAAACATAAGGAAAAAACAGTGATGTAATAATAAAAGTGAAAAAATTGCAATTAAATATGACAATCAGTGTAAACAAAAGTATTAGAAGCATAGTCTAGTATGCTAGGAAATCAAAACAGATGATACAAGTCCCCTCCAAGAATGGGGAGAGGGCAGGCGTTGAAAGGGTATAGATAGATAGTATGATGAGAGGTTAGTAAGAATGTGAAGTTTATTTTATTTATTTATTTTACATTTGTTGACCGGGCTAGTCTAGCTGGAGAAATTTCCATTTTCAGTAGCGGCCCGGGGAGAAAAGCTCCACAGAGTGAGATACATACAGAAAAACTAACCAGACTAATGATAATAATAACAGTAATACTAATAATATTAGAGTTAGTAATAGGGTTTGCAATAAAAACAAAAACTAGTAAACCCTTCAATGTAAAGTACTACTACAGGAGTTAATTCCTATGACACACAATACTATCTACATGACATTGTACAAATTGAGAAAGAGAAGGCAGAAAAAAGAAAAACTTAATAGATTGTAAATAAAGGAAAGTATGTAAAAAAAAAAGTAGAGTGAAAAGAGAGTAAGGGAAAAGTTAGGTATGAATGTAGAAAATAGCAAACAATACAGATAACAGGTAGAGAAGTAGTGGGAGAGAAGAGAAGACAAATAGTGAAAAGTGTATCAAGGAGTAAGAGAGATAGTTTTATATAGTTAGTTATAGTTAAAGGCTAATCAGGTTTACTACAAGAACAAAGCCAGTGATTTTGGAAATGCAGTTTAATACTTTGTTTGAAGAGAGGCAATGAAGTAATCTTTGTTATGTTAGAAGGTAACAAATTCCATTTTGTCCCTACAGCATTGGTAAATAGAGAGTCACCAGCATAATTATTTGATTTTATAGAACTTATTAGAAGTTTGCTGGAGGAGCGGAGACAGTTGAGATTTTTATAGGGGATTATGAGTTGTGAGAGTATTGGGGTATTATTAGGTTGGTACCAGATTTTATGGGCAATGCAGAGTTGATGGATTATTAGATAGTTCTGAAACTCAGGCCAGCCTAGAAGTTTTAAGTTTAGGCAATGATGTGTTTTATATGGGTTACCTGTAGCAAAGCGGGCAATGTTATTATAGCAGGTTGCCAGTTTGTGAAGGCTTGTTTTTTTGAGATTGGTAAAGATAGGAGAAGCATAAAGAAGAGTGGAGATAAGATGGGAGTGAGCGATCCTTGTTCTAGTCGAGGGTGTAAGAAAAGGTCTAATTCGATATAGGGATCCTATCTTTCTGTTAACTAGTTTTATGGAGTTGTTAATGTGTAGGTCAAATGAGAGATTATTGTCAATTGTAATACCTAACAATTTAGTAGATGTGTCAGGGGAGATGATAGTGGCGCTGTTGGAAGAGATAGAGAAATGTAAGGGAGAGGTCCTGCATGTGGGGGTAAAAAGAAGAAGTTTGGTTTTTTTCGCATTTAGTAAGAGGAAACGACTAGAGAACCATGTTTCTACGGTATTGAACACAGTTTGGGTGAGTGAGATAAGTTCTGGGGTAGAGGATGCTGAGCAGATAAGCGTAGAGTCATCAGCGTATTGAATGCAGGTAGCTTGAGGGATTATTGTCTGAAGATCATTAATGAAAAGGGAGAAGAGAAGTGGACCAAGGATAGATCCTTGTGGAACACCAATGGTAACAGGCAAGAGAGAAGAGGTGTGGTTTTCCCAGAGAACTGCTTGTTTTCTATTTGTGAGGAAAGACTTAAACCATTTAATGGCTGGGATATCGAATGAGAGGGATTCAAGAGTATTAAGTAACAAGGGGTGGTTAACCATATCGAATGCTTTGGACAGGTCAATGAAGAGGGCAGAAGAGAGTAAGTTGTTGTTGCGGTTCTGATTAATAGTATCTACAAAAGAAAGCAGGGCAGTGGTGGTACTGTGATGTGGTCTAAAGCCATGTTGACAGTTTGCTATTATGTTGTGATGAGAGAGATATTGTACAAGTTGAAGGTGGATACATATTTTCCATGATCTTAGCCAAAGGTGAGAGGAGAGCAATGGGCCTGTAGTTAGCATAGTCAGTTGAGTGTCCACCTTTGTGTAGTGGGATAATAAGTATTTCTTGATGTAGATCATACAGGAGTGGTGCATGGGCATAGCCATGAGCTAGTGAACAATTCTAGAGAGAGGACTTAAATATGTGGATGCTTGATATATTTCTGATTGAATTTGGGATAGACTTCCATAGTTTGGCTATGCATTGTGAGTATAGACTTTGACCCATACTTTTCTTTTTGGCTTATAGATTTCAAACAGGTTTTTGTCTTGAGTGGGATGATTTGGGAAAAGAGAGAGAAGGCCAAGTAGAGGGATTGTATAGTATTTTGTGGGTTAGAAGAAGTTATGTATGGGCTACTGGATGCGGATCTGCATTAAATGCAGCTATGATGCAATGGAAGCTTCTTCCAGGGCAGCTGCTACAGGCTGTGCGATCAAGAGATGCGCATGATTATGTTCTCAACACCTTCCATAAGATATTAAGGCAAACCCCGTTGACTCTGTCTTAAATAAGGATCTTCTGTTTGATTCAGATGCTGCCAGTCTTTTCAGACAATTACAGCAACAAGGAAAAATTATGAAGGACTGTAGACAGATCTTTGTTACTTCTGTACCAAGATACCAGAAGAATTACCGTATAAAACCCATTTCATTCACTTGCAGGGAACCCAGGCCTTCCCATAAGGTCTTGAAAATGCCTCGAAAAAGATACCAGGACAAACCAGACAGGGACTCTAGATCTGGGAGGCCTCCTTATCTAAACAAGTCTGCCTAGCTACCTCTTATCCACCTCCCCAGCCCTCTGTCTTTCCCTTCCCATTATACAAAAAGCTGACTTCATCTCTAAAAAACTGGCTTTTTATCATTTCAGGCAAGTAGGTGCTTTCAGTCATCCAGAAGGGAATCAGAATGACCTGGAAATAAGTTCCTCCTTTCATTGGAATCCTTCTCCTCCAAAAAATCAGATACTGTTGCTCCACCACATCATTCAAACTTTACTAGAGAAGGGTACATTAGAAACAGTACCCACACTGTGCATGGGAAAAGGGTTCTATTCCAGACTTTTCCTTGGCCCAAGAAAAGTAGGAGACTAGACACCAATTCTGGATCTTTGTCCCATCTTTCAAGATGTGGTCCCTGCAAACTGTGCTCCCATTCTCCCATTCATACTTCCTCGTGCCTTTCTGGTTTATTTGGACCTGTAGGATGCCTGTTTCCACATTCCTATTCACCCTGCCAGCTGGAATTGTCTGAGGTTTTCTGCTGGCTCATCTCACTTTCAGTTCTCTGCTTTGCCTTTTGGATTCTCTACAGCCTCCAAGAGTCTTCACAAAAATGCCTTACCCCAGTAATAGCTTACTGCAGGAATCAGAGAATCCAGATGTTTTCCTATATGGACAACCTGCTAATACAGGCTCTTTCTTAGGAAGTACTCGACTCATCTCAGTTTTACCCTGGACCCTATTTTAGGCTCTGGCTTTCACAATCAGGCTGAAAAGCCAGCAATGAAGCCAGCCAAAGACCTAGTGTTTTTTGGGGTGAAAACTAGACACCAGACTCATGCAGTCCTGCCGCCGGACAAAGTGCAACGTCTGGTCAGTTACTTCCTTTTTCTTCTCCATCTTCAGTCCTGGACAGCAAGGGAGATCCTCAGAACACTGGGATTCATGGCAGCAACCATCATCATGGTCCCTTTTGTCAGACTACACGTGGTGAAGATCCAGTGGTACCCGAAGTCTACCTGGTCCCAACATTCTCATCCCCTGTATGTGCAGGTTCTTCTCCTGCCTCGCCTAAAGAAGGAAATACTGTGGTAGACATTGCATGTAAAGCTCAACTTAGGTCTTCCTTTCAAACTGCAGACACCACAACAGGAACAATGCACAGCTGCACCAGACTGTGAAAGTTAAGGTGCAGTGGCCTGCAAATATAAGACCAGAGTACATCAGTCTGAAGAAGATGAGGGCACTAATTTAGACCTTGCATATTTTCTGCCATTTTTGGAAATCAGGCGCAATATCAGTGTTCACAGACAGCACAACAGTTATGTAGTACATAAGCAGTGAGGGAAACTAGATCTTACCGACTGTGCAGACTGTCTTTTTTTTGGTATGAGAGCAGGCCACAAAAGTAAACCACTCCTTCCAAATGCTTTACATTTCCTCAGTAGATGATTTCCAAACTTTCTAAGCAAACCAAAAAAATGCATAGTCATCCCGTTTGGGAAAAACAAAACACCCATGAATTACCACATAGGTGGCAGCCCCCTTAATACACAAGAGGTAATAAGAGGTCTGGGGACCCAGGTAGATAGTAATCTCTCCTTTGACAGTCATATTTCCAAAGTAGTTAGGAAATCCTTCTATGTGGCCTATCTAATTACTAAAGGGTTTGCATCTAGAAATAAAGAGGTTATAGTGCCCCTCTACTCATCACTCATCAGACCCATCATAGAGTACAATGCCCCATTTGGGATGTACCTCACAAGACACTTCCAACAGCTGGAAAGACCACAAAAGTACCTCACTAAGAGGATTACTGGCCTCAAACATGTGTCCTATGCAGCCCGACTGAAAAAACTCTGGCTGTACTCAGTGGCATATCGCTTACTCAGAGGTGATCTCTGCCTGACTTACAAAACCATGTCCAGCTCAGAATTGATGGACATGTTCCACCTAAAGAAATCCAAGTCACTGCGAGCCACGCGCTCTAGTGAGCTAAACCTCGCCACAACAATAAATAGAACATGGTGGAGGGATAGATTCCTGTCACAGAGACTCCCCATGCTTTGGAACAAAATTCCAAACTACATTAGACAGAGCCCTTCACTAACACTCTTCAAGAGAAACCTTGATGAGTGGATGGGTAACAGAAAATACACACCTGGGATCACTTCATTGGCTCTGCTTGACAGAAGATCGGTTAATTAATCAATGGGGTGGCGAAAGCCGACACACTCTGGTTAGGCTTATAAATGCCCTCGGGCAGATAGCCTAGTACCTAACTATGAACCTAAGAAATCCCTGTGAATCGATGATGAACAGAGAGATCTTCCTATGTCCACAGATAGATCTTTTTGTCTCCTTCAACAACAAACAACTTCCACTCTTTTGCACCAGGACCTGTTGTTCTCAAGCTTGGAAAATGGACACAGTGACTTTCCCTTGGAAAGTGAGATTGGGAGGTTCTTATATGCCTTCTCTACACTTCCTCTGCTTTCCAGTGTCTTAATAAAGATCCAAAGGGAATGTCTAAAGATTTTACTGGTGACTCCCTATAGCACTGATTCCCCTTTCTATTTCACCTAGCCAAGGCCATCAACAAAAGCTTCCATCCACAGTGGACTTGCTGACACAACAGAAAGCTTACTATTTCATCCCATCCTGTCATCCCTCAGCCTGATGATAGATCCCTTTTAGATACCAACTTTCTGAGGACATGCTTAAGGTTGTTCAGGAGGCAAGAAACCTGTTAGAAGAAAATCTTACATAGCAAAATGGAAAAGTTTTACTATAAGTTGTTGTCTTAACTATCAGGCCACACTTCAAGCTAATACCCTAATGGTCCTTTCTTATTTATTTGAGCTGTTGCAGTCAGGCCTAGCAAACTCATCTATTAAGGCTTACTTTTTAGCCATTTCTGCATGCCTACTTCTGGACCTGCCGCTTTTGGACAGACTGGAGGTAAAGCAGTTCTTAAAGGGTGTACCACCAGAAACCTCCATGGAAAGCTAGCCCACCTCCCAGCTTGGAATGTCAACTTTGTGTTGGAAAAAGTAACTTTCCCTCCTTTCATACCAGCAGCATCTGCATCTGTCAGATGTTGTACTTGGAGCACTGTTGTACTGGTAGTGCTCACTTCAACCAGATAAGAGTCCAGACTTCAGGCCCTTATGGCAACTCCTTCATTCCTTATTTTTCTTGAGGTCAGTGTCTTTAAGGGCCAATCCCTCCTTCATTCCAAAATGAGCAAACAAACTGTCTCTCAACCAGGACATAAATCTTCCCCATTAATTCCCTAATCCACAAAATAAGAGAGAACGTATTCTACATTCCCTGGATATGTATAGACAGCTCAAATTGTACCCGGATTAGACCAAGGACATTCATAAATCTGACCAATTGTTAGTCTGTTTCCATGACTGCAAGTTAGGGAACCCAGTGTCAAAGCAGGCTGTTGTTACCCAGATATCTAA
The DNA here is from genome assembly GCF_019279795.1 of Protopterus annectens. Lineage (NCBI taxonomy): Eukaryota > Metazoa > Chordata > Ceratodontiformes > Protopteridae > Protopterus > Protopterus annectens. Next base: position 1,151,174,613 of record NC_056747.1, on the reverse strand, counting down.
ATCCATTTCATTTTGCTACATTCTTCATGAAAAATCCTTGCTATCTACAGAAAGGCTCATTCTGAGAGAGCAGTGGCCTCACTTAGAGCCTTTTACAAGGGGATTGACTCTAGAACAATTTTAGAAGCAGCTAGTTGATGATCTGTGCATATATTCCTAAACATTATAGAGTGGATGCCTTTTCTAGATCCAGTGCCACCTTCTTCAGGTCAGTCCTCTATGGATTACTAGGCAATTCTACCATCTCACTTCCATCCAACCATCACACCTCTTAAAGGAAAGCTCCACCTTGGAACTCAGAAAAAATATTTTTTTGTTGTATTTTTTTCTTTTCTGCGCTATTTAGTGCATTATAGTAATATTGGTTCTTCTTATACATTTGTAATATGTTTCCACAAAATGTCTGACAATGGGGTATTACATACTAATGTGATCTTGTTTTAGTGTTTTCTTATCTCCTTCCCAGACTCCATTTCAAATTCCCTTTGTATTAGTCATGCTGGACATAAGGAAGTGGTGAAGTTTTACTTGGCCATTAAGATACGATGGCAGCAGTGTGATTCACAGGCATCTTAAACACCTTCTGTAGCAGGAGTGTTTGCATTTTATTCCTGAATGACCACCATATATATTTTTCTTAGAGCTTGTTGCAAGCCATTTAAAGCAGTTGTACAGTTCTATCTAAAAAGCAGTTAAATTCCAGGCTTTTGCAAGGATTGTAATTTTGTAGTTCTTTTTAATGCATCTAGCATGATAATTACACTCCTGTATCTGGAAATAGAAAACTCAGTTAACCGCTAGAGTGGTGAGAGACCCAATCTTAACAATTGTTGAGACGTTAACATCAGGTCTTGTACAAAATAACAGTGACAGCCACCAAACCACAGTGGCAGAGCTCCCAAGCACCTTTGTTTCTACTTGCTATGCCTCCAGTCCATCTCCAACTTTCTTAAAAATATATATACTTGACTTGCATTGCTGTTTGACAGTGCTCACAAAGTGCTTTACATGCTATGAACGCCTACAGAACACTTTGCATCCTTCCTCCTCATTTGTACTCTAACTAGTAATACATGGAGACATAAATCTGCATGTACTGCAAACAATTATGAGCAGGTCAACATTCATAACTGTGTATTATATGTTTTTGACATGGAGGCCAAGGTTCACCTGTCGAGCTTTGCTCTCTAGATGAATTTCTTGGCATTCATGTCTCAGACACTTAAAAAAGTGGCTATGATCACCAATCCACTCATAATCCTATATGTTTTGAGCACTAATACATCCTCGTCCCACACATTTCCCAAGGTGTTAACCCTAACAAGAGCTATTAACACTTCAAAGAACTTGTTTTGCTACTTACTGGTGTCTGCAGCAGTAGGAAGATTTTTTTTTATTGTTGTTTTCCTGAATGTTGAAATGTTGAATAAATGTGCTAAGTATGCTTGCTGTTTTTGCTCGAAAGTATTTTACAAGCACAGTAAAAAAATACAACTCTCTGTTCCTGAATTTGTGTGGGAGATTTTTTTTAATTGAGGCACAAATGCTTTTACGCATCATTTTTCCCACTTCTGTTGCATTGCTACCCTTTGATTTATATTACTGCATACTGACCAATTCATCAAAAACATAATACTTGAACATGTTATCAGTAATTCTGCACTTTCTATAAAAACATTTTAAGTGGATCACTGTACAAAATATACAGTCAACTATTACTATGGCCTTCTTTTTAGATACCCAGAGTAGGATTATCTGACCGGAACTTGGTATTATACAAGATAAACCATGCCATCATCAAATGAAAAATAGCTATTTATTTTCATCTTATTACCAAGCTAAAGACTATGATGTGCAATGTTGGTTGTTTATACTACTTTTTATACTAAGATGACTTAAATGTAGCATCAAAGATTTCTGTGACATTTAGAGGGAAGTCAGAAAATATTTTTTTTTTGTAACTTATCAACACATCTACCATTTTTTTCTGTCCCCCACAGACAGAACTGCCTAAACTCGGACTGCTCTGCAGAAAGAGAGACAGGTGGCAACCCTATCAACTAGATGCATTTATGCTGTTTCTCTTCCTCTGTGCAATAAAGACAGTGAAAAACAGTTTCACAGCTATCTTTTATAGCAGCTGCTTAGCTCCTGACATCAGCATAATGAATTGCCTGTCTAACATTGTCAGTGGTACCTGACAAGGTAAACTACAGACTTAACCTGTGTCTATGATAATGTCATACAGACAGAGACAAATTCCTCTTCAAAATATGTGAGGAGTTGAGCTTAAAAAATGGGTGGGCTTTCCTTTCCTTTGATTCCAAGGGAAAGAAATGAAAGTTTTATAAAGTACAAGAAGGTTTCTAGTGCCGACACAATACTAGAACCAAATTGTACAGAGAAAAGCATCCTAAGGGTTGAGGTAAGCTGTAGGGGAAGATGGAGTTTTCCTTTAAGCTTTGGAATCACACAAGAGTTTGGAATACTGCAGCAGTACTCTAAGGAAGGCAGTAATACAGTTGTTACTGTGTAAGAACTTAACATAACAGTAGATGTCCTACTTATAATTGTTGCAGCATTCCTTCCCTCCCTACCTTCTCTCTTTTCTAATTCTTCTCCCTTTCTTCCTCATGGGCTAAGGGGTATCACTGTCTTTATGCTTCTCCCCTCTTAGCTGACTAGTTTATTTTGTCTATCAGTCCTCTTCAGGATTATTGGATTGGAAATATTCTGAGGATTTATTCTCATACATCTGCTTATGTTCCCTTAAGCCTGCGGGCTTAGGTCTCATGTCAGATGTATAGCTCTGGGGAAGGTTTTGGCTTTGGTACTTTGACCAGATGCCCAGGTTATTTGGTGGGGTACCCCAACAGTTTGAAATACTGTAATATCTACTGTTATGCTAAGTTATTACACAACTATACTTTCTGGACATTTGTAGCTATTGCCAGGATGGAGATCAAATTTGTTACATTTGTTTAAAGAATTTCTAGAATCAGCCACTGTTTTATGTGAAAAAGAAAAAGCAACAATGAGATTGAGATCTGGGAAAAGTACTGTAAATTTTGGTTTTGGGATTAATTTACAGACATTAATTGCCAAATATGAATGAAATTATAAATTTAACTGGTTCTGTTTCATTGTTAATTTAATTATTGTTGCTATTTGTATGAAGTATATTGTATTTCTGAAAATATGTTTTATTTAAAATGTAATAAAAATATTTGGAGAAAAAAAATAATACTAGAGATAATTATCCATGTTAGAAAAACTTGAAAGTTGCATTACACAGCTTCTTCTAAGACTAAGGAATAAACTTCCATTTACAATCAGAACAAGTTATTCTTTAATAGCTGTAAAAAATAACCTTTGCACTTATAATGGAAGTAAACATCAACACAGGGTTATGGCATCCAAACATTTTGAATGACAATATGACAGTCAAGACATACTAACTGTGTACAGAGCATAATGGCTGTCCTGTCTGTTTATCCCAAAAATGTACATCTTCTTTCATGCATGTTCCAACTTTCACCTTTGCTTCTGGTTGTACCAGTACTACCTGGCCTGGTCACAGTAGGTTAAGGTGTACACATTGTTTGATGGCTGTACATGTCATAGGTTCATAGATGAATACTAGTCTAACTTCCCTGAAAGGCTATTTTAAGTCTAGACAATAACCAAATGAGAATCAAACCGTGTACTTTCTGCCTGTGAGGTAAAGACTTTAACCATTATGCCAAACCTCCCACACTTTGGCAGCACTGTCCTTCTCAAGGAAGTGGTTTAGTAAGGGCACCAAATCTCCACCTTATAACATTTCTTTTTTTTACCTCTTGCATTTCTAAGTCCCCATATCTGTACTACATAGCAAGTGGTGGCAAATGTACTGAGAGGTCCACAAAAATGGACCAAATACTGGTTGGGATAGGAATGAATGTGACTCTTAAGCTCCAGTTGATTACACTAACTCAGAAGCTATTTATGTTTAACCTTACTGTTGTTGTATATCACTACTCATAGTATTTCCTTTAATTGAGGCTAACCCTTGCGGCTCTTCACAAGGTCTCCTCAGTTCCACTGCTGAATTTTTTCCTGTGGATTCCTCAGTCAGCAAGCAAGCATTATTGCTGGAATATGCAGTTGTCAGGTGGCAGAAAGTTGCTAGATTTCCAGTCATTTAATTTTAGAACTGTTCCACTATTTCCTGTCATGTGGCTCACCGACATGACAAAAGGGGCAGTTTTTCTCGTACCCCAACTAATTGATTATTTGGAGTAGATACTGAATATCCTTCGGAGTCTGAGCCGTAGGCAGTTTCCAACATAAGTACTGTATGTAGTGCCACAGTTTATTTGGAAATCAGAGGGCTGGCACAGTGTTTTGCTGGTCAGAATCATGATCTGTTGCTCTGCTTCAATAAAGAGCAGTACCATTTGAGGAGGATATTGCAGTTACACTTTCTGAATGAAAGATCTGTCTGATGTGATACAGGACAAACCTGGTAGCATTAAGAGTAATATGATGAAATTTAATACACTGGAAATTCATTGAGGCCCTTCTTTACTGATTTCATGTCCGAATTCCTTCTTTCTACCAGTCAAAAATTAGTATTCTCAGAAGTTCCCATACTTGAAGGTAACCACATACCCATAATGATGTGTGTCGTGATGTAACACTTTGAATACATGTATGTGCTCAGCCCCCCATTCTTTCTAGGCATTTGCACAGTTTGAATCTCAGTTCTTGTCAGTCTCGGTAAGAGTTCATGTTTTCACATCCCTTTTCTCCTAAACCCTTTGTTATATTTGAAAGCATGCCCAGTTCCTGTACTGAACACGAGAAGGATGTTCTTGTGGGACTGGTACCAACATTCCTGTCATGGCCTAATGGGAAAACCAGAGTGTTTTCAGTGGGGACTTAGTTGAAGTGGCTGGTCAAGGCCCCAGCATGCTAGGGGAGAGTCTTCAACTTACATTGAGTTATGGATCTCACAGGGTTTAGGAAATATATGTTGTAAGCAGGGACTTTAGTTAATTTCACTGTGTTGTGGTAGTAATGGAGAAAATGGAGCTGTACCTGCAGTTCCTACAGTAGGAGGTGCAATCTGGGATATATGCTGTATAAATCCCCAAGTTGATTGCCTCAGACCTTAGAGCCATCCAGCCTGATCTTATGGAGTGTTTCCTTAAGTCAACTGATCATAGACTAGGGAACATAAGGCCAGAGCATTTTTTTTCTCTTGAGATTCCATCAGAACTAGTAGGGTTGGTGGGCCCCAGTTGAGGAGGGATTGGTAGATGAACCCACTCCAGGAACTACTGCCCAGATACAATTTATGAAATAATTGTTTTGCTAGTAGTTGGGGCTTGAACTACTATTGTAAGATCTCACCCTTAGGGACTTTGCTATGACAGAAAAACCAGGCCTGTTGCAGGCCTTTCTACCTTGTGCTCCTCTGCTGGAATGCATGCAGTCATGCATGGGTCCTTGTTTGACCAACACATACCTCTTGCATGTTCCCACACATATGAGCCTGTGTGTGATCCCTTACCTAAAGCTGTTGCAGGGTAGGTACTTTCTCTGTGTATTACCCGGAAGCCTCATGCTGATAGGGCCCTCGGGTCTGAGACAGGCAAAGACAACGAGCTCTTCTATTTCTTGTAGCCCCCCCCCCCTTGAATGGCCTCTTGTTTGCAGATTCCATACAGCGTATGGTGTCCAGCATGCTTTGGCATCTATCCTCCTCCACTTTTCTGGTTAGTCACTCCTCTCCCATAGTTTAGGGATATAATGTCAGAAAAAAATCTATGTAACTTAAAAACTGAAAAATAAAATTAGTGCCAATACATTTTACTGTCCAAGAACACATGTAAAGCAGTTATAAGGCATTCATATCATCAATATTCACCATATATATATATATATATATATATATATATATATATATATATATATATATATATATATATATATATATATATATATATATATATATATATATGTATATATATATATATATATATATATATATATATATATATATATATATATATATATATATATATATGTATGTGTATATATATATATATATATATATATATATATATATATATATATAGACACACACACACACACACCTCTCAGAAAGTGGTCATGCTGCTTCATTATGAAATGATCCCTTAAAGAGACATTTGTAGGCTTAATACTACTTTTCAGTTTAAAGGACAACCACACCCTCAGACTCAAAAAACATGTTTATTTCATCATGGTTTAGTGTTTCCTACACTTTAACACCACTCTGGGACTATTTATAGGTTTTTAGATATTTGTATACATCATTTCTGAGTCTGGCCACATGGAGTCTGGCATATTGAAGGAATTCCAAAGGTTTAGTCTGCCTCTATGTATCCCAGTATGCATTGTTCGTCTCAAACAGCCTTTCCTTCCTTACAGTGGGACACTTTTTTGTTGCACTCCTCCTGTCAAATTCAGATCCAAGCTCTATAGCACTGGGAAAAATCACTTCTTTGCAAACCAAACTCCCATTTTTTTCCTTACACTGTGGTTAAATAGCTAACAAATGATAGACTATAAAAAAATATATATATTTCAAGGGCATGCATGACAGCAGTTGCATGTTTTTTTTAAGTGGTAATTTAAGAAAATTACAGTCTCTCATACTTCATGACTTCATGTAATCTTATGTAGTGTTCTCTATTAATTGTGACAAACATCTGCTTCATATGTAAAAAGATGCAATTAATGTCTATGCATGGTCATTTTTTAAATTATGCAGCTGTTACTGTACTTTTGCCTGTACTTCCTCACTGTGCTTTGTCACATCAGTAGGGCTTTTCAGAAAATTGATATTAGTTTGACATTTTTGCTGTAATATTTCCAGGAATGGAACCCACACGGCCCCCCTGCGTGCATTCACATACACACCGGCCCCCCTGCGTGCATTCACATACACACCGCCCCCCCTCGTGCATTCACACACACACACCGGCCCCCCTGCGTGCATTCACACACACACCGGCCCCCCTGCGTGCATTCACACACACACCGGCCCCCCTGCGTGCATTCACACACACACACCGGCCCCCCTGCGTGCATTCACACACACACACCAGCCCCCCTGCGTGCATTCATACACACACAGGCCACCTTGTGTGCCTTCACACACACACAACAGCTGCCCTGCATGCATTTACACACATACACATACACAAAAAGCTGGAGAAGATGCAGGTAATGCAAACTTTCCTCAAATCCCTCAGATAAATGCAGTTGACAGGGTACACTTACATAGAAAAGGAGGTCCACACAGCATATACCCAGTAATATTAGGTTAAGAGTGGGCTGGGCAAGGCAGCTCTGACATCACAATTTGGGAGGTTCACTGGCTGTTCTATAGAGCATGCAAATCAGGCAGCGCTTATATCACTTTGCGGGAGGAAATGTCTGGGTAACTACAGCAAGAGCTCTGGCAGATGTGACATCATCATTTAAGAGCCAGCTAGGGGGTTTTCAACTTGTTTTGCAAAGTGAAAGTAAAACAGTAAAGAAAGGTAGGAAGCCTGAAAGGTAAAACAGTTGACTGCATTACTTTTTAAATCTGCAGTGATGATTTTTTGTGGCTGTATCAAATAATGAGGACTAAAAGAGACAGCAGGTTGAGCAATCTGCTTTAATATCCCATTGTTATCCTTTAATATATGTACATTATGCCTTGTTTTTCTGTAGATTTATCATTAGACTTTCCCTTATATAGTATTAAGTCCTTATACTTTTTTTTTTTGGTTTACAGAAATGTAAATGCAATTAAGTTACCTTCAGCCAACTAGAAATAATAAGCTTAGCCTTTTTATTGACCTTCTTAATTATAACATTGTCAGCATTGACTTGACCTTTCATACCTCTCGGCAAGAAATTAAATTTCTGGACTTAATTATGTGGAGGAGGAAGGCAGTTTCTTATCAAAGGCATTTCACAAGCAAATCCAGTATTAATATTTTACACAGTATAGGCAATTATCCGTTTAGACTTAGTTCCATTTGGAGAATTTTACATGACTTTTTAAATCTGCACCATAGAATTCTTTTTGGAGTAGGGGAGTATATTACCTGCAAACATCAGAGTAGGGGATATAGTATTAAATCTGTTAAGGAAGACTTTGAAAAAAAGTCATTGCAGGTATTGGTAGCAGGAAATGTGGTCTGAATTCAAGGAGAATATTCTATTCAGTTTTTCAACCCACTTTTACAGGAGTATGTATTTGTAAAAGGCAAAATAGCTGTGCTGCAGCAGTGGTAGAAAAATGATATACGTAAAACATAACTGTGTGTGTCTAGGGACAGAAACATATCCTAAGCTATTTTTATATGTAAAACATATTAGTTTGTACAAAAATAAGTGAATTTACAAATGTAAATGTTTGTATTTGTCTTTGTGTATAATCTGGATACAGGTACTTTAATATAAGATAAAATGCATAAAACTTCTGAGATCACCTTTGCTGTTCCAGAAAAAAAAATACTAATTAAGATAGTAGATGAGCCGCTACAAATGTCCAATCTTTCATTTCATAATCAGTGTTCTATGCTGTACGTAATCATGTGAGAATGTTAGTAGGTAGCAAACAACAAACAAAACCTGCCATCGATGATGATAATGACTGTGATTGTGGCAATAACACAGTAACAGTAATCATTTTTTGTAAATTCTGAACATTTTAGATGTTACTACATAGCAGAAATACTTTGCAAATGCTCAACAGGGGCTATCTTTACTATTGCAGTGTCCTTTCCCCAAAGAGGTACTGCTGTGATAAGCTTGTATAACTGTAATTTTTGCAATGGGAAGGGTCATGACATTTAGATAGGCTTCCTGCAAGGAGGAAATAGGAAATGTGATTATGCAATTAATAATAGCCATGGGTAAGAATATTTACCATGTTGACAGATCTTTGAGAAGAGGTCAAAATCACACAAAAATAATATTTGTGTTAGATGTAGCTAATTTGTCTCTTCTTACCAGTCAGAATTTTGCAGCAATCCTGTATAATCTCTCTACCCTTTCTGGTGATAACCATTGAAATGTTGGGACCTGCTTTGGTGAGTCTTGTAATGTTGGGTCTGAATGGCTGAAAAAACAAACTTGCATATACTAAGTCCATGATGGTTATTTCTTGAAATGTATTCCCTTTTCTCCAAAGAATGGTAATCTCAGAGTTAGTGTGAATTTGTCTAGTGGTTGTGGGGGGCTTGCCCCCCACATCACATGGTGCAGGGAGGGCTTGCCCCCCTGCTCGTTCTTTCCTGCATTTTTGGTCTGTTTTTTCAGCATGTCTGAACTCAGCATTACAAGTGCTGACATTTCAGTAGGAATCCCAATCTGGTCCCATACCAACATTCCCTAGAACTTTTGTATATGCAGAAGTCACTCGTATATAACCAGCACTGTTTTCTGTTCTTTCAAGCTCTTTAGCCTCAGTAGGGAATTGATGCTATGACAAGCATTTGTCTTTATAAAAATAGTAATGATCTTATTATATTAAAACAGCAAGTCACTACAAAATAATCCCAGTTACAGTTTAAAATAACCATGTAAAATTACTCATGGGGATGGAGAGAGGGTAGCTTTGTTATTTCACTGTCCTCTGCTTAAAAATGTGCTTTTATGGTAAGTATTCTTGCAGACAGATATATTATCTAGTGGGTGGGTGGTGTGACCGATTCTAAAGCAGTGCTGTCATACCCAAGTGAGTGCACAGTCACAGAATCAAAATACTTTTCAAAACAGTCACCTAAAATAGCTAACAGTGAAATTCATAAGTCCAAATAATTGTGACACTTTGGTAGCTTTGAACATTAAATCGTTGCTATAGTTGCTTTATTTGCTTGCTTTAAGGATTTTCTATAAAGAATCCCCCTTTGTTGTTTTAGCAAAGGTTTGTGCAGAAGTGATGGTAATAGTACGCAAGTAATTTAATAGAGAATACCATGGTTCCCTTTAAACGTGAAGGATCTACTACAGTTAGAATATCCTTGCTGTGAACAGCAGTTTCTGAATCAGAGGAAAGAAAAGGCATGCATTAACCTTCAACTATGTCTGAAGGTGGAAGCATCTGTCTTTCAGGCTGTCACCAGTTTCACAGCCAATGACTTAGTACTTGTCACTGAAAAACACATCTCCTGCTCTTTTTCCAGTATGTATTTTTTATCCTTCCAACACAAAATGCCAGCCCTACTTTATGCTTCATTGGAGGGGCTTCAGAATTTTTGTAGATAAACAGGTCAGTTGTAGCCCCTTACTTATAATTTGTTTCTGAAAGGACCTTGAACTTTGTATGAGAGAAGCTATCCCTACCTCAAGTTGAACTCACTAAGCTGTTGAACTTATTTTGTTTGCTGTTATTTGTGCTTAAAATATTTCACAGCTCATGGTAGGCATAAGCACCAGCTTTTGTTTTGCCCATCTTCCAACTTATTTTTGGTTAGCATTTAAGTACAGAGGATTATTTCCATGAGCAGCTAATCTTTTTCAGTATCTCATCTTGGGTTTTGCGTTCCTTAGACTCCTCTGGCAAGCTATGCACTCTGAGCAAGTCATTTAATCTACTCATAAGTCACCCTGGAAAGAGTACCCCTATCTAGTGGGTTACCTACTGAACAAATGAGTAAAATAAGAACATACTGATCATGCCGGTCCTCGGGTGATACAGATTCTTATTAAGGACTGCAGAGAATTTTTTTTTGTTACATAAATCATATCGTGCAGTGTGCGATTTGCTTTTTCTTGTTGTAGGAAATGCTTTCTAGTTTAAAAGTACTTGAGCACATGTCCAGATACTTGATATCATTAAGTTACTGAAAAGTATGTTCACATTAGCTGTCAGAACCTTGCATATTGTTGTGTTCCACCCCAGGCAGTGTCATTAAATAATCAGTTCTGCAACTGTACCATAACATGTACTGAATGCCTGAGATACATTCTTTCTACTGAAATGCTAAACAGAAATGACAGCTGCCTGTTGCCTGTTTGCTGATCTAGCTGTTAAGACAGCATGGTAGATCATAACCAAGTGATTGCCTACCTAACTGTATATTTGATATGGTTTACTTCTCAGCATTGTCCAGGTTGACCTTAGTAATATTGTACTATTTACTTCACTGTGTTGCTTGTACATTGCAATTCTCTACCTTGGCAGTTTTGATGAACTTCAATGTATCTTAAATGCTTATTTTTATATTTCACTGAAGCCTTGGGCAGTTTTTATACAATGTGCCCCCAGTACATATTTTTTTTTGGGGGGGGGGGGCACATATAAATGAATATGCCCATTTTTGATTCACTTTCTTAACAGTTTTAAACTATAAAAGACCATTGAAACTGATAATACACTGATATCAGTACCCACAAATTAGAAACAACTTGACGGTTGACACCTTAGATGTCTAATTGTAATAAACAGTAACGTTTTCAATGTTGCTTTATGCAAATGCACACCAGTCCTGCAAAACCAGACCAATGAAGGCAGATTAGCCATCTGTTATAACCTCATTGCTGATTGTATTCATTGTCTAATTTTTATAAAAATAAATAATTTTAAACACAGTAATTTATGTATTTCAGGTTTGTTTTAGACAAACACACAGTAGTAATCTTGCAAATCCAGACTGTTTAAACCAAACAAACAAAGAAGATAAGTTACTTTTTTTTCACAGAGATCTCCCTCCAGCAGTTGCAGCCGCTTTACTTTGTGAACACGTCATCTAGTTGTGACAAAAAATAATACCTCTCAAATTTTTAGCATAAGAACCAGGGTCAAAATCAAAATTTATGGTTCAAATCACCAAAGTCAGGGACAGATATTAAATAGTGCTCTTATGTGCTTAGAAAGTTGCTAGAATAAGTTTTGCATTAGAATGGATTTTCTGAAGGATATGAAGTCTAAAACTTAAATGTGTATCATACTTAGTGACTGCAGGCCTTAATGATTTGTCAGAAAACCATGAGTTTTTGAGGAAAAAATATGAAGTAAAATCAGGAGCATTATGTAAAGTCGGGAAGTTGAGCACTACATAATTTAAACTTTGTTTCAAACAGTAGCCACAAGTATTCTGGCTTATGTCACACAAATGTACTCTAGTCCTGCAAAGCCTGGACCAAGCAAACAACAGTGTACGTTACTTTCATCTACAAACAGCCTCTCCCCCTCATCAGTTGTAGCCACTTTACTGTTTACATGTATTCTGACTAATAAAAAATACCTCTCAGGATCTTAGCACAAGAGTCAAGACAGTTGAGAGCTGTATAATCTTAGCTTTGTTTCAAATAATTTAATAGCCACAATTATTCCGGCTTATGTCACACAAATGCACTCTGTGTAAGTCCTTCAAAACCAAAGGTAATACATTTATCCACCAACAGCCCCCACTTTACCTCCTCAGCAGTTAAACCCACTTTGCTTTGTTTTGTACACCTAATCTGACTGCGATTAAAAAACTTTCAAACTCTTAACATAATAGTCAAGACAAAGCCAAAAAGTGATGAAAGGCAGAGGCCCCAATATAGGGCATATTTTAAATACTGATTTTTACATACTTAGAAAGTTGTTAGAATTACAAGTTGTGAATTAGCATGTATTCCATTGCTTCCCTCCAATAGCATGTTAAAAAAGGTGAGGGTGTGCTTTGGGTTCTCTTCTTACCCATAGTTCTCAGCATTTCCATCTCCAAAATGTGGAGCACAACTTATATGTGCAACATATGGATGGTTAAAACATAGAAAGCTCACTAAAAACTTATGTCTAGTAAGTTCACAACAAGAATAAAATGTCATAGATTATGCAATTTGAATGCCATAGATTATACATATGAAAAGTTCTTTTGATGAAGGAATATAATTCTGTATTATTTACTGCCATACCTCTCAACTTTTTTGCTCAACAATTATAGACAAACCAAAAAAACTGGAGGTGGAAGGTGGGGACAAAGGACTAGAATCAGTACAGTCTTTAAGTATTACTCTAATTCATTTAATACGTTAGTAGAACAGCAGCTGTTGTATCAGCATCCATTTTGTGAACAATAAGAAGTGCAAATCAGAGCAAATTACATAGGAGAAAATGGGAAATGTGGGATCAATACATGCAGAGGAGGAGCAAGATTTAAAAGAAGGCAGGATATGAATAAGATGTATAATGGTTGACCAACAATGACTGGGTATGTTAAAAGTGATATATAATGTTTACAGCTGCAGTTGTCATGGCACAGTTTGGAATGTGTAATGCTTGCAGCTAAGATTGTATCTCTATGGCTTGTTTTCATTTACATAAATGTAACATGGCCTTTGTCATACATGACAATTTAATAAAGATGTTTCTTGTTTAAAAAATAAGAAATGCAAAACATTAATGCAGGCATTACTGATTGGCATTTTTACAAAGAACAGAGCAAATATATGAGGGAAAATGTAGGATGTCATCCAAAATCAGGGACAGTGAGAGTGTTTTTTTTTTCACCAAGGATATTTATTTTAAAAAGTTTTAACAAGGACTGTACAAATGACCCTTTCAATGTGCAATAGCATTGAAAACCCCAAATGAGGAACGTCCCTCCTACATGTGAGAGGTATGTGCATACCTGTCCACTTTGGTGGTTTAAATGCAGATCTGTAGTCAGCAATTGTAAACATGTACACAGGCACATGAAAGTAGTTGACTGTTTATCATAAAAATATAATTTTATGGGGAATGGACAATCAAAGATGTTCTAGGCAAACAGAAGCAGCTTATACTTGCTTGTAGCTTGGGTCTAATATAATTGCCCGACACCACCACTCAGTGACGCAGATTACTCTCATTTTCCCTTAATGTTAGAGGGTTGCAGACATGCACTGCATGTATGCAAATAGTAGTTTTAGCCATGTGGCTATAAGCAATTACTTGCAGTGTCATTTTAAATAGTTTGGTTTAAAAAATTATAAAGTTAGAGATCAGTACATTCATAACATATGCTTACTAAAAGTTTGTTAGCAATGCTGAGCTTAACAGAATTATTTAAATGATCAGAAGCCAAAACTGCAGGTTATTTACTACTGAAGTGGATGCCTCAGAATCTGTGTGCCCTTGGTGGCTGCCCAATTTGCCCCCATTTTATTCGCCGCTGGCATTTTGCCTGCGACTTGGTTCATGGTTGAAGAGAGTCTGTGGATCAGACCATCTCACATGGATAACAAGTAAAATAAATGAAATTAAATAAATAAGAATTGCCTTCATGGTTAAAACTGCATTTAGAAGTTTACTTGGATTCAGTGTTGGCCTTCATCTGTAAATCTGTTGTTTTCCTCTTCACCAAGTACTAGTTTGAAAACAGGAAAAACAACTGACTAAATGTTTATCAGACTGTAGCATTATTATTTTTTATTATAGAGCAATCATTTTGTAAGCTTCTTGTAAGATTATTTTATTTATATGATTCTATGCTGTTGGTACTGCCTATGCTAGTTGAGTTCGGCATATGCCTTAAAATAGTGTGGTAATTAGTGGTTGCCTTCTATAGATGGGTTGGAATTGACCTCTTTATGTTTTGAGAGATTTATTATTAAACTACTGACTTGCTGTGTTTGAGAACAATAGCTGCTGGAAGTGTTTGTTCCTTATTCTGTAGACATCTAAAATTATGTATGCTGTGCACTAGCAGACATCTGAGGGGAGAAACCGCAGCAACTTAAAATGTATAGTCTAGCGGAAAGGAGGCAGAGTGGGCCATGATACAAATGTTTCAACATTTCAAGAGGCAGTACAGAATCTAACCAGGTATCATCTTTCAGAGTGAAAAATGATGTAAAAGAGGGGAGTTTGTTTAAAGACTGGGTGGAGGCATCTCAGTGAGAGAAGATACTTTTTCTCAAGAAGAGCAATTGACACAAGGAACTTTTTTTTTTTAACAAAGTGGGCTGAAGCACTACAGTGAAATTCAGGAATCCAAGGGACAGATATGAAACAGTCTTAGGAGGAATAGATGGTGATAACTTATGGTTACCAAGGATTCAGTGCTGAATGTAGCAGGCAAGCAAGAGGAGACAAATTAGCTGAGCCAGGTGATTGTTGAATTACTGTTAAGGTATTATGTCTCTGAGGTAAGACGTTTGTTGGAAACTACCACAACAGCACACTTCTCAGTGAATCTTCATTAATGAGGTCATGGTGTCTTTTCTGTCAGAGACCACAGGAATCACATTTTTATTGGTAATATACACTATACTTTAGCTTTGCTGGACTTCTTAAATATTTATTGAGGATGTCTGCACATGCACAGAACCGCAAGCTTGATACTGTTACTAGAACTTGATACATTGAGGGTCCCTGCTTATAGATGCTCCCCTTCATACAGACCTGAATTGTCCTCTGTCATTTCTGATCCAGTTATGCCACACTTGCCAGCGAAATCACCATGTCCGTAAGTCAAACTCCACTCGCAACCCACATGCAAAGCCTCAACCTGGTTTGTGACATTAATAGAACTTGTTGGCAGGTAGATTTGTGTCCCAAAGACTCCCCTCCCCATCTGTGGAATAGACTCCCTCTCCATTTCAAGCAGAGTACCTCACTACCCCTGTTTAGGAGGAACCTGGACGACTGGATGGGAAACAGAAAATACAGCTCTGGGATCCCACCTGTGTCCCTGCTGGACAGGGGAAACAGGTGCTGACTTTGTGGGAACATAGGCAAAATTCTTGGCTAGGCCTATAAGGGCCTCCGGGCCAATAGCCTAGTATCGTCCTATGAACCTATGTCCCTAAGCAAGTTAATGTCGATTTTCATTTGATGTCATCCGTTGGTGGTACCACTGGAAGAAGACCTGCTGGCACATATACATCAGAATTACCTTTTTCCTAAGTCCTGCAGACCTGCTAGCACATATACATCAGAATTACCTTTTTCCTGCTTAAGCCATCTGTGTAGTGAATGTACAAATTCTCGTGTGTACCCCACCTAATACACCTCTGCATGCATGAGCCTGAGGGAAACCTAGCAACAGTGGAACTAACCTTTTCTAGGTGTCATTATTGGAACAAGCTAATCTCCTCCCTCCCTCCCCTGTAAAAGGGGGCAGTTCTCAAGCAGTTTAACCACTCTCCCTTACTGTCTGTTTTGATTTCAAAAACACCTGACTGAACCTGGCATGATAGCATTGTAATCAGTAGACCTCCTTCTGTGCCACAAATTTGAAATACCTGTGCCATTCTTTATTTCATCTTGATTTAAACCAACTATGACTGGGCTGAGTAGCAGCCTTTTTTAAGTTGTAGGGGGAAAATTTAGATCCTTTCACACCTGTATGTGGTGTATGACATTATGATGCATACATGTCCTAGTACCATATGACTGTACTTCAAGTAATTTGATGTGTGCGCCTCACTGTTGATTCATACAGTTACAGGGTTCCAGTAAAAGTCTTTCCTTGTTCAGCTTGTATTTTTCTTGAGTTCAGCAAGTACATTCTTTGCATACAAGTCATAATCCTGATATGCTAGGTGGCCTTTTAGGGTTACATAGTATGTGCTTCCTTACTTAAATTATGTGCCATACAGAAGGTTCATGCAGTTTGTATTAACATGTAATTATGTGTTTCTGTCATTTTAGATCCAAGAGCTGGAAGTTAAGTTGGAAAGCTTGAAGCATTCTAATCCAGCATAGCAGGACTATTTCTTAACTCTTTGTCCAACTTTGAAGGACCATACAAGTGAAGGGACATGGCAGAAGACTCGTTGCTTGATTTTTCCAGAAGGTTTCTGTGATGTTGCCATGCATCAAGGGTGCTTTGGGAAAGGGTGACAATCTTCTCCATCTTGGACCTTTATCAGTTGACCCAGAAGGCCTCTCTTCACTGTGTGGAAACATGGAATTCCTGATATTTGTGATATGTTTGTCTGTCTCAGTTGTTGACAGGCTAATCTTTACCAGTATCCCCAGTTAATGCCATTAGCTGTGTTCCCATTGTATGCTGTCTAGAAGGATCTGTTCATTGGGCATCCTCAGTGTTTAATCGTAGTTCTAGAGGATGCTTGTCTAGAGAATGCTTGTTTTTACAGTTCTCAGCCCGGTTATAAACCACAGCTACAATACTTGCCAGTAGCTGGCATTAATCTTCTGCTGTGAAATGTTCCTGGCTAAAACAAGAAGGATCCAGTGATTAGACATTGCCAATTTCATCTATATAAATCTGTGGCCAATAAATAAAACAAAGATGCAGTGTAAATGTGATGAACTCACATCTGATTTTTTTTATATAATGACTTTCCTGCAGATGAGCCTAGACCACTGGATATATCATTATATATCATCCTTCTCAGAATTTACAGAAGAAGCAGGCAACTGTTCAGTAATACCAAACCATTAAGAAGCAGATCCCTCCATCTGTATAACAATTCGGGATTAGAGTAAATGTTTGTATATTTCCAGCACTGGGATGAAGACTCTCATGTCTATGATGAAACCATTTGAGAATTAAAAAGAGGAAATTAAAAAAATACAGAGATGTAAGAAACCACGGTCTGCATTTTGAGGTGATGACACTCCAAAGAGAAGCTTCTTTTTGGTGGGGGGATCCTCAATAAAGCTCTCACACTCTCTCTCAGGATGATAAAACAGAAAACGTAATCAGCATTTAAGTATTATTCCAGTGGGGAAAGGATAGTAAAGTAGCCTGGAACCTACTGGATGAATAAATGGAGTGCTAACTGGATTCACCTGGACAGAATTAGTGAATGTCAGCGTTGCAGGTTCATTATGACTGAGTAAAGATATCTTACTTAGAAAATGAGAGGAGAAGAGAACTGCGGTCAGGCACTGAGGGTCCAAAGGTTGAAATCATGAGGTCACCTTATCTCTTGCAAAGTGTGGAGAACTAAAAATGGAGTTTAAAGGGAGAGAGACCACAGATTTCATTTAAAATACAGAGAGAAGGTTTGTTTGTGTTTTTGCATCAGTACAGACCTTCGGGCCTGTATGTGTAAATATTTCTTTCTCTCTCTCTCCCTTATATATGTATGTGTGTATATTTAAAATGAGTGAGCTTACAGTATCTAAAATTTTCCTACTCCTGTCAGTATTTTAGTGTCTACATTTTGAGACTGAAAACAAAACTTGACTGTTTTATGACAGAACGGTATGGAATTATTAGAAAACAATCTGCCATTTGCAGAATAGCATAAGGACCCTTGTTATCCTGGAAGTGTGTTTTTTAAACAAAAAGCAAATATATATCTACGTATGTAAATATGTTATCCACAGCCCTGAGAAATTGCTGTCAGATCGGACATGATATCAGGTTTAGTGACATCTTTATGAACAAAGCCAATCTTGCATAGGGTGTGTAGTCTGTTAATGTGCACTTTCCTGTGAGCTGTTCAAAAGAAATTGGCAAATTTGGTTCCAGTTTTTTGTTATCACTAGCTTTAAATGGCAAAACATTGTTTGAACATTGTCAAGGCATTTATTTATTTGTTCTGCCACTGTTGATTGAAATAATGAACAAAACCAAATGGGATTGGGAGGGTGGTATAGCTCCAACTTAATAAAAAGGGATATTGTATGAATTATTGCTGTACTGTAAGACTGATATGATATGTACATATTATCGTAGGAGTGAAAAGAATCTGTTTACCTGGTTCTGTAAAATGACATCTAAATTTGGCTTTTAGCTATCAGATAGGGAGGTGATATGTAATTCATAGGTCCAGTTTTAAAGCAGTGCCATATTTTATTTCATCCTTGGGGGTCAGAAATTTTGAGTCTGTTTTCTTATTGGTTTTGAAGCTGAGGGCAGCTGTTTAGAAATCTTGCAGGTGACACATTTGTAACAAACTGCTTTGTTGTCTTATGGTCTCAAAACACAGAAACAAGTCTGCTGCACAGGAGCACATGTGGCACTTGTCATTGTCTGTCACGGAATTAGAAATGTGTTGTGTTTGTGATAATAGGGTAACACAGACAGGACTAAATGAGGACCTGTGTTGTCTCTGGTTTAAATGTGTGAGTATTTATGTGATAGTAACTTAAAGAATTTTGATGGAATGCTGTATGATGCTGGGACTGATTGCCTTTACTGAGTATGTGAAGGATTCTTCTGTGCATAGACAGGGTGTCAGTTTCCTGTGCCCAACCACAGAGCAGATGCTTATACAGGACTGAATTACTTTTAGTGTGCAAGAGCAGAGCTTCAAACAGACAGCATTCTGCAGCCAGTCAGTCGGTACTGTAGTATGTTCACTGTTATAAACAGTCAAGGTGAATTACAGATCTGCTGAATGTCACAATCTGATCCACTGAACATCACTGCAAAATAAGAAGGGCTGTGCCCTACTTATCCAGGTAACAGGAGTATGGGATTTTTCCTAATGAAAAAAAGGCCATGGTTTTGTCACCATTTTTTTTAAATTTTATCGACATTAAAATCTCATCAACAATTTTGCTGATGCCGACCTGCCCCACCATACTGTTCTGCCATTAGCTCTTCGGTCATTATGTTCTGGGTTGCATCCCCTTGCGCCCTTTGGAAGAGTTGGTTTGATACCAACTCTCCCAGTTCCTAAATATACTCAGTGAAGTTGTACACGGTCAGAATAAAGGGAATAAATAGTGATTCCCTTACGCAAGCTTAGTGTGGCCTGTGATGTAGTATATTTAGCAATCAGAGGTGTGCAGGTGAAGCCCCAGTATTAGAGGCAAAGACAGATGCACAAACACTTGTACAAAAATTAGTTTGTTAACATGGCACGGTTGGTGGTGGAGCATAGCGGTCAAGGATTGGGTGGAATAAAAATCGATTTATTTATCGTTATTACTATTATTATTATTGCCTGTATTGTTCAGCCAGTGCTTTGAAAGCAGCATTAGTTCTGTCATTTACAGATGACGGATTATTGTAGCTGTACCATACCAGCAAAAGCATGAGATCCAATTCGGATGTTGGTATACTCTTGGGGGAAGGGACTGGGCCTGCTTATAAATTGTAACAGCAGAGATGGCTGTATAATGTGCAGCCTCTTTCAGCTATATAAGACAAACTACCTTTTTTGAACATTTAAATATTAATGAGTAATTTTCATATAAATGAGATGTGCCCATGACCTTTTCATGTATTTCGTGGCTATGGCAATGCCATATCTTTTTTACAGAATGTTCCTTGAAGGACATAAACTTCATAAGTGGTAGATTTCATAGTCCATGATGGTGACAGTTCACATACATCACAAATCAGGCTGTGTGAACCTATCTTCTAGAAGAATTTTTCTGAAATATTGGGATATCTTTGGACTGAAAAAAGCAGCAAAAAAAAACTAGCTTTTATTGTGTATAGCATAAGTAGGCTCATTTAAAATCCCATTACCTAGAACCTGTATAAGGTATTATTTGTACTACCTAGAGAGAAAGTGCAAGGTGTTAAAAAAGTTTACTTTGTATATAGACATTGGAAGGGTGGAACAGTTGAGTTAGGAACAGAATGGCATTTATTAGCTAATCCAGTTTTACTTGTGGGAAACTGTGAACAAGCTGGTGTTTTGCTTGTAACTTGTTTTTACAGTGAATTATAACACATCTCTGCTTCAGAGAAGTTAGTTAAATGTTCTTGCATTGCACTGTGCTTTAGCTTCTTTGTGTCACTGAAGACTTTTGGCATATACTTCATTTATTTCACTGTGCCAGAACATTGTGCCAAATACAATAGAAGCGTTTGATTTTGATGTAATTTATTATCTCTGTATAGATTAGTTTTGCATTGAATAAAATTGCCAGTTTAAGCATACTTTGCATGGTGGATGACAGTATGGTGGTTGAAAATGGGGGCCATACCATTATCAAGGGTTAGCATTCCACAAGGGGAAATTACTGGACTTTGGTTAAGGGACCACTTAAGTAACAGGGCAAACATTTATATGTGGAATCATTAACTTTGTTTACTAAGCAGTTGGCAATCAGATCATCTCGGTTTCTTTGTTGTTTGGCCAATGACTACAGAAAAGCAGTTCTGGTCCATTAGCTTTCATAGTGTAGCATCCCTGTCTGACTGTTCTTTATGTATTGGTTTCTGAAGATTTTGTCTTTTTTCATATTCAGGAACCTTAACCCAATTTGGTGTTTTATTCATTTTGTAGTTGTGTGGTGGGGTTGGGGGTGTGGGGTGTGGGGAGTTAATGTGGATCTTAAGTGGCATGTCCTTTCTTTCTTTCAGAGCAGGAAGAGCATGGGAAAGTATCTCTGTGCCAATTAGAACCACAGAAATCATGTTCTATCTAGAGCATGGTTGGCCATGAGAAACTATGTGCCAGTTGGAAAAATTGAGTTAATGTTTTAAAGCATGGTTGGCCTGAGAAACTGTCTGTGTGCCAGTTGGAATCACTGAACTAATGTTTTAAAGCATGGTTGGCCAAGAGAAACTGTGTGCCAGTTGGAACCACTGAACTAATGTTCTAGAGCATGGTTGGCCATGACAAACTGTGTGCCAGTTGGAACCACTGAACTAATGTTTTAGAGCATGGTTGGCCATGAGAAAGACTGGTAAAAGTGCAATATTTGTTCAGTGAGAGTAGTTGGGAGAAACTTTTACAGTTAACTGTACCCTTTACAGAAACTCTGTCTTCTGGTAAAAGTTGTTTGTTTTGCTGGGGTTAATTTTAAGTGAGGGATAATTTAAGTTAGTATTTGGGAATATCTGTCAGTGCATAGATGGCAAACTTGCTGAAAGTTCTTTCTTAATGAAAGTTCCTCCTGTATTGGAAACCAGTAGCATTATTTAACTGAGAATTTGAGTTCTCTAACAGAAGTCTTACCAAACTGTGATTAATGGTATACCACCCATTTCATCACCGGTTTTGTCTAACTCAAAAAATATACTCAGACTAATGCAGACATTATGCCAGTCAAAAAAGCTGTGTTTAATTAAAGCAAAAAGTTATACTAATGAAGCATTTAACAAAACAACTGAAATAATAAAATGTAAGTTTTTGTGCCTCAAACACTTCACTTCAGATAAAAGTGTTACAGCATAGAATATATTATGCTAATCTGATAAACTGATGTAACAGTTTATTTCTTAATGATCAACTTATTAATGGCTATTGCTAACTTGACTGATCAGATCTAGCCACACATTTGCATTCAGTTCAATCAACCAATAATACTTTGTCAGTTTGGTTACGTTAGGTACCCTGCCCCCTTTCAAATAACTCACTTCCAGTACTGTAAAAACACATGGGCCAGGATTTAGAAGCCAGGGTCACAGTGTGCAAACCTGTTTCATATGGCTTTGCTCAGTGCAATTCGGATATCTGATTGAGAGAGAGGTTTAGTGCCACCGAAGTAGAACAGCACTGGTGGGATGTACTACACTGATCGGTCATGTCAGAATAGGCCACATGCGAATGTGACAGCCTAGGGGTGCAGGTGATGTTATTTAGCCACATGTACTTGGAACTCTTTGTTGATACCAGACTAGCATGGTAGAGTGACTCTTAGGGTAACTCTACCTCACTAGTGGGAGAGCAAATTAAAAACTGGTGACATTGTCTTTTGGTGGCATGCACCCATGCAGTCCTGTGGCAGGAGCAGGGCTATTAGTGCTGCAGCAGGTAAATAATGTAAAGCCACCTGTGTGTGTGTGGGGGGGGAGGGGGGGGAGTGTGCATCTCTGTGTGTTTAAACAGGATATTAGTATGTGCAGAGCTTCTAGTGGCATATTCTTATCCAGTGAGCTTTTGTTTTAACTTACTAGTGTTTTTTCCAACATAATAGCTGTTACAAAGCATTGCATTTACAATAGGTAGGAACACGCACACACACACACACACACACACACACACACACACACACACACACACACACACACACACACACACACACACACACACACACACACACACACACACACACACACACACACACACACACACACACACACACACACACACATATGTGGTTGCAGTCTGTAAGAGTAAACACTTTTTTTCTTGTTTTTCAGCCTGCTGGCTGCTTTGCTTGCAAGGCTGCAAGTGGGATCTGGTAATCTGCCCATTTCCCACTGTTGTGCAGTCTCAGAGCTGGAATATATAAAATTAGCACTGGGTGTGGGGGTCACAGTATGACTTGTCCCTCCCAACAAAAAAAATTGTGTGTGTGTGTTTCGATCTTTTAGGTTTGTTCTAAGAAGATCGCAATTTTTGTATTTATTATTTCATCAACTGTCGAACATCCTAATTCCTTATTTTATATATATATATATATATATATATATATGTATGTATATATATATATATATATATATATATATATATATATATATATATATATATATATATATATATATGTATATATCCACACACACACACACACACACACACACACACACACACACACACACACACACACACACACATTGTGTGACAGAGTAGGTTATTGTATGATAGGCATGTCCCTAGCTCCAGAGCTAATTTAGTGTGTGCTGCTTATAAGTAAGCAAAATGCAAGTAGCCATTTCAGACAATCATCAGTGAACTAGGTGTAACCAGAGTTTACCAGACCTTGGCACGAGATATAAAAATGCACTGAAATGAAACCTAGCTGTGTATAACCTGAAGGTAAAAACAGAACTTCCGTGAAGTTTGCTAAGATAAAGTGGCAAATGTATTTGTGGATCTTTGCAAAAGCTTAAAAATATGATGCTGGCTTTACTGTTGTTGCTGATTAAAAAACAGTTAATACAGAAGGAGGCTCTGTTTCAAGTGAAAATTCAGCCTGTAGAAGTTTGAAAAGAAGAAGATGTTTGTCAGTTTCAAAACTTTGGTCTGCTGCTGGATTATTCTCTGTAACCAGATGTTCCTGAGAAGGTACTGTGTTCCCTGATGACATGAAAAAACTGTTTTGTTCACTGTTCAGAAGGACTAAACTGAAAAACTGTTTTGTTTCCCATTTACTGCTGAAGTGAATCATATTGTATTTTGTTTTGAAACAACCTTCTTAAGTTGGGCTGAATAAATTAAACTGCCTTGTTGGATTTATAGTCTCGTGTGTAAAAAAGTAAGTCTAGCACACAACACTTTGTTAGATTTGATAAACATGCAGTGGAACATCTCAAACTACTCCCACGGCCTTAGTTACCTTTGAAAATACTGCTACTGAGCAACATGGAGAAAGCTATAGGGGAAAGGTTTGAGTACTGCGGCCTTCTAGCAAGAACAGTTGTACAGCAAGGTGGTTATCAAGCTTTGCAAGCCCTGCACAGCTATCATGAACAATTCAGTGTTCGTTCCATGGCTCATAAGAAAAATACGGAGATTTTAACCTGTTAACAATGGGTTCTCATCTCTACAGGAAAAAGATAGAACTGCAGATACTGAGATAACTCGGTTTATGTATATTGTTATCTTGTTTTTTTTTTTTTAATTCTAAAATTAATATGAGACTAATTATTAAATTAAAACAAATTCTGTTATCAGGGGACACTAGCAAGATAATTATTTGACTACTACAGTAATTGTGTTAACCAGAAATTTCCTACAGCTTCCCATTAAAATGAGTGGGAACTAGAACCTGGAAGTTAGAGGTTATTCAGTTTACTACCTTTCTAACACAGTAGTGGGACATGGACAACCAATCCATGACCTTTTACTACATACACTAAGCATCTGAGACTATCTCAGTGCTTGCCCAGTGCTCCCTAGTCATTTGACTAGATTCTGCCAAGGAAAGCAAATGCTCCAATCTTCGTGGATTTTTTTTTTGTAGGTATGCATTTGTTTACCTTACTGGCACAAAAACAGTTTATTGTGGTCATTTGTAACACTATACACTGCCTACAGCACAACTCAGTCATATTCTTTTATTTATTTATTATGATGATTGAGGTGGTATAGGTTGGCTGTCAGAGCAAGTTAAAATACATCACTGTAAACTTTTTTTTTTTTTGCTTCTGACAATCACACAGTGCATGCGATCACCAGTATTCCCTTCTTTTGTGGGAACAGTTTGTAGACAAAAAAAGGTTGGTAGGTGATCATAGTAAAGTGATCATTAACATACCTCTGAACTTCTCACCTTTCATAATCGTAGTAGGAGGTCATCAAAAACATGGTAGTGGGTCCAGAATCATAGCACTCAAAATCTGCAAATTTGTAAATTCACATCCCTGGAAGGTGGAGGCACAGATGTGTAAATGTATCCTATTTAAGCAGCACTGCTTTAGGTCCGTGTCAACCACACTCCCTGTATACACACACACACGCACACATGCACTCACGCACACACTCACACACTCACACACACACACACGCACACACACACACACACGCACACGCACACAGACACACTCGTGCACACACACACACACACACACACACACACACACAGACACACATACACACGCACACACAGACACACACATATACACACACACACACACACACACACACAAAGACACACACAGACACGCACACACAGACAGACACACACACACACACACACACACACACACACACGCACACAGACACGCACACACTCGCGTGCGCACACACACACACACACACACACACACACACACACACACACACACACACACACACACACACACACACACACACACACACACACACACACAGTTTGGTAAATCACTGCTGCCAACCCTGAACAGAGTTAGCAGAAAGAGCAGTATACAGAAAACATTGAAAACTAGAAACACACATTGGCAGCACAGATATGGGTGATTAGAAGTGCAGATATAAAAGATTTTTTTTACTCTTGCTGGCTTGTCATTTGTGAATTTCTTATTTTCTGCTCACAACATGTAATACCCATTTTGAAATCTGCACAGTGCTGATTAACATTTAATAGCAGCTGCTTCTGCTATTAGTACTTTTGTCTTTGACAAGCTCCAGGAAGTCAGACATTTACAATAGAACCAATAAAAGAGCAGAAATTGGACCCATTTCACATCAAAATGGAACACAGGCCAGATGCATTTTTGAAGGGTAAAATCAGACCTCTGTCAAATGCATAGCACTTGAGAGTTATGGTCATTACTATGGTTTGGTGGTGTTTGGGGCAATGTGTATATGTCTGAGAACCACAAGTTGAAATAAATTATTGTGGTAATTTTTTCTTTCACATTCATCACAATCAGAGGAATGCACAGAAAGTGTCTGTCTTTTTTTTTGGGGGGGGGGGTAATAGGGTGTCAGTCTGTGAACACAGAGGTCAATTGCATGATAACTGTTGAATGATCATTGACATTGATATGGCATGTCCATATTAGTATACATGCCAAATGAACAACAGTCTGAAATTCAATTATAAGGCTATCAAATCTGTCATGTTCTTCAGTAACACAAATTTTCAGAGACAGTGGCATTCTTTTTGGGGGCAGGCTGTGTTTGATAGCAAAGAACATTTGCATAATCCATTTGAAACAGTCATGGACATGGCTTATAGAAGGAACAGCATTTATGACTGAGGAGCAAAACGTTGAAGTACACTTTTATCAGTCACACATTAGAGGTATGCATAGAAGGTCATTGTTTTTTAGAGGTAAGGGTGAGGAGGCATACTGTGTGAGAAAAACACATGGCAATCATATTGTGCTGGATTCAATAAAGCCCACACTAAGTGTACACTAAGCGTACATGGTATGTATTCAATACAATTCATATCACATTTTTTGCGCGTTCTAGTCACTCAGAAAGATTACATTAAGTGCACATGTATTCTACACTTTGTGGTAATCTGTATGAATCCCTGTCAATATTTAAAGGCAGTATATGTGTTTGACATATTCAAATTGAAATACATTACTCCCGCTATGTCTTTCATCTTCTCAGCAAGACGTCATAAACTTACACAATGTATTGGCCTTTTGTTGGGCAGGCTATGTGTAAAGGCAAAGGGTGATTGTCTAATTACTGCTGAATGATCATTCACATGACTTATTGAGGAAGCAATGCATGTTTCTGAGTGCATCATGCCCATTATATTGATATGACTTCACAGTCAAAAGTAGTGTACCCTCTCATAAGAGGCACATTCCACTTGGGCAGTGTGTGTGCTTAAAAGGAACAAACACTAATGCTTGCTATTAGTTTTAGAAACACAGTGAAGACTCGACACATATTTTGACTTTCATGCTCTTATTTTATTGTTATAAATTCATACCCTCTGTAATATAAATATCCTTAGAGTCCATTCACAACAAGCATGCACATTTATATTTCCTTATAGGGATAAGTATATAATATATACAATTATTAACATATTTTGCTTTTATGGCATAAGAATGAAATCAGCTGTTTATGTTCCCTGTTACAAAATAAAAACTGAAAGCATTACTGGAAACTGTGACTTGTCATTCAGAAATTCAGTGTGCAGGTGTTCACTCACTTAAGCACCTACAGTTGCAACCTAATAACTGTTTGTAATGGAGTATCTAGATTTGTTGTCTGAAAGGTTTTTCTAAAAAAATGTCAAACCGATCCATAGATATAGCCCTTTATTGATACTGTACAAGAAGAGAGTCCGACTTTGTCATTAGAATGTGCCTTGCTACCAAGATACAATATGCCCGGTTTCCACTAGGTCTGAGTATACAAATTTTGCTTTAGGTGATGAAATCAGTTCATATCCATATTTTGTCTTTACTGTGTTGTTATTTCACAAGTAAAAATCCATAAATTTACTAGGTAGGATAACATTTCTGTTACTGCATATAGGATCAGGCCTAAAGCCCATGTATTGATAAAGGCTGTGTGATGCCTTGGAAGTCAGAATTGTGATGCATTGAAAGTTGTGGAGATAGGATGGCATTCCTGAGTTTATTTTGTGCCAATGTGTCATATTAGAGTTCCTTAAATTATTTTATTTTGAACTTCTTTAGGGGGAACCAGTGTACAGCCTCTTATTTATAGCCAGCAAATGTGATATTTCAAAGGGAATTTTCTTGTCAAATTCTGGCATTATACCAGTCTCCACTGTCACCGTTTAACCTCTGCACAAAAGTTAGGGTGCAGCTAATGTCCAGTATATTCATTGCAGCATAAATCGAAACATAAATATGTCACCAGGCAAGGCAACATTTCTCTTACTGTGTATTGGGGGGGGGGGGGTTCTAAATTTAATCTTTGTTTCCATTAGGAGCTGTTTAACCTCTGCTCAGAGTGGAAGATGAAACTAATGTCCAGAATATATCTGTATTGTTCATGTAAAAAAAAAAAAAATCATATGGCAAGGAAATGTTTCTGGTGCTGCATATAGGGTAAGTCTTAAACTCCATGTAAAGAAAAATGCAGCATGCTCCCATGTAAATCAGGATGGAGGTGCAGCTTCACAGTGGTCCTTTAACTAAATCGTTCAAGCCAGGAGCTACAATGGCATTTAATTTCATCTGCACTTAGTGCTTTCTTTTATATGCATCAGCACCTCTTTGGTCCAGTCAAAAACAACAAAAAAAAAGGCAGAAATGTACACACTTAGAATATAGTTGTAAATGTCTGTATATATTTTTGATTAGTATTGATTGATTATTTGTGACTTAACTATGTAGTTGTACTTGTATATCCTTTGTGGTAGCTTGTGAAACTACATGCATAATGTAAAACACTTTACAGATGTCATAAACTGCATAAACCATGTATGTGCAATTGTAACTATAGCATTTGGACATATCAGAAGTTCTTCTGACATGGAGAAAACTAGTATTTTGACTAGTATAAAGGGACACTGGCTGCAAAATCCACAAGGGTATGTGACCAGTGACTTTTTGTGGAATAGACATGCCAGATTCTCTAGACATCTGTAATAGTGATTTTTCATTACAACCCTTTTATAACAAATGTTTTCTCACCTTCTTCCTTAAAAACATCTGCGTTTTGACCCAAAATCTTTCAGTTGTTATTATGTCTGTTATTCTCAGAGCATCTGCTTTGTACTCTAAAACAAATATATATTATGATAATCTGTATTCTTCCCCTGAGTTGCACTTTGTATCTAGCGTATTGTCACTAGACAAAGTAAGCTTGTATAATGCGTGTTTATTGTTTGACACATCTTAAAAAATTTGTCCCAGTTGTCAACATTTTGATTTTTCTCATGCAAAAACTGTCTTATAAGTTCTTCTTTTACATCAGAAGTAAGTTTGGAAATCTGGGATCCTTACACATTGCTTTTCACAAAATTAGAGTGGCAAATCTGAGCATGTAAATAACTATTGATAAGTCAACTTTCTGCACACGTGAGTGGGATTTCTTCATGTATAAAATCTACACAAATCTTTGTCCAAAATTTGGATATTTTTAAAGACGTCCTGAAAATGTAAACACATGGATTAGTTATTTCTACAACAGTAATTCATCCTATTATGGCGGTGAACCAGCCCAAGTGAAAAAAATGTCATCAGTAAAGTGAATGTAAAACCTTACAGAATTCACTTCCAGTCACGCAAACTCTGTCTCTCCCATTCGTCCAAGGTCAACACAAGATAGAGCTACTGCTGAACCTATTACAAGTCTTTTGATATGCTGATTGTAATTTTCCCTAAAATACTCAACAGAACAAGCTCAACTAAACTAGATAACAAATCTGAATCAATGTCCATGCATACAATAATTCCCATAAGAAGCTAAGGATACCTTTCAGTTGTGCAGACCCATCCTTATCTCATGGCACTTGCTGCCATTAGCCAGCCCTGTCTGGCAGATCATAGTTATAGTTACTCTACCTAAATACAATACAACTGTTACCTAGTGTCTTCGCTTAGCTAAGTTGTCTCTATCTTTAAAAGGTGATGTTGAGTTAATATTCCCCTTGTCACTTATTACTTCTGTAAATTAATTAAATAACCAGGCCAGAAGCTTTTGAAATTGAATGAGTAAAATTCTTGAAATAAATTAGACAGATCTGTGATTGGACAGGAAGTATAAGTTTCATATATATATATATATATATATATATATATATATATATATATATATATATATACATATAATTAAGTGTACAGTCACGTGTGACTGCACAGGGAAATAAACAGATGGCATTAGAAAAACACTGTCTAATTAGCTGTCTAGTTCTAACAGTAATCTCAATTATAAATTTGCTGGCCTGTGTCTTCCACAATGTTACAATGTTTTTCTAAGGCCGAGCAGCTCAGATGAGGTCATTGTAGACCTTGCTGCAGTCATCCCTAGTTTGGTATACTATACCACAGAACAATAAGTCCACACTCTTTTTTAAAACTTACACAAGATTTTGTCCTGTCTGATTTCTTGTTGTTTGTATTTCGGCTTTTTCCCGGTAAGGGGTCACCACAGCGGAACTCCAGTCCGCTAATGATTGGCAGTAGATTTTTATGAAATGCCGAGGTGCCAGCTCGACACCCAACCTTCAACGAAGGCATGCCCATTTACGCATGCATGTCTTTCGAACGCTACCCAACCATGGGGAGGACATGCAGACTCCACACAGAAGGCACTCCCAAGCCAAGCCGAGAATCGAACGGGAGAAGCTCTTGCTGTGAGGTAACAACGCTACTGCTGTACCACCGTGGAATACCTAATGGTGGTTTATTCTGCTGATTCCCCACTCTGAAGTGAAAAAAAAATATTCTCCTAGCTTCGAATTTACTACCCCTAGCATAACCAAATTTATGTTATTCCTAGTAACTTTTCCATGGATAACAAAATTCATCTCCAAAGTGCTACACATCATTTCATTTTTTTAAACATTTATATACCCATATTAAATTGCCTCCATACATCATGTAAATCGCAGAGTATAGTTTCAGCTTTTTCAGTCTCTCCTGATGACTGTTAAGCCTCATTCCATGAATTAATCATTGAGCCTTTTCTAAGTAATTATTTGTAAACTGGAGTATATACAAAACACACTCACATTTTCCATTATAGATCTTATTATGGCTTTTTATAGTGTAAGTACGTTCATATACCTAATGGACATCAGTGGCTGTATATTATTTCTCTGTGGCTGACGTCTGCAGCTGACATACACAAATGGTATGCTTCTGGTATTTTGAAGAAATGTGCTAAGTACAACTCCCAGTCTGGTTTGAAGCATTAACCTATGCCATATTTTCTTGTTTGTCAGCGGGACTTGCTACTACAGGTGGTTCACACAAGGCTTCCTTTAGCTTCTAGAATGCATGTTCACAAGCCAATGTCAAGACAAGTTTACCTGACTTGTTTCTTTCAGGCCAGGTCTGTACGCAGAGTAACTCTTGTGCTAAAATGAAGTATAAACTTCCATTAATACTTGGCTATTCCTAGGAATGCCCTTATATGCATTTTAGTAATGGGTAGACCATAGAGATGCCCTTATATGCATTTTAGTAATGGGTAGACCATAGGAATGCCCTTATATGCATTTTAGTAATGGGTAGACCATAGGAATGCCCTTATATGCATTTTAGTAATGGGTAGATCATAGGAATGCCCTTATATGCATTTTAGTAATGGGTAGACTATATGAATGCCCTTATATGCATTTTAGTAATGGGTAGAACATGTTAGAGCACCATGTCACCTTCGCAGGCTCTGGCTGAATTTTACTACCCACTCAGTGACCATTCCTGCATTGCTTATATTACATGTTACCACCTAAGGGCAGTGCAGTGCTTCCTGCTCTGGACAGAATGAAGTTGCTAATGTGTTACTCATCCCATAAGGAATTTTGATGAATTCATACAACCCAAGTGGGATAACGGGGCTTTCTTTTCCCTTGCTACTGGTGTCATAGGTGCTTCCCAGTCACCCTTAGTGAGGTCAGTAGTAGTAGTAGTAGTAGTTAGATACTTAACCCTGCCCAACTGTTATAAGGCTTTATGTATCCAAAGCATCCAGTTCTGTGCAACTGGTTAATTTTCTATAGTCTGCATAGAACCTGATGCTTCTTTCTGACTTTGGTGCCAACACTACCAGTAAGGGCATGAGACTGTTTTCATATATTGTTACTAGGCTAATGAACCGGGGACCTTTCTAAGCCTAGCCAAGTTTTCCCAAAAAAGTAATGATGTCCTGTATCCAAATAGGACAATGAGAGACAGGCATTTCTAAGTTGTCTCTGTCCATAAGGGATATGAGTGCCAGGCCCAGTTTAAATTTCCTATTCCCCATCCACTGGTCTGGGTTGTGCTTAAACTGGGTAATAGACAAACTCAGCTTCACATGGATGGGAAGCGTGTTCCATAGGAGGGGCAGCCTCCAGGGCACATATCTATCTCTTCAGCATATTCTGTTTCAGTCACAAACAAAATTCAGGTCCTTAGACATTGTATTTCTGGAACTGTTTGACTTATGAATATGCAGAAGATTCATAACTGTGGAGTTTGTGGATGCCTTGTAAACCAGGCATAGATTACCCCTCAGCAATCTATATGAGACTGAGTACAGGGAAAGGGCTTTAAAGTGCTCTGCATAAGACCGGTTTGTTGTGCCTTGTATTCTTTTTTAAGGAGCCTCTGAGGTTGCTCTAGTTGCTGCACATGCCTGCTCAGGAACATACCGAAGGGAGTATTGTACTCTGTGATTGCTTTGGTAAAGGCAGAGTACAGTGGGATAATGACCTCTTTGGACTTAGATGCCATGCCGTATTTATAAGCTGTGCAACATAAAATGATTTCCTCACCACTGTGGGCATGTGGTGGTCGAAGGAAAGGCAACAGTCTACATGCGTACCCAAATCCCTGACCAATGGGGTGACTCTTATGGGCATATTATCAGCATGGTAATTAGCTGGGATGGTTGACTTCCTAAAGGGTGAATTATGCATTTCTTAGCATTGAGTTTAAGACCATGGCTTTGGGACCATTTGATGTCCTTCTATTCTGCTGCTGCAGTATTTTTTACATGAGGGAGATTGTCTGCCAAGCGACCCAATGCCATCCATTATACAAAAGACTTTAGTGCCTGGGGTGTGTGATGCATTGCATGTAGCCTGCTATTAGATGTCGGCCATAAAAGTGACGTACGCATGCACCATCCTCAGAACTTTGCTGCCAGACAGAATGCATCTTCCATACATACCATCTGCTTGCAAAAGAGTTTTCAGTTTCAACGTCTCAAATAAGTGTCTCATTGCGGAATCCTTTCCATACTATTTGGTTGGCTATAGGGTTTAATGTCATCCAAGAAGGGCAAATGCCAATGTGGACATCGTATTCCACATAAGGATCTCCACCAACAGTGCGTTTTCTGTCTTGGGCCTACCTGTGACCATAAAGCTTGCCCAATTTGCCAATCCTTTGTTCCCAAAACCTTAAGAAGTAGGCTGAATTCTCTTTCCATCTACTTAGAAAACCATCGGTTAAAGCTTCTCTCCAAAAAGATGGAGGGTCCCTCATGGTTGGAGGCCGAGTCATTAGTGAAGTGGAAGGCCAGCACCTAAGTCAGAAGCTTCTGCTGCACCTCCAGTGCCAAACATCTCTCCAGAGATGATTGCTAGTCTGGAGATATGATCAGGGCCGTCAACCAATCCACAGGCCAAACCCGTGACAGAGATCACCTTGGAGGCAGGATATGAGCATGTCCTTGGAGGTACCACAGGAGTTGAGTATGGACATCCAAGGGGGAACCCAGACTCATAATTACTGAAGACTCTTAAGGGGATCCGACCATTCTAGTTAGGGAGGAAGTGGACTCCGGCATAATAGAGTGTAGGCCTTTGTCTGGCCCACCGACCCTACATAGAGTTGATATTCCTAGCAAAGAGAAACAAAAGGTTAAACATGTTTCTCCACCCTATGATCCTCAAAAGAATTGGCAGGCTTTCTTACAAAGCAGTTTTAATGCTCTCTTCATGTATTCCTGGATGGAATTAATTGGAATGTGGAGAGTGTCTTACCACGCATGCAAATGAGACTGCCTTATTGTGCAGACGAGGCTGCCTTCTCCTTGCATGCAAATGAGGCTGAGGTCATTGAGCAGAAAGTGACTGTACATCAGGCTAGTTGAGATGAACGCAGTGCAAGATAAAATGCGAGAGAATATGATTAAAGTGGAAGGTAAGGAATGGAGAGAGAATCTACGCTTCAGCAACATCCCAGAGGGAAGTGTAGGAAAGGGATGTCTAAAATTTATGTTGGAAAAGATCAAGACATGGACAGGTCTTCCTGCTAAGAATATTTTACCTGACAGAGCCCACAAACCATTCCAAGTGAGTGGCACTTCAGCAACGCTGTCAAAGACCCATTGTGGTAAAGAACCTAACTTGCCAACTAAAGAACAAATTCTTAGTTATGGAAGAAAAGCAGAATCCTGAAGATAAGGGAACATAGGGTTATTGTTGGTCAAGCCTGCTCACCCAACACAAGGCAGAGGTGAGGAAAATTTGTGTTAGGATTTAAGATTTCAGTTGCCGTGTCCAATAATCCTTCCCAGGATGAGTGAAATCCTTCACAGAATCCATGTGGGTGAATGCAGAATTAGAAAATTCAGCAGTTTAAGGACTGAGACCTTAGTTGAGAGACTAGAGGAAAATGCCAGAGATGAGAAACAGGTGGGGGGAAAGTGTGTGTGTGGGGGGGTTTGGTAGTGTAACCTTTCCCACTCTAAGTTGCAGGTGCAGGAAAACATGAAAAGAGTAAGGAAGAGTTTGGCAGTCTAGTGAGAGGAAAAAGATCTAGTTATCAGAGATCAACCTTGGTGATGAAGAGCTCTGGCAATTGAACGGTTGAGGCTATGTTATACATTATATTAGGGGGTGACCTCCCTTTTTACAACCACCGGATATGAATCCGAGACTGAATTTTAGCTTTGTTTTGATTAACAATGTTTGTTTGTGAAGTGGTTATGCACATCTGAATCAGACTATAAGATGTGATAGCTTTCTGTTGATTTCAGAAGTAGCTTTGAAAACTTTTGCATGTTAGACACCAATTCTGTTATTAATTTAATTTTGATATGCTTGTCTGAATTAAGCCAATAAGGTATGCAAAGGCTGCTGATCCTTTTAATCTGTGATAGCTCAAGGATAAGTTCAGATATGCATGCTGTATAATTTTTGTTGGTATATTTGAGATGTCGGCAGGAAGAACTTTTATAACATTTTAAGGGTGGTACTTATTTGAAACTATAGAAAGCTGACCGAGGTTAATGAAAAGAGGGGAATGAGAAAGGGTGGATGATGATCAGACATAAAATATTAACGAGGAGGAGGGAGTAGGAAGAATATAAATAGAAAGCTTGAGGGGGGCTGTAAAAGGGAAGTGCTTGTGAATGATTTATTCACAGTATAACAGGCTGAGATATTCATCAAAAGAGAAAAATCTAAGCCCATTCAGTGAATAAAACTGCAGATGGAGAAGATGGCATGGTAAATAAAGCTATCCAGCTCAGTAAATGTACACCATCATAACCACTCAGGTGGGATAAAGCCCAGACTACTGCCCAGCCGACCTAGATTTGATTAGCTGCTTAAGCAACTGAGTAGCAGGGAAGGAGTGATACTCAAGCATGGTGGACAGGGAAAGAGCAAGTGTAGGTCATTACCCTCCCCCCTGATGGAAGCACAGACAAGTGAAACCCCCAGGACACCCTCAGGATCCACAACTGGCCTCCGCGATAATGGAGCGAGATTGGTGTAGTTGGAGAGTAGCTGGTAGACCTGGAGTGGACATTGGATACTGGGACTGGGCTGGTAAACATGACAGGCATAATGCTAACAAAACTTTAGTAGGGAAGGGTGTGTAAAATGGATCACGAATGATAAAGTGTAGGAGAGATGTCTCAGGCTGCATGACTTTTATACTCTGGAAACAAAGTGCGAGTAAAAAGTGGAAACCTAATTAGGAATTTGGCTTGGCCGAATCTCCAGAGAGACCATGAAACATGCATATTGTCACATGATATGCATCAAAGAATACTGGTAGTAAAAAATTGCTCATAGTCCCTTTGATTTTATATGCAGTTCAAGCATTTGTGTATAACCTGGGGAATAAATACAGAGAAGAAGAAAGAGAGAGAGAAGGGCAACAATGGAATATATTTTGGGATGACAAAACCCCTAGGGTAACCTGACAGAAATATTACCAATAGAAAGAAGCTTGGCGGTACCACATCTATGTGAATATTTTAGAGCAGTACATTTGAAGCTGATGTACTGTTAACTCAAATGAAAGGAAATGTTGCTAAAGGTAGAGATGACTGTCCCCAGAGAGTAGATTAAATATTTGGAAATGGGAGATTATGGTTGGGGGGAGAATATCTCCCTGGGACAGATGTATGAAGTAATAAAAGATGCTTTCACAATGAAGGAATATAATGATTTGCAGTTAAAGATGGGGCCTGTAGGACTAGGAAAGCAACTCCATACGATAAATGCTTTGGTTACCATGAAATAGGGGATAAGTCTTTTATTTCTGGGATGAAATGAGGCAGAATGGAAGATGATTAGATTGAAGAAATTTATGTGGAAAGGTCTAAATGGTCATAAGGGAAATTTTGTAGTATAGAGGGGTAATACTGCGGTGGTGGTGCTGCGGTAGCGTCGTCTCCTCACAGTAAGACGTCCTGTTCGATTCTCAGTTAGAGAGTCTTCTGTGTGGAGACATGCGTGAATGGGCGTACCTTCGTTGAAGGTTGTGCGTCAGGGCCGGCAACTCGGCACGTAAAAATCTACTGCCAATCATTAGCGGACCGGAGTTCCGCTGTGGCGACCCCTAACTGGGAAAAGCCGAAAGACACAACAACAAGAGGGGTAATGTCTCATTCCAGTGAAGTACAAGAAAATCTTGATGAAAAAGAAAGTAGAAAAACCTAGATTAGTAGACATCATCCAGGAAGTTAGAATGGAAGAAGCTAGCGTAAGGGTATAGTAGGGAGAATACATAGAGCCTTGATTAAAGACAGATGGACAACAAAATGGGAACAGACACAGCTGGGAGAAACATCTAGTTGGGGAAATAATTTTGTCATTGATTTGCAATATACCCAAGGGATAACTAGATCCAGGAAATTTTGAATTTTTGTTTGGCGGTATTTACATAAATACTTTTACATTCCAGAAAGACTACATAGAATGATCCCCACTGTTGGCAAAACTTGTTGGAGGTGTGAGTACAGTCAGTTTTTGGGATTACATCTTTTGGGAGTGTAGAAACCGGGAAAAATACAGGTGTGACCTTTGGAAATTTAATATGCAAGATAACAAGGAGAATAGGGAGTTTGAAGGAGGAGAACTTTAGACTCCGTTGACTGCGGTATGCAGGGATTCAAAGGCACAGTCATGCACTGGGTTGGTCTTCTTAATATTCGCTAGAAAAAAAATGATTGCCAGAAGGTGCAACAGTGGCCAGGAGCAGGAGTTAAAAGCCATGAAATTGTTAATGGGAAAAGTTAGGGGAAATGGTAGGAAAAATGTGCACAAGTAAATTTCACTAAAGAGAGTGGGATCACTGTAAGGCAGTCATGGGAGACTAGAATTGTCCTGGAAACTTGGCAGTAAAGGGACATGAAAAAGGAAGTTAAGTAAGTTGGAACTATAAGCCTGTTACAGATTAAGGTAAGCAGTGATCTTCAGATAGGACAAGGAGACCTTAGAGTGCAAATAGCACAGATAATGTAATACTTGGTAGGTTGTGCCTAATGTATAACTGAGATAAGAATCCATCCACCCACAGCCCTTTTTTCCCATTGTTACACATGGAGTCTGGGTGTCATTTCAACTGTGACGATCACCTTGAGCCAGAGTTTACACTGCTGGCTGTAGCTGGCTAGCCCTGTTGTGGTTAACAGAGCTAAGAATAACATGGTGTAATAGTCGTGACTAGCATAGGACACCTGCCAAGTGAATTAAAGTGCACCATGCATGACAACTGCACAGACTTTGAAGATAATGTCTTTAGTAAAGAAGGAAGATGAGCAGCAAAAAAAAAAGTATAAGATTTGGCAATTTTTGTATTTTAATATGACTGTGAAAATAGATGTATTAAGAAATTAAAAAAAAAAGTGTGTTGGTGAATGTCAGTAGTGTGGAAAAAGATGAGCTTTAACCTGAGGAGAAAAAAAGGAAAAATAATGTAGGATATT
This sequence comes from Protopterus annectens, assembly GCF_019279795.1. Classification (NCBI taxonomy): domain Eukaryota; kingdom Metazoa; phylum Chordata; order Ceratodontiformes; family Protopteridae; genus Protopterus; species Protopterus annectens. Next base: position 1,151,136,525 of record NC_056747.1, on the reverse strand, counting down.
AAGATGTTTAGAGAGTTAATATATGGAGATTTAAAAGTAGGAAAGAGTAGAGAATTAACATATAAAGGGGGAATTTTTGAGACTGAAATGGATTGATTAATTCACATCTTTTAAAGTAAACTATATAACAGGAGAAGCACAGATGGAATAGTTATCCAGTCCTAAAGCATTGTGGACCAGGATTGGAGAAGACAGAAAAAGAAGGGACGGGATAAAGAGATTTAACTGTAAAGTTTAGAAAGGAGGAGGACATGAGAGGTTATGGAAAGATCACATGACAATGTGACTGTTTTATCACATTGCTGGGTAGTATATATGCAGAAGTATAAAAAACTTATATAGCCAAACTGGAAGCAAATCTCTCTTCACCCAAGACTGGACTAGACAGTCAAGAGGAGAAGGTAAACACTTGCACCACACCACACTCATCACATAGTCCCTCAAAACCTACACCACCAAAACACACACATAGTAACACAAAACACACACCTACATTCGCGGAGGCTCTCAATAAAAACCTGCCCAAGCATCAGGGACATCCAAAGCATAAACGCAAGTAAACTCCACCCCCAACACAACCCAAATGACACATAGCCCACAAACTCAGTGTGCCACTCAACCACAGCCCATAAGGCATAACAACGTACCCAACACTCTAGTCATAGATGACTCTGTAGTCAGACACACTGATGTTCCACTCACTAGACAAAACAAAGAGAAAGTTACTGTCAGCTGCCTGTCAGGTGCCAGGATCCACCACATAATGCATGTACTCGAGTCACTCCACAATAAGTACAAATATGACACTGTCATTGTCCATGTTGGTGTGAATGACCTGAGACGCACCTTCCTGGACTACATGAAAAGAGACATGGAGGAGCTCTCCGATCTTGTATCCCAGGCAGGTATGACCCTAACCCTGAGTAGCATCCTGCCATCACCCAGAATGATACCACAGTACAAGGACAAAATGATTGACTTTAACAATTGGCTAAGCTTCTGGTGTCATTCTAAGGGGATCCAGTATTTGTCTGCCTGGGACGACATGATCGACAGACCATGATGCTTTGCCAGAGGTGGCCCGCACCTGTCACCTTTAGGATTCCGGATACTGGCTAAGCCTCTTGCCACCCCTATAGTGCCTTTTTAGGCAAGGTTCAAATGACAAATTCACCACCGTAACAGGTACAAGCAAGCAAAATCTGAGGGTAATGCTACTCAATGCTAGAAGTCTAAACCTCAAAATGCACTCACTCGAGGCACTCCTTAAAATGGAGAACATTGACATCTGTGCAGTGACAGAGACCTGGTTCAAACCTCCAGAGAGCACCCCTGCATTACCAGGCTACAATTCATACCACACCTTTCGGCCACCTAACCCAGAACGAAGCAGTAAAGGCGGAGGCGTGTCCATATTCATTAAGGATATCCACACCTCCAGGCTAGTTGCACAGCATAATGCATCCGAGATTATCCAAGTGCAACTAACTCTGGGCAAGACCGCAATCCAAATTGTAGCTTGCTACAGACCCCCCATCATGCCCCAGGATACACACTCCTCATTTCTTGATACACTGGAAAGTATTAGGGTACAACCCAACACCCTAATAATGGGCAATTTCAACTACCCCACCATTAACTGGGAAAACTACTCATGTACCAACTCTTTTGCTCAACGTTTTCTAGAATTCATAAATTCCAACGCCTTGAATCAACTTATTCACACCCCCACCAGGGGCAGTAATATCCTAGACCTGGTCATTCCAACATGGGAAACCGGTGTTCCACACCAGAGGTCAATTCCTCGTTGGTCAGATCTGACCACAAGCTAATCGGCCTAGACATCCACATCCCACCCCCAATTAGGGAAATCATTGTAAAAAACTTTTCCAAAGCCAACTTCACACTTCTTAAGACAGAAGTGGCAAACTTCATGACACCCATGCAGACGGACAGTAGAGGTATGACTGCCGAATCCTACACAAATGCACTTTATAAGCACTTACACGAGTGCATGGATCATGCACGATTCCTAATAGAACCAAGATGTTGTCCTCCAAAAAAAGGAAGCCAATCTGGTGGTCCTCTGCCATAAACAAACTCTACAACAGAAGAAAGAAACTGTTGCAAAAAAGAGTAAAATCCCATGACTGGAGGAACTCCCTGGTCAACCTCAGTAAGAAGCTGAGATCCCTCATAAAATCCTCCAAAGCTAGTTACGAAAACAAAGTTGCCACTGACTCTAAAGACAACCACAAAGCATTCTATAGCTATGTCAAGAATCTAAATGGGAACACTTAGATCTGCTCTGAGTTACAGCACAATGGCACTAAATGTACAGAACCAACTGATATTGCCAACATCCTAGCAGATAGGTTCAGTGCTAACTTTACCCCCCTCTCACCACCTAGAGGGCCCATCTCTATACCAGAAGAATGCAAAGTTCCTATAATCACGGCTGCACAGGTAAAAAACACACTCTCCAAAGCCAAGAACACAGCATCCATGGGACCTGACAATATCCCAGGCTGTGTTCTACATGAACTACAGAATGAACCCTACCCAAGTACCATGTTCAATCATAGCCTCACCTCAGGCTTTGTACCCACTGAATGGCGCACCGCGACGGTTATCCCACTCCACAAAGGGGGAGCCACGACTGACCCTGGGAACTACCGCCCCATTAGCCTGACCAGCCTGGTCTGCAAGGCCATGGAACGTATCATCGTGGAACTCCTAAACAAAGACATTGGTAATCTCCAAACTCTGGACCCTACCCAGTTTGGATTTGTAAAAGGCAGATCATGTCTCCTAAACCTGATTGACTTCTTTGAAGCAGTCACCAAAGCCATAGATGAGGGTAAAATGGTTCACACAGCTTATCTAGATCTCGCCAAGGCTTTCGACACCATCCCCCACTCTGGAATTATAGATAAGCTCACTAAACTAGGTATAAATCCCTATGTCACAAGATGGGTTGCCAACTGGCTCACGGACAGAACCCACACTGTGAAAATAGCGGATTCCAAATCCGACATCAGACCAGTGACAAGTGGAGTACCACAGGGTTCAGTCCTGGGTCCTCTCCTGTTTGGTATCTACTTCTCTGAAGTGCAGACCAACACAGGAGGTCTTTATTAACAAAGTTTGCAGATGACTGCAAACTAGGAGCCATAATCGAAACTCCTAACGATGTGGACAAACTACAAAAGGGCTTCACTGAGACAGATACCTGGTGTCAAAGCCATGGCCTGAAGCTCAATGCCAAAAAGTGTATTGCCATCCCCTTTGGTAAAAACTCAGTACCCATGAACTACCACATAGCTGGTAGTCTACTTAATGCCGAAAATGTGATGAGACCTTGGGACACAGGTGGACAGTAGTCTCTCCTTTGATAATCACATTGCCACAGTGGTCAGGAAATCCTTCTATGTGGTTCATCTCATCACAAAAGGATTCTCATCCAGAAAAAAAGAGGTCATTGTTCCCATGTACTCCTCACTCATTAGACCCATTATAGAGTACAACGCCCCTTTTGGTATGTACCTCACAAGACATCTACAACAACTGGAAAGACTACAGAAATACCTCACGAAGAGGATTACTGGCCTCAAACAGATGCCCTATGCAGACCGTCTCAAAAAACTACAGCTTTACTCCATCGCATATCGCCTACTCAGGGGCGATCTCTGCCTAACATACAAAGCTATGTCAAACCCAGAACTGTTGGACATGCTCCACTTAAAGAAATCCCAATCCCTCCGAGCTACACGCTCTAGGCACCTAAACCTTGTCACCACAATAAACAGAACATGCTGGAGGGATAGATTCCTGTCCCAGAGACTTCCCATACTCTGGAACAGACTACCTATCTATGTCAAACAGAGCTCCTCATTAGCACTCTTCAAGAAAAATCTTGATGATTGGATGGGAAATGGGAAATTCACCCCGGGATCACTTCTGTGGCTCTGCTCGACAGGGGCACAGGAAAATAATTTTCTTGGGTGGCAAAAGCCAGGGTACATTTTTTAGCTAGGCTTGTATGGGCCCTAGGGCCGATAGCCTAGTATTTACCTATGAACCTATGAACCTATGTCCCTTAGACCCCCCTCCAGGGATTACTGTACCTACCTCTCCCTGGACTACTTCACCTCAAAAGAGGGTCAGGGAAGAAACCTCTTCAGAAGAGGGACAATCTACTGATGATGAGTCACTGGCCTACTCAATACAGATTCCTTCCCCACTGGATTATGCTTCCTCAGAGGAAGACTCTAATGGGGCTGATTCACCAACAGAGGGAATATCCTTTAATGATACCTTGGCCAAGGTGCAAGAAAATTTCACGTGGGAAAGCACTAAAATGTCAGATGTTCAAAAACGCTACTATGACTTACTGCAGGTGGACACCCCCAGTCCCTCATCTGCCCCTATCTTTCCTGCAATCTTAGATGCATTTGCATCTTCAAACAAAACTCCAGATTCACAGCTTCTAACACCCCAAAACAAGACAGATTTTATAAGGTGCCTGCAGACTGCAAGTTTTTATTCAAAGCACCCTCGGCTGATCCATCAGTCATCACTGTGGCTTCAGACAAGCCCTTTAGGCTTCTTCCCTCAACCTCCTTGCTTCCTTCTAGCAAGGATAACAGACATTTGGAGAGACTGGGGAAAAAAGTGTATACGTCCACCATCCTTGCCTTTAGGACAATCAACTACCAAACCCATATGACAAAATACTCTTTAGAACTCTTTTCCCAGTTATCTAAAATCATTTCAGATATAACCTGATTCTGAGAATAAATCTCTGGCTATGTCCTTGTTGGGTGCAATCTCTCAGGTCACCCGCCACTCAATAAAATGTAGTTATGATGCTACTTTGGCTTCCGCTAGGGCAACTGCCTCAGGATCTGTCCTTAGAAGATTTGCATGGTTAAGACTCCAACCCTTACCAGAGGATACCAAATCCGATTTGATGGATGCTCCTCTGGACAATTCAGCCCTGATTCACCCTGTGGCTGCTGACCTATTTAAAGCTTTGCAGGAGAAGGGTAAGAAGATGCATGACTTAAAACATCTTCTGGTATCCCCTGTCCCAAAATTCCAGATAAACTACCCTTCTAAGCATGTCTTTGTTAGAAGACAGTCCAGGCCTCCTCAAACTAAGACAGGTCTGGGAAGAGACAACAATCATTTAGAACTTCTCAACAAGCCCCACCAGAAAAACAGCCCTTTCTAGACAGGCCAGGGTCCATTTGACTATTTGGACCCCAAATCACCCCATCCCTTTCCCTTCATCTTTCTCTTTCAGGTCGAGCTTGGGAAAACATTATTCAAGACTCGTATGTGCTTTCCATTATAAAAATGGGTACATCATGGTTTGGGAGTCTCATCTCCTTTCAGGGGCATTCTCCAACCACCCGAAGAACAACTTTCACGGTTTCCACAGGTGTTGCAAAACCTGTTGGATCAGGGCACTATTCAACATGTCCCTAGTCATCAGATGCAAAGGGTTTTATTTCAGGATGTTTCTAGTTCCAAGGAAAGAAGGCCCCTGGAGACCCATCTTAGATCTTTCCTTCCACAACACCTACCTGAAAACCCACCTTCAGGATGCTCACATTACAAACTCTGTTCCATCTAATCTTACCTAAAGCCTTTATGGCCTCAATAGACATAAAGGACACCTACCTTTGCATTCCAATTCATCCCAGTTACAGGAAATATTTAAGGTTCTCTATAGCCTCTGGACACTTTCAGTTTTCAACTTTGCCCTTTGGTCTTTCTGCCTCCCCAATGGTAGTCACAAAATGCCTGGCACCTGTTGTGGCATTCTGAAGACTGTAGGGCATCCAAGTTTTCCCATACCTGTATGATCTTTTCTAAGCAGTCAGTCCAGAGGCACTAGAGCAAATTCTGAGTCTCACAATTTCCATCCTTCTTTCCCAAGGATTCACTATAAATTGCCAACAATCTTTTCTCTCCCCATCACAGGCCACATTTTCCTGCTATGCAGAATCCAAACAGACCTCATGAAGGTTTCCCTTCCCATTCAGAAGGCCCAGGAGCTCAGTGCTTTCTTTCAAAGCCTCATCCCTCTCTCACACATGTCAGCCAGAACCTTTCTCATAACTCTGGACTTCGTGGCATCCACCATCCCTCCCTTTGTCAAAAATGAACATGAGGAAATTGCAGTGGTTCCTGAAATCAGTGTGGACACAGCATGCACACCCACTGGAGTTTCAAATTCCCCTTCTTCCCTGCCTGAAGAAGGAAATAAGCTGGTGGATTCAGCAAATCTCTGCCAACCCAGGCCTCCCACTTCATCCTCTTTCACCAGTACAAGAGATGTATACAGACACCTATGACACAGGTTGGGGAGCAACCTTCAGCTCCATGAAAGCACAAGGCACCTAGTCACCCTCTCAAAGAAAAAAATCACATCAACACAAAAGAAATGAGAGCATGCTGCTGGCACTCCAGGCCTTTCAGTCTCTGCTCATTCCAGGACCCTTAAAATTTTTCACAGACAACATGACAGTCCTCTGGTATGTGAACAAATGGGGGGGGGGGAGACCAGGTCTTACCTCCTGCGCAGGCTATCCCTGCAATTCTGGGAGCTGGCAGTCAAATTGCTGACACACTTTCAGGCAGTATACATTCCCTCAAGCCTGAATGTATTGGCAGACACATTGAGCATGTCCAAAACACAACCCCATGAATGGATCCTTCACAGGGACGTGCTCTTGGACATTGTTCATAGATGGGGTACTCCACAAGTAGATCTCTTTGCCACCCTGTGAACAGACAACTTAATCAGTTTTGTGCCAGAGACCCACACCCTCTGCTCTAGAAAGTGGATGCACTCAGTTTTTCATGGAGAGGGATGTTTCTGTATCCATTCCCTCCCCTACGTCTCATTCCAAATGTCCTACTAAAGATACAGCAGGACAAACCAAAACTCTTGATGGTGACCCCCTTCTAGCCAAGACAGCATTGGTTCCCCTTACTCCTGCTTTTAGCCAATGACAATCACCACGTTGCCCCACAGAGTGGACCTACTCACACAACACAAGGGAACTGTCATCTGCCCTTGCCTGTCAACTCTGCAGATGGCATTGTGGGTGATAGGGCCTTTATTTCCTTTTTTCAGAGGACGTGCTTAGGGTACTGCAGGAGGCCTGGAAACCCAGTACAGGAAAATCATATTTATCCAAATGGAAAAGATTTTCAATTTGGTGTCTCTCACGTAACCTGGACCCACTAACAGTGGAAGTCCCCGTGGTTTTTTCATACTCTTCTTAATTTCTCCAAATCTTTTGGGGTTCTAATACCATGTCAGGAATGGACCCCATTCCTAAGTCAGGGTATGATTAAAGTTCATAAAATTAGTATTGTTTCAATCTTTGATGTCAGCCAAAAGTGCTGTTCCCAGCACCTGCAATGTTTAAAGGTTGCTTTTGCACACTTCTCAAGTCCAAATGACATTCCTTTATTATCTGAAAATGTTTTGGCAACCTGCAGCTGTGCTTTCATTTCCTCATCTGTGAGCTATACAGTTTTAAATCATCGACAAAGAGAAGATGAGAAGCCTTTACACTTTGTTGTTTTCTAGGAGCCAAATTGTAACCATGGCCTAAGCGGTTAAGTAAACAGCTTAGTGGCTTAACGGCAAGGCAGAATAGCAACAGTAACAGAGAGTCACCCTGGAATATCCCCCTTTGAATTTTTATCCCTGGGATAATAATCTATCCTTTATCATGGCTTAATTGCAAAGTGGTCAGCCTCTTTTTCATGGTCACTGTAATGTAGTCAATCAGTATAGGGTGTATGCTATACAGTTTTAGGCACTCTTTTATCCATGAATGTGGGCTACTATCAAATGCTTTTTTTATAGTCAATCCATGCCATACTTAAATTCTTCCCCTTTTTACAATTCTCCAGTATGACTTTATTTAACAACAAATGATCCTTTCTTCCATATGACTTTATTTTATTGCCATTTCTACTGCCATAATTGAGTTTCTTCTAAATGACTATAAACTCTGTCAGCGTCAATTCTTGTGTATAGTTTATATGTTGTCAGAACGTAAGTTATTGGCCTATAATTTTTAGGGTAGCTTGCAGATTCAGTCTTAAGTAGGAGCATTGTTTTGCCTGTTGTTAGCCAGGTTGGTGTCTGTTCAGGGTGTGCATTTAAATAGTTCTTACTCATGGCTAAATCTTCGTGCAAAGATGTTAATAATTTTAACCAACAGTTAGTTACTGCATCTGGGCCTGGGGTTTTCCAATTAGAAGCTTTTCCTGCCTTTGTTTCAGTCTCTCTGGCTGTTACTTCATCTCATTTCATATACTGCACCTTTAAACTTCTTATTCTTTCTTTTATGTCTTCTCTAACTTTAGCATATTTGTTATATTCCACAGGATTTTCATAGGTACTTCTCCAAAATGTATCTGTTTCCTCTTTTTTTTGGCAGTCTTTCAATTGCTTTTACCTTGTTTCCCAGTTCTCTATAAGACTTTTTGGGTCATCAATAAATTGGTTATTTTGTACTTTTCCTTTATATTTATCTGTGTATTTTTAAATGTTTCCATCTGTGCTAAAATTTTTAGTTTCTTATTTGCAATAGTGCATGATAGATCCTGCTCTTTGGGCAATGCAGCAATTGTCTCATGTACACAGACAACCTCCTCCTCCTACCACCAACACTACAACCTGTGAGAGATGCACTTATATAGCCAAATTTGAAGCAAAGCTCTCTTCACCCAAGACTGGACTAGACAGTCAAGAGGAGAAGGTAAACACTTGCACCACACCACACTCATCACATAGTCCCTCAAAACCTACACCACCAAAACCCACACATAGAAACACAAAACACACACCTACATTCATGGAGGTTCTCAAAAATCTGCTGAAGCAACAGAGACCTCCAAAGCAGAAACGCAAGCAACCTCACCCCCAACACAACCCAAATGACACATAACCCACAAACTCAGTGTGCCACTCAACCACAGCCCATAAGGCATAACAGGTCTATATTAAATCACCAAATGCTTAAAAAAAGTGAAAGGTGATTGATCGACCCTATGTAAGCAAAAGCTTACAATGTTGAAGTGTCAGAAACGCTGTTCCAACACAAAATAAAAATGAATTTCAAACATTACATTAAGTGAGGGGCTTCACCCACCCCCCTTCTTAAATATACCAACTCCGAGACCGCACTACAGTAATGTAAATGGCAAAGTACCGAAGCGGCCAAGCGAATTCATTCCCGGGGAAAGAATTTACTTAACAGCCACTTTGATATTTTCTGTTTTCTACCTTTTAAATTCAACCAAGATGTTTTCGAAAGAATGTGTCTAAGGTCTTCTAATATAGACCCGGTATAACAATGCACCCAACACTCTAGTCATAGGTGACTCTATAGGCAGGCACACTGATGTTCCACTCACTAGGCTAAACAAGGAGAAAGTTACTGTCAGGTGCCAGGATCCGCCACATAATGCACGCACTCAGGTCACTCCACAACAAGTGCAAATATGACTCCGTCATTGTCCATGTTGGTGTGAATTACCTTAGATGTACCTCCCTGGACTACATGAAAAGAGACATGAAGGAGCTCTCCGATCTTGTAGCCCAGGCAGGTATGACCCTAGCCCTGAGTAGCATCCTGCCATCACCCAGAAAGATACCACAGTACAAGGGCAAAATGATTGACTTCAACAATTGGCTAAGCTTCTGGTGTCATTCTAAGGGGATCCAGTATCTGTCTGCCTGGGATGACATGATCGACAGACCACAATGCTTTGCCAGAGATGGCCTGCACCTGTCACCCTTTTGATTCTGGATACTGGCTAAAGCTCTTGCCACCCCTATAGTGCCTTTTTTAGGCAAGGTTCAAATGACAAATTCACCACTGTAACAGGTACAAGCAAGCAAAATCTGAAGGTAATGCCACTCAGTGCTAGAAGTCTAAACCTCAAAATGCATTCAGTCGAGGTACTGCTTAAAATGGAGAACATCGACATCTGTGCAGTCACAGAGACCTCGCTCAAGGCTCCACAGAACACCCCTGCATTACCATGCTATAATTCATACTACACCTTTCGTCCACCTAACCTGGACTGAAACACTAAAGGCGGAGGCGTGTCCATATTCATTAAGGATATCCACACCTCCAGGCTAGTTGCTCAGCATAATGCATCCGAGATTATCCAAGTGCAACTAACTCTGGGCAAGACCACAATCCAAATTGTAACTTGCTACAGATCACCCACCATGCCCCAGGATTCCCACTCCTCATTTCTTGATACACTGGAAAATATTAGGGTACAACCCAACACCCTAATAATGGGTGATTTTAACTACCCCACCATTAACTGGGAAAACTACTCATGTACCAACTCTTTTGCTCAACGTTTTCTGGAATTCATAAATTTGAACACCTTGGATCAACTTATCCACACCCCCACCAGGGGAAGCAATATCCTAGGCCTGGTCAGTACCAACATGAGTGACCAGTGTTCCACACCAGAGGTCAGTTCCTTGTTGGTCAGATCTGACCACAAGCTAATCACCCTAGACATCCACTTCCCACCCCCACCCCCATTAGGGAAACCACTGTAAAAAATGTATCCAAAGCTAACTTCACACTTCTTAAGACAGAAATGGCAAACTTCAGGACACCCATGCAGATGGACAATAGAGGTACGACTGCTGAATCCTACACAAATGCACTTTATAAGCACTTACACGAGTGCATGGATCGTGCTATCCCTAACAGAACCAAGATGCTATCCTCCAAAAAAAGGAAGCCAATCAGGTGGTCCCCTGCCATAAACAAACTCTACAACAGAAGAAAGAAACTGTTGCAAAAAAAGAGTAAAATCCTATGATTGGAGGAATTCCCTGGTCAGCCTCAGTAAGAAGCTGAGATCCCTCATAAAATCCTCCAAAGCTAGTTACGAAAACAAAATTGCCACTTATTCTAAAGACAACCACAAAGCATTCTATAGCTATGTTAAGAATCTCAATGGCAACACTCAGATCTGCTCTGAGTTACACCACAATGGCACTAAATATACAGAACCAACTGATATTGCCAACATCCTGGCAGATAGGTTCAGTGCTAACTTTACTTCCCCCTCTCACCCCCTAAAGGGCCCATCTCTATACCAGAAGAATGCAAAGTTAATGTTATCACAACTACAAAGGTAAAAACCACACTCTCCAAAGCCAAGAACACAGCATCCATGGGACCTGACAACATCCCTTGCTGCGTTCTACACGAGCTACAGAATGAGCTGGCACCCCACCTAAGCACCATGTTCAGTCATAGCCTCACCTCAGCCTTTGAGCCCACTGAATAGCGCACAGCGACGGTTATCCCACTCCACAAAGAGGGAGCCACCATGGACCCCGGGAACTACTGCTCCATTAGCCAAACAAGTCTGGTCTGCAAGGCCATGGAATGTATCATCATGGAACTTATACACAAAGACATTGGTAATCTCTAAACTCTGGGCCCCACCCAGTTTGGGTTTGTAAAAGGCAGATCATGTCTCCTAAACCTGATAGACTTCTTTGAAGCAGTCACCAAAGCCATAGATGAGGGTAAGGTGGTTCACACAGCCTATCTAGATCTCGACAAGGCTTTGACGCCATCCCCCTCTCTGGAATTATAGATAAACTCACTAACCTAGGTATAAATCCCTATGTCACAAGGTGGGTTGCCAACTGGCTCACTGACAGAACCCACACTGTGAAAGTAGCAGACTCCAAATCTGACTTCAGACCAGTGACAAGTGGAGTAGCACGGGGTTCAGTCCTGGTTCCTCTCCTGTTTGGTATCTACTTTTCTGAAGTACAGGCTAACACAGAATATCTTTGGCTAATGAAGATCGCAGATGACTGCAAACTAGGAGCCATAATCGAAACTCCTAACAATGTGGACATCCTACAAAAGGGCCTCACTGAGACAGATGCCTGGTGTCAAAGCCATGGCCTCAAGCTCAATGCCAAAAATGCATTGCCATCCCCTTTGGTAAAAATTCTGTACCCATGAGCTACCACTTAGGTGGTAGTCTAATTAACACCGAAAGTGTGATAAGAGACCTTGGGACACAGGTGGACAGTAGTCTCTCCTTTGATAATCACATTGCCACAGTAGTCAGGAAATCCTTCTATGTGCCACACCTCATCACAAAAGTTTCTCATCCAGGAAAAAAAGAGATCATTGTTCCCCTGTACTCGTCACTCATTTGACCCATTATACAGTGCAATGCCCCTTTTGGTATGTACCTCACAAGACATCTACAACAACTAGAAAGGCCGCAGACGTACCTCACAAAGAGGATTACCAGCCTCAAACAGATGCCCTACGCAGACCGTCTCAAAAAACTCCAGCTTTACTCTGCCACATATCACCTACTCAGAGGCGATCTCTGCCTAACATACAAAGCTACATCAAACCCAGAGCTGTTGGACATGCTCCACTTAAAGAAATCCCAATCCCTCTGAGCTACATGCTCTAGGGACCTAAACCTTGTCACCACAATAAACAGAACATGCTGGAGGGATAGATTCTTGTCCCAAAGACTTCCAGTACACTGGAACAAACTACCTATCTATATCAAACAAAGCTTCTCATTAGTACTCTTCAAGAAAAGTCTTGATGATTGGATGGGAAATAGGAAATTCACCCTGGGGATCACCTCTGTGACTCTGCTCGACAGTGGCACAGGAAAATAATTTTCTTAGGTGGCAAAAGTCAGGGTGCCTTTTTGCCTAGGCTTATATAGACCCTAGGGCCAATGGCCTAGTACCTACCTATGAACCTAACACTACACATTGCTTTTTCTTTCATACCTGTTTGAGTTGCTGGATGCTGGTTTAACATATTCTTCAGTGAAAGTACATTTCAGCTATCTCTGCCTGTCTCACCTCCTTTGGCTTCCAGATTTGAAGCCAAACAATTCCTGAAAGAGGGTCTTCACATGAGACCTCACAGGAAACCATCTCCATTTTAACTTTGTCTTGGAAAAACTGACCTTAGCCCCTTTTGAGCTAACAGCTTCTGCATCTCTAAAATACTGGTCCTGAAAAACAATCTAGCTCCTGGCAATCACTTCTGCCAGAAGGGTTTCTGAACTCCCCAACCTTATGGCCTCCCCACCTTTCTTGGTGTTCCACAAAGACAGGGTATCTGTCCGCACTAATACCTCATCTATGCCTAAAGTGGTAAATGAGTTATCACTCAAACAAGTTATCCACCTTCCTACCCTATTCACTTCACCCCAAACTTTAAAGAAAGTGTTTTGCACACTCTGGACATGCACAGACAGCTACCATGAGTATTAGAAAAGTGGACCACTTGATTTTTTTCCTTTCACCCTAGAGCCATAGGTATTCCTGTCTCTAAACAAACTATTTCCAGCTGAATTTCAAAGGCTATCTCCTTCTGCTATGAATATTATGGAAAGAGCCTCTGTTTTTCTGTTAAGGCACACTTTACCAGAGCCATTGCCTCCTTTGTTGGCTTCTTCAAAGGATTGGACACCAGTTCCATTCTGGAGGTAGCTACTTGGTCATCAGTCCATACCTTCATAAAGCATTACAAACTGGATATCTCTAATTCCAAAGCAGGATTCGCTAGGACCATTCTCAATGGCTTTGTGGAAAGCTCCACTGCCCCTACCCTCTCCTTCTCCTCATGAGCTTTTGCATTCTCCCTCATGTAATGAATACTGCAACAGTAGAATAGAAGGATATAGATTAGTTGTGTAACATGTTACCATAACGTTAGATGTCCCTCTCTTCTCTGTTGCAGTATTCTATCCTGCCCTCATTCCCTCCGCACTTGTTCTTCCTTTGATGTACACAGCTTACATACCGATGGTGCGTGCATAAGTCACTTGTATGGCCTACGTCCAATAGCAGCCTACGTGTGATGTACCATGCATCCTAGGCAGTAAACTCTTTTATATACTGGCCAATGTCAGATCACTTGGCAGGCAATCTTCCCTCATGTAAATAATACTGCAATAGAGAAGAGAAGGACATCTAACATTATGGTAAGCTTTTACACAACTAATCTTTAGTTAGAGATGGGCCTTCTTGAAAAATGCAGGGGTGTCAATGATAGCCCCCAGCTTGCAGTCATCTGCAACTTAGTCAGCCATAAACCTTCAGCATTTGCCTCCATTTCAGAGAAATAGATGCCAAAGGTGAACTCACCTATTTTGACTTCCAGGGTTCTATCAGTGAGCCATGTGGCTTTCCAGGGGGTGATAAAAGAGTTTATTCCTAAATTAGTGATCTTGTCTATAATGCCTGAGTTGGTTATTGAATCAAAAGTCTTGGCCAGGTCAAGGTAGGCATGTGCACATTCTGGGTCTATATTATGTGGTCAAAAAAAGTGTTCATGGAACATGTTTTCATTGACACATAAACACTATTCTCCGAATGGCCACTTCAGAGAATTTTTTTCCCCACGCTTGTCTGTCATCAGGGATTTGCCTTTTTCCCCACTGTAATGTTATCTCAGAGTTGGTATATTTAGTTAGGGGGGTGTGGGAGCACAACCCCCCCACATTGGGGTGGGGGTGAAGCCCCCACTTTGTAGGGTTTGAAAGTTTTTGTTTTTCTTTGGCCAAACGATTTTTTTTCCCCGAGAAAAAAATTTGCTGAAGTGGTTGTTCAGAGAATAGTGTTTTTGCTGCTTATGTGTCAATGAAAATGTGTTCGATGAACATGTTTTTCAATCACATAATATAGATCCCACAGTCTTGCCATCATCCAGTGCTTTGGTGACCTGCTCAAAAAAGTCCACCACATTTAGTAGGCATGACCTTCCTTTAACAAAGCCAAACTGTGATGAGTCCAGCATTTGCAGGTTACCTGTGTCCTCATTCATCCATATGATAATTTCATATAAATGTAATATAATATAATACAATATATAACATAAAATAAATTATTATGAAATATAATAATTTCATATAAATATTAGGATAATCTCATTTGTCTATGATGATTCTTTCCATGGCTTTACATATGAGGCTGATCAGACTTATAGGCCTGTAGTTAACTGGATCAATGATTAGACCTACTTTGTGCAGAGGAATGGCTGTAGCCATCTTCCATTCCTTGGGCATAAAACCTGACTGTAGGCTCCAACTGAAAAGTGATTCCAGTGGACTAGAGAGGTCATGTTTCATGCTATTTATTAAGCATCCCAGGATATTTTGGGGGCCCATCAGTATGGCGTTTTTAGCCTTAGAAAGTGCATTTCCCTAGTAGTAGTTGGAGGGTTGTAATATACTGATTTATTTTTTTTGGACTATCGGGGGGGAGTGAGGGGAGAAATTTGAGTTGAACCTGTCAGCCTAAAGGTTGGCAACGGCCTCTGGTTCAGTGTTGGTGATGCCATTTACAATAAGTTCTGTGCATTGTTGCATATTTCTTCTGAGGTTACAGACATAGCTGTAGAAAGCTTTGTGGTTGTCCTTTGCCTGAGAAGCTTTTTGTACTTCAAATTTAGTCTCTGAAGTATTAATTAACTCTCTTAACTGCCTGTTTAGATTAGTCAGGGGGATTTTAGTATGTATGGCTTTGTTTCTTCTGCTACGCTTGGCCAATATTTTTTTCTTTTGTTGTATAACCAATTGATATTGTAATTCTACCAGAGGGGCTTGTCTTTTGATTTTGTTTTATTCTTAATACAGGTGGGCACAGCTAACTCTGTACAGCTATCGGTATGGCTGTAGAAAGATTGTGTAAATAGCTCAGCATATGCGTTGGTGCTTATTGGATTTGGGGTGCTTGGAATTTAGCCAAGGTGTCACATAATAGAGAGAAATTAGCCTTGGAATAGTTCCTAAAGTTTTTTGGTTTTGCTGGATCCCCAGATTTAATTTTTATTTCATGCAATACTGCCTTATAGTTGATCTGATGAGAAGACATTACACTGGATGAGGAACATAGTCCCCCCCATGTTTGTGAGTACAATGTCAAGGATGTTTGTACCCCTGTATTAGAAAGGACCAACTGTTCCAGGGTGTTGGTGTTAATAAAGTTTAGGAATCACTGGGCTTCTGCATTAGGAATGGTATAGGATTTCTAATCTATAGAGGGGTAGTTGAAATCCCCCAAGAATATTGTATTGAGTTGAACAGTGAGGGACTTGAGTATATTGAGATAGGTAGCATGGGTTTCCTGAGACATGGAGGGGGACCAATTCACTGAAATAATATGGTACGAGACCCTGTTTATGGTGAGTTGCACATGTATGAGTTCCAGTGGGTCATACACTTTAACTAGTCTGGATGTGAGTTTGGTTTTAGTATTGACTGAGACTCCTCTACCTTTAGTTCCATCCTGCACAGCAGCTGGTCTAAAGGTGTGAAAGGTGTTATAACCTTGCATTGCTGGGGTACTCTCTGTGACTTTACACCATTTCTCTGTTACTGCACAAATGTCTACACTCTCCAGGGGGAGGAAGACTTGCAGAGATTGGAGTTTCTTGTTAAGACTTATAGCATTGAGCAGTACCACCTTCGGATATTTCTTCTTAGGTGCAGATAAGTCAGGAGATTTATCAATTTGGCATTACATAAAAAAGGCACTTTGAGGATGGTAAAGATCTTTGCCAATATACGAAGGTCTAGAGAGGATAAGTGCAGACCGTCAACGGCAAAGCAGCATGGTCTGTCAGCCATGTCTTCCCAGACTGTCAAATATTGTAACCCCTTGGACTGACACCAGAAGCTAAGCTAGTTGTTAAAATCAATCATTTTCTGTTGGTAACATGACATCATCCTCAGAGAAGGTAGTATGCTGCTGAGTGCTATGCTCATACCTGCCCAAGACACATAGTCAGTGAGCTCAGTCATGTCTCCCTTCATATAGTCATACTTGTACCTGTGGTTTAATGACCTGAGTGCCTGTGTGATTTGATGGATCCTAGCCTTAGAAAGGCAGCTAACCGTGACTTTGTTCTTACTCAATCTGGTGAGGGAGCCATCAGTGTAGCTCACTATAGAATCACCAATGACCAGGAAATTTGGCTGTGTACTGGTTTGCCTTAAGGACTTAGCAGTAGAGGCATTGGATACAGTGTTACTATCTGTATCTGTGGGTGGTGTTTTAACACAGTGATTATGTGGTGGCTGAGGACCATTTTTTTGATTGTGCTGTACTGGTGGTCCTAGTGTTTTAGGAAAGTTACTTGTAAGTGCCTCAGCATAATTAGATTTATGTGTAGGGTTTTTACCTTGTGCAGTACATGTGGTGCAAGAGGCACTGACACCCTCTATAGGAGTAGTTTGGGTTGTTTAAGAGAGCTTTGCCTCCATTATTAAAGTGTATTTACACCTCTCATATATTTTACCTGTTTTACTAAGAATACGTGTGCTGTCAGTCTGCATGAGGCAATTGCTACAATGCCTCAGAATACCCACCTCAACCAGACTGGCCAGAGAGAGAGAGAATCGGGAAGTGCATATCCATGACCACTAATCTACTAGGGAGGAGTGAGGGGAATTTAAGTATTGAATAAGTCAATGAGACAGGGAACTTGATGAGGAATGCTCAAATATGCACAAACTAGATGCTCTAGTAGTTAAAAAAATCACAATAAGGGTATTTGTGAGAGATTGTCTTATGTGAGTAATCACAAAACCATCACTTTTGAAATCCCACCCCTTCAATTATTTAAATTTATTGGCCATCCTACAGTATTTCATAGTACCAAAATACAAAAGTAACCACCCCTTTCAGTCCATCTTGCTGTTTTAAAAATAGTAACTCTCCACTAAACCTTAACTTTTTAAACAGGTAAAACTCAAGTTACCTACTTTCATATCTAACTTCTCTAGTGCACACTGCAGAGTGCATTCTTTTCAATCTTACCTTTAAGCATCCCTGTTACTAGCACTTTCTCTAATACCTAAAAGGATCATCTCTACTTGACTCCAAGTAGACTTTTCTCTATCTGTTAAACCTAGCACTTGCTCCTACAGTACTTATTACCTTGATACGGCACTCTTATAGATAGCACCCCAAAAAGGCAAACCCCCATTTCTCGGTCACCCACGTCCCCGGAATCTCTTTTAAAGTTTTTTGTCTAGTCCTTCTAGCATGTTGAGGGATCAGTTGCTAGTGTCCTCTCCTGCTCAGCTGGTGAACCTGGGAATATTGAGGCAATGTTACAATTGCCTCATGTACACAGACAACCCTCTCCTCCTCCCACAAAACACAAATACATGCGAGAGATGCAACTATATGGCCAAACTGGAGGCTGAGCTCTCTCAACATAGGACTGGCAAGACCAGTCAGGAGGAGAAGGTTACCACACACACTATAGACCCAGTCTCACATAGTACCATCACAACCTCAAATCATACACATAAACACACAAAGACATACTCGGCTCTGATAAAAATCTACCAAAACAGCAGAGGCCACCAAAGCAGACACCCAAACAACCACCACCTCAGAACACAACACCTGCAACACATAGACCTCACAGTCAGAGTGTCAAACAGTCACAGCCCTTAAGGCCAAACACAATGCCAGACACACTAGTCATTGGTGACTCCATAGTCAGACACACTGACGTCCGCTCACCAGACTGAGTAAGGAGAAGGTCACAGTAAGCTGCCTGTCGGGCGCTAGAATCCGCCACATAACGCAAGCACTCAGGTCTCTCAACAGCAGGTACAAATACGACTCAGTCATTGTCCACGCTGGTGTAAACGACCTGAGGCGTACCTCCTTGGACTACATGAAAAGAGACATTGAGGAGCTCTCTGATTATGTAGCCCAGGCAGGTATGACCCTGACCTTGAGCAGTATCCTACCTTCACCAAGAATGATGCCACAATACAGAGATAAGATGATCAGCTTTAACAATTGGCTTAAACTCTGGTGTCATTCAAAGGGGATCCAATGTCTGTCTGCCTGGGATGACATGCTGGACAAGCCACACTGCTTCGCAAGGGACGTCTTGCACCTGTCATCCCTGGGATTCCGGATATTGGCAAAGGCTCTTGCCACCCCCATAGTGCCTTTTTTAGGCAAGGCTCAAATTCTAAACCTACCACCCTAGAACACAAAAAGGAAAAAACTAAGGGTAATGCTGCTCAATGCCAGAAGTCTAAATCTCAAAATGCACGCACTCGAGGCCCTTCTCAGTATGGAGAACATCAATGTCTGTGCAGTGACAGAAACCTGGTTCAAGGCTCCTGAGAGCACCCCAGCACTATCAGGTTTTACCTCTTATCATGCGTTCCGGCCCCAAAATCCGGACAATAACAAGAAAGGAGGGGGGTATCCATATTCATCAAGGACACCCACACCTCAAGACTGGTGGCAACGCACAATGCATCGGAGACCATCCAGGTGCAATTAACCATAGGCAAGACTGCTCTGCAAATTGTAGCATGTTACAGGCCACCCTCACAAACTCAGGAACCTCACATGGCCTTCCTGAAAACACCAGAGGGGATAAATGTATCACCAAACACCATCATACTAGGTGACTTCAATTACCCTAATATAGACTGGGAACACTACTCAAGCCCAAACACCCTAGCCCAAAAGTTCCTGGAATTCATAAACTCAAATGCCATGGAACAACTAGTCACCATCCCCACAAGAGGAGAAAACATACTTGATCTCATCATCACGAACATGGGAGCACAATGTTCAACACCGGAAGTATAGCCCTCACTGGTGAGATCAGATGACAAACTAATCTCGCTGGAGGTCCTCATCCCACCCCCACCTGAAATAAAAAAGACCACAGTAAAGAACTTCTCGAAAGCCGACTTCACACTTCTAAAGACTAGTGTGGTCTCCTTTAAGGCCCCGAGCGGCGGAAAACAGTACTCAAGCCGCTGAATCACTTACAAATGCCTTCTACCAGCACCTGCAGGACTGCATGGATAAGGCAATCCCAAGCAAAACAAAGACTCTTTGTACCAAAGGCAAGCGTCCAGTCTGGTGGACCCCAGCCATAAACAAACTCTACAACAAAAGGAGGAAGCTACTACAAGATAGAGCAAAATCCTTAAAGGTAAGACACCCTTGATCACAAAAAGTAAAAACTAAGAGCTCTCATAAAATCATCCAAAGCAAATTTTGAGAGAAAAATAGCTAAAGACTCAAAGACAATCATAAGGCTTTCTTTAGCTATGTTAGAAACCTGGGAGGAAACTCCCAGATATGCTCAGAACTAGTTCAAAATGATGTGAAGATTACTGATCCTACAGACATTGCCAACATACTGGCTGACAGGTTCAGTGCAAACCCCCCTCCCCAAAGGAGAGATATCTATACCAAGCGATTGCAACCCCCCAAACATCTCCAACGCCCAAGTGAGAACTGCTCTCTCCAAAGCAAAAAACACAGCATCCATGGGACCTGATGGTGTCCCCGGCTGTGTGCTCCACGAACTCAACGAGGAATTAAACCCACAGCTAGGACAGCTGTTTAATCATAGTCTTACCTCTGGATACGTACCTAGGGAGTGGCGCACTGCAACTGTGGTCCCACTTCACAAAGGCGGTGCCTCCACCGACCCTGGAAATTACAGGCCCATTAGCTTGACAAGCCTTATCTGCAAAGCCATGGAGAGGATCATAATGGACCTCATAAATAAAGACATAGGGAATTTGCAGACTTTGGATCCATCCCAGTTTGGCTTTGTCAAAGGCAGATCATGCCTTCTAAACTTGGTTGACTTTTTCGAAACAGTCACCAAAGCCATTGATGAGGAAAGGCAGTCCATACAGCCTACCTCGATCTGGCGATACAATACCCCACTCGGGTATCATTGAAAAACTCATCAGCTTAAATGTTAACCCATACATCACAAGATGGGTTGCAAACTGGCTGAGTGACAGAACCCACAGGGTCAGAGTTGCTGGCGCCATGTCAGACTCAAAGCCTGTCACAAGTGGTGTACCACAGGGCTCAGTCCTGGGCCCACTCTTGTTTGGCATCTACTTTTCCGGTACAAGCAAACACAGGAGGGTTATGGCTGACAAAGTTTGCAGATGACTGCAAACTGGCCATAGTAGAAAACACATCTAACACAGATATCCTTCAGAAGGGTCTCACAGAAGCGGATAACTGGTGCCAGAGCCATGGCCTAAAGTTAAATGCCAAAAATGCATAGTCATACCCTTCGGGAAAAACAAGGTTACCCCTAGCTACCAAATAGGTGGCAATCCACTGAGCACAGAAGAAGTTATCAGGGACCTGGGGACCCAGGTTGATAGTAGTCTGTCATTCGACACCCATGTAGCTAAAGTAGTTAGGAAGACCTTCTACATTGCCCACCTTATCATGAAGGGATTCTCATCTAGATCAAGGAGGTCATAGTCTCCCTATACTCATCACTCATCAGACCAATGATTGAGTACAATGCCCCATTCAGAATGTATCTGACCCGACACTTGCAGCAGCTAGAGAGGCCACAAAGTTCCTCACCAAAAGGATAAAGGATCTCAAATATCTGTCCTATGCTGCCCGACTGAAAGAACTCCAGCTCTATTCAGTCGCTTACCGCTTGCTCAGAGGTGACCTTTGCCTAACATACAAGGCCATGTCAAACCCAGATTTGATGAATATGCTTCACCTCAAAAATCTAGATCCGTCAGAGCCACAAGGGCGGAAGACTTAAACCTCGACACGGCTATTAATAGGACGTGCTGGAGGGATAGATTCATCACCCAAGGACTCCCTATGCTGTGGAATAAAATCCCGGTATATGTGAGGCAGAGCACCTCGCTGGCCTTGTTCAAGAGAAATCTTGACCAATGGATGGGAGATCGCAGATATACCCCAGGGATTACCTCAGTGTCACTGCTCGACAGAGGCACAGCAAAATAATGGGTATAGTTCCCCATACTAAAGGGGTAGCGTAAGCCACAAAACTATGGGCTAGGCTTGTAAATGCCCTCGGGCAGATAGCCTAGTATGAACCTATGAACCTATGAACCTATGAACCTATTATATGGGGGAAATATGCTGTGAGATATTAGATCACTGCTAGGTGCCGCTTTATGCAGACCAGCAGATCTAAATGAAAACTGTAAAAAAGGTCAGAAAGTGCAGATATTCAACATAGAAACACTCTTCTCAACTTAGACCTAAAATGTATCTATTTTTTCACTCTGTCTGTTTTTTTAGCCATTTTAACATTGCAAAATCACTCTGCTTCTTATAGAATTTTAATGTGTTCTGCAAAATGGCTGCCAGTGGGGTTTAACATATCAATGTGATATTGTTTTTCTTCAAGACTTTCTCTTTCCCATAATCCATTTCAAGTCTGCTTTATATGAATCATGCTAGATATAAGGAAATAGTGGTGTATTCCCATGCCATTGACATACAATGGGATTAATATCAGTCACTATAATCTTATATACTGTCTGTAACAGGAGAACCTTTTTCTTCAATGGCCCTTATTTGTGTGTTTCAGTAATTATTTTACACTATACTAAGGAGTTGTACACCTGCAGCCAAAAAGTAGCTAATTGCAGGCCTTTGATCAAAGTATCTTTTTGTAGTCCAAGATGAATTGGCCATCACCTCCCCACACATTTCCCATCAGGTGTGAAAACTGTCACTGCTCCAAGGGATTCTTGCAGTTTCATGTATAAGTGACAACAGCTACTGGAAAGGAAATGATTTGAAATTAATTTTGTTCCCCAGTGCCAGCAGTGGAAAGATTTTTATTTTCATTCATTCATTTATTTATATAGCTAGTAAAAGTACTTCAGATTTCACTTTCCATATATTTTAATGAAAGGGCACACAGCTCATATAAACTAAAGCAAATTCTGCTGTATATCATGGCTGCCATCAGTTGTTACATTTTGTTTGTTGACTAGAAAATGCTCAGGCATTCAACTTGTGTAAGGACTGACTCAAAGTCAGTAGAAGATGTCTCTTCCCAAAGAGCTTATAGGTTCATAGGTTCATAGGTTTATACTAGGCTATCTGCCCTAAGGCATTTATAAGCCTAGCCCAAATTATTGTGGCTTACGCCACCCCTTATATGAAAAAATACTGTGCCCATTAGTTTGTTGTGCCTCTGTCCAGCAGTGACCCAGAGATGATTCCCGGGGTAAACCTACGATCTCCCATCCACAGGTCTAGATTTCTTTTGAACAGAGTCAGCGAGGTGCTCTGCCTCACATGGACCGGGATTTTATTCCACAGCATAGGGAGTCTCTGAGTGATAAATCTATCCCTCCAGCACGTCCTATTTATATCCGTGGTGGATTTGGATTTTTTGAGGTGGAGCATGTCCATTAATTCCGGGTTGGACATGGCCTTGTATGTCAGGCACATGTCACCTCTGAGCAGACGGTATGCGACTGAATAGAGCTGGAGTTTCTTCAATCTGGCAGCATATGACAGATTTTGGAGTCCCTTTATCCTTTTGGTGAGGAACTTTTGGGGTCTCTCCAATTGCTGCAGATGTCGGGTGAGATACATCCCGAATGGGGCATTGTACTCGATCATTGGTCTGATAAGTGAAGAGTACAGGGGAACAATGACCTCACTAGATCTGGATGTGAATCCCTTCATGATCAGGTGGGCAATGTAGAAGGTCTTTCTAACCACTTTAGCAATGTGAGTGTCAAAGAAAGGCCACTGTCAACCTGGGTCCCCAGGTCCCTGATAACCTCTTCTGTGCTTAGTGGATTGCCACCTATATGGTAGCTTGGGGTTACCTTGTTTTTCCCGAAGGGTATGACTATACATTTTATGGCGTTTAACTTCAGGCCATGGCTCTGGCACCAGCTATCTGTTTCCGTGAGTCCCTTCTGAAGGATATCAGTGTCCGATGCACTTTCCACTATGTCGTCCAGTTTGCAGTCATCTGCAAACTTTGTCAGGCAAAGTCCTCCCATGTTGGCCTGTACTTCTGAGAAGTAGATGCCAAACAATAGGGGGCCAAGGACCGAGCCCTGTGGGACACCACTTGTGACCGGCTTGGAGTCTGACACAGCGCCAGCAACTCTAACCCTGTGGGTTCTGTCCTTAAGCCAGTTTGCAACCCATCTTGTGACATATGGGTTTACATTTAAGCTGGTAAGTTTTTCTACAATACCCGTGGGGTATTGTGTCGAAAGCCTTTGCAAGGTCAAGGTAGGCTGTATGGACTGCCTTTCCCTCATCAATGGCCTTGGTGACTATTTCGAAGAAGGCGACCAAGTTCAAAAGGCATGATCTTCCCTTGACAAAGCCAAACTGGGTCGGGTCCAATGTCTGCAAGTCCCCTATATCTTTGTTTATGAGCTCCATTATGATCCTCTCCATAGCTTTGCAGACTAGACTTGTTAAGCTTATGGGGCGGTAATTACCAGGGTCCGTGAGGCGCCACCTTTGTGGAGTGGGACCACAGTTGCCGTCACGCCACTCCTTGGGCACGTATCCTGTGGTAAGGCTGAGATTAAACAGCTGCCTTATGTGCGGGTTTAATTCCTCATTTAGCTCGTGTAGCACACAGCCGGGGACACCATCCGGTCCCATTGATGCTGTGTTTTAGCTTTAGAGAGAGCAGCTTTCACCTGCGCATTTGAGATGTCCGGGAGGCTACACTCGGCTGGAATAGTTATCTCTCCTTTAGGGGGGGAGGGGGGTGAAGTTTGCACTGAACCTGTCTGCCAGTATGTTGGCAATGTCTGTAGGTTCAGTGATTTTTGTATCATTTTGGACTAATTCTGAGCATATCTGTGAGTTTCCACCCAGGTTCCTAACATAGCTGAAAAAGGCCTTATGATTGTCCTTTGAATCCATGGCAATTTTTCTCTCAAAATTGGCCTTAGTTGATTTTATGAGTGCTCGTATTTTTTTACTAATAATGATCAGGGGTGACTTCCCTTTTATGGATTTTGTTCTATCATGTAATAGCTTTCTCCTCTTATTGTAAAGTTTGTTAATGGCTATGCACCAGACATGCATCCTCCAATGGAAGTATGTCACAAGAAAGCATAAAAGGCCTTCCTATAACCAGTATCAGTGCACCTAATTGAAAGGGTTGCCACCTGTCTCACTTCCTGAAGAGAAATCCTGATTTTGGCAGTTTTGTCCTATTGTGGTGGGGGGAATGAAAATGGTAAATGTGCTGATACTTTACAAGAATTACAAGAAAAATATTTTCTGACTTTTCTCTAAATGTAACAGGCATCTTTGATACTGCCTTTAAGTTATGTTAAAATGTGAAGTAGTATAAACAACAAACATTTAAAGTTTAAAGCTTAGCATTTCAGTACTGTGATGCTTATGTAAATTTGTGAAAAGCGGTGACAATTGCCTTTGAACCATTCACTGATCTAATTGCTCCATTTTACCATGAAAGGCATGACTGCATTGCAAGCAGCTGTAAAACAGTGTAAGTTCTCTTCCTCTCTGCTATAAAGTCAGAGGAACTGTTTTATACCCCTTTGTCTTTTTGATAGCAGCTGCTGAGCTCCTGACATCAGCAGAACTAATTACCCGTATAAGATTGTCAGCAGTACCCAACTACAGATTTCTCTAAAGTTTTATAAAGTTCAAGCAGGTTTCTGGTACCTACACAATACTGGAATCATGTTGTTGAGAGAAAAGCAACACATGATTTGAGTTAAATTGAAGGAGAAGAAAGTCATTTACACCTAGCAGCTCATTTAACAAGGTAAAAAAAATCCTCAGGGATTGCAGAATGGACAATTGCCTGCAGCTTTGAGTCAGGGATGCACTTAAATGTGAGAAATTTATTTTCAAATGAAATAAATAAACATCTTTTTCCTTGCTTGTATAATTTAAACCTTTTCTCAGATTTACTCTGCTTAGTCATTGAACTTAATACTGTGTGGATTCAGTGGCTTGATTATGCTATATTATGAGTAGTGCCATGTGTGGTCTATGTTTCAGGTACTGTAGACTTGAGTAAAACATGGCAGCCTGCATAACTAGCATTACAAGTGTGAATCTGAACACAGGGAAATTAGTGCTGTAGGACTGGATGAGTTAATTAATTTAGGCTGCCTGGGAGGAGACTGGCCTTTGGTTCCATCACTTGGGTATAGCCTGGTTTAGCAGTGGACATAACCACATTCTTCTCTAGCACTGCTTAGATTTCTTAAGTATGGGTAGGACATAGCTGCTGTTAATTTTTTTACGTCATCATCTAAGGTGTCAAAGAGCATCACTGCCAGGTCTAACATTGTACCCCTATCTGTTTCTTCCTTTAATTAGATGCAGATTCTGAGTTCCAGTGTGCCACTGTTTTTGTACCATGGTAAAGCTACATCATGTTAACATGATTTTATTTTTCTAGTTTCTGCGTAGCAATACTACAACATAGTTAACATTAATTACCTTTCTTACAATATTGAAAGACAAACCAGTCTGCCAGTAGCTTATTTTGCTAAGCATGAAAAAACAGTGCCCAGGATTCAATAAAATCCACATAGGCTTTGTGTAGAGCCTACACCAAATGCATCCGTGAACACGGCCACGGTTTCTCCTTAGCAGCATGCTATACATATTAATTATGGGGCACTGCTGAGGGAGATCACAGCAACATGGATAATGAATTCATGTAAGACTGGCTTTACAGGCTGTCCCTTAATTCTAGACTGTCCAGAAAAATTCTGGGCAGTTGGTAAGCATGGCACAATACCTTTCGGCCCGTTAACCTGGACTGGAAGGTGTACTAGACATTTTATTTATTTTTTTTTTATGTTTATGTGCTTGTTTGAGCAGTGTGGTGCATTGCTTAGCTGTGCACAAATATACATCAGACATCCGCTAAACATCTAAAAATAGAAACTGGATGCATTCAATGTTAATGATTTTTAATTTTTACTTTTTTTTTTCATGTACTTGTGTGATGCAGCACATCACTTAGCTAGGCATAATGCAGTGTACTTAAGCAGTTGGGAGGGTTGCCTAATGGTTAAGATGTTTGCCTTACAAACACAAGGTGGAGGGTTTGAGTCTTGCAAGGGATAATTGGCTAGGCTTAAAATGGCTCGCAAGGGCATTTAGCCTAGTACTAATCTATGAACCTATGCTGCATACTTTAGATGTGCATAGGCAGCTCAGTAGACATCCTCTAGACATCTAAAAATAGAAACCAGATGCATTCAATATTAACGTTTTTTTTCATGTTCTTGTTTGCATGATGTGGTGCGTTGCTTAGCTAGGTGTTGTGAGGTATATTTAAGAAGTACACATCTGCTAGACAGCTAAAAATAGAAACTGGATGTATTCATTAGTAAGTCTGATGTGCTTAGCAGTGTGCAAATCTGCATAGCAAAGCTGTGCTATGCTTACAGGCACCTTCTTGTACATCTGCAGATATTCCAGTTCCCTCTGCTATCCCAGTGGCTAGATAGGTTGAACCAAGAACTACAGTGTAGTAAGTCCTGGGTTGTAATGTTTTTTACATATAGTGCTGTGAAACTGTATCAGGTAACTGAAACATTGGCTGACTTTAAATTAAATTGTTACATTTAGAAATTATTAGAAAAGCTGTGCATTGCAAAGCTTTGCTTAAACATGGATTTGCAAGTTTGTGCAAAGCTAAGTGACAGTGCTTTTTTGAAAATTACAGTATGAAGGGTGGGAATGCAGCCTATATAAAGGTCAGTAAGCAGGAATTTCACATCATTTCTTGGAGTCTGACCTTGACCGTGGGAATGACTGCTAGAGTTGCTGAAGGACGGAGCTTTCAGGTGCAAAACTGGGGTGTGCAGGAGTCCAAAGTTTTTACTGGACTCCTGATAGAGAGATTTGGACCCCGGCTACTGCAGGGTGAGTACTAGGTCTCAGAGTGCAAGTCTGAGGCCTGGGATCATTTGGCCAAAGACCTAAACAGTGCTACTGGTATCCTCCATACTGATGAGTAGTGTCATCAACACTATGATGACCTGAAGCATATGAAGAGGTGAACCTTGGACACTTGGGTCCAAGATGCTAGAGATAAATGCACCCCACAGATATGCAAGTATGTTTTCCAATAATTTATAAATATACAAGCTGAATGTGTGCAAAACTGGTTGCATAATGGTTTGCTTCTTTTACCACAGCTGCAGAAGTGAGGGCTTGCAACATGCAGTCCCATGCTGGGTGTCTGGGCAGGATGAGGCAAGTGTGTGGTAAGTAAGAAAATCATCAAAGTAATAACTTAATGCATAAAGTAATAGTACAATAATGTAAATACAGATGTTGCAGTCCTAACATTCAGGTATGAAATACCTGGGACTTCCTACATCTTTATACATATCTGAAATGGTAAAACAAGTAAGTATGCAGTCTGTGTAGGATAACTTCCAACCATTAGTTAATGTTGTGGTCTACCCAGATTACGAGTCACTGTTCTGGTCTGCTCATTGTCTGAAATATGCTGTAGGTTGCACTCAATAAATGAACAAGGTATATAGATAATCCTTCTGGTCATCATAGTGTTGATGTAATATGCTGTAGATAGCACTCAGTGAATGAACAGGGTATACGGGTAAGTTAATAGAAGTCCTAGACAGCTATACATGTGTGTAAATGCCAGATTTGAAGCAATGTTATCAATAAAGTTTAAAAGGAGATGGTGCTTTGATAAGTAATGTTTTCAAAAAAGTGTTCATTATTCCTGTATTCACTGCATGTGTTCTAATCAGACACCAGTCAACTGTTACATATGAATTACTAAATAATGCACCAACAAATATCAGAAATAAATGTAGTGCAATACCCAGATTAAGGGTCAAACTTGTGTTCTGATAATTTTTTTCTGAAATATGGTGTAAATAGCACTCATACATGTGTGTAAATGCCGGATTTGAAGTGATATTAAGCAAATAAGTGTAAAAGGAGATGGTGCTTTGATAAGTACCATTTTCAAATAAAGTGCTCATTAATTCTTGTGGTCACTGCTTGTGGGTTCTAGTCTGATACCAGACGTGTGTCTAAATGTGTGATTTCACACGTCTCAATAAAAGTTTTAAAGGAAATGGTGCTTTGATAATTAATTATATTCAAATAAAGTGCACAATATTCCTATAATCACTGCTTGTGGGTTCTAATCCCATGGCAGCCAACTGAGAAATGACCTGATGTCTAGTGTAATTAGTGTACATGAACATGCCTCTCAACTGTCATGATTTTTGCAGACTATAGTGACTACTGCCCTATATGTCTTGTCCTTGTTTTGCAGATATATGACATTATCTGGAATGCAATTTAATGGCAAATTTTATTATCAGAACACCTTTCTACTAATGTATGAGTACACTATGTAAAAATGTTCCCTGTAGTTATGCCTTTGTACCACCATTTGGTATGGCTTGGGCTCATAATGTTCCATGCTAACAGGTTGATAGCTATGTACATGCAACACCATCAATACAATATTAGCAATCACTGTTCTCAAAACTGAAATCTTCCATATGTAGAAATATGTAGTAGTAGTCTGTGTAGTTATATTATTTGCAAAGTTACTAATGTTCTTTTTTTTCTATTACCCTAGCCCCTCTCTTCTTTAATTTATTAATTATATTTGTTATGATTTGATATTAATATATTATTTCTAATTGCCTCTTATGTTGGCCTTATGTATAATTTAATATTGTTTTGCTGTTAAAATACTTTCATTTACTTTATTTATTGTGTTCCTCATTATATTCCTTTCTATTTCTTTCCATTATTCATTTTTATTTTCTATTATTATGTCATTAATTATATTTGTTTGGTTATGTTTATTTTTACCTTATGTTTGTATTTCATTTTCTACAGCATGACAAGATAGGCTGGTTCCAGGTGATCCATCTATCCTGACTCCCCTGGCCGCAGCACCGAGACCCAGCAAATCTGGGCCGCAGCCTGGTGGTGGCCCCTCTGCTCCCCCTGCACTACTTGTTCCATCAGTTAGTTCCACACCACAGGCTGGGGGTGGTTGCCTCCTCTGGGAGTGGAAGTGGAGAGGGTGATTGTGTCACCCATGATGAACTGTCAGGCATGGTGCTTGGGATGCTGCACCAAACTGTTGGTGCATGCCTATGCCGGATGGAGAGCATGCTGTCCATCCTGGTAGGGCAGTCTCATGCTGTCAACCACTGCCTGCACAGGAGCAGTGAAGGTGCAGTGCTGACAGTCCCATGGGTGAGGACTTCAGTCATACTGCTACCATGTCTGACATCCATGGGACTGGGATTCCACAACACCCTCTCCAACCAAGGTGTTCACCCCTCCCTAGTATCACACACCAACCTTGTCTGCTGTCTTGTCTGTCTGCAAAAGTTTCCTCACCTTCCCAGGTTATCTCCCCCACACATACCTACGTCCATTCCCCAACATTCCACTCACCTTAAAAAAATGGGCACCTGTCTCCCCCCCCCAATAAAAAAAATCTTCCCATACATAGCTCTCTATTTTGCACATGTGTCTAATGGGTACACTTAATTTGGTCCAATTGGCTTCACAATGTACTTATGTTGTCCTCACCCCTCTCTCTAGGGGTGACAGTCCAAATTCAGCTAAAAAATCTGGATAGCTATGGTTCTTTCCTACCCCCTTCCTGCACATATCTACCTGCCTTTCACTATGTTTTCCCCCTGCTTGCATCCCATTTCACCACTGTCCTATCTCTCCATTTTTCATTTATTTACAGATTTTTTGCATGATACTGCCTGACGCCCAGCATTGCTAAGCTAACCTAAGCTAAGTGGCACATTCAAAAAGTTACCTGCACCCTATTCTGAACCCAGGACCATCGCACCTGCAGAACAGTGCATCAACCCCCAAAGTCACACAGATGTTAATTAACACAGGTGTTTTAAGCAAAATATAATAATTGTCAAGTTCCCATCATGAAGCTTGTATAAGCGATGCTGCACATTGCACAAATTTGCTATGAGATTAATAGAAAAATAATAGTGTTACTGGAGCTCTGGTAGAGAAATACATCACTTTAAAGCCATACACATAAGAATAGATGTAAGTGAGATATCTAACAGCAGGTAACTGTGCAATTATATCTACAACATGTAAAAATACACCTGCTACATGACTAATGGAAAAAGGAGTGTTGCTGTTTGTCTGGTAAAGAAATACATTACTATAAAGCATACACATAAAAATTGCTGCTAGTGAGGTATGTAACAGCAGGCAAGTGTGAATTTCTATGTAAAACATGTAAAAAATGCACCTGCTATAATAGTGACTCAGTAGCTCAATCTGTTGCATGCTGCAAAAACATTAATATTTGGTCCATATTGTCCTGGGTTCAAATACAGCTGTGTCTAGCATTTAAAATACATGTATGTGTATATTACCAGTATAAATTGTGATATGTATGACTTTCGCATCACCTATATATCTACCCAAAGCAGTACAGTTTGAAGGCCTGCTTCTAAATAATGGAAGTCAAAGGCCTATAGACAGGACCACATTTAAACTATTCCTATTACAAAAGTAGAATATGCATAGAATGTCAGATCATACATCAGTATGAATTCCAAAAGGATTTTGAAATATGTAATTCAGATGAGGCCCATTCATAGCAGACTGCAGCCCACGATGATTTGCTAGTGATATTACAGACAACCACAGCAGCACAAGTTATATACATATATGGAGCTCATGCTAGAAGCAGTGTTTGGCAGCACACACATTCCAGATGACTATCATTACATTACACATGACTTGGCAGTTATCCGACTGTCTGACATAACGGTTAACAAGCATGTTTCCCTTCACTCTGTTAATGATACTTTTGGCTAACATACTTAGCTTAAACACATATCTTACTTTCCAGTAGGATGGGTTCCCTCAATCAGGCTCTGGCTGTACAACAAGGTTGCAACAGGTCACACAGTTGCTGTAAAGTGTTGTTTCCCTGCACATTCTGCATCCTCTCTAGCTATGCCTATTGCCTGTAGCAGCAGCAGCTTCAGCCTGCAGCACACATATCTGTATGTAAAACGTAGCTGCTACAAGCATTCACTCTGTGCTGACATAATCCCTACCCCAGTAATTTCCAACCCAAATGTGGGAAAGGGGATGGAATCTACATCGAGGCCTTATATATTGTTGAGTAGTTTCATGGGATTGGCTGATTATACTGCAAATCAGCTGTGTATACTACATGTAGCATTCCTGAACCATAGATTAGTTCAGAGGCAATCAGCTGCTGCTGAGTCCCATTTTAAAAAGGTAGATACCTAGCTCAGGTAACCATTGTGTAGGAGAGTTAGTTTATATGCTTTACTGGTTAACGCAGCACTTGTATAGCTGTATCTTAGAAAAGAGGAGTTTTGTACTCCATCAGGTATGTAACCATTTTGTTTTCAATGACACATATGTTTGAATATACTTAGGGAGAATGGGGATTACATCAATAAGCCTTTCTTACAAATGTAATGATGACATGCCAGTGATCTCCAGCTGTGTTACACCTACAGAGGATGTACAGCAAGGGTTTAATGCTCTGTATTATCTGGGTACACAGGTCTTTTAGATACTTCCTTTGACTGTCAGCAGGTAACTGTGCATATCTACCTCTACCATTCTAAAGCTTCTTCAGAAACTTAAGCCATGCACCAATGCACCAGATAACCTACACGCAGAATACTTACAACTATCAGCCTCCTCTATAGCATACCCCATCAGTATTCTTATCAATAGATCCATTCATGAATCACTCATTCCAGACATCTAGAAAAAGGCTTATGTCCTCCCACTACATAAAGGAGGACACAACTCTGACATTTCAAACTTCCGACCTATCGCCATTCTTTCCCCCATATCTAAAATACTTGAAACGTGCATTCACATTCATCTTCTCAACCATCTAATTAAACATCATCTCCTTTCCTCCACTCAACATGGCTTTAGGCCAAGACACAGCACCTACACCGCTCTCATTTCTTTCCTATACACAGTAAACAGTGCTTGGGATGAAGGATCTACAGTCTCTGCACTGTTTCTTGATCTGTCAAAAGTATTCAATACAATCTTCCACACCCTGCTACTCACTAAACTCTCCACCCATCCTTCAATGGTTCCAAAACTATCTCAGTAATGGGCAACAATCATGTATCTGGAAGCACTCCTCCTCCTCCTTTATCAGTACCAAAATTGGAGTATCCCAGAGTTCTATACTGGGTCCCCTTCTTTTCAGTATATTCATTAATAGCTTCAACAATTCTCTCACCCACAGTACCATCACCCATTACGTAGATGACAATAATTTGCTCCTGTAAATCTGCCTCTCTACTACAACAACTTACCCAAAAAGCATTCACCATAACTGAATCCTGGATGTCACAAAACCATCTTGCACTTCATCCCAATAAAACTATACTCCTAATATTTGCCCCGAAAAAAAACAATCAAATTGACAAGTCTAAACTCTTTATCCAGTCACAAAACAGTACTATTATAGATGTTGTCCCTAGTACCAAATTGCTCAGTGTCATCATTGATGATAACTTAATCTTTGACCTACATATCCACAGTAACATAAAAAAACATCAAAAACTGGGAGCCCTTTACAGGCACAACTACTTCTTCTGCAACTCAGCAAAAAAAGTCCCTTGCCTTAACTTTTCTACTTCCAACTGTTTTATATGGTGCCCCCATCCTCACCAATATCCAGTCTTCCCTAAAACTAAACTTCAACTCATGTTATAACAAAATTGCAAAATTTGCCACAAATGCAAGATACTCCACCCACCACTGATCCTCACTATGACAACTAAATTGGCTTGAGCTCCCTCATCAACTCACTTCTGCACAAATAATTATTGCCCATAAACTTATCGACAATCCAGAAGCCTGCCCAGCTGTCTCCCACATTTTGAGTACATACCAACCAAAACGACTCTTAAGATCAGAAAATAAAATGCTGTTGAATATTGATATACCTAAGCTCTCAGTCAGACAAATGTTATACTCTTATGCTGTCCTCAAATTATGGAACAACCTCCCTGCCTCTCTCAGAACTATCAGCAATCATACCAATTTTTAAAAATCCCTTAAACTGCATCTATCCTCACAATGGATATGCACCTGCACCTCTATAGACTACCCCAAAACCTAACCTTTCTCAGAATATTTACTCTTTCCCACTCTATAAGTAGCCACCCCATTTTCCTTTTCAAATCTACTCCTTCTGCTGTCACGTTAGCCTCTGCTATCCCCACTTTAACCTTCTGCCTCGTTCTCTCTTTTCCTCTGTACTATGCTCAGCTATCTCTCTACTTACATCTCACTTACTCTTATACACTTTTTCACTTTCACATGCAGTAACAATAACTCTACTCCATTTCATCAAATGATTCTATGTATTCTAACATTTTCTGTATAATTATGCTTTACGTTATGCAATACTACTGCATTATATACTGTATACATTGTGTTAATACTTTATCTGTATGTAACTATATGTGGAGCATTTCTCCCCAGGCCTCCACTGAAAATGGGATCTTCTAAAAATAAAATGATATTAAAATGTATATGGTATCCAAATAAACCTTGAATTGTGCTAAATAATCATTTACCAAACTGGGACGAAGGGGGTAAAGTTTACCAGCTGTTGAGGCATATGCCCTATCTGCCATTATTAAAAATATTACCCTATGGTTATATCCACAATACTCTTCTAAAAGGAAATTACTCCATGAAAAGATATGTCTAGACATCATGCAAAAAAAAAAAATACAAAGTCGTTTAAACTTATTACCAAACGCCCTCTACTGGGCATTGAAATCATACATACTAAATAACAGAAGCTTTCAAACTCAATCATATTATATAAACCACACTCTGTCCTTATTTAAAAAGTTAGTAAATACTAGCCCTACTATTAAACCATGGATATTTTTAATTTTTCCATTAGCCCATACTTCAAATATTTTAGAAGGTTTACCTTCATAAGTGCGTCATGCACTCGTGCAATTCCTCTTTGTCTGAAAGGAGGTTTTCAAACTGGCAAAACCTTGAAAAAAAAGTGTCCGAATGTGCTAATTGCAGATTCGACATTGTGGGTGCAGATTGAACTATAGCGGGGATCGGGAAATGATCCCTTTCCCCACTGAAGTGAGATCTCAGAGTTAGTATATTAAAGTAGGGGGGGTGTGGGGGGTGCAGCCTCCTGCATTACAATGTGTCTTCGACATCTTAGTTTGAAAATCAGCTGTTCGATTTGCTGATTTTCCTACTTCTGAGAATGTCAAAGTTCAAAATTTGCGCATTTGGTTCGCCCAAATGCGCGATCAATATTGTCAATTCCAACAATATGAAGTAAACCATTTTAGAAACTACACGAATAAAATGGAAATATTGAAGCAAGGGAACTTACAGTTTTGGCATCAACTAATGGAAATGGGAAAAGTCTCATCCATTACCTATCTTATGAACAAACATAACATAAAAAGGAAATGTGGCTAACTTTACAAATTTTGAGACAATTTATATTAGATAAAATAGAACTGATGCAAATTTCAGTTAGACAAAAGATACCTAAACTAATTGAATACTTAATATTCATAACAAATCAACCTTATCAAGGAAATGGATACTTGTCTAGCATTTATAAATCTGTTAAAAAAGAAAAGATATATCAGAAAAATGCCTATTGGAATTATTTCACATGGACAGCCCCCAGAAGAAGAGGAAAAAAAGTACATTTTAATCTCTTCAAAACACACCACATTATCACTTCATTGGAAGTTGTATTCATGGAGATTTCTACACAGACATTTTATTACTCCCCTTAGAATAGCTCTAATGTTTGCTAGTGAAAATATTTGTTGGAGGTGTGAAAGGAAACTAATGGCTAACTGGGAACATGTTTTTTACTATTATTTTAAATTAAAAAACTTATTGGAGTAATCTAAATTCTTTTTTTTCAAACAATATTTAATGACAATTTTAATCTAAAACAATAATACAGTTTAACTCCCCTATACCAGAATGTGTGGCAGGGAACAATCAATATTTTGGACTTTACTAACCACAGTCAGAAAAATAATCACCATAAATTGGAAAAATAATTCTTCTCCTTCATTTAAGGAATTTAAACAACTCACACTGACTATTGGACAAATGGACATCAATACACTAAAGAACAGAACCAACAGGAGGACATCATACTTCAACACTTGGCAGAATGTAATGGAAATTCCTGAGAAAATGGGCGATATCTCAAATTGAACATTCTTAGTAATGTGTATTGACTTAATCTTATTAGACACCTTTGTGAAGAGTTATGTTCTGATGTTAAAGTTATTATATTTAGTTATTGATTTTTATTTCTATTATCTGAATGTCTATATGAATTCAGGACAATATTTTCTGTACCATTCAACACATTTTTTCGTATAACTGTGTTAAAACTGGAAAACAAATAAAAAAAATAAGTGAAAATGGGTTCTTCTGAGGCCCAGTGGACTTTCCTGGTAAGCAAATGCAATAAAGAAATAAATAAATATTTAGTTGGCACTGTTGTTTATACATATTTTATGGGTGTGGGTTCCCTGCTATGGGGCACACTACAGTGGACTCCAGTGTTTGTTGTGTGATTATACATGAGCATCTGTCATGTCACAAACAGTAGTGGGTCACTATTGCTACTATCCTACTAGCTTCCACAATCTTTGTATGTTTGGCACACTGTTAAGATATATGTAATCAAGTGGGGAATATGAATAGGCTTCCTTTATTGCTGTATTTCCACATACTGTCTACCAATGTATGTGATCCAGACATGTGTTCTCATTTATTTATATTTCAGGAGATATCATGCATGCCACATGATGTCCACCTTTCACTGAGGCAGAAAATGACATCATTGTTGAGGCCTTAAGACAATATTACTAAGTCCTGCTGTCCAGAGGGAAGGCAAATAGGCAAGAGTGTACAACCTTGCGGGATGAACTGGTGCACAACATTAATGCTGTGGGTCACAAGAATCACACATATGAGCAGGTGCAACACTATGTGACAGATATGATCACCGTGGCATGCAGACATGCGGGTGAACATAGCCAGGGATTGTCAGGTCAGTGGTGGTGGGCCTGCAGCAGAACAACCTCTGTCAGCCACTGAAGAATTTCTGGTCAACCTTGCAAAACAGGACAGCTCCCAGGCATCCATCACCCCATATGTCGTGGATGTAGGTACAACCACCTCCACCCAAGAGGTGTGTCCAGGTATGCTTAGTTGCAGGTGTCTTATCTCGTGTCACTTGGGCATATGGTTAGGACCATCTTGGAGGCACAGGCATGTTCAGAAAGGAACTCCAGATGAATGCTCAGGGTTATGGATGCAGCACAGTCTGACATCCGTGACTGTCTCCACCAGATTGCTGATACCCTGGATTGGTTCACCAACAGTGGAAAGACATTGTTCTGAGAGAGATGGCACAGTATCTGTCTTGAAATGAATGTAGTATGTAATGGAACATCTGGTTGGAATTGACCCTCGGCCTTGTGGATGTAGGTCAGCAACTACATCTGCTGAGAGTCAACATGGCTGTGCATAATCACGCTTCTGTAGTGTCAGTACATCCAGCACTTCAGAAAGGAGTGTGCTGTCCACACTAAGATGTGGCAGGCCATGGGCTTGTAGTCCTGGGTGGTCTCGTGGAGAATACATTCCCAGCAGACACCAGTCATCCACAGGTAGTAGCAGAGCATCTGACCCTGGGCATGGAGGTGCCAGTGCAACTCCTGGCAGACACAGTTCACATGTTCAAGGGCAGAGACAATGAACTATCAGCTCTATAACGCATGGCTTACAGCTGTGCAACATACAGACATGTAGGACTAGCACTGAGCTTGGCTGTGTACAATGAGACACACACACACCAATGTCACATTCAGGTCACCTAAATACACACATGCCAAATTACCATGGTCCATTTTGCCTGCTTCCCTCCTGATTCACACACAAGCTTGCCAACCTATTGGGTCATACTAGGCCTCCTGCACCCCCACACAACACCCTGTGTAAGTGATGATACCAATGCTACATCCCTCTCATCTCTCTCATGGATGCAGGGAAATAAATCTATGTGTCTGATGCACAGGGTGAATATCTACATTAATATGAAATTGTTTCATCTAATGTTGCTTTGGACATGTTACTTGTACCATTCACTTTCTAAATGTGTACCTTGCCATTTATAATGACTATATCATAATAGTGTGTGTACATTACAATGGATGCTGTTATAATGGCTGTATAGTCATACAATAACAGGTGTCACATGGCAATGTTTATGTCTCACTTTCGGGATTGTGTAGGCCAAACCTATGGGTACACATTTACAATCAACCCATCAACGTTAAAGTACAGAATTGAATGTCAGCACACAAGGCAAATGTCATCTGAAAGGTAACACAGTATATGTTTCAGGGATAATAGGTCATATGTGTTTAATATGCTAATAAACACAAGGGCTTTTTTAAGCCTAGCCATGCATCCATATACACTGTCAAGGTATGATACCACTGATAACTGTAAGCAGGGTTTTGGGAGCTGAAACATCTACAAGCTGGGGCATGGGGGTGAACCATCCACAGTTTTCGTGTCCATTGTAGATATTGGTCCACAAGCAGGTATGATTATCCTGTTCTCCATCCAATTGTGTAACTTGCATTTGATTTGTGTTAGGGTGGAAATGTGCTTTACATGGATGTGGAGCCTGCTCTATATATGGTGTAGTCTCTGAGTTACATACCTGTCTCTCCAACATGTCCTATATGTACCACTGTCAAGGTGTAGGTCTGTAGAGAAGGTAATTCTGGTGCTACTTGTTTCATGGATATGCAAGAGGTCCAGAGTGGGGTCTGACACCACCCTGTATGGCAGGTATACACCACTCATCCAAAGCATGTAGGAGAAAAGCATGTAGGAGACAGACTACACAGATAAGGCCTTTATGTGGTCTGCATAAGAAGTTATGTACACCATGTAGTGCTTTACTGAGTAACCTCTGTAGATGTTACAGTTGTTGGATATGCCTGGCTAGTTACATACCAAAAGTGGCATTGCACCAATGATAGGCCTGTTGCATGCCAATTATAGTGGAACAATGACTTCCTTGGTTTACATGCCATATCTTTGTTTATAGGTTGCGCAACATAGAATGATGTCCACAATATTATAGACAAGTAACAGACAAAGGGTAGATCAATATCTGTGTCCATAAGTCACTGACTACTCTGTCAACTGTTCGAGGTGTGCTGGCAGTACAGTTGTTACCAGGGGTGGATGACCTCCTAAAGGATAGTATTGTGCATTGTTTGGTATTTGGTGTAGCCCATGTCTCTGATGACAACTGTATGATTGTGTCAGCCCCTCCTGGAGAACATTAGAGTCAGTCTGGGATTCAATGATAGTTCCACATTTGCATGAAGTCAGCGATGACTACAATGTTGGCTTGTGTGTAGGCTTGACTTATGAGCTTATAGATTTTTTCTCCATGATATGTTGCTCGATGTGTTGATATGTATGTTGTGTTTACAGAGTGTGTATTGGGCTGGTGAGAGTATCTGTTATCCGGACTTTCTCTACAAGGTTTTCGTGATTTATGTTAGTTACATGTCAGTGTCTCTGCTCATGTGTGCTTTGGATTTTGTGTGATGGCTGAGCCTGTGTACCACTACTACCTTAATGACATTTGGAGTACTTTTATGTGAGAGCTTTGACTCCAGTGTCATTGTATATATACATTCTCATATATCATATCATTTTGTTTGATAAAGAAGTGGTTGTCGGTAAACATGTTGCGGTTTCTACTTTGCCTCAGGATGCCCATATCCAGCAGGGTGGTAAAGGTCACAGTGGGAATCCTCATATCCATGGCATCAGATCCTTTATTATTGATTACACAGTTGTATTAAGTATATCACTGAATGTCACAAGTATGTGTTCCGCAACTATGGGGACAATGCTTGACAGTGCATGCTGGTTGTCCTGTATGCAAGTCAGTATTGGAGTTAATGCCATCATGTTTTCCAAGAAAAATGTCACCCAAGGTGTCTGGTCCTGCACAGAACACTGCCAAACAATGGAAGGTAAAGTAATACATACACACCATAAAGTTAAGGATGGCGTATTTAGGCAGTTACACACTAACCAAGCAATGCATACTGAGAAAGAACATTTACGTTATGAAAGATGCTGAAAAGAGGGGAGTCACCCGTATTGTTGCTGCCTGACTACTACTACTACTGCTGATCTCAACACAGCCTCACTGTGGTGGGATAGAAAGCTCCTATTTGTCTCTCCAGAAGCAAAATGATAGCAGCAAGCTCAATATATGAAGTGAGCCACAGTCTGTTTGCTGATCCACACACTTGTCACATATGATGCAAGGCTCTGTAGGCTTGTTGTAGCTTTTCCCAGGTCGATGCCTTAATTAGCAACCAGACCAATCATTTGTCATTTGAATGTATTATGCCTTGGGTTCCGAGGGTTGTAGCATTTGACTAGGGTACTGACCTGATGGTGATTAGGAGCACAGCTGCTGCATCACAATATAAGCTTAAATTTCAGGTGATATAGATGTCCAAGGATGCTTCATCAAGCTCCACCGTGGCAGTGATCCATGTTAGGTGACAGTTTCACAGCAATTCATGCAGCCTGGCCTTCAACAGTATAATGGTGATGATCTGCATGACATGGATGTGAGGTCTACTGCAGATGGCTGGTCACCTTTGAGCAATGTCTCTGTCTCTGCCACATGTCCTAGGTATGTCATACTGTATATTCATGTTCCTGGAACACTAAACTGTGTTCACACATCATTTCACACAACATACATTTGCTGTCTGTTAGTTTGACAGACATTGTAGACTTGCAAGGCTAATGTAATGACAGCAAAGTTGGACATGTTTTCTGTGCATGCACAGACATGCACATCTTCACTGCAAGGAGCATGACCCTTACTTTGCTGGGGTTGTACATTGTCACATTTATAGGTATGCTTTTCCGACCATGCCTAATAACAGGATTATGGTGCATTCAAGTGCCACAAGCCTGGCAAAGCAGTGTGCTCAATCTACCATGCCATCCCACACTGTCAGGTACTGTTTTCCCTTAGGATGACACCATAAATGTAATAACATGTTACATGTAAGCATCTGTCAGGCCACTGCCTAACCATGGTCTGTTATGACGTATACACAAGCAATAATCTATTGCTAATAGCATTCTCCCTGACTGTTACAGATATGTGTACACCATCCCCAAACCTGTACGCCTACTCCACACAAACACAACATGTGTGAGATGCATCTACATTAAAAACCTTGTATCCATGCTCTCTCACACACTTGACTGTACATATGACAATGAACAGGGTGCCAACATGCCCACCTCACCTCCTAC
This sequence comes from Protopterus annectens, assembly GCF_019279795.1. Taxonomy (NCBI): domain Eukaryota; kingdom Metazoa; phylum Chordata; order Ceratodontiformes; family Protopteridae; genus Protopterus; species Protopterus annectens. The sequence continues at coordinate 1,151,095,124 of NC_056747.1, read as the reverse complement.
TCCACCCAAACCTACATCACACATACCTACATATGTGGAGGTCTGTACCAGAAACATACTTAATCACCAGACACCTTACAAACAGCAACGCAAGCACACTACACATAATAGTACCTCTGCAGAACACAGTACACATAATAGCTAATGCACCACTGTCTCACTGGTTAAACTCTTGCCACAAAACAGAAACACAAACATATTAGTCATAGGTGATTACATCATGAGTCACACTATTGTCCCGCTCACCAGACTGGATAAGGTAAGGTTCACAATCAGCTGTCTGGGAGGTGCCTGGATATGGATATGGAGATTGTAGGTTTACCCCGGGTATCACTTCTGTGTCACTGTTAGACAGAAGCACAGTATACTAACCTCAAAAAAGGGCATAGCAAAATTAATTTAAAATGGGTGGCAAAAGCCAAACACACTCTGGCTAGGCTTATAAATGCCCTAGGGCAGATAGCCTAGTATGAACCTATGAACCTATGGTATATTTCACTTACAGCAAATTTGTCAACAACAGGTACTGTTATGACTACATCATAGTTCCTGTTGTTGTGTAAGACTTGACACGTACCTCTCCGGACTGTGTGATGACAGACATGACTGAGCTCTGAAACTATGTGTCTCAGGCAGGTATGCTCTTGGTCATCAGCTGCATGTTACCTTCAGCTAGGATGATGCCTCAATGCAAACAGAACATGACTGACTTCAATAATAGGGTTAGCATCTGGTGTCAATCTAAGTGGGGTCCAGTATCCGTCAGCCTGGGATGACATGTTCAACAGACCTCAATGGTTTGCCACAGATGTTCTTCATCTGTCAACCCCTGGAATTTCAGATCCTGGGCCAAGGCTATTGCCACCCCCATAGTGCCCTTTTTAGGTGGTGTCTTAAGGACAAATTTCCAATATAAACACCCCACGTACAAACAACCTCAAGGTTATGCTGCTAAACACTAGGAATGTCAGCAGGAAAGTGGATTCACTGGAAGCTGTTCTCATCTTCGAACATGCAGACCACTGTGCAGTCACAGACACCTGGTTCAAGGCTGTGGTAAGCACCACAGCCATGCCAGGCTACACCTCCTTCCACACATGCAGACCTCAAACTGAAGGTATGCAGGCTACTGTTGGTGGTGTATAAATATTCATTAAGGATTCCTACACACTCACATTGGTTACACAGTACATGGATACACTTCAAGTGCTATTGAACGTTTCTGGGGTACCTATTCAATGTATTGCCAGCTACAGGAGCCCCTCCATGAATCAGGGCACCCACTGTGCTTATTTTGATCTACATGAGTCTATCAAGATATATCTGGACATCATGGTTTTGGGTGACTTTTTCTACCCACTGAGTGGATAGAGTAGTCATGCTCAAGCTCACTCACCCAAAGGTTGCTCGACTTCATTATCACCAGTGGCCTGGACCAGCTGGTTGACACCCGCACAAGGGGAGCTAACATACTTGATTGGGTGCATACTAATATGGGTGACTACTGTAGCACCCCCACTGTGAGGTCCTCCCTGGTGAGATCTGAACTCAAATTCAAAGTAGGTATCACACCTGACAACCCCTGCAGAAATTACAATAAAGACATCCACCAGTCCAGATTATAACCCCCTGTGGGTTGGTATATATAGCTCCAATGCACTTCCTCCCTCAGATGTAACTGGTAACTATGCAGAGATCTACACCAAAGCATTATACAAACACCAGTATGACTGTATGGACTTGGCTGTACTGGACATGAGCACATCAACCTCCTCATGGTGAAGCAAACCTGCCTGGTGGACAACTGCCAGTAACAGGCTTTACAATAATAGGAAGACATTGCTATCTAAGGGTAGGAGGGAAGAAGCCCCCTAAACTGGAAACACTCCCTACTCAGCTTAAACTAGCAAATAAGTTTTGTTGTGAAGTCCTCCAAACAAAGTATGGGTCCAAATTAGCCTCCTCCATAAAGGACAACCATGAGGCATTCTCTAGTTACATCTGTAACCCAAAAGGAAAGGCCCACATGTGTGCTGAAATCATGGTTAATCATACCTCATATACAAAGCCTGTCAACATATCTAAGATGTTGGCTGACAGGTTCTGTGAAAATATCACTCCCCTGTTCCCACCACATGTACCCCATGACAACCCTACCATCTGTCCACTACCTTATATCTTTAAAGAGCAGGTTGTAAATGGCCTCCCTGTGGACAGAAATACAGCATCTATGGGACATGATAACATCAAAGACTGAGTCCTACATGGGCTCCAACATGGAGTACTAACACCATTGGGAACTCTTTGCAATCATAGTGTAACCACCAGCTTTGTCCCAGCTGAATGGAAACAGCCACAGTTATCTTCCTGCACATAGGTATTGTGTCCACTGAGCCCAGAAACTATATATCTGTTATTCTGACTACCTATATTGGCAAGGCCATAGGGAAAATCATCACGGACCTTATCAGCAAATATATAGGTAATCTCCACACAGTTGACCCTACACAGTTTGGATTTGTCAAAGGGAGATCATGCCTGTTAAACATGGTGGATGTCTTTGAGATAGTCACTTAGGACCTAGATGAGGGGAAGCCTGTCCATACAGCCTACGTGAACTTAGAGCATTTTACACTATCCCCCACTCAGCCATCATTGACAAATGAACCCACTATGCATCGACCCTTATATCATTAGGGGGGCCATTCACTGCCTCAGTGATAGAGGTCATATAGTCAAAATAGGGGAGTCCACCTCCAATAGTTGAGATCTAACCAGTGGTGTTCCACAGGGTTTACACATGAGTCCTATACTGTTTGGATCCATTTCTCCAAAGTGTAGGTATAAAGTATTGTCTGTGGCTGACAAGGTTTTCTGATGCTTACAAACTGGGAGTGGTCATAGAATCTCCAAAGTATGTGAACATCCTACATGAGGGTCTTACTTGAACAAATGATGATTGCCAAAGTTATGGACTTAGAAGCAATACAAATATATGTATTATCATTGCTTTCAGTAACAGTTATGTTCCTGCTAAGTACTACATCAATAGCAAAAACTGACATACATAGTCAGGGGTGGGAAACCTGGGCACACATGTTGACAGCTAACTTACCTTAGATCACCATGTCTCTGCAGTGGTAAGAAGGGCATTCTATCAATCTCATGTAGTGAGTGAGGGCATTGTCTCCAGAAATGGTAGACTTCATAATTTCCATGTCCTCTTCCCTCTGCAAACAAATAGTTGAGTGCAACAGTCCTTTTGATATGTACCTTTCCAAACATTTGTGGCAATTGGAGAGACCACATAGTTTCCTCACAAGGGGATGTCAAGTCATCAACATCTGTCCACAGTGATCATCTAATATCACTTTCACTTTAGTGTGTGACATACATAGTACTCAGAGGTGATCTCTGGGTTGTATACAAGGCAATCTTTGACCCTGCTGTATTGGAAATGCTGCATATCCATAAGTCAAATGGTACACAGGTTACTCACTGTATAGACCTTTACCTGGCATGTGACATTAATACAACCCACTGGAGAAAGACAATTTTCTACCATAGTTTAACACACAGTTTAGAACAGACTCACACATCATGTCAAACAAAGCATCTCAATGGCCCTCTTTAGATGCAATCAGTATGATTGGATAGGTGACCATAAGCAAGTAGGCTGGCATGAGATTAGAACTCCTACCTATCTAGTTCTACACACTACAGATCACAGTACTTATCACATGCGTCATGGCTTAAGTCTGACATTAACATGGCTTTAGGTAGTCATGGTAGATGACATCAGCAGGTCTGGTGGAGGGCAAGAGTTTGGACTACTTCACTTGCTAGGCCTAAAACAGTGCAAAACACTGTAAGTCAGTGTGGGATTCCTATTTGTTTTCAGGAAGTTAGACATATACACTCAAACACAGCAAGTGGGCTGGAGTGAGATTAGAACCCCTACCTATCCAGTGTTGCACACTACAGATCACAGTACTTATCACATGTCCCATGACTTAAGTCTGTTATTAACATGGCTTTAGGTAGTCTTATGGTAGATGACATCAGCAGGCCTTTTGGAGGATGACAGTTTGGAGGCCTGCAACAACTGCATGAGCCAAAAAGTGCAAAACAATGCCAGCTTTCAAATCAGTATGGTATGCAGACTTGCTTTTTGGAGATATATGTATGTATGTATATATATATATATATATATATATATATATATATATATATATATATGGGTCTACTGCATTTCATGGAAAGTGCATTTCACTGAAAATGAAATCACTAGGGCCACTTCACTGAAAGCTCACTTCACTGAAAACTAATTTGACTGAAACTCATTTTGTTGAAAGTTGTATATGGTCTTTTCCCCACTGTAGTGCAATCCTGGATTAGTATATATAGCAAGGAGGGATGTGGGGGGCACAGCCCCCCACATACTTTGGTTATATATTGTCTTCTGGAAACAGTTATTCATTACACTTATAAGTATCCATGTGTATAGTTTAAAATGTTTATAATATGTGGGGGGCTTTGCCCCACACCCCCCAGTGTAGGGGACTGTGCCCCCACCCCCTACTTTATATACTAACTCCAGGATTGCACTGCAGTGGGGGAAAAGGCCATATATAATGTTCAATGAAAGTGCATTTCACTGAAAATGAAATCAGTACAACCACTTCACTGAAAGCTCACTTCACTGAAAACTCATTTGACTGAAACTCATTTCATGTCAAATGAGTTTTCAGTGAAGTGAGCTTTCAGTGAAGTGGTTGTACTGATTTCATTTTCAGTGAAATGCACTTTCCATGAAATGCAGTAGACCCATATATATATATATATATATATATATATATATATATATATATATATATATATATATATATATATGGGTTCCGTTCAGAATTTCAAAGTTCAAAACTTCGAATTTCATATGATCGAAGATCATATGTTCGAAGTGTCAAAACTTTAAAATCCTGAATGGAGATGGGCATACAGCGTGGACCGGGAAATTTCCCTTGTCCTCGCTGTAGTGGGATCTCAAAGTTGGTATATTTAAGTTCTGGGGGTGTGGGGGGTGCAGGGGGGCTTGCATACACATGTTTTAGTGTGTTGGGTGGTGTTTTTTTTTGAGGGGGGGTCACAATTTTGAGATTCTAAGATCTCAAGATTCTGAACTCGATATTCTGAACTCAAGATTTTGGGATTTCAAAATTTTGTAGTGAACCCATATACATACACATATATATATATATATATATATATATATATATATATATATATATATATATATACACACACACACACACACACACACACACACACACACACACACACACACACACACACACACATAGCATATGGGCTGGACTGAGATTAGAACCCCTACTTATCTAGGCATATATACTACAGATCACAGTAATTATTACACGCACCAAAGCTTAAGGCTTAAGTCTGACAGTAACATGTCTTTAATTAGTCTTATGGTAGATGACATCAGCAGGCCTTTTGGAGGATGGCAGCTTGGAGGCCTGTAGCAGCTGCATGAGCTAAAAAGTGCAAAACAATGCCAGCTTTGAAGTCAGTGTGGTGTGTACACTTGCTCATTGGGGGGTACACATACACACGCAGCAAGTGGGCTGGAATGAGATTAGAACCCCTACCTAGAGCACACATGCACCACAGCTCGTGTGCTTTGTAAATGACTGCAGTTGAAGTAATCCTAGAGAACATAAACAAGGCCTGTGTTGAACAGCTTGGGTGGCCTGCAGAGTTACATTGCTTTCTACTGTCATTTGCAGCTAGTAGCCTAGCAGTCAGAAAACTGTTTTGCAGCCTTGCTGTGTGACAACAGCACCCATTCTGGGCATATGTGTCTATTTGCATTTTGATGGGCAAGCCTGTGGCAAAGCTAAATTAGTCGTGTCAATGAGTGTGCGCTCAACATAATACAGTACACGCCTTGTTCAGTTGTTGATGTATATGTGTGAAAACAAACAATGAGCCAACTATGAAAATGCAACAACAAAACGAATGAGGAGCCACCAAGCTGAAAAAACAAATCCTTTAGTTTTGCACCAAAACCACACACTTTATTACTTCAAAAAAAAATCACGTGTGTGTGCCATGTAGAAGGATTTCCTGACACTGTGGTGATGTGATTATCAAAGGAGAGACTACTGTCCACCTGTGTCCCAAGGTCTCTTATCACACTTTTGGTGTTAAGGAGACTACCACCTGTGTGGTAGCTCATGGGTACAGAGTTTTTATCAAAGGGGATGACAGTGCACTTTTTGGCATTGGGCTTGAGGCCGTGGCTTTGACACCAGGCATTTGTCTCAGTGAGGTCCTTTTGCAGGATGTCCACATAGTTAGGCGTTTTAATTATGGCTCCTAGTTTGCAGTCATCTGTGAACTTCATTAGCCAAAGACCTTCTGTGTTAGAGCCTGTACTTCGGAAAAGTAGACACCAAACAGGAGAGGACCCAGGACTGAACCCTGTGGGTCCCCTCCTGCCTATGTTGTGTGGTGTGTGGTTTGTGCTTTTGCATACTAATGTGTGCTGTAGATATTTCCTTTGGGGCTGGGGTGGCATGCCCTACTGGTACTTCTCAAGACTCGTTTTTCCTACTTTTTTCTAGTTTCATATCCCTGGAATGTCTATTCCTGTCTTGGTCGATCTCATGCTGAATGAACACTGCATTTAATTTTTTGCAGCAGCATTTCATTGTATTGCTTACTGATTTAGGACCACAGGAACACAATAATAGTAGGTAAGCAGTGAGAGGATCTATAGGAGGCCTAGCCATTAATGCCTTTAAGCAGACAGACTTAAACATTCTTACCATCCTTTACGACTACATAATAATGCCCACCTCCCAAATTAAGCAAGGACATACATGATAGCCATGGTGCAAATTTATATCTACCCTTCCAATCATGAAGACTACACCTAAAGGCAGACAAAATAGTACTTTGCTTGACATGTAGTGGTAGCTTATTCCATAGGCTGGGAATACATTGAGTTAGGAACCTATCCCTCTAGAAAATCTTGTTTATTTGTAGATGTAAGTGTATTTCCTTACTACAAATTTTTGTAGAGCAATTGGTTTTGTAAAGAATAGAAGATCAAATAGGACCGAGTCATTCATGACTTAAAAAGCAAGACACAGTTCACCTTAGAGTAGATTTAGGCAACTAAGTATTAGGAGAAGTGTGCTAATCTATCAGGATAGCTGAAGTATTTAAGACCTTTAATTTTTTTTAAAGCATTGGGTGGCCACAGTGGTGCAGCAGTTAGCGTTGCCACCTCACTGCAAGAGGTTCTCCGGTTTGATCCTCGGCTGGGGTGCCTTCTGTGCAGAGTCTGCATGTCCTCCCTGTGGTCACGTGGGTTTCCTCTGGGTGCTCCAGTTTCTTCCCAAAGATAGGTGGATTGGACACTCTAAATTGGCCCTAGGTGTGAGTGCGTGCGTGCATGTGTGTGCCTTCTGTGGAAGGTTGGGCGCCGGGCTGGCAACTCGACACCGTAAAACTCCACTGCCAGTCATGAGCAGACAAGAGATCTGCTGTGGTGACCCCTAACCGGGGAAAGCCGAAAGAAGAAGAATAATAATTTTTTTTAAACCATTGGTGCCTTTCCCGTTGAATAATATGGTTGGATTTGAACATAGCAAAGGGGACACTGTATTCGATGATGGGCTGGATAAGGGAAGAAGAGTACAATGGTAGGATGACTTCTTTGGCTCTTGAAGATATTCCTTTGGGAACTAACTTGGCCAGGTTGAAGGGTTTCCTAATTGTGGTGGAAACAAGATGATCAAATGAGAGAGAGTTGTCCATAAAAGTAACCAGGTGTCTTATTACCATATTTATTTGAAGAGGAGCACCACTTATAACATATGAGGTAGAAACAGCTTTTTGATACATGCTGCTGTGCTGCACTTTTTTTACATTTTATTTTATTTTATTTTATTTTGCTTTTTAACACCAGGTTTGTCTAACTGGGTTTAGTAAAAAAAACTTTTTCAGTGGAGGCCTGGGGAGAAAAGATCCAACATATTACAAATATTGTTAAATAGACATTCACTAATATACATGAACAGACATTAAATTACACATACATTTACTAATTAGATTACATTCAAATGAAAGCAGAGGCAACTATTACAGTATAAAAGATACGTGTTAGTCTTAGTACTGATGGAAGCTTGGAATCCTGGAAACAAAGCATTTAGACTACAATTTGTATCCAGGGAAGTGCATTTAAACTACATTTAAAATAATACACTTATCTTACTATTTAAATCAGTTTTGTGTATTTCATGTTGTGTACTTTCTTTATCTGAAGTTAAAGCTATTAATTGAAGGAATTTTTGCAGTTGCAGTGCTTTATAGTATAGTATTTTTCTAGTGGTTTCTGTGCTTTGCCTAGATATTTAAATAATTTCTGAGTGGGCTCTTATTATATTGCATTTTTACTATCTCTCTTCTAAACCTGAAGCTACAGCTATAAATTGATTTGAGTTTTACAGTATCCACTGTTATTTCTCTGAGCTCTCAAGAGGATTATCAGCATTCTTATCTAATTCTCCACTCCACACTGTCAATTTACTGTCCCTGTATAGAATATTACAGTAATTTCTCTCCAAGGCTGCTTTCCATTTTTTTTTTTTGCTGGTATAGTTTATATTTGGATATTAGAAGCTTAGGTTTTTCTTTTGCTTGCTCCCATTTTCACTAAACTTATTCAGGGCTCCTCTAAATGATAATGCTAAGGAAGTGATACTCTGTTTCTGTAAGTTAAAAATACATTGTAAAGTGCTGAATGATATATATGGTAAATTGGTGACACTGCTACATTGTTTCAATATTGTCTGGTAATGGGATATTATAACTAGTTACACTGACTGCTGCTACTGAATACTCTGTTTCTGTAAGTTAAAAATACATTGCAAAGTAATGAATGATTTATGGTAAACTGGTGAAACTGATACATTGTTGCATATTGTCTGGTAATGGGATATTCTAACTAGTTACACTGACTGCTGCTAAATAAGTTTGGTTGTAGAGTCGCAATGTATTTGTTTTGATGACTTTTAATTGGCTATGTTAACTCGGTCTGCCTTCTGTACAATATTTATGATGTCTGTGCTTATTTTAATGTCCTTGTTTTGTTGATTTTAGTCTTATATTCTTTCCTTTTGTCTTCTTTGCAACTTTCATAGCCACTGTGCACCTGGTTGTGTTGGGTCTCCTCCTCACCTTCTTGTGCGAGCAAGGACTCCTCTCACTCCAGCTAAAAGCAAAGGAAACTCTAACCAACAGTAATCAAAAAATAAAGATTGCAGCCCCAGATTTTACCCCAGAAACCCTGATGTTGCCACTTATGTGTAGTGCAGGTCCCTGCTTTTGTGACTACTGTTATGCTTTGTTAAAATCTGTTACAGTCAGCTACACTACAGTGCATACCCCAGGGGTCTCAGCTGCAAACCTTCTTCTTCTTAGCCCCCCTCCACCCCTTTCATCTATTTCACTGTTGATACCTTTTGCTTAACTTATCTGTTTTATGTTACGGTATTTATCCCCTCTTGATAGAGTCTAGCCTTCAGTCCCCCCCCCTCAATATGTATTCTTCACTAATTACACAGCAAATAAAGGTGCAAAGTCTCAAGCTGCTTTTATCTTTAGCTACATAATGTGCAGCAGACAAAGAGCAAAGGGGAATACAAATATAAAAGAGAATAAAAGCTGCCATTGCAGACTAGTAAGCAGCATAAACTTCTACCTGTGGTGTACCTTACTGATAATTTAGCTTAGAGAACATTCCAGTCCTTGAACAGGGTGTCTGTATGTTTAACATGTTTCCTTTGCTGTCCTTTGCTAATTAGCTAGGTTTGCAGAGTGGCTTGGATTATCCCCTGCTACTCTTTATTCCAACTGATTATTTCCCTCCCTTCCCCACCCCCCAAGTGATTGCTCAGGTACAACACACCAAAGGTTTTAAAAAACTTGGGTGCCATATTTGCTCCACTTTTGCAGCTGAAAGCCCTCCAGGTGTAGCATCTCTAGTAAGTGCACACTTACAAGGAAATAGCAGCCCAGCAAAATTGTCCCTTCCCCCACTTCCTCTCCACAAAGTTATTTCTTCATTCCCTCACCCATACTACTGTACTTAAATTCTCAGTAGATTCACTGTGTTAAATTAAACAATACCTTTGCTTCTCTTTACCTTGGTGTCTTAGATGGTACTGATCTGCTGCCTACCTTAGTTCCAACTTGTAGATAGTTTGTTTTCTTACTGCTGTGATCTGCCTTCATTAGTTCTAGCCACTCCATTCACCCTCACTGCACTCAGGCTCCCTCCACTCCCCTACCCCCAATTTCCACCCACCCCCACTTTACCAAAATTTATACTTAAGCATAACCACACCCACCACCCAACACCAAATCATACAGCATCACACCAACCAGTTCCACACCCCACTACATTAGTCCCTCCCCTCACTTCATCTTCCCCTCTCCACCTCTCCAGTCAGGTAGAAGTACACAACACATAATACTCCCAAAAATGCTACCAAAGCACCCACTTACAGTCCTCTAACATTATATCTCTCCCTACTACTTTTATTATTCAGATATTATTCCCTATCTACTGCAACCTCACACACCAGCTCAACCTCAAAATGAAGCCTTTTAATACAGTACTCCTCCATATTGCTACTAGCTTAACACTTATATTCCTACACTCTCTCTCTCCACTTATGACACTCACTTACTATCCATTACTCCCCCTCCCTGGCAAAGCTCCTCATTCCACTACCCAAGTTGTTCAAAATACCACACTATAGTCTCAACCCTGTTCCACAACACCTATATAGATTATCACACAATCAAAGTCCTTCTTTATCATCCCATATCACCAGTAACTCTGAAATGTTCAAAACTTCAACACAAACTTTCCAAGCTCCTTTTACACATAATTATGCATTTAAGGTACTCAGGAGATATTCACCCTAATCCTGGTCTCACCCCCAAATGCAGTCCATTAGCCAGCCCTTCATCATCAACACTTGCTATGCTTCACCATAGATGCAAATCCTCCCTTCTTATCCTTAATATGAATGTAAGAAGCATAGCAAACAAAGTTCGTGACCTACCTGCCCTACTATCCCTTCACTCCCCCAACATTGTAACACTAACAGAGACATGGCTTAAACCAGATATCAGTAGCAATGAAATTACTGACCCTGGTTACACCATCCTATGTAAAGATAGGAAAAACAAAAAAAGGAGGGGCTGTTGCAGTCTTATTCAAAGATCACCTTATACTAAATTTTCTGGACCTCTCCATACCTGAATTTGATAATGTAAAATTAAATATTTGCTAAGTTAACAATTAACCCCCAAAAACACATAAATATCATAGCTGTATATATTTCACCAGGCAATAATATCACCACACTTGAAAGTATACTACAATGGACCTCCATATCTCTACCACAAGAAACTATACTATTGGGTGACTTTAATATTGATTGGCTCCTTTGTTCCTCTCCAAACCCTACATCCCATGTAAACCTTTATGGCTTCACCCAACTCATCATGTTTCCCACTAAGACTGATAAAACTTCTAAGTTTCAATCCATCCTCGATTGGATTTTGCTTAGCAACCCCAATCTCTCATCTAACTCAGGCTGCCTCCCTGACTGCCTTAGTGACCAAAACCCAACCTTTCTCCTAAGAAACCACATTCATAAAAACTGCCAGCCTTCCATCTGTCTAATCAGAAATAAAAAAGCTTTGATCCTAACAGGTTTACGTCTGCCCTAAAAAAAGCTATAATTGGGAACCTCTCAAGCACCTGCCTCTCTAGAAGAAGCTGTTCTCTCCTTTAACTCCACCTTCCTAAACATACTCAACTATCATGACCCCCCCTAGAACCATTAGAGTGAAATCAAAATACACACCCTGACTAAGTAAAGAATCCAGATCCTTACTCAGAACCAGAGATAAAGTCTGGGAACAATATCGTAAAACCAAATCCCATGTAACTAAACAAACCTCCGAAATAAAGCAAAAAGCTAGTAAAATTAGACTATATGAACTACTATTACAACATACAGGATAAACATCAAAATGACCCTAAAAAATTCTGAGCAGCAGTTAACAATATATTGCATTCTAGAAAATCAACCACTCCTACCCCAATAACAACCAACTACATGAACTTAGCCACTCAATTTAATATTTACTTTACAGAATCAATTCATCAACCTGCACTGACCCAGACCAGTCCCAAACACACCCCTCCAACACCAAATCACAACAGTTTACATCCACCCAAAAGCAACAATCAGTTTACATTAAACCCAGTCTCCACTAACATCATCAAAAAACTACTAAAACACTTAAGCCCACTACCTTAGCTGCCGACAATCTCCCTGCTGAATTCCTGCATAGGTTCATAGGTTGGTACTAGGTTATCGGCCCTAGGGCCTATACAAGCCTAGCCATAACAATTCCCTGGCTATTTCTTCCCACACTATTTACTTCTTTGGACCCCTGTCTAGCAGGGCGAATGATGTGATCCCCAGGGTGAATTTCCTTTCTCCCATCCAATCATCAAGGTTCCTTTTGAAGAGGGCCAAAGAGGCACTCTGCTTGACATGTATGGGCAGTCTATTTCAGAGTCTGGGGAGTCTCTGAGTAAGGAAACTATCCCTCCAGCATGTTTTGTTTATTGTGATGACAAGGTTTAGATCCCTGGAGCGTGTGGCTCTGAGGGATTGTGATTTCCTTAAGTGTAGCATGTCTAACAGCTCTGGGTTTGACATGGCCTTGTATGTTAAGCAGAGATCGCCTCTGAGTAGACGATATGCGACAGAGTATAGCTGGAGTTTTTTAAGGCGGTCAGCATAGGGCATCTGCTTTAGGCCTGTGATTCTTTTAGTGAGGTATTTCTGTGACTTTCCCAGTTGTTGCAGATATCTTGAGACCTACATACCAAACATGGCGTTGTATTCTATAATGTGTCTAATGAGGGATGAGTACAGTGGGACAATGACCTCCTTTTTTCTGGATGAAAAGCCCTTAGTGATGAGGTGTGCCACATAGAAAGATTTCCTGACTGTTGTGGCGATGTGGTTATCCAAGGTGAGACCACAGTCCACCTTTGTCCCTAAGTCTCTTATCACACTTTCAGTGTTTAGTGTACTGCCACCTATGTGGTAATTTATGGGTACATGTCTTTTTCCCAAAGGGGATAACTATACATTTCTTGGCATTGAGCTTGAGCCCATGGCTCGGGCACCAAGCATCTGTTTCTGTAAGGCCCTTTTGTAGAGTATCCACATCATTTGAGGATTCAATAATGGCTTCCAGTTTGCAGTCATCTGCAAACTTTGTTAGCCAGAGTCCCTTAGTGTTGGCCTGTACTTCAGAGAAGTAGATGCCAAACAAGAGCGGTCTCATGACTGAACCCTGAAAATGCTGCAAATTGCAGCAGAAGCAATTGCATACCCTGTATCCATACTTATAAACAGGTCATTATCTGAAGCTTACGTCCCCACCATCTGGATAATCTCTCATGTCACACCCTTACACAAAGGAGGTAACTCCACTGAATTAACAAACTATTGCCCAATTCAATTCTATCCCCTCCTTCAAAATTTCTGGAAAGGGTCATACACACCCAACTTATGGACTATCTCCTTACACACAAGCTCCTATCTAATACCCAACATGGTTTTCGCCCCTCTCACAGCACCAACACAGCCCTACTGTCCTTTACTAACACAGTTAATAAGCATAGAAACAATGGTCAATTTATATCAGCCATATTCCTGGACCTGTCCAAGACCTTTGGCATGGTCAGCCACTTCAAAACACATCTATGTCCTCTCCTCCCTTAGCTTCAGTCACACCACTATCATCTGGTTCCAAAGTTACCTAGCAGAATGTCAACAGGATGTCCACTGGCAACGAGATCTCTCACCCACTTAGGGGTTCCCTAAGGCTCCATCCTTGGTCCTCTTCTTTTTTCTTTTTACCAACCAGCTCCACTCAGCTACACCCCAGGCCTCAGTGGTTCAGTACACTGATGGCATTGCCCTGATTTTCTCAGCTTCTTCCCTCAAAGTCCTCCTCCACTTGTTGCAGGTGTATTTTCCAGTGCCACCCAACATATGTTTAGGGCCATCATGGAGGCACAAGCATGTTCCCATAGGTGCTCCGCTCAGGTTCTGGATGTGGCACAGTCTGACATATGTGACAGCCTCCACTGTGTTACCAATTCATGGGATCAGATGAATGACATGTTGGAATGAGGGGTGTCTGTGATGGACTGAGGGGTGTCTGAAATGGAACTAGTAGTGTCTGTGATGGAATGTCTGCTAGGAGGGGGAAGGGCATCCACATGGGTATAGGTCAGCTACATCATCTCCTGTCAGTGGCCGTGTCCAATCATACTCCCATAGTGGCAGTACTTCCACTGCTGTGTCAGTGAGTGTGCTGTCCACACCCAGAAGTGGCAAACCATGAAGTCGTCATCTTGGGCATCCCTGTGAAGGGAGCTCATCCAGCAGACATCAGTCATGTTCAGGTAGCAGCATTGCATCTAACCTTGGGCATGGATGAGTCAGTGCAACTCCTGGCAGAGCCAGTTCTTGTGGTTGGTTATGACAACGATGAATTGCCACTTCTACCATGTGTGGTTCACACCTGTCTGACATACCAACATGTAGAGCCAGCACAGAGCTTGGCTGTGTTCATGCAGGCACTCACATACCAATTTCACCTGGAGGACCCATACAAACACACATAAGAGTTACTCATTTTGTCTCACTGACCAATTGTTGGCTTGTCCACATGTCTGCCTCCTTCTCTTTCTTACTCACCCACACTCACCAATCTGTCAGTGTAGGCTTCCTGCCACCCCCCCCCCACAACGCCCTGTGTAAGTGATGATAACTGTACCATATACTTGTTTTCTGTATTTTGGATTCAGGGATACATAAGCTTTGTGTCAGATGCTCAGGATGCATAGCTGACTTAGTGCTTAGTATATCTGCATTTGTGGTATTGAACTGTTAATTGTACCTTTGACTTATATTGGTATTGGAAAGTTAGACATTTGACAGCATCAAAATTTCCCAACTTTAATGTGAATGATCTTGTGAGAGCTGTGAAGTCAGAAACTGCAATGTGTATTATTACTTTATAACTTCTCTCTTTAATGATTTTCCAGTACAAACGTATGGTGCTAAACTGAGGGCATGCAGTGATCATCAATACATTTGAGAGGTATTACTGTGTGAATCTTTGATGCCTGAGGCCTTCTACTTAGTAGTGGACACATAAGTCAAATAAGTCATTGCTCTCACATGGTAAGGTAAGTTATGTACAGATCCCACACCTTTTGCTAGCTTACTGGACCAAGTAATGAAATACAAGGATATGCCACACAGTCTTGTTGGTAAAAATACACTCCAGGTTCAGGACTTACCTTGTAAATGCACTAACACAGTTTTAGTTCAGGGCTAACTCTGTCTGATGCAAGCAGTACACAACCAATACATGGGGAGGTAAAGGTTGTGTAAGTTGCCTTGCATCAATGTTAGTATATGTATGTGAGTAGAAGGAAGGTTTTAGGCCTCTAGGAGGTGAGTGACTGCACTATGCTTTGTCTCTTAGCCAATGCAAGGGCATGCTGAGCCTGCCTATGTCTGCCTACATTCGCAGTAGCTGGTGGATCCCCCTCTGACTCCTCATCTGTCTGTGGCTGTGGTGACCTTTGCATTGGTGGTGGGATGTGTGCCCTTTCTTTGTCAATCCTGTTGAAGCTGTTTTCTAAGGATTATGTTGTGTAGCATGGCAGGCACATACTGTGAATATTTCTCTACATATCCATTGATTGTACTGCAAGGCTCTCCCAGATGTATCAAGGCACTGGAACCATGACTTCAGTAGCCCAAACACATGCTCTGTGATATTTCTTGTTTGAACGTCTGCCTCATTATGGTGTTCTTCTGTGGGTGTGTGTTCATTTCTGATGGGTGTCATCAGTCACAGTTCCAGTGCATAGCCTGTATCCCTCAGTAAATACCCCTGTGGGATATCCCCCCTAACAAAAACTGGTACAGTAGGGAGGTGTGTCACATATGTGAGTTGCGGTAATTACCAGGGTTGCCAGCACACACATTCAAGATGATTCCCTTGGTATTACACATGACTTCGTAGTTGATAGACTGGTAGCCATTTCTGTTAATGTAGAACCTACCCTGTTCCCCAGGTGGTGCCTTAATTTCTACATGTGTGCAATCTATGCCACTCAGTACTTCAGAGTAGTGTGCTACACGGTAGAACTCCTGCATATTTTTGGCCTTCTCCTCAGAACTACAGGGAAAATATATGTGATCACTGGCATGTTGGAGAATAGCATTTAGGAATTGATAGAGGATCCTGAATGCTGCCACCTGTGACATCCCCAGCATGTCCTCTGTTGGTCTCTGAAAGGTACCTGTAGCTAAGATTGTAAGGGCTACACATACCTTTGTTTCCACTGGGATGGGTTCCCCTCTGTTGGCTCTGGCTCTGAGTTGAGGACGGTCGAAGTTGTAGAGTTCCTATAGTGTGTCCCTGTCCACCCTGTAGCAGTTCAGAATTTCCACATCATCTAGGTTGTGAATAATTAAACGGGGCCTGAAACTCTTCTCCATCTCAGCCGAGGCCTATTAGCAGCAGCAGCACTTGCGTCAGCCTGTAGCACATACAAATGAATTAAAGCAGCACCAGCCCCTGGCATTCTTTCCGTGTAGACTCCTTTCCATGACTGTATTCCAAAAGTTTTGGAATCAGCAAGAAAAAACAGAATGGAGTCTACATGGATGCTTTATAGCTTGTTGAATAGCTCCACCATGTTGGATTGATTAATTAGCATGCAGTTCAGTTGCTGATGCTGTACTTAGCATACCAAAACAAAACAAATAGAAACAACATGGAGGTAAACCACTGGAATACACAATAAATCCAAATAACCAACCACATAATTCCAAATATCAGGCACGTTGAGCCAAGGAAACACAGGACTATTTTATATTGACAGAGCTTTCAGGTGATACCTTTCTTCAGTGTATAAAAACATTCAGATAAAACAGTGCAATTTATACAAGACACACCCCACTCAGAGTCAATTACTAATGAAACCATCAATTATAGTTTAAAGTCATAATATAAAACTATGCACATTATTCAAAGCATATAAAATACAACATGTACACAGATATATAAAAAACAGCATGTAGACAGATATATAAAAATATGTATAGAAAACAATACAATTATTTAAACATCTGTTGTTTCTTTTTAAGTACTGGTTTGATATTTATTGCTGTATTCAGGCCAGGTTTCTTATCTGCATCTAGTACTGTTATCCATTCACATATATCAATGAGTATTGTTTAAATCACCACCCCTTCTATTCTTAACAACAATATCTATAACCGTAAATAAGAACTTACGCTCCTGTCCTTTCTGTTCTATGTGTTTAGCTAACCTGTTTGTACTAATTCTTCTTCTAATTTCTGATTTAAGTTCAATAATTCTGTCTTTGAATTTAACTATATCATATGCAGAGCATGACATGCAGTTAGCCAAATAAACATTTAAATGATTAAATGTAGCAATTTTTTAAAAAATGAATTCCTTTCCTGTGACAGGGTGTGTAAATGTATTACTTTTATTTATCTCATTACATCTAGTACAATTATGACAGGGAGAAGTGCCTACCCAATTACTTATTTGTTCTACTTTATTATATTTCATATCTTTATAACATAATCATGATTTCAGGCTAGAAGAGTTTCTATATGCAAAATATGGTTTATCAGCTAGAATCTGTTTGATTTCTGGCATTGTTATAAAGATACCCCAATTTTAATCAATGATATTCTTTACATTATTAGATTTCCTATTATAGGTGGTAATATATCTAACTCCACTACCAGCCCTTCTATGAGTCAAGGTATTATTTCTATTACCATTCATGAAGTGAGGTTTGGCTTTATTCTGTCTTATACCTAAAACCTTGGTTTGTGTCTGTTGCAACATTTCCTCACTATAACTTCTTCTTCTTCTTTCAGCTTTTCCCGGTTAGGGGTCACCACAGCAGAACTCCGATCCACTAATGATTGGCAGTAGATTTTTACGGTGCCAAGGTGCCAGCTCGATGTCCAACCTTCAACGAAGGCACACCCTATGCATGTCTTTCAAATGCCACTCGACCGTGGGGAGGACATGCAGACTCCACATAGAAGGCGCTCCAGCTGAGAATCGAACGGGAGAACCTCTTGCTGTGAGGCGACAACTCTACCGCTGAACCACCGTGGCTTTCTGTAACATTTCCTGCATTTGGTTCATGCAATGTACATCATTTGTGTTAAGATAGCTAGTTCTAATCAATTAACTTTTTACTACACTCAAACACGTGAGGTGCATGCATGTTATTCTTATGCACATACCTAATGGCCTATACTTCTTTTTTATATAACATGGTGTCAGTAATACTACCCCTCTTTTTTAATTTGATATCTGGATAAGTGATATCTTCATTAGAATATTCAGCACTAAACCTCAGATAATCAGTTATTGAATTTAAATAATGTATAAATGCCTGCAATTCAGTGCTAGTTCCATCCCGTATTAGAAAGACGTCATCAACAAAATGTTTCATAAATTGTATTTTGCCCTTAAAGGTCTCAGGACAATTTTATATATATATATATATATATATATATATATATATATATATATATACATATTCTCTCATTCTGCTAGGACGATGTTAGCATAGGTGTTTGTGACGGGTGTCCCCATCGCGACACCCATTTTCTGATGGTATATTTGTTCATAGAACATAAAGACATTGTTCTTTAGTACTAACTCAAGTAATCCACATAGGGTTTCTGTCTCTCCTCCACCCATTTTTACTTCTCTACAAAGAAAACTATGCAAATACTCTACACTTATATTAACAGGAATCACTGTAAAAAGTGATTTTATATCCACGGTCACGAACAAATAATCATGTTTATTACAACTATTATGCCACCTAGACAGACAATTCAAAAAATCTTCTGTATCTTTTATGTAGCTCCTTATCAGATAGAGATGTTTACTAAAGACAGACTGTAAATAAAATGAGATCAGTTCAGTTATCCACCCTCTCCCAGATACAATTGGTCTCATCGGTGGGGGGGGCATGGATCTTTATGTACCTTTGGGAGCTCATAGATTACAGGTAATTTTGGACAGGAGTCAGTAAAATAATTGAATAAATCAATATCAATATCCTCATTTAATTGCATTTCTAAATTAATGACACTTATACGTTTTGAAACATCTATAGTATTTATCAAAGAAAAAGTGTTACCATTATTAAGGAAATGAAACATACTTGTATCATAAGTTTCCTTGTCCAAGATTACTGCGGTCCCGCCCTTATCCACTTGTTTAATAACAATGTCTACATTACACTCAAGTTTTACAAGGGCATCTTTCTCCCACTTAGATAAATTATAATATTTCTTTTTGTCTCTAGCAGCATAACACTCTCTGATTTTACATTCACAAATTTCTGACAAAAGCATTTACTATTGGACAATTAGTTGGAACAAAACAAACTTGATTTTTTACATACCTGTGTATTAATTGGTAAAGAGTCCTTAAAAATTAATCTTAAACTTACATTCCTAATAAAAATCTTCAAAACTGTTTTGTTTTGTTTCACAAATGGCCATCAAGTGTTTCTGCTATAGGATTTGAAATACAAGCTTTAAATTAAATCAAAATCTCCAAGAAAGAAAATAGTACAGACACATTGACGGGTCTGAACAGTGTTTATGGTAACTGCGGAGAAACAGGCAAGTAATGGGCTACAGGTGGGCTGCTGGTCCTTAACCCTGCCTAGGGCCCCATTTGACAATGATCATGCTCTGCTAGTGATGAAGAATATATTTCTTAAGAATTAATTGTGATGACCAACTCATTGCCCATTTACGTGTATGAGGTCAGATTAATATCTCATTGCACTGTATTTCCCCACCACATGAATAGCTGTCTGTCTCCCCAGTGAACCTCTGGTCTATTTGTATTCTCCATTACAAAAATATTGTGATGTATGCATGAAGGTGCATACATCACTGGTGTGTGTGTGTGTGTGTGTGTGTGTGTGTGTGTGTGTGTGTGTGTGTGTGTTTCTGCCTCTGCAAACCATGCTTGTATGTTTAGGAGTTTCTATCTAAGGGTTTAAAATTCATCCCTTATATTAAGGGTGACATAGCCAAAACCTTAATGGATATAAAAGCTTTTTTAAGAAAAGTAAATTTAAGAATCATGCTCCCTAATGAAACAATGGATCGTAATAAAGAACTTAAACGTAAAACTACCTATAATCCACCTTTACACCCCCAATTAAGTAATTTGGAGAAAATAATGGAAAAAGAAATTAGGAAAGAAGAAGCACATACTAGATATCATGCTAACCTGAACAAAAAGGAAAGACAGTTGTTATATGAAATGAAAAACAACCCTAATATAAGAATAATGAAACCAGATAAAGGAGGAGGTATTGTTATAATGGATAAAATTGAATATGATAGTAAAATGTATGCTATATTATGGGATGACACAAAATACAGCTATGTTTCTAAAAATGAAATTAACATAGCATACAATAAGATAGACTTGAGTCTAAGGGACATGTTAAATGAAGGTCTTATTGATTATAATACATTTTCATTTCTTCAAGTGGACAAACCAAAGGTACCCACCATCTTTGGGATACCAAAGACACACAAAAATG